>NC_091539.1:38025000-39225000 GCF_042242935.1 Bactrocera oleae | reverse complement strand
TTAATTAAAATAAACCAAAAAAATTTTTTTAATATATTCAACACCCAAAATTACTTTCTATTACATACATATATTATCCTACAGATACTTGACACATTTTCTATTACCCATACACACACACATAAACATATTTATTTAGCCGCTGGCGTAAACCACATTTCAACGAAAAAATGCATAATCAAAGCAGAGCAGAAAAGTAAATAAAGCTAATAAATGACAATTTGGACACAGCACAGCTCGACAGTCATAAATCAGGTTTGAATAAATAAAATATCAGATGTATGAGCGAGTTAAATAAATAAATGCATAAATAAAGGTAAATTCATGCACGTGTGCTTTCCTTGACACATAAATAGATAATACTCGTATTTTCAGGCTTATAACCTATATGTTTGTATGTAGATGTATGAAAGCGTGTCAATTCAATATATAAGCTGCAGGCTAACTCACTACCTACAGCTGATGCATTTGTGAAGATGTCAAGCTAAGATTTCAAGTTAATATGGGTGAGAATACAAGTGCTCAATACGACTGGATCGAGGTTTAAAGTAGGTGAACTAAATATATGGAAATTCTAAGAAGAAATACAAACCCTCTGGCAATTTATCTTACGAGAGTAAGACGATGAATTCACAAAACAAGAAAAATTGCAAGCTTCAGTAGCACCAAAACCATATTAGCATTCACAAATACAAAAGTTTCCATTGATTTTGATCAATCACTTTGTATGGCAGCTATATGCGCTTGTGGTGCGATCTGAACAATTTGTTCAGAGATTGGACTGTTGCTTTGAACAATAATCCATTCAAAATTTCGTAAAGATATATCATTAAATACCGATCGCACGCTCAATCACGTTTTGCGGAGAAAAGGACATGTGCAAAATTTCAGAGCGCGTATATACGTTTTTGTACACGTTGAAGAATTGAATACCTTTATGCATTAAGTGCAAATGTAGAACTCTCAATAGCGAGAGAGTGAACGAGAGAGAGAGAGAGAGAAAGATAAAAGGGTACATGTAGAGAGACAGAGATGGAACGAGAAAGACAGATAAAAAAAAGAAGTTTTAAATACGAATTTTAAATTAAATGCTTCCTTGCTCATGAGACGCCTGGATCACTTATTTTTTAACTGGGTATTTACGAAGCTCTGAGCTATACCTAGGAACTATTTATCCAATTGCTGTTCAATTGAATAACGAAACATGGCCAATATTACTGGAGGCTGTTTCGAAGTGCTAAACAGGAGTTCGCATTTTCTGGGATAGTCTTTATATCAATGATAGTTTCATACTCAAGAAATACAATTTTCCTTTCAAACTGAGATCGTAGACATAACTAATATCACTAAAAACAAATGTATGCTATAATTGACAATATCATACACATTCTAGCAGATAAAAAAGTGGAAATTAAATGTATGAGTATGCAGGGACACATAAAAGATCTTCTTTGAGGTACTCGATGCAGGAAATTTGGGTAATTATAGATACAAAATACAACGAGCAAATGGTCGAGTTAGCCCGATACGGATACTGAAGGAATATCGCCGTTCTTAAAACCAACAAAGGCATTTGCTTAGATGGAATTATTTACATACTGAATTTAAGCCCATAAATGACGATTAGATTGAATTAAAGCAGATTCAGAATAACTTTTGATACATTCTTGAGATATATTTTTATATGTATATAGACGTGGTGACCTGTATTTCTTACACTGCACAAAAACTCACTATAAAATCATATGTACAGTATAAAACAAAAATAATTATGTCGGAGTTCGATTTTCTAAAACCGCAAAAAAGCTGACGCAACAACAACTGCTATCGAATTAATTTAACTGCACTTTGAAAGCTTTAAATGCCATTTGTTAGGGAAATCTGAAATCCACTGCATAAAGCAATTAATTTAATTGTCTCAATCACACACACACACACTCGTTCTCGTACACACATACATGCTCGTATATAACGAATCGACAAAAAATGTGAGAGACACAAACTAGAAAGCGCCATTCAATTACACCGACGTTAAACTAAGCGACTAGAGAAGTGGCAAATGCATATTGAAATTGAATTGAGTTGATCGTTTCGCTTTCGAAGCGCCGGAAAACTATTAAAACAATCAATTGGAGAAACAAATGCTGGCAGCAGTGCGTGGTCAAAGTGAAATTGGATGTAAGTGCAATCAAATTTTAGGGAAAGATGTGAAGAAACTGAATAGAATAGAAAGAAACTACTTTTTTAATAGGGCTAGCCATATGTCCAAATTGGGAAACGTGCAACTTTGCCTGCCTTACGTGCCTAGGCTTAACCCAATTTAGTTTACATAGGGCCGTAAACGTGCCTCAGCTGTAAAATATTGATTTGGCTCGAGTACTGGAAGCATATTCTCATATTCCATCATATATACAGAAGTATATCCTTCTTGTACTAAGTTCTTCGATTTGGCGAGTATCATTGCATTACAGAAGAATTCTGATATAGTTTACTTATATAGGTCATGTGTATTTATAAAAATATATTTCAAATGAACTGAGGTTGATGAATGAGAACCTGAGACGACTTTTATTAAATTTAAAATCCTCATATGTTAATAAAAGAGTAATGTAAGAACTTATTGGAGAAAATTTAACAACTTATTTGTGATCAGCGAAACTACCTGCACACTATATATATCTCTCAAGACGACTAATTCCAATTACACGAAAATTTCTTTGGATATTTTCTATTATGATTCGGCTTTGTTCAAACGAAAAAGCGATGGAACAATTATTAATTCAGTTATGAATAATTTTTTAAGTATGGCAGATAGGTGCTTATATAACGATCGATTTCGAAAACCATAGCATTTTATTAATATTGTGTATTATGCACGCAAATCATTTTTGGAAGTTCGCTCTAAGTTATCTAACTACTGATTTTCGATCTCAGTATTTCGATCTATTGATCTACGAACTGATTAAAGACAAAACCGTTTAATGTTTATTCAACCAAAGCACTTTCAGCTACAAAAATATAATTGCATTAAGTAGTAATATTTACTTGGAATTCAGAAAAACGCATTTTTTTAAGGGGTATTTAATTTAATAAATAAATAAAAGTAATGTATTTTGAAATATTTTGGATTCTCTTTGTACCGTAGCCAATCTCCACGAGCACCTCCAGAAACAGGTTTCTGCCGGTATGAAAGAGTTTTCTGCTTCAAATTGTCTAAAATCCAGAAACCAAAAACAAATTATTATAACAATAAATGAGTACAGGTAATGATTGAAGGACTTGTCAAAATTTTATTTTTGACAAAATGGCTCTTGAACATTTCATCTCGAAATGCACAATCCTCAGTATGCTCAGACGGGATATCGTACACGGCTCCATATATTCTAACTTAAAAGATACTGGGCAGTTTTAGCAATGTTTACAGGAAATCTCCATATCCCTATGCTTTTCCATATAAAATACAAGCGCACCCACACGGCGTATACGCAACACGAATGTGCTAGAAACATAAATTCCAATTTAAACTGACATAAGCGCGTACAAAATGCATTTTCATTCATTACGAGCGAAAAGTATATCGGGCAACAACAACAAACGACATGTGTGTAGCACTTAGTAGACAGCAACAAGTAAAAATTGCTGCCGCGCTGCACTTGGTTCGCCTAAATAAATTCACACATACTACAAGTATAAAGCATATTAAAGCATATAAAATGTAAGCGTATGTGTGTGTGTATATGTATAATATAATATATAGACGTGCTGTCAATGTGCGAACAAAATGATCGTTAACGGTGAAAATTGCATTCAGCTGCATACGAGTGCTGCACACACACACGTACAAATATATTGTACTTCCATGAAAAAGATGGCGAGTGGGTAACTGTAATTTTTTGCCGAAATCGATAGCTTGGCAGCACTCTCATGTTTCGAACACGCATGCATTCGCATGGAAAATGTTGCCTAGAGCGACAGCAAATACAAGAACAACAAACAATGCACACCAGCTAAATATATGTGTAAACAAATATACATATGTACATAATAAATCCAAACAGGTTGAATGTGAAAAAATGGTGCTGCTAATGGCAGCGAAAAGCAGAAAATTCTTCACCATTCATCGGCACTTCACTTCGGCCGTTTGTTCGCATTTCTCGTGAGCTGTCGCAGCTGTTGGTAGTGGCCAAACTATTAGCTAAAGCTGAAAGGGACTTAAAGGGAACTCGCTTTAAAATAGTAAATACCTATAGGTAGTGCTAGTTAAATAAAAGTTGGAATTACAGTTACTTGAAAAAATTTGTTTTTTTGATTTTTAAGGCATTAATTAAGCTGGGCTTAACTTAAAAGGAATCTAACGTTAATATCAAGCGAGCCTCTTTTAAGCGGGGTTTATATATCGGAGATGGCAACTTGTTTGAAAAACTACAAGTGATGGGGTTGATTTTCTTTATGTCAAAGCGGCTTTCACCAATGTTGCAGATCGATATCTCAAAAACCGAGGAACTAATTCATGCGTATTCAGACAGACGGATATGGACAAATCGACTCAGCTCGTCACGCTGATCATTAATATGTATACATATTTTATAGCGTCTTCGACATATTTTCTTTTGGTTATTACAAAAGTCGTAACAAACTTAATATACCCTGTTCAGGGTATAAAAACTGGTTTAGGTGAACATACTTTTATCACTTTTCTTTTCTCAATTTTCTTGACATAAATTTGAAATCTTCCTAAAATCTTTTTGTTCATTTGGCTTGACTTCTTATTAGAAAGCATACTTTGATCATAAAAGGATTCTCGCCAGTGCTACTTATGTAACTTACAACTATCACACGCCAAGTTAACACAAAGCATGTTTCGAGATACTTACATATTTCGAGAAATTATATTATCAGCGTTATGCAATAAAAACTGAATAGCAAAAAAGACAAGACATCATTCAAAATAATCCCCAGAACGGAAGCAGTGTGGCTGCCCAAGATTTATCAGTTGGCCCTATGGAAATTTGTACTCAAATAATATAGTTGAAAAACTTTCATATCTACATATGTTTACAATGATATCATAACTATCCGCCGAGTACAATTGTATTTAAACAAAAAAGCATTTCTTCCCACACTTTTATTTGACTTGCTTCTGTTCTTGCGAATTCTTATGGCAGGCCCTTTGGCACTCTTTTCGAACTTTCATTCTTATTTGTTTGTTGCCATAGGCATTGCATACAGTCGCATACGTTTGGGTGTGTGTAACAACAATGTTCCACATGCAGCTAGACAAACAATGCCTGAAAAGAAATGCCGTTTTGCTGTATGAAGTTAAGGACACAAGGGACTCCAGAAAAGGAAAATGCGTGGCAAAAAAATTATAACAAAAGCATTGTTGTTGGGTGAATATCAACAAATGTGATCCACACATTTACATATCTGCTTTCGTTGCATTGAGTGCCACTTATGGGTCTTTGCAAATCTCCACAAAGTTTCTTCCGACACAAGTATGGTCCCAAAAGGGTTAAGCGCGAATTTGAAGCCTTCATTGACACGGTTAATGCGATACATTACTCGTATATATGTGTGTGTGTGCTTTCCGTTTGAAAAAATATATGAACATGTGAAACACTAAATTTCAGCGTACACTGCGAAAAATTTCGATTGTAAAACTATGCTAAAATGCAGTATTTGCCTTTTGAAAATATGTAGTTTGAGAAAATCTGGCCAAAACTGTATTCGGTGAATACTAGTGTAGATACTCTTTAAAAAAATTTACTGTAAAGAATAGATTTATTGAGTTACAGACAAGATCCTATATAAATGATCATTCCGAGAAAATATTATGTGATTGTTCCGATTTCCGGTGTTTAAAGTTGCGATCAAGAAAAGTGTATATTCTAGACGTCCGCACTTGGAGACGCCACAGATTAGATCCATCTCGGTAAAGAGGTGCATTATAGAATATATAATTTGTTATACATGTCTACATGAAGTAAATTACAATAAAAAATACAGGCATATGTCAAGAGTATTATATATTAAAGAAAATATTAGTTGTGATTCAACAAGCTATTTAAATTTTTTTCAACAGAAATTAGTACCGCCCAGAAAGAGGAGGAGAGGCTGCTACTAAAAACATGTTCGCGGTATTATTCCCCCATTTTTGCACTTGTGCTTTAAATAGCAAGTTTATCCCTTCATTTCGAAAAATAGAGATATGATCTTGAAAGTCGATGCATCTTTCGCAAAAGATTGTTGTTCCCTCCTGTTTTCCTGTCTTTTGGCACTTAAAGTGCAATTCCGCCCAGGACTTTTGGCCTTTTTAGTTCTCAGTATTTGTTCAGTTTATGAGAAGAATAGCTTAGAAAAATTCTGAATGGTGAAGCACACGATATAGGGTTGCAGCCTTTTTGCATCAGCAGCCCGGCAATTCGATATTTTCCGTACAATTGTTTTTACGAGCTTGTCGATCCATTTTTTTCTTCGATAGCGATACTTTTCCAAAATACTGGAAGCAGATCTAGAGATAATCATGTTCCACTCGCTATATTTTAATGTCCAGGATGGTTTATCTCTATTAATGGTTTTTTTAAACTTCTTAAGTTTGCCACTGAGTTTCTTAGATCTGAATTATTTGATGAGACATTAATATCCGCAGGTTTTCCAAATTAAAAAAAAAAAATTCCTTGTAGAAATTTAATCCTAAAAAAACTTTTAAATTCAAACTTTTCTCGAAAATTTTTCATAATAATTATTTAAACGTCTTGGGTTTGCAATGTGTACTATTTAGAGAGTTGAACCAAATTAGGAGCAACTTTGCTCAAAAACTTCAGGAATAAGAAACCAGAGAAAATGAGAATTTCCGAAGATTTATTCGTCATGATAATCATTTTTATAAGGTTTTTTTTTTGTTACTAAAAAGCTCTCAGAGATGACACAAACTGAATATGGGTATCAAGTGATCATAAACGTAGCTCCCGAACGCTTCATCAATTCATAAACTCTTCAGTGACAGACAAAAATATTTAAAACAGTTCTTCTTAATTATTTTTACTAAGTACTACGACATATTATCTCGCCTTTAGCTAGTACACATGTCCGTGCTGCGTATGTACGCATATAATTTTATCACACACCGTTGTGTTGTTGTGCGCAATCGCCGGAAGTAGACCAAATGTGAAAGGTTGTACGGCGCAACTCACATTTGCCTGACTTGTTTTGTTGTTTTTTCTATTTGCTTCGCCTTTTCTTTTCTCACATATTTTTTGTTGTTTTTACTTTTGTATAAACTTGCTGTATTTTGTCGTGTGTATATTTTCCCGCTTCTAGGCGGGCGCCTTTATTGCACGTTTGCCTCAGCCAGCTTTTGTTGCTCGCTTCAGTTTTCATTCTATGTTTTTGTATTTCGGTTAGTTGCTGTTTTCTAACTTGGCCCAGCAGCATATTTACACCCATTCAAAGTGGCTAGCATGAGACACAGTTATATTAGAATACACACACGCACACACTTTTACTTATACATATTTACATGGCTGTTTGTGTGCCTGTGTCTTGCTGTGTATGTGTTGGTATTTTTGTTATTCTTTCAACATTTTATTTGCTTTCTTTTCGTGTTGTTTTTCTACTTGACTGCTTTGTTATCTTAAGTGTTGCTTTGCCTGAAGACATCGCCAGTTCGCTTCCTTGTGTTTTCATTATTTCCACTTTTCATGGCAACTATTGTTATCCAATCTATGTGTTTGGCTTATATATGTGTGAATTCATATACTTTTGAGTGCGAATACTAAATATAGATGACAACCATGTATGTATTTAAGATATACAAATTTACAGGCATCTTACCCAGTCCTCATTTCAAAAATATTTTCGGCAATATTAAATTTGAATTTAACTATATTAATGATTAAAAAAGTATTTAAACGAAAGCATTGAAATGCAGAAATTTTAACACAAATTTTTATATTATTTTTGAAAGCCCAGTATATCAATGAAAAATTTTAGTGACAAATAGTCTAGAAGTGGTTTTTTGGTAAAGTATACGTTTTGGTAAACTCTTAGTTTCATTCTTAATATATAATTGTAAACTATACTGGTATGCTATATAATGTTGATAACCAACTTAAGATAGCGAAAAAATACAAAGAAGAACAAGACAATAACGAAGCGAATACTGCAGATAATTTTTTTTTAATCATTATATATATATATATACTCTTAAACATTTTATATACATAATCTTAAACAATAACTCTCGTTTTTTACAAGCTATAGTATTCCGATCTGAAAAATTTCGTACCTTGTCAAAAAATAGCTTTTCAAACGGAGACCTGAGTCTTTTCGTTCACCTTGTATGGCAGCTATTATACTATAGCTATCCCATCTGAGCAACTTTTTCAGATATTATAGCGTTACTTTTTCAAGTAGATAATAACCCATGCCAAATTTCGTGGTATCTCGTCAAATAGGAAAGCTTTTCATACACAAACTCAATGTTGGTCGTTCAGTTTATATGGCAGCTATATGCTATAGTAGTCCGATATCGGCGATTTCAATCATGATCAGCTTCTTGGGAAGAAAAAATTTTACGTTAGAAAATGTTTATGAATCAAGTTGCCGTAAAGCTATATACTTGTATATAGTGAATATGGCAAAGGATGTGACAAGCATAACTATAACTTTTAAATTCGGCCTTATTAAGAAACTTAAATTTTAATATTAAATGACGTTTGAATGAGTGAAATTCTTCTATATATGATAACGCTAACAAAAAGTTCGTGTTGGTGTTCCCTTTTCAACTGAGTTGACATATACAAGTATGGATAAAATTTATATTATTTTTTCGAATGTACGTCTACGGGAACACAGGTAAAAATGCCTTTGTGCGTCAGACTTAACACATTCCTATACGGAAGTACATTTCGTCGCTGTTCTGTATAAGTTGCAAAAAAATATATTGGATTACACAATTATCGTTTACGACGAATTTGTGGTTGCGTTTTTTTTTCGACTTTTAATTGTGTTTGGAGCAAGATTGTGTGGAATTTGTGTGGAGAAAAATTGAAAGCGATTCATTGAACAATAACTACGATCAATTGCAGATTGAATGCGATCAATTAAAAGATCAACGCGATTATTTACGTCAGAATGTTGAATTTCTTCAGAAGTAGGTGCTGTTCTACGAAATTGCTGATTCCTATGCCGATAACTTTCCGACATAACCTGAAGAACAAATGTACGCAGCAGAAGACAAGACAATTTCTTTGTTGAAAAGATTTCTAAACGGAGCATCAGCTCGAGACTTCATCGGTATTTCATTCAAAGAATTCATCAATATTTTGTACTGATTATTTCGGCATCCTTTCGTAGGTGCATACGTGGCCAAATATGAAGGCGAATTTAAATTGGCCAATTTGATTCGCTTGTTCATTAAAGGAAGAATTAAGCCAAAATCAGAAACAGAACAAATGATTTTGCACAAGAATGAATTATAAATTCTAATTTAAAAAACATTTTTTTTAAACTGTTTTTACAACTTTCTTTAAACTTTGTTCACATTTTGTTCAAATTCTTCAATAAAATTTAGATACTTTTAATATTGTTAATAAATTGTATTTTCTATTGGTCGAATTTCGGCCACTGGCGACCTTGGTTATAATTAATATGATGCCAGCTTTTCCCTCTCTCTGTGGTATTCTTGTGTTTTTACCAAGTGTTTCATGTTGTCTTGCTTATATGTGCCATATGTATGCACGTAAAAGTTGGCTTAGTGGAGTTATTTTGACTTGAGATTTTTTGATTGAAAATTAAGGTTTTTTCCAATCTTATGTCAATATAAGGAAAAAAAAATAAATATTTTAAATAAAAAAAACTAAAGTGCTTTTAGGACATAAGAAGGTGACTTTCCAACAAATTTCGGGAAAGAAAGAAATTTTTGTACAAGATAAAAATAAAAAACCCAACAAGATGGTTATTTACATTTTTCCCCTTAAATGTTTAACCATAGAAGTTTTTTCTGTAAAACGCGTAGTTTTGCCGTAAATCGTGGTAAACCATTCATAATTCAATTTTGATTCACACTTCCGATGTCGTTCAATATGTATTAGTTTCAATTATTGAGCTCTCTATTTATCAATGGGGGTAGTGGAAGAGGCATCTGGAGAGTTTAATTGCTGATAATTTTTTTTACTTATTATAATTATATAAAACTAAACAAAAATGTCACTTTGATAGTGGAAATGGTTTTGGCCGCCATATAAGACCGACCACTATCGAGCAAATTGTAGCTGTGAAAAAAACTCACAAAACTAGTAAAGAGTGTAAGAAATGAAATGAAGAATGTTTTAAAGAAACAGATTGAGTTTAGAGAAATTTTAGAACCAAGTAGGCACCTATCAAGAATTTAAAAAATCTGACACAACGTGTGACAAGCGTAAGGTCATCAAGAAGTATTTTGTATTTGCAATTTTTGTAGTCATAAAATTAAAAAATCAGTATAGAGTTTGAGAAGAGCTTGAGGAAAGTTTTGAGGGTAATATTTAATTTAAAACTAGTTTTGAGTCAAATTGCAACCTAAAAATAAATAAGCTGTATACGAGTATGTATTTATTAACCAGTAATTAATTAACAATAATTTTATTTACAACAACAATAAAAATAGTTCAGTTTACCATTTTCCTAATTGACTTTATTGTAAAACAAAAGATATTAAGTTTTCAAAATCTTATTTTATTACACAAACGTTATCATTAAGTTTGCAGTATTAAATTTTGTGGTGACAAATTCACTTTTACATATTTTGCACAAAAATATTATATTTACATAAGCTTTTCAGCTCAAAATATGTACTTTTTCATTTAGGAAAGTTTTTATATGTTTACCTTACCAATTTCAAATATTTACTCTTTTTTCAGCGTGGCTTTTAATAGTTAGTTAATAAGTAAGCAATTTTTTATAATAATTTTGTATATTGGTTTTTGGTTTTATTTGAAATTATTGTATTTACTATGCAAATTTATCTGAGACTTTAGCCAACAAATTTGACTGCATATTTTCAGCTTATGAAAAGTTAATTATAATTTATTTGCACAGTGCCGCTGATTATCGCAAGCGAATGTATGTGTGTATGTCTGTATATTAGCATACATATAGTCAATATATTTGTTTGTCATGTGCATACGCGTTGTGCTATTTATTATTTTCATTTATTTATTATTATTTTTTTTTTGTTTGCTTTTTAAATTACCTCGCAAAATTATTATATAACGCTTTCATTGTCGCAGAGCGTTGAATGACTTCATTAAGTTTACAAAAAATGAAGCAAAAAATTATCACGGCGTCCTGGGAACAATGCGGCAACCGCACGCACGTACAAAGAATAAATAAAAACACATACATAAGCAAATTTTATAACACTTGGATGTGTGTGTAAATATTATTGCATAACAGTAAAGCAATTTTAACTACATAACAGTTAACTTGCCATAACAGTATTGCTACAGTGGGTAGTAAAATGATGCGTACCAAATGAACATGAAATGGCAACCCTTGACAATAACTGACTGAACTATTGTGGTCCTTATAGTTGTGGAAATGCTTAAATGATAGTCATTAGTATTTCCAGTAGATGTCGCTGCGGTGAAAATATATTCGAAACTCTCATATATTTTCCAAATGGGTTCAAATTTGCAAAATTTGTTTGCTAATTGTTTACTTTGAAAAATATATACTTTGAACAACAAATTTCTTCAGTAACAATTTTTGAACTGGTTCTGAATACAGTTGACCCTGAACAAGTTAAACAATTGTTTGCGAAATGTCCTTTAGACGGCGCTGATGAAAGACTTCTTAAAAGATATATTTGTATGACAGAAAACTATTTTGCTTTGGACTTAATTTCTGAATTCAAGATGTTTATATGCTGCTTTACAAGATTGACGTGCTTTTCCGCATGCGACTTTATGTCTCGCTTATTGAACCCACAACTCTTCAAATGGCAATAACGTAAAATAATCTGAGGTTTTCCATAAATTAACTAGAAATTTTAATTTTGGAGCGAACAGTACATAATGTTTTACCAACTTTGTGGTAAATAACTTTGTATCAGAGTTAGAAGATTTCTGCTTTATTTATTTCAGATAGCCTAAAGATCTACCTTGTTTGAGGTCCCATAGCTTTATTTTTTAGACTTCACTTAAACTGCGGGGTATTTTCTGCACATGTTTTGCATCTAAATGTGTGTGATAAATATTATGTTTGCTTCACAATCCCATAGAATTGTCTGCCGCATATAAAACAGTAATTTCAATAATTAAGACATTATTGCATTAATTGTACATATTTTACTGGCATTAAAAATTAATTGCGTAAAAGATTTAAGCCCGATTGCGGTAAACGGCATTTGACCTTAGCGTGACTGCCAACACGTATGTTCAGAAGAGATTCCCTTACAGAGTTAACCTGCAACATTACTCATTTCCCCACTCATTCATTCAGAAAATGAGTTACGCATTGTTTAAACCGCGATTTTCCGTAGTTAAAACGAAATAAATTGTGCGCGAGTGAAATTGAAAAATTTAATTATTCATATATAAAAGAGATAAGCGCGCAGCTGAGATAAGGAAGACAGCAATGTCAGGGTATTGATATTATATTGTTACCTTATTTTTATTTTTTAATGTATGTTTGTGAATGCTTTTTTTCATAGCTGTGGAGCATATTTTCACACAATAAGTGCGTAAGCATAACGAATTTATTCACCCTGATGTGAAGTTGTGGCCACCTTAATGTTGTGTGCCTCTAAAACAAGCCACTTATCAATGACATGCCTTATTATTTATACGGAGGACGGGAGTTCGGCAGAAATCAGGAAACGATCGCACAAGTAAGATGAGGATACAAATGGATGAATAGGATGATACCGTTCTTCTCACCTTTCACTATTTTAATTAAGCGTTAACTTTTTATTTAATTTTTGACAAAACCTCTGCTCTCATTTGAAGCATACCTATGATATGTAGGGTTCAAACAATTTTAATCTCATTCAAATGATTTTTATGAGAAGATTACAAGGCTCAATTTTTATATAATAGTTTTCTCACAACTGGACTTTATGTGTGACCTATTTCAATTGACTTGAAGTCGTATTAATTTAAAAGTTTTATCATTTTTAAACGTATTCACCGGAGTGCCTAGCAAGATCCATGAAGCTAGAGTGTTAAGATTGTCATTTATAGCTAAGAAATTGTCGAGGGAACCTCAATATTTTTTATGTTTTAAAATAAATTGCAGATTCAGAATATCTCAAACATTTAAACTAACGATTCATTAAAGAAATTGCCAATTTAGTTAATCAACAAACAGTAATGGCTTGTGATACTCATTTAATTTAGGAGCATATTTTCAATCACCTTCTCTTTTTTTCATGTACATACGAGGTTTGTTCAAAGGAAAAAGTTAATTTTGCTTTTTCGCGGGCTGTGTACATTCGGTTATCGATATTTTGTTTTTGTTATAATCGGACACATTATGTGTAGCATGTGCTTGCATTACGAATTGTCTCAAAAGGGTATTTACAAGTGGTACAAGCGCTTTACAGAAGGCCGATATGATGTTGATGACGATGAGCATCCTGGCGGTGCGACCACGTCCACAAGCGAAGAAATCATCGAAACAGTAAAAAAAAAATGTTCTTTGAAATCGTCGAATCACCATTGGGAATTTTCAGAGGATATCAATCGGCACATGACATTCAATTTTCTCAAATGTTTTGGGCATGAAACGTGTGGCAGCGAAGTTTGTTTCGAAATTACTAAATTTTAGGCAAAAGCAATGTCGCATTAGTATCGCTCAGGAGTTATTGAATGACGTCAACAACGATCCGGGTTTGCTCAAACAGGTCATAACTGGTGCTTTGGCTCCCTGCGATTTTTCCTATTCCAAAAACTGAAGAAACCAATGAGTGGAAAGAGTTTTGCCACAACTGATGAGATCAATGAAGATAGAGCTGGTGGCAAAAGCGTTGGTACAAGTGTAGGATTACTTTGAATGGGACAAAATATATATTGATGAATAAATTAGTACTTTTAAAAAAAATTCAAAATTCACCTTTTCTTTTGAACACACCTCGTATATACCTAATCGAAATAAAATCACTTGAAAGGGGTCGACAGCGTTGACAGCTGAAGCTAACTCGAATATTGGATAAAGAATATAGCATTATTGCAAAGAAAAAAACCAAAAAACGAGCAAATTTAATTAAACATATTTATCTGAAAGGTTGCAAAAAGGGTTAAGTTTGGCTATTTAGCAATTGTAGTTGCCCTCAAAAGTTAGATATAATATCGATACTATGATAGGTGAGCAAGCAGGCAGCGTTTGGCTAGACATTCTTGATATAGGTAAATAGTAGAATAAACAAAAGTGGAGAGTTGCCTTGAACGTCAACCCCACATCAGCTGATTGACCAATAATTGATGACTAAAGGTGCTTAACGGTATAATCAATTATTTATTTATCGCCAAGAGTCGAGAACCAATAAAACTGCAATAAATTATGGTATAACACTGGTTTTATTCTGTCGGTGTGGATTAAGATGAAAGGGTATCTTTTAATCCAGCGAATGAACTGTCACAATACGAGACGTAAATTATTTAGATATATTACGAGGGTTGCCTTTTATATTTCAGGATTAGAGAACAAAAACAAATATTAATCACTGAAAATCGCTTTATTGTTTTCCATAATATTCTCCATTAAGGTCTTTACCCTTTTGCATGTGTTTGAACCAATTGTCAAAACCCTTTTCATACTCTAATTGAGGTATCTCCAAACCATGTGTTCGAAACTCATCAACCGCTCTTTCAGGTGTCGAAAAACGTTGACCTCTTATTTTATCTTTTACGTAAGGGAATAAAAAGAAGTCAATCGGTGCAAAGCCACGACTAAGAATACGATGAATGACTCATCAAATTAATGTTTTGAGTGTTCAAAAATGCAGTTGTTTCAGACGATGCGTGAGAGCTAGGTTGGTTTTCCTTTTTTCTTGAAAGACAACTGGCTAATAAATGATTGTGTATCACTCAGAAAATACTGCAGTCTTTGTTTGCAGTAAAATTTTAATGCAATATTAAATGTATACTGGTCCTACTAATGCCAATAGTTGTATCAATCTCACGATAGGTCACATGACGACCTTGCAATATGTGTTATTCAAGTTAAGCTCCAGAAGCACACATTTTATGTATACCTCATAGTAGCAAGCAAACACCTTTTTGAGGAGAATCACACGGTTTGAAGGTCCAATAGCAGAATGTAAAATTTACAGAAACATATTGTAGATAAGCCGTAGCGTATATAACAAAGAGAGGGGAGAAGTTATGATTGAAGAGAAATTGTAACGCATATCAACGGACCTCATTTTCACCAGCGTGTGGTTTCGTGAGCATGCTCCGATTCACACGATAGTTAGACCTAAGAAATTGGTATAAAGAAGGAAGCCTAGAAGTCACGAACTAAACTCGCTAGCTTCTTTTATTGAATTAACAAATGCAAGTATTCTGCAGTCAGTTTCGGCCCAAAGTTCATTGATGCTAATTGCGTTTGTCGCTTGGATATCAGAGTAAATTATTACAACGGGATAAGACCAGGAAGCAGTATTATTCCGAGCGCCCACCGCTCACTGATTTCGTCTGTTCCGTTCCACACCGATAATTTCACTCTAGGAAATACCACTCCAAAATTTTGTAATTTCTGAGATAAATGAATTCGGCAAATGATAAGACTCGTTGATCTAACCATCAGAGAATATTCTTTTACTGAGATCCTGCTATTAATATGAATTTCAACATCTTTTTATTATAGCCCTTTTGAAAGTCGACCATTTTGCGAACTCTCAACCAACTTTCATTCAAGAAGCTTTCATCAATAGTTGAAAGCTTAAAATTAGTTACGTTGGATTGACTTAAGTCCATTCATATTTAGCATATCTCTGGGAAATGGTGTTGGCAATTCTGGACCTGGATACCTAATACAAAGAAAAGATTGCACTTTTATATTCAGACATACAGTGCATTCAAAAAATATCGTTTTACCTTAACTCAATCACATGTTCAATTGCGATTACTTATACTAAGGCGTTCGATTTGGTCAGTTTTTTTTTTTAATCTTCTTAATGTGTCTCGTCATGCCGAGAAATAAGAAAAATTAGTGCTCAGTATAAGCTACGTTTTGAAGCAGCATTTCTAACAAAGCATCCTAACGGTCCCAATTGGACTATTAAGATAACTACAAAGTATTATTATATGAGTTGTACATTTGTGAAGAGGTGGTCTCACCGTTAGGAAAAACTGGAAACATAGATGACAGGCCAGAAAGAGCAAGCAATTACATGACATCTAAAAGTGAAGACAAAGCTATTGCTCTCCATTTGAGAAGAAACCACTGCTTATGATGATATAAATTCTAATTGTCGGTTTCGCCATTTTTAATATGTCATGATCTGTAATTATTGTATTTTTTATTTGTATTCCGTAATGTTTACAATTTTATCATGGGAAGTAATACGCAAGAACAACATTTACAAATCATTAATTTTTTTAACTAAATAATATTTCGGCAATTTCGTGCATAATTATCATCCACCTCTGCTCGCTTTTTGCCGAACTGTTGAAAATCTCGAGCGTATATTTTCTTCACATAATGCTCAAGTGTCAATAACACAAACAACCACGTGAAAAAGTACTCGATTTGTTAATTAATGTTATATTCAGAACTTATTTCTATCGATTGTACTTCACATTAAAAAAACATTTGAATTTCCTTAACAATTAGTGTTTTTTTTTTTGTTTTTTATAACAAATCACTCTTATTGGAAAACTCTATATAAATGTCTAAATACAATAGGTACAGACCTCATATATTAAGCATAAAACGCACCAGTACTCTAATCAAAAAGCTTTATTCAATAACACACATTGCAAAACGGTTGCTAAGAGAAGCGAAAAAAATGTATAAACGCCGTTTACTAAAGTCAGCTAAATGCTTGTTGCTAAAAAAAAACATGATTGGATGCTGCAAGAAGACGATCCGAAACATAGGTGCACTGTGACTCTGTACTCAATGGAAGCAAGAAAACTATATTGTTACTTTAGATTGGCCATCACAGTCATCAGATGCTAATCTAATAGAGAGTATTTGAACCTTAATGAAAGCCAAAGTATCTAGAAAATATTTAACGTAAACAAGAGACTTCATTCGGCTACTACAACAAACCTGGTGATCGCTTCTTGTGGTATATGCTGAGAATTTAGTGGCAAGTTGACATCAAAGATGTCAGGCTGTAATAAGCAACGTGGAAGATTGGAGCAAGCGCTGAATAGACCTCATGTATTACCAAATAATGTGTTTGCTATAAATACAACATTTTTCCCAATAAACGCTACCTACGCTTTGGAAAACGAATAACATTATTTTTTGAACACACTGTATATCTAAACTAAGAGCCTATGTTTACTTTGATAAATCAGGCCTCTTGGAACTAAAAAATTTGGGGTACACAGGAGTTTCGTTAAATTGACTTAAATCCATCTTCTCCAAGACTTATATATAAAAATAAAAATCTATCGATCTGATCAAACTGTCCGATCAAAATATAAAAAATCAAGATAAATAAATTTTTTCCTTATTTCGTAACATACTAATACATATAACTTATCCCTAAGATGCAAGTCGCTGGACGGTTTCAAATTTAATTATACATTGGTTTAGTTGCTATAACAAATGCACCTGTGAAGGATAATATGGCTTCACAGCAGCCGAAGTTAACATTATTTCATGTTAAAACTAATCTTTGCCATTCATTTCTCCCTTGCAATTATCAAAAATTGCTTTCTAAATGTATGCATTAATTTGTTTTCAACCAAATCGCCAATTCTGACAAGACAAATAACGACGCATGGAAGCCGCAAACGCTAAAAGTATGCACCAGCGTTTAGTGATTTACGCTAATGCATTTTTAAGCGCACAATAGTTGACTTTCAAATTCCGTAAAGTAGCAGCGACAAGAAATAACGGTAAAAAATTACCCCAACTAGATCTAGTGATGGCTCAAAGAAAGCGTACGCGAAAAACAAAAACAAAAAAATTGCGAAGCTTATGATAATTTGGCATTTCATAACGGGACTGAAGAATGTTTGCGTTGGCACCGCTAACTGAATTATGGGCAAATAGCAAGCAGAAGCCCTCAACTGGCAAAGTGCTAAGTGGGCATAAATCAAACCTTACGGATAGTTAGAGTAAAGTGCATAGCTTGGCATTAACCGTTACTTTGCCGAACGCTACAAGTGTATTGGCGCATTCTATGCAAATATATACATCTTGAGATTTATCTGCATGCAGCACTTCACTAGCATCTGCAGCTTATCCGCTGCGTTGACCTTCCTCCGTCCTTCATATTTTATGTATTATATGCGCATACATACGCACTTTATGATGTACGTACATCAGCGCTATGAAAAACTACCCTCACACACACAGACACACTCATATTTGCACTGTTATATAACAGCTCTAAAAATTATTATCATTGCATAACTTACGTGTTAGTAACAATGCCAAGTGGAAGTGCATAAATTCTCGAGAAGAAATATAAGAAAAGCTCTCACATACGTAAGAAAATGGGGGAAGATAGTAAGTAGAAAAATGTTCCCAAAAAAAAAAAAACACGCATTATTTTACATCCACACAGCTAACGTGGAATGGCAGAGTGCGTAACAAACAGGTGCTAAATCTAAATGGACCCGCCACGCCAACGCCAACAGCAAAGCTAGCGCAAGACTACATTAAATCCCCTTCGGCAGCTAACATCCATACACAAGTCCAAAATCAACTAACTGTTTTTCCCAGGTACCCTTCTACCAGTTCTAAAGTATGCTCAACAAAAGCAACTCCGGCTTAACTTTTTTATAATATTCGGCATTTGAGCATGCACATACATATATGTATATTGAGTAAACACATATATAAAAATTTGCTATGTGTATGTACTTGCGCACGTGTAAATTTATGCTTGTAATTTTAGTGCATTCATTCACGTTCATTTCGCTAGGTATTTTTTCGCTTTTGTCCAGGAATTCTGCCATAACTCATTTGTGTGTTCCACGTACAGCGACTGGCATCTTAAACATTCAGCTGCTAGGACGTGGCCTTCTGGCTATCAGCTTGCACTTAAGCGCACAAACACAAGTGTATATATTAGTACATAAATGTATGTATATGTGTGAAGTTATTTAACTAGGTTCCAAAATTTAAGCAGGGTAATATCCGCTCCGGTCAGCTTTTAACAGACGACCAGCATAGTTGCTCATACGCCATGCCGTCCAATGTTATTCGCCTGCACAAGCAAGCCAGCTAATTTTAGTAAATACTTATACTAAGAAGTTGTTGATGTAGACTGATAAATTTAAATGGCCATTTACACGTGTTGTAAAAAAACAATATCAGGCAACGTAGTTTTACACTGGAAAAAAATATATGAAAATGTAGAAATAAATATTAAGTTAGGATAAGGTAGAAATCGTCAAGTTAAAGTTCAAGTTAAAGTTAAAGTTAAAGTTAAAGTTAAAGTTAAAGTTAAAGTTAAAGTTAACGTTAAAGTTAAAGTTAAAGTTAAAGTTAAAGTTAAAGTTAAAGTTAAAGTTAAAGTTAAAGTTAAAGTTAAAGTTAAAGTTAAAGTTAAAGTTAAACTTAAAGTTAAAGTTAAACTTAAAGTTAAAGTTAAAGTTAAAGTTAAAGTTAAAGTTAAAGTTAAAGTTAAAGTTAAAGTTAAAGTTAAAGTTAAAGTTAAAGTTAAAGTTAAAGTTAAAGTTAAAGTTAAAGTTAAAGTTAAAGTTAAAGTTAAAGTTAAAGTTAAAGTTAAAGTTAAAGTTAAAGTTAAAGATAAAGATAAAGATAAAATAAAGATAGAGAAAAAGATAAAAGTAAAGATGAAGATAAAAATTTATTTGAATGTTGTAATTGCTGACCGCCAGGCAAAAGATAGTAGGGTATTTCTGATATTAAATTCTTTTTTAGCGTGTTCAAGTGGATATTGATACTCATATATATATTTTTTCATAAATAATCGGTTTTGAATATATTCTTAAAATTAATATAACAATTATAGCGATATTTTTTTATTCTGATTTGGCTTGCTAGTGGTTTTCTTTATTTTTTGACCACAGCATTCGAATTTCAACGAACTTGATCAGGAAGGATAACTAGGACGGTTTAAACAAGTCCACCCGTAAGTTTGACTGACAACTTCTCTCTCAGAGGCTGAGAAATTTAACAGAAATTCACTGAACTTTGTTAGATTTCCTTAACTTCACACCAATTTACAGTGTACTTGACACCTTGAGACGAAAAACCTTGTACACTGCACAAACAAAGTAGCAAAGACGGTGATAAAAGCTGTGAGTGCTACTGTGTAGCATCCTTTGATTTTCTTGATATATGACCACTCCCGAAACTGTGCGCAAATGCGCTGAAATACGTTTAAAGTAAGTAGAATTTTCATAGCTAAAAATATATCTGAACCTCCTCTACGCAAACCATATATATACATTTTTCTCGGAGCAGTTCCTTCACACACTTGTTTTACAGGTAAAAATGTATGTAAGAGTGCTGCCAGCTTGGCCAAGGGCTACCTCAGTATACATACATATATGCGGGTGCTTTTGATTTGTAAGTAGCCATGAGCTGATGTTGATATCGGTTTGCAGGTAAATGCCCCAAAAGCAAATACACAACCCACTTGCTCCTACACCGGTTCACCACGACCCACATACCGTCAACTTTGGTTGTTGTTGTGCGACCCCTCAAGACAAATAAAATTGAATTAAATGCCTGAGCGTTTTGTAGTCGCCAACGTCAGGGCCCTTTCATTCATTTACATGCACATTGTTTGCCTTTATTTTCTCCCTTATTTTTGTTTGCAACAAGCAATTTAACTTAAAATTATTGTTCGGTGCGTATGCGGAAGTTTGCTGCCACTATTTTTTCCCAACTGGACTTTATTGAATGCTCGGCAGTTAGTTAACTACGGGCACGGGTGGGTTTTTCTTGTTATTATTTTATTTATTTGCTTGAAGTTGTCGGCAGAGGTTGAGTAAAATTTAAATAACATTCAAATACTTGCAAACAGTTAACATACATTTTGATGGTTAGGTTTTTTTATTTTAAGTTTTTTATTATTAATAGCTTTTTTTTTTTTTTGAATAAAAATCGAAAGTGATTGTTCAAAGAGAAGCACGTTCAAATACGCCTTAAGCCAGTGAGATTAAAAAGCATGAATATATTAAGAACAAAAAAAATACAAAAATTACATAATTACTTACTAAAAATTCAGCCACCATTTTTACAGCTATATACTATACAAGAAGCGTTCCAAAGTAAACAGTAAAATAGTAACTAAGTAAACTCTAGTGGCGCTATATATATGTCGACTATCTGCTATCCTTTATCGACTTTCAGTAAAAATTTCATGACATTTCATCTATTGGAAGTGAAGTTGTTGCGTTTTAACTGTCAGTGTGTTTTTGTCATCGGTGCGAAAATGAGCTTCGAACAAAGAGCCAACATTAAATTTTGTTTTAAAATTGGTAAAATTTTTACCGAAACATTTCAATTGATGAAACAAGTTTATGGCGATGATTGCCTATGCCGTAGCAGAGTGCACGAATGGTTTCAACGTTTCAAAGTTTTCGTGATCACCGAAAGTTCCATAGAAACTGTGCGTGAATTCATAAAAAATCAGCCGAAATCATCATTGAAATTCATGGAAATAGAATTGAACATCTCCAAAAGATCGATTTGTCGCATTTTGACCGAACATTTGGGCTTACAACAGGTGTGTGCACGGTTTGCTCCGCACAAATCGACTGACGACCAAAAATTGCTCAGAATTTAACATTCGAAGAACATCATTACAGAGGCATAAAAAGGCCCGAACTTCGTTTACAAGAATGTGAATGGTGACGAAACGTGGTGGTTTCAATATGATCCCGAAAATAAACGCCAGAGTGAAACCCCAAAAATCGCGCCTGGAGAAGTCAAAAATGAAGACAATGCTGATTTGTTTTTATGATTCCAAGGGTATTGTCCACAAAGAATTTGTTTCACCCGGCCAAAACGTTAATGCGGTATTCTTCCTTTGAGTTTTGAAGCGTTAGAAGGAAGTTGGCGTTTGTTGCACGATAAAGCGCCGTCTCATCAACCGACGCATTTGGCCGATTATTTGACCAAAAATCAGATTTTAACAATCAACCACTCCCCGTATTCACCTGATGTGGCACCGTGCGACTTCTTCTTTTCGGAAAAATGCATTTGCCGATGAAAGGAAAGCGTTATGCAGACGTGGAGGCCATTCAAAAGGCTTGCACAGGCATACTGGCGGCCATACCGGACAACGCGCTAAAACACTCGTTCGACATGCTTTTGGACCATGCAAAAAGCTGTATTAAAACAGAAGGACACTATTTTGAGTAAAATTTATTTATTTTGCCGATAAAACCATTTGTTCTGTCTATTTTTGTCATATGTGTATGAAAAATCGATGCCCCACTCATTTTTAAATATGCTGTAGCGTCGGTATGTGATTGGATCAACGACAGCTGAACGAAGTATTGTATCCGTACGAAAGCAGGGAAATTGACTTCGCTCGGGAGCTCACGGCGTGGGCATAGATACATATTACTACATTTGTTGGTGCTAAAACTCACCCTCCGTATATCAGGTAAGCTTGTTTCACAAACAAATGATATCGATTCCTTAACCTTCCCATATCGAATATAAGGTTAGACAAAATAAAGTTATATTGCTTTTGATTCACTATTTCCCAGTTCCGCCTGAAAGGTTTGATTTTTAAATTTTCTCTACATTCTTTATATAGATCCCTCGTGAAAATGCTCGTATTTGAGTACTTTAAATAAATAAAACCAGAAATACCTTTCGAACTGTATTCCACAAGATCAGCATTGAAACATTGAAAATTACCAACACGTGGTTCTCGAAATGAGAAAAGTTATAACCATATTCTTTATTTCTATTTGACTATTTAGTATGGCGGGAGAATCTCCTTTTATCTGTTGTGAGAACATTTATATTACCCATAGGATAAGAAGCTACTTCTGGACCGTTAGTAGTTCTCAACTAAAGACCACTTTAAATTATTTTTTAAAGATATAGCTAAATCCATTACAGTATATTCACGCAGTAACTAGCAACAGTTAGTATAATAATACTACCTAACAACTGCTTGACGTAAAATTTAAGCGTTTTTACTTTTCATTTGGCCACTAAAACAAAAATTCAAAAACAATTTCTCTATCAAGCGCTAATGCCTTAAGTGTCAAAGAGCATTACCTCCCGTTTGCTCCCCTACTGAACTACAAGTAGAGCTCCTCACACAAAACACAATGCCTTAAAAAATCGCTTGTCACGACAGAGTTCCTAAACGTTGCCGCTAAAGCACAGTGGCGAAAACACGTTGACTATTCAACGAATGGTGCGAAGAGGAAATGGAACATAACGGCTATTTTTGAATGTGTTTGCCTAGTTGGACATCAAAAGGTCGCTTGCAACGCGCAAAACAAAAGCCAAGCAAAATCCAAGATTACAGACACATGTTCGCCTGCAGCTGATTCCTGCGCCGCGGCAAATTGTTAGTTTGCTCTAACAGTCGAGCGTGTAGGCCCCACAGTGTTCGCGCCGCCAAAGACAACACTGCTGCCGCCGCCCACCATTAATGCCCGCAACTTCGGTTCCCTTGACAACGAAGAAAAAAATCACGCTGAAAAATGTCACTTTCGCTGCAGAACAGAATGGACACGTTTTTTCGCCGCGTTTTGCGCAAAACTAAGCGACGCTCGGCTTTGACATTTGCTTTTGATTTTGTGATTTCCGCCTTTTTGCATGCCAAAACGGATGGAGTAACGTCCGACCTTTTATTTCGCGCACTCACCTGGACTGCAGTGAGCACAAATGAATAGAAAGCCCAACAGTTTGGAATTTCTTTAACACTTCTGATGACACCTTGTTTTTTTGTTCGTGAAGAGTGGGATTTTTTTGCATAAAAGCAAAAAACTGCTGAATTCAAAATACAAGGCAATTACAGTTGTGTTGTTTTAACACTTTTGACAAACAGATTGTGTGAATTTATTCGCGATTTACTTTTTTTTTTGTTCAGTGCTGTCTGAACAATAGCCATTTCACGGAATCTGCTGGTATACTCATAATGTCCAAATTTTCGAAATTTAAGGCATAACACAAAACTTACTACAGTAGCAACAGGCTGCTAGAAAGATTTGGGGCATAGAATGGACGTTCAGATCAGCATTAGCAGCGAGATTCATTTCCCACATCTTATTTTTTGGTTTTGAAGACGCAACAGAGGAAAGTCTCTCAAAATTCTAACAGGGTCCTTATCAAAAGCTGCAAGGGGTTAATGCCAAATTCTAAATACTTATACTTTTAATTAAAGTCTTCTCCTTCTCACCAAAATATAATCGGTCTGTATTACCAAAATTTTTTCAATTATTGACTTTCCTACTGATGGATAAAACAATCTTCATTGATCCATGAATCACGATCTTAATACTTTAAGTGCCCTCATTTCTGATAAACCGTGGCCCAAATATACTAGATTATAATTACGAACTCCACTCTTTAAAGAACTTTGGATATAAGAAAACGACCGGGATCTTACATTGAAGAATATATGTTTGAAGCTCATGCCTGAAATTTCTAAGCTATATAAAGTTTATAGCAATATAGTAGGTACCATTGCATTGCTAATGAATACTTCAAGACATATGAGATTGTTATTTTTCTGAACGACATCTGTTCTTTTATTATACTCTTGCAACATATTGCTGCAGAATATAATAGTTTTGTTCACCTAACGGTTATTCGTTTATATTAATAAATGATCCGATTGTCGAGAGGAGTTGAATTCCGAGTTACTTTCTGTCCGTCCGTCTGTTTCTACAAGCGATGACTTGAGTGAAAATTGATATATCTTAATGAAACTTGGTACACATGTTCCTTGACACCCAAGGTGGGTTGGTATTGCGGATAGCCGCATTGCCACGCCTACAAAATATCTATAATCGAAAACATAAAAATTGACATAACTAAGCCTCACAATAAGATAAAAGGCTGTAATTTACTACCACGAATTGCATTAGCGAGCAGCATCTAGGATTAAAAAAAAAAGTTTAAGTGGCGTGGCGCCGCCCTCTAAGACGAAAACCACGCCCACTTCCCATATAACCCAATTTCAATTTCATTTAATTCTTCTACTTTCCAGTTTACAAATCAAGAATCAACCAGTGTATCCGGCTAAATCTTTGCACTAACAGTACCTTTGAGATGTGCCATCTTATGACCAAAAATTGTCCATGTCGAACAAAAGCTATTCAAGCGAATTTTCCCCGGCTTTGAAACTTTTTGTGCAAGGAATTTACGATTTTTTTCTATGTAACTAAAAGTTTGGATTTATTATGTGGTATGGCATCATTCACTTATCTGATTTAACTTAATAAATATTTTATAAAAATATCAAATATAAATTTTTCCTTAACGTTCGCTATTTGTACAATTCCTAATATTGTTGCACATGATAAATCATTCCGCAATTAATTTTGAAGAATGCTACTGGCGAAATCAGTGCCTATTAAATGCAAATGGACGCTGTTAATGTCGATTAAAGGGCCATAAAATTATTCCACAAATTTATTTCTTAATCGCCGCCATGACCACCACGGCATTCAATAAGCCCCACAATATTGGAATATCATTTAACTAACTCCAATAATTTCCACATTCAAATTTATTCGCAGGAAATTACAATATTAAATTAAGCGCTACTTTGGTGCTGCATTCCGTTGGCAAACGTCTGGGGTACACCGAAAATATGCACGGCTTTTCACAAATGCGCCAGCGAACGCCAACCCATTTGCTAAGTAGTGAGAAAATATGGAAATACGCGCGCGCTTTAAATTGAATCAATGCAGAGATTTCCCAAAAGGATTTTAATTCTCCAATCGACTTTTGCTTACGAAGGCGGAGCAATTCAAAACCGAAACCAAAGTGTTGCTTTTGGTTTTTGGCGCTTGTTTTTGTTATTGTTGCATGCTGTCAACGGCACGCCGCGTTGGCAGGGTGAGGTGATGGGGTAAGGAAATTCTCTCGATGGAATTCGTGAAACACCAGAACAATTTACGCAAGAATCGCGCTGATGTTTCTTTTGCGGACAGGCGGTGGTAATGGGTGGTGTTGGTGCTGGAGGGGAGGAGTGTGCCTGTTATTACTGGTGATACCATGACATTGTTGCTGTTACAATTGTTGTTGTTGTTACAAGTGTTGTTGTTGTTTTTTATTTTAGTAACCATTGCCTTGTTTCGTTTTCGCCTCATTTGAAGTGTTGAATTCCCGTTGGCGCCGCTGCGCATTTGCCCCCAAAATAATTTACGCCACTGTCATACATGCAAAATCAGCTGCAACACTCATGCATACATGCACACACACACACACACATATATATATATATATAACAAACATTCTTACGCATGCATATGTATTGTAATGCCAACAACTTTACAACAAAAAATTATAAGAGCATTCAGCACTCGAAATTCTGTGAAGTCATCTCTGTGTGTGTGTGTGTGAAGATGTTCGATGGGGGAGGAGATGAATAAATGTGGCAAACGCTTAATGAATTGGAAGGAACAAAAAACCTATGCGCTAGTTGAGTATTACGAGTGTATAAGGACGAGCAGGAAGCAGGGGTGTGAATTAGAGTTCGTTTCTGTGTGTGTGCTTTTAGTGTTGAATGGCAGGCAATTACCCAGGCGGTGCAATTAATTTAAATGTGCAACACATCAAAACTAATTGCGCAAAGTGAATTAATTAAACAGCAGCAACAACAAATAAAGCGGAGCAATAAGCAACATATAGAAAATGTGTGTGTGTGTGTTTGTCTGCATATGTGTTGTAACCTCAGAAAAACCAAGCGCTACAAATTATGTATGCGCAGTTGTTGTTGGTGTTGTTGTTGTATACAAAGCAAATACCATGCCACATTTGCAACAAAAACGCATACACTGCAACAGCAGATATAACGGCATTGCAGCAAACAAAAAATCTGCTTCCGTTGCTGTGTGCGAGCATCTGTCTCCAGCGTCCACCGACCGCCACGTGCCAATTTTCACCAGCAATTTAAACATTTAAAATTTGCAAATGCGGCAATGTGACCGTATGGCTGCGCATATAAATGCGCCACCACCAATGACTTTTGTTGTTGCAACAACAATGGCATTCAATTTGTGAAATGATGTTGTGCAGGCCACATTTGCAGCGCGCAGTTTTTTTTTCGATTTTTTACTCGCTTGTGGAATTAAGAAATTAAGACAAACGACACCATGGTGTTCTTGTGGGAGCGAATGCTTTCGGAATTGTGGTCGTTTGGCGATTTTAGTAAACAAAGCTAAGAAAATTGTAAACGCTACAAAAAAATCGAAATCCATAAAAGTTTCAAATCTTCGAACTTAAGAGTATTGTATGACGTGGTGTTTCACTTTAGTTAGAATATGAACGGGTTACATCCACTTTCACGTCTGCAAAACGCGATTTTTGGTAAAAAATAATTTTTGTTGACGAGGCGTTTTATTTAATAACTAACTAAAAATAATAAACATTTACAGATACCAGAAGAACTTTCTAAAAAAGTGTCAAGCGGTGCGGAAGATTTTTATGCTTAAAATTATGTTTAATCCAAAAACCCCAAAAAATGTTGTAACTATAGAAGAATACAGATAATGATCGAAGGACTTGTGAAAATTTTGATTTTTGACAAAATAGCGGTTCCCCGGGATAAAAGTCGCTTTTTGTGAAATATTTACACTTTAGAGTGGCTCAAAAAGTCTTATTCCTTCGCGTTTAAAATTTGGACCGATTACACTAAATTAAAAATTTGTTACAAATAAGCATATTTCTCCGAAA
This sequence comes from Bactrocera oleae, assembly GCF_042242935.1. NCBI lineage: Eukaryota > Metazoa > Arthropoda > Insecta > Diptera > Tephritidae > Bactrocera > Bactrocera oleae. The sequence continues at coordinate 39,196,974 of NC_091539.1, read as the reverse complement.
CAATCAACTTAAAATTTTCGGAGAATACCATATTCTCAAAAAAAGTGTTCATTTCGTCACGGCTTCTAACTTTATGGTCATTTCAAAAATAAATCAAAGGTGAATTTTTAATTGCTAAAAATGTACAAGAAATGTTTCCATAAATTGCGGCCACTTAAAATTAAACGTCACTTTTTTAATAAATTTTTTAACTTTCACGAATTTTTAAAAAAATGACTCACAGTTTTTTTTGCGCATACGATAGAGACTTATTTCAAGAATATTTATTCAATTTTTAGGTAAATTGACTCATAGAACTTGAGATATCGTCTTGACGGCTTCAAAAAAAGTATTTCTTATAACTTTTTGAATCCTTTTAAGAAGATATTTTTGAATGTCAAAACTATCGAAATGTGAAAAGACTCTGTGTTCAAAAATTTAAGTGATATGCTTAAGTCACATTTTATTACAATTCACTTTAGTTCTACGGTGAAAGCTTTAATGTTCGAGGGACATTTCTTTACCTTACGAAGGCCGAACTCTTGACAAGAAATTATTTCCCAACAGTAAGAGATTTTAAAGACTATTATGTTCCTAACAATTATATCATATAAATCCAAATAAATAGTAATTACATGGTCAATCAATATGGAATTGATCATGTTAAATCCAATATTACAGCCAGTCGATTTTTTTTATATCAAGAGCGAACTATGTGTCCAGCAACTTTCGATCCAAAAAATGTATTGTATGTTACTGAGTTATACAAATTGGACGGGGCAGAGGGAATCGCAAATTGGAAATGAAATATAATATAGCTTTACATATACAACATTTTTTTGTTGCACTGGATATATTAGCAGATTTGGATGCTTTTTAGTGTTTAGATTACAACCTTATTCATCAAAATATTGAATGTGCTCGTTTTTTAAAGATAATTGTACAATATTTTGATAAATATCGGCTAGTAATTTCTAAAGATTTAGTTTTGAATTAAAGATTAAAATGCTGCACACTTTTTTCGCTCATGTAAACCTCTCCGGCTCCTTATCGAAAACATGCGAAAAATAATTCGGAAAGTTTTAAGGTTTTACTGAAATTCAATGGAGATATATGGAATTATAGTCTACAAAATATCCTGTTTTACCCAATGGAAATTTCGCTTGCATTTTACAAGTAATACGCATGGACTACTCAGAAACAATAATTTCGATAAATACCCAGATATCGGACCAGTCTACGAATAGATGTGAATGGGAGAGTGAAATATCTACACCAAAGATATTTATTCATTGGACTTAAAAGGATGTTGTTTTAGTTACATTAATGAAAGATACAGTTGTTATCAAAGTTATGTCTGCTCTGGAAAGTGAATTACAGAAAAGTTTTGTGTTAATAATCAGAAATTTGTTAGGTAACTATAAAGTACCAAATTATGAAGGAATTGTGCAAAATATGCTAACAATTTTTCAGACTCTACGAGCCAGTATGAGTAAAAAGACTATGCATAAAATTTCAAATAATTAAAGAAATTATAGCGAGACAAAAGGAGATTTAATACACCAGGATCTAAAAGTGATTGAAGAAAGGTATCAAGATTGACGGGTTCATCACATGATTGCAGATTAATACTGGTCCTTAAAAGATTTTAAACTGAAAGTTATAAAGGAAAAACGCATAAAAAGCGTTTTATTGATATATAGCACATGTTTTCGAAATTTGCATCCCTGTTTACTTCGATGCATCTTTAAACAAAACTGACAATATAAATATATGTGTTATTTTGTTTCTTGTTCTCAGATGATGAAAATACCGATTCAAAATGAACGGGGGCAAATCTTACAAAATCATTGATATTAACATGAACTTAAATCGATCTTATATCTAGGCCATCAAAACCACTGTAGACCAGTGCAGTTAATAAATTTGAAATTTTAAAAATAAATAAAAACCATTTGAAACACCAATTATTATAAAGGATTTATGAAAATATATATGAAAAGAATCATCAAACTTTAAACCTGATATAAGTTTCATATGAAAACTATGTGTACCATTTCTACGAATGGGAATTGAGCGCTGCCAGAGGTCAAAGACTGTCAACCAGTTTGTAGACAAAATTATTTAGAGAATGTTTGGTGTCACTACAATACCAAAGCAAAGCAAAAGGCGCCCTTTAAATATTTCCTACCTACCGTAAACCAAACAAGGTTTGAATGTACTTATACCACCGGTACTTCCATAGTCACGAGGTCATTTTGGCTCCGGCTGCATCGTATGAAGTCTAAAGAGCATCTCCTTTTAAATAAATCGGATATTTGTCTAAGAAGTGTAAGTCGGATTCCTGTTCCTTATCCATTGTATAACAGTACATCATTTTTCACTGTGCCACGTTTGCAATAGTTAGCTTGGAACACTTTACCAGTTAAATGAAGATACATTGCATCTTCTGTAATTTTATTAAAACAAAGTACTAAACAAAAACTGTCCAAGTGTTATCTTTCGGCCACAAGTAAAGGAAGTTTTATGAAACTGTTGTCAAGTTCCATAAAATTTACATAAAAACTAAAAACATAAAGCCAATAAGGATAAGAAACGAATAAACGTATCGAAAAATCATTGAATTACTCTCTCTGAGAAGGTAAGGAAAGATTTCAATCATAAAATAATCCTACACAGACTTACCACTTTAAGCTATATGACAGTAAAAAGACAGATCCCTGTTTTCCAATAATCACATAAATGGTCACAGAGATCAAAATAGCAAAAATTTTAAGAACATATCAAGGTAAAGTGATACTCTCTTGTTTGACTGACATATTTCCAGCAATATATTCTATTTCTTAAAACTGTTATAATATTATTTAATATACTTTTATTATCTGTGTTTTCTCAAGAAATAAAAAACAAAATAAGAGAAAAATCTCTCAATTTAATCCCCTAACTTAAAGGAGTAAGACTTTTGCTCTCTCGCCCTCTGTGAAATATCTCGAGATTATCTTAGCAAAAAGCCTAAGCTAGAGAAAACCCATTGAATGCAGGCTGTTCGAATTTGGAACTCCTGTAAAAGAGTCATTAGCTACCTCTCCCCAGGCGCTATGAAATACCTAAATACCTAAACAAAGACACATGAGGTTATTTTCAATATCCGAGCAATGGATATCCACGGTTAATGCGTTGCTTATGGCCAGGCGGCTAACAGTTCTAGGTGATTGGAGCCATGCTTGGCACCACTGCGGATACGATATTTGTTCGATCGTGTTACAGAACTCGGACTAGATAGGTAATGCCACCGAGAAAAGGAGTTCCAATTTGATACTTAGCACTTAGGGTAGAATAAATTCAGACATTTTGACATATAAATATAAAGATTAATTAGGAGGCACAACGGGCCAACCAATCAACCAATAAAAATTATTTGTGAAATATAGAGCAACAATCAGTCCAGATGGTAGGTGCAGAGGTTTAATAAATACTATGCTGCAAAGTTGTGCTACCGGTAGCCGCTAAAAAGCTTATGTGTCTAAATATTTCTTGAGTTAATGTTTTATTTTAGTAAACCAATGCACTTTTTAAATTTTTTGTGAATTTTTGACAATTTCTTGTTTTACTGCTGTTTTTATGAGCACAGCAGAGCAGTGCAGTAGATGTCCACGCTAATGTATGAAATCTCAATTCCCTTAAGGAAAATTACTTTGAATCATTTTATTTTTTATTAAAAGTAACCTTTTCAGCAAACATATGACAGTCTAATTTTTGTTACAACTTCTATGTACATAAGTACATATATAAGTATTCATATATGTATATATATTAGGGTGTCCGTTATTTCCATGTAGATTTTTATACCTTGAACAGGCTATATTAAGTTTGTCACGTAGTTTGTAACACTCATGATGAGCTGAGTCAAACTCTCCATATCCGTCTGTCTGTCCAATCAATCTATCTCTATCTATCTGTACAAACGCGAAATAGTTCAACAGTTTTTGATATATCCATCTGAAATTTTCACACGTTCTTTCAGCACCACAAATTTGCTTATTCGTTGAAAACGCCGATGTCGGACCACTATAACAAATAGCCGTCATACAAACTGAAAGATCAAATATATGTCATTGTATGGAAATATTTTTCATTTAACGAGGTATCGTCACGAAAATTGGCATGGATTATTTTCCAAAGTAACAAATTTCGAAGATAATGTGCAGATCGAACCATCTTAGCTTATATATAGCTGCCATACAAACTAACCGATCAAACACAATATAGAAATATTTTTATAAGAATTTATGTTATAAGAAATGCACATTGTGCATTCTGCATCTTCGGTGCAGTCGAAGTTATTGTTTTCTTTAGGTTTCTTATTAAAATACCATTTTTTAAAAGTTGTAGGTTTATTCGTTTTGGAGATAAAAATTGGAAAAAATCGAAACAATTTCATGTTAAATACATGGGAAAAGAAACATGATTTAGGAATGAAATAATGAACTGGCTTGTGTTGGATCCCTTTTTCTGCAGAAAGGACTAAAATTTCACTGGACGTTTGCAAAAAAAAATTTAACTTAGCAAATAACGAACACCCTACTACACATAAATATCCATATAAAGACATCAACACATTTTTGCAAATGAAATGTCCTGCTACTGGCGACTGCTCTTACTTTGAATTGACATTTGAAAAATTTCCCAGGTGCCTTTGCGACAGCAACGACTGCATTCTTCATATTTTAGGCGAATGAACACACGCTTATACATGCAGTCGCACAGAGTTGCATTTTTCCATTACGCCACACGTGCACTCTCATTCACCATTTTGAGTTTGCATGCGTTACTGCACCACCAAACAGGAAACACATACACACATTCACACTTACACATGCAATTATATACAAAGGTGTAGAGCAGTCATTCTTTGACAACAAAACTCGGTTATACTTGTGTATAATTTGTGCGTGTAGATTTGTGGATTGGCACAGATTCTCACGGCTCGCTGGAGACTAAAAATAACAAAGCAAAACAGCTGCAACATAAGCAATAACAACAACAGTAATGGCGTCGCAAAACGAATGGGCATATACAAATTTGCATATTCCCGTTTGCTTTGCAAGGAAAAGTGTTTAAATAAATATAAAAAAAATGTGAAAAAGTGCTTTCTCACCTGCATTTGACTGCGCTTGAGTTGTTGCGCTTTAATTCCCCAAAGTGCGACAAAGTCCTGTGGATTTAAGAGCACAGTGAGATTATATTTTTGTGTCTTATTTTTAATCTGAATAAAGTTTAATTTAAAGTATTTTAGAAATATTATAGAAATAGGTAATCTTATTATATGAAACATTTATTTTAAAACGAAAAGATGCTTTGTTTCAAGAGGTGTTTCTAAAAATCTTAAATTGTATAGAGACCTATAGATTACACCATTAAATTGAGTAGTTTAAAATGATTTAATATCTCCTTTCAAATTTTATTTTTATACACTGAACAGGGTATACGCCTCGAAGTTTGCAACACCCAAAAGCAAGTGTCAGAGACCGATAATTTCGATGAAAAGTCAGCCATAGGCACTGGAGCCCATATACTCGGTATCTGGGGGCTTGAAAACTTAAGATCCGATTTCGCAAATTTTTAGATTTGAAATAGAGTACCTCAAAGGCACTATTTGTACAAAGTTTTATTTCGATAACGTCATGATTTATACGCTATAATATTAAAGAACCACATAAAATATAAAAATTGTATACGTTGGAAGTAAGTGGTTATAGTCCGATTCCGCCCATTTTCAAAACATAACATAAGATTGTGAGGTTGAATAAGCTTGATTACTGTTGAAATTAGAGGAGTAGTTACTCAGATATAGGATTTCACCTAAAGAGGTGGGTGGTGCCATGCCCATTATACAATTTTGTCAACGGTTCCCATCAGCTCCTCCTATTTTTATTTAACATTTAAGTTAGGTAAGGTTAGTCTGGTAGGCTCCTGAGCCACGCATATACCAGTTTTGGTCCCTAGCAATACCAGATGGAGTGCTGTTACGTAGTTCATGCGAGAGTAGTTATCGTTCAGGATACCAGCGCTTAACATGGATTTCAATTCCTCGCTATCGACACTTCTTAAAGTGATTCATACCACGGCTGTCCGCATGTTTGAAGCGTTGCCTCGTTAGTGCGGGACAAATGTACACGAGATGATTCATTGTTTTCCTGGTTCCTTGCTCTGGACATTTTCTGTAATAAATTCGCTCTGTCAGCCACAAACTGCAGGCGTGTGCTGCCACCAGACTGTGACTTCTATAACATATAGCTGCCATATAAACTGAATGATCAATGTAAAGTTCTTTTATGGAAAAAGTTGTTATTTTTAAACCGAAGTTAACGTTTGTTCCTGATTTTTATTGGTACTAACGTCAATATGTTTTTTCTCAACCACGCTATTTTAATCATTAACTGTCTTTCTAGTTTTCTTAGCAAACAATGAGGAAATTTACGGAGTTTTAGAGAACGATGACTGGGAAAAGATATATGAGAAGATAATATGCGTAACTATTAGATTTGAACAAACAGCGTACAATACGAATTGATATTATTCTGAAAACTAAGAATGCAGGAACTGCATTCAGCTGAATGTCATGAGCAAACCACAAACAACAGAAATTAGGAACGAAAGTTCTATACAGACTGTTAAAAGTCAAGATCAAAATCTGTAAGTGTGATTATGTAAGTAACTCTCATACTCATCCCATCTCTCATAAATCGTAATTTAATCTAACTCGTTTGATAAGGTCTTCAACACGCTATGTGAAAAGTAGTAGAAAACTCTCTGTAGTACCATTTGAAAAGTGGATGGTTGCGCTGAACCACAAGGTATACAAAAAACTTCTGTAATAATGCGAATAAGCATAGAGCTTATGTCTTTCTCACCGTTATATTTCTCTCACCGTTATTTCGAAGCTTTTTATAACAATTTCTCTATCGCATAAACATCGAAAACAGCTCGACCTTCAAATCAAGCATGTAATAATATTTTGAGAGAGGTATACGTTAGATTTCTTCATTTGATGATTGACCCAGCCGATTGAAATTGCATAGACCTTAATAACAAAAACTTCATAATGTAGTCCCATCTTGCAATTTTGGACAATCTGTAAACGTTTGCTTATTTGTAATTCCATTTCATCACTCCATCCTTGTTTCGACTGTTTATGAAAATTATATATGTATGTATATAAATTTATGAAAAGCAAACTTTAGTTTCATTCCTAGCCTCTGCTTTAACTTCACTTTTATCGCTGAGCCAGTGAGTCAACGAGATGAGAGTGGCTGAGGACATCCTCTTACTGTTTCGAAAGGTACTTATTAAGAATTTCAATATTCAAAGTCCACAAATGTGTCATGCTAATTGGCAACTCCATTTATTGCTAGAGTTCGAAGATCTCGGGAACCCTGTAGGAACTCTTTAGCCTCTAGCTTATTTTTAAAAAAGTTTCCAAACTCAAACAAAGATTTAAAATTATTAAAAGATGATAGAGCAAGATAATCTGACTTGATGAAACTTTTTTAGATCGGCTTGAAGGTCACCTTTTTAGTTCCGTTTGATTAAATTTCGATTAACTCTGTTCATTCTACTAAAAGCGGTTTTTTTTTGTAAAAGAAGAGAATGCTCTCTACTGCCCTAATAAATATTAGAATGAATGAGACCGCAAGAGTTCAGTAGTTATATATATGCTATAAATGTATTTTAACTGTTAAAGATTCAGAGTTCAGTTCCAGTTAAATTTTTATTGATCATAAAATTTTAAGATGTTCCTAAAAATAAAAAAATGTTTCTGAAGTAAAAAAAATTGTACCAGTTTTTCATGAGCGCTTTAAAGGAACCGCTTATGCATATTCCAATTTCCTATAACTACCAACCATGCTCCATGCTGACGTTCGACCGCATCGCTACTGAGCGCAGTGGCATTTATCAGTCTTATTTATATTCAATAATTTTTGCTCGATTTCTCTTTGCATGCAAACCAAATTGTTCGAAGACAATTTCAATTGGGAAATGCATTTTGTGTACACAAGAACCGCTGCAAGCTCTCGTCGCAATTCCACGGTCGCTTGCAACGCTTATCATGCAAGGCGCATACCGTTGCTTGAGCCGAGATGCTTTATCGATTTTCGTCGTGCTACGCTTATTTACGCTGAAATAAGAAATTCATAAGAAAATAAATACAACAAAATCATGAATGCAACAAAAATATGAATGCAATTGTGCAACGGAGCATATGACGAATTTTTGAAAAAAAAAAAAAATTTCGTGGTGCAACATACGGCGAACTGCTTTTATACTTGTGATGCCACAGCGCGGCGTTGAATGCATTTTTTTTGCGTTGTATTCGGCGTATTGGCAATCATTAGGGAGTTGCGTGTGCAACGCTTGCATACGTATATGTGTATAGATATATGTAAGTATGAGTGTGCCTCTGCTTCAATAAGCTGCTCCCCTTTGACATCGCTTTTTTACGGCTTTTGAACAGTATTTTCGGTCATTTCATCTTTGCAATTTTATGTTCAAAATATTTCTGCGTTTTTCATGCAGCATAATTTTCACTCACTCACACACACACACACATAAACATTTGTCGGTACAAACGTAAAGGCAGCAAGTAAATGGAATGCAGTCAATTTCATCAGCAACGTCTGACTGGAAATGATTGTATGACTGAGTCAATAGCTACCTATTTCACTGCCAAACTGCCAGCCAGTCAACCAGTTAGCCACCTCGCCTTGCCAACCGATTGTGCGTTACATTCGACATTTATTGAAGAGATTTTCAGTAGGGACTGCACCATAGCTGGTCGCTTCATTATTTCGCCCCTGTCTCCCTCACTCACTCCCTACTTCTTTATCTATCTGTATCGCTCTCTCTCTCTCTCTCTCAATTTGATTGCCTAAATCTGCTGAGCTATCTATTTAACCTAATGCAGTCGCTTTATTCGGCTCACTGTTGCATTTTATGGCAATGGTCCAATTTGTCCTCTGCCCTACTTAGGCGAAAGAAATCGCAAGCATACGATATGGAAATAAAATGAAATTTTACATGAACAGGGATTTTAGCGAAATAGCAGGCGAAGACTGTATTGAAATATGAGATATGTGAAGACTAAGCTACAAAAAAGGTATAACCATTACATTTTATTCGAGGTTTTGGTGTCACTTCGTGGGCTTACAGTGGAGATGATTTGGTGCATTTGGTAGACGATTTTTGATTATTATTATTATTTTACTAGCTTCACTTGTACATATATTTGAAGCGCACTGTCGAAAATCGATCAAAAGTTTTAACCGCACAATTAAAAAGCAAAGGGATATTTCTACGCAATTATACGCACCAACAATGCATGCTTTCATATGATTAATAAATGTCTATGTTTTTATGTTTGTAAGTATACTCAAACACATCCAAAATAAAGTCAAAACACTAGAAGCCCAGATTGCAACAAAATACTTGGCAAAGCTAGGAGCATAACAACGGGTGTTTTTCTTTTTTAACATATGGTTTTCAATGAGTCAATAGGTTTTTCGGAGTTTTTCTTTGGATCAGCTGTTACTTATGTTATTACTTATTATTGACATTTGAAAATTAAAACACTTACTCCGCAACAAGCTTTGCAAATCGCGCAAATTTATTACCAAAATAAATATTGGGCCGCGCGACTCATAGCGCGCTGCGTCCAATATTCGGTCGACATAATCACCCACCAGAGTCGGTAATTGGATCGGTTTCGCCCAACGTTTACTCTAGTTAACAATTCGCATTCTCAAATGCGCCGTACAGTGCGCCCGCAAACGACCCTATAGTAAGAGTAGAGTATTCCCAATAGGGATTTTCACAGCTCGTGGCGGTCATATTTTTTAACAAATTTGTGTCAAATTTTGTCAGTGTGTTCTGTAAGGTTTGCCATTTCATCGTGTCACGTTTCACTTTGGTAAAAGGCTTGGAAATTGTCCAAATTATTACGCAAATTAACGTTCTCCAAAAAATTCACAAATTCACGTTATTCGAAAAATCTTCTTCTGAGATGAGGCCAATTCCTGGCTAATGGCTTGGTCAACAAACAAAATGGTCGCCATTGGGGTGAGTCTAATTCTCGTGTGGTTCAGAGAACGCAATTGTATGCTATTTCCTTAGAAATGAGACAGCAAATGCCGTTAGCATCAATAGCGAGCTTTATAACATAAAATTGGCGTAAACGGGTGGAGATATGCAAATGGAACCGTGGTGGTTATTTAGCAGACATTTTATAATATAATAATAAAATAAACAAACAGAACCCATTTTGATCACATTTCAGCGTTTTATTTAATTTTAACATCACGTCGTTCTTGTTGGTAGACCCTTTACTGCAACAATTTCAACGATTCCGTAGCCGTAATTCCAGTTTTCCAGAAATTGAAACCAAAAGCAAAAGCAGATCTTTGCGAGCGAGAATTAATATTTTAGGTTAGAAAATAAGGAGTATTTATTATTCATTTTCAAAAATTAATTAATCGCATCAATTAGTGGATTTATTGAGAGCACACATCAGATGCAGATAATTTCACGTTTTGGGCTGGTCGATTGTCCACCTAGATCACTCGTTGTTTGTATTCCGACGCGAAAAGACGTGCGTGCGCATCGTTGAGACATTTAAGTGAATTTTCTATGAACAGAAATTATAGGCAGTGTTATTACCTGGCGCGAGTTAGATCGAAGGCCAGAGACAAACAAAGCTTTACCGCGAGTAATTGCTTATGAATAATAGGCAGTGTGCCTGGTGCGAGTGCATAACAAAGGACAGTGACCGTGTTGTTTACGTACAGTGAAGGCACCGTTTTTTTTTTGCGGTCGTAATAGGCTCGAAGGCCATTGACAACATTGTTCTAGCGCAGGTACGCGGTCGAGTGTGCCATAAGTGATTACAAACTTTCTGTGGACTTCTCGGAAGTGCGCGTGATTGATTAACCCAGTGGTACGGCGGATATTTCGTTAGGTCGCGAGTTTTTCGTGTTGTATCGTATCGGTACTGGTCGGTAGGAGAAGTATGTCTCCACCACGGAGGAGAGGGGCGAAGTCACTCGCCGAGAGCGAGGAGTGAGAGCCCTTGATGAACACTGCAGCATCATCAGAAGGCGAGGAGGAAGTGGCGCAACTGCTGAAGCCCCCACCGCGCAGAAAGGCTCGCTTGGCCTCTCCACCGTTGGAGAGGTCTTGCGAGAGCGCCAGCGAGACGGGAGCGTCAAAATCTGCATCCGGAGCAGCTAAAAGTGCAGAGAAGGAGACAGGAGAAAGCCAAAAGCAAGAAGGGGAAAGGAAAGGTAACAAAGGGGAGTTTATTTTTACTAATAAGGGCGTTGTTGGGGGTGGCGCTATCAGCCATGTTGCAGCGATGAAAGCTGTAACAGCTGAAGTCAGCGCGGTGGTTTTCGGGCGGGGGGCAAACATAGAGGTTTCTGACATGAAGGGTCTCATGGAGCTTGCCTCGAAGTACGAAGCACTCCTGATGACTATAATTGCGGAGAACGCTCATCTTCCCGGGCATGTAAATGCCCTTAAGGGAGGTTATGGGGGATCGTGAACGAGCAGACTAATGGTGGCTCCCGCGACTTCGGCGTCTGCCCCTCCGGCACCCGTGCTGGAGGCAATAGCGCCGATCTGGTCACCCGGGGCTTTTGTACCCAAATTAAAGCCTAAACAAAGAATTCAGCATTAACGGATATAAAAAAACTGATTGATAGAAATTCGCTAAGAATTTATTATCGAAATGTTAGAGGTCTTAATACAAAATTAACCGACTTGTACTCAAACAGTTCCAATTCTAATTTTCATATAATTGGATTTACAGAAACATGGTTAAAACCTCACATTTTTTATAATGAGATTTTAAACAGCGAATTTCAAATATTTACATGTGATCGATTTAACTGGATCGGAGGAGGTATTTTATTTGTCGTACATTCCGCTATTCCATCTGAAGATGTTCTCGTTCCGCGAACTGACTCATTTGAATTTAAATGTATTGGAGATAAGAATTATATAAATTGAAAAACAGAAAAACTCGATCCTTTAAACATTAAAAAAAAAACCGGTTCACTTGTCGACTATTCTAAATATTCTGTATTGCGTCGAAAGTATTTTGACGAAAATAATTCCATTGCAGACAGCAGTGATACACTGATTGTTGTAATGCAACTCAATGTGGAAGATGAACTACAGTTTTTACGAAATTATCCGAAAAACGAAAGACAATGTCGTTAATGTGGAATATAAATTGAAGGCAGAGGAATTTGCCGGGTTCTTACTGTTTCCTTATAGAAACAGCGGGTTTAAAGTTCAGAATTTTTGGAAGTTACAACGACTATTTATTTTATATTCTTATCCTTCTTTGAATATTAGATAATTAATAATCAAAAAGGCGCAGTCGAAGAAGTGATGTTGATCCTCGTACGCTCGATATGTATGTTGGGAAGACTTGAGAATGCCAAGACCTGCAATCTAGATACTTCAAAGAGTTTGCGTGGAGTGGAGGAACAACTGACGGCCCGGAACCTCTCTTTTCTGTAGGACCACACACATTACGGTAGGTGCCACGGGGGAACAAAGGGCATGTAGAAATCACTAATGGCAGCTGCTTTTGGGAGGGTTCCACAAACCATATACTAGTGTGGATGTACACCACGTCAGTTAGACCAAAGTCACATACAGGAACAACTGCATGGAACAGAATTTTTCCGCGAGAAAGTGTAAATAATTCGTTTTATGGTGCAAGGTGGTGGATAATATGAGCTTGGTCAATTCTGACGGTCCACTATCCAAAGAGCTAATGCCAAGGAAATTTTTGAAATTACTTGCAACTTATAAACGCATCAAGAAGCGAAACGGGCATACTGGGAAAGAGGTAATACGCTAAGAGTTCTATGAAGAGTCCGAAGTGGGGTATGATAGGCTTCATTCCATACAACCGCCAGCCAAAAATTCTCAAAGCCGATAGCGTTGACGTATGTGAAGTTAGTGGCGACGAGAAGACTGACGACTCATATGAAATTAATTTCTTAAATGAGCTAAAAAAAGCGTCCAAAAACTGCCACCAATGAACCATTTGATTTCTTAAAAAATGAAGCTCTAAAAGAAGTATACGAAGTTCAATTTTGGATAACATGGCAACCTTAAAATCATCATTTCTTTCATTTTTGGCTTGGTTGCCCGTACGTACCACGTGGTCTCAAATGCGTAAGTAGATAAATTGTGAAAATAATATAAAATTGATTTAATTTTACTATCTTATACAATTCCAATAGGTGGGGTTAAAATCATCTTTTCATTCTTGGTTTGGCGTAATTAGAGTATACATATTTTTAAAATAATATAAAAAATTTTATATATAACTATTTAATACACTTTCAGTAGGTGTGGTTAGAACCATCCAAACCAAAGTGCCTATCTTAGTGTGAAACGTGTTGTAGCAACTAATGACTCAATTTTGAAAGTACTACGTCAAAGGCTCTATCACCTCTCACTGCGGATGAGGTATTGGTTTTAACAAACAAATGCAAACTTCAAAGCAGCAATATTATAATTTCCTTCATATATAATTCGACTTACTTTTGGTCTATATAATATACAAAAATATATTGAAGATTGAAGATTTTAGATTTTTTTTGATAAAAATCGTATTTAAATTTGAGACTAATTGGTTTAGCCGTTTTCGAGTTTTGTTGTTCACCGACTTTGAAAACACCATTCTGAGAAAAACACGTTTAAAGTTTGGAACGCACTTCATATGGGATAAAAAACTCTGAAAGGCCTTTTCAAATTTACGTGTAACTTCGAAAATATTCACTGGAACCATATGATATTTTCTGTGTGTATTCTTATATATTGTGTATGTACTTTAAGAAAATAAAATTTTAAAACATCAATGTTTTAAAATTTTAACTGTATGTAATCCTTTAAAAATACGTCTTTTTCAATCCGAAAACCGCACCGTCACAAAAATGGCCACTATTTTGAACGCACTATTCCAAAGAATGGTCTCGTTCCTCATCAATCGCTGATGTTGCAAGAGAAGCGGTAGAAGATAAAATTGCTGGTATGAATAAAAGTCAACCAGTACCTCAGTGTACAGAACAACCTTTAACGTCGTCCAACACGCATTGTCACCCACTTATTCAACCTATTTTGAGTTTCCTCAATGAAATATTTGAGGAGAAGAATAAATCAAACAGTGTGATTGCAATAACTCCAGGTTGTCCCTATTACGAGCGGCCAAATGGATTGGAAGGTAATTACTTTTCAAGATCTTTTCAAAAACTATTTGTATCTCCATTACAGAGCAACGAAAATTATTCGAGCATCTAAGCATATATGCCAGTCGATACCTTTGTGTTCCACCTACTTCTACAGAATCGGAAAGCATGTTTCGCCAGGCTGGATTGCTGATATCAGATTGAAGAGCAGCACTAAAAGTTAAAAACGCCAATAAATACTATTTTTTAACAAAGGAAACATTTTAATACTCTCGCAACATATTGCTACAGAGTATAATAGTTTTTACAGCTAACGGTTATTTTTATCACCTAAAACTAATCGAGTTAAATATAAGGTTATATATAAATTATATAAATAATCAGGATGAAAAGACGAGTTAAAAGCCGGGCGATAAATCAAGCACTAAACACTCCAGAAACATTGAATTTTATTTTCGGGATGGTATGAGATGATATTATAGGAACCGACTTCAAGGTTAGACAATGAGCGTGGCACCGCCCACTTTTAGGTGAAAACCCATATCTTGGGATCTGCTTAACCGATTTCAACCAAATTTGGTATATAACATTCTTCTTCTATATTAAAGTGCGAAACTGGGCAAAATCGGATTACAACCACTCCTATTTCCCATATAACACCATTTTAAATTCCATCTGAATCTTTCACTTTCCATTAATGCGTTTAAAGTGTGCCATCTTGTGACCAAAAATTGTCTAAATCGAACCAAAACTGTTCAAGGCCCTAGTTACTGAATATGTGGACCACAGTGCCTATTGTTGACTTCCTATAGCCCTTATATACCTAATATAATATAATTGGTGGTGGTATGTGAGGTACCTTAATGAAACACTAGGAGCATTTTATTAGCCTGTGGCATGTTAGTAGTATGTGGTATTGCCAAATATTGATAAAATCGGATTAATACTACCCTCTGCTTTCATATACTACTTATAATGCGTTTTGTTATTCTAACCAGTTTTATGCCGAATATGTCGGTCAATGAGTATTACTTTATCAAAATATGCTCTCGAGTATAGCTGACCAATGTCAAAATTACCATCTTTCTCTATCCCCAATATATATATGATTTCCACATCTTTCATGTCTTTCAACATGACTTTAAACCGCTCCGGTTGATCAAAATGTGATATTTTAATGAAATTAAGTGGATACGTTTTCTTAAAAATTATGTGGTTTGCCGACTGGAATTAGAATAAAATTAATATATAGCTCGGTCTAAACCTCACACCTTCATATAGTGAATTCCGATTCTGTGATTAACGTTTTCCACATAAGCTTATAATAAAAAATTTAGCCACTTTGGTCGATTTAATACATACATATGAGTAAAAACACGTCAAGTGGACCCCCCATTATCCACTTGATCATCGAATTTGAATGTGAGTATTTTTTCATAAAGTAGTCATCATGAGCAAGTAATCCCCCGCTCAGTTTTTTTTAATTTTAATTTTAACAACAATTTTTTTTTAATTGAAAATTTTTACTACTTTTAGCTAAAAAAAATATGTATGAATTTAAATAATTTTTTTTTTTTCAAATTGTTAATTAACTTTTGAGTTAAGAAATGAAAATTTTAATGACTTCTCCCTCAAAAACTTAAAATTTTTTTTTTTAGTATTTTGCAATAAACATTAAAGTAACGAAATCCGCAAAAAAATTTGACTGATCGCGATTAGATTAAGCAAAAAAAAATTTTTATGGCGGGCGGTCATCGCTGCCGGTATAGCGCTGCAGGTATAGCGGTTCGGCAACGCAATACTTAGAGTGTGTTGCATATTTCATTTGTATGTTGGGATGATGGTCTCACATTTTGCTTGCAGTGCATTAGCATGAATGTGGTTGAACAATATGCATAATACCTTCCCGCTTAATAGTTTCAAAGAAATACTTAAG
This sequence comes from Bactrocera oleae, assembly GCF_042242935.1. NCBI lineage: Eukaryota > Metazoa > Arthropoda > Insecta > Diptera > Tephritidae > Bactrocera > Bactrocera oleae. The sequence goes on along the minus strand of NC_091539.1, from coordinate 39,180,795 downwards.
ACGGGAATTCCCTAATCCACCAGAATGTATTGAATACCCGCTATTAATATTTCAAGGCCAAATTTTTAACTGGAATATCCTATTCTTTAAGTATTTAAAATCCATAATTTTTTTACCCCATATTTTTTCTATTCTTTATAAAACATTCAATTAACATTACAATACTTGTTTTAAATAAAATGATATTCGAACTAAATCCTTTGCGGCTAAAAGAAATAAATATGAAAGCATCTTAATATTTTATGTCCCATCTACAAGTATGTGAACAACAAAGGAATATCTCGAGCCATTCATAATTTCGTTGATAATTAATCATGAGCCTCGTTAAGAAATGCTGCAATCCATTTAATTGGATATTAAAATGGATAATTAAAAAATCTTTTGAGGATGGAGAATTTATCGTTTGCCTTGGTTTTTCTGAAAATTATACTTTTACTGTTCAAAATGCCATCCAATCTCATCATTGGGATACCAGTCAGGCTACAATTCACCCTTACGTTGTGTACTATAGAGAAAACGAAGAAATGAAACATATAAACTACGTGGTAACTTCGGAAAAAGTTAGTCACGACGCGAGCTCAGTTCACCTTTTTAATTTTAAATTGATAAAATTTCTAAAAAATAAGTTTGGAGCGGATAAAATAAAAAAGATTTCCTATTTTTCGGACGGAGCTGCTTCTCAGTACAAAAATAAGTATAATTTTGTGAATTTAATAAATCATAAAAAAGATTTCAACGTGGACGCGGAATGGAATTTTTTTGCTACTTCTCATGGGAAAGGAGCATGTGATGGTTTGCAGGAAGTTTTAAGAGGCAAGCTTTTCGTGCAAGTCTTCAACGGGAAAGCGATAAGCACATAACCAATGCAACTTCATTATTTGAATGGGGTAAGAATGCAACTAAAAAAATTAACTTTGGTTTTTGCTCTCAAGAAGATCATGACTCCCATGAGAAGATGTTTAAATTACGTTATGACCGATGTGTGACCATAAAAAATACCCGCCAATATCATCATTACAGAGCTGAATATATGAGAATATCATCATTACACTCGAGTGCAAAGTTTTCGCCAAAGACATTAAAATCGTTACCAATAAAGTTAAAAAAAGAAATAAAGCAATACGTATAAGTTATAAGAATTAATTTAAGAATTATTTAACTTCTTTTTTTTATTTATGAAAAACTATTTAATTTATTATCTTTCATTCGTTGAAATAAAATTAATCATAAAATAACGATATTTTTAATTAAAAAATGAAGTATTATTCCTTATTTATAATTACTAAGTAACTCTAAAGATAAGTCAATGACTAAGATACTCAAAAATATTCAATTTAAAGAAATTATGAATTTTTAATACTTAAAGAATAGGACATTCCAGTTAAAAATTTGGCCTTGAAATATTAATAGCGGGTATTCAATACATTCTGGTGGATTAGGGAATTCCCGTCTTAAGTATTTCTTTGAAACTATTAAGCGGGTAGGTATTATGCATATTGTTCAACCACATTCACTGCAAGCAAAATGTGAGACCATCATCCCAACATGCAAATGAAATATGCAACACACTCTAAGTATTGCGTTGCCGAACCGCTATACCTGCAGCGCTATACCGGCAGCGCTGACCGCCCGTCATAAACATTTTTTTTTGCTTAATCTAATCGCGATCAGTCAAATTTTTTTGCGGATTTCGTTACTTTAATGTTTATTGCAAAATACTAAATTTTTTTTTTGAGGGAGAAGTCATTAAAATTTTCATTTCTTAACTTAAAAGTTAATTAACAATTTGAAAAAAAAAAATTATTTAAATTCATACATATTTTTTCAAAGTAAAAGTTTTGAACTATAACTCCTGAAAATTTCATTAAAAAATCACCAATAGTTTTCTAGTTATTAATTTTTTAACTAAAAGTAGTAAACATTTTCAATTAAAAAAAATGGTTGTTAAAATTAAAATTTTAAAAAACTGAGAGGGGGAATACTTGCTCATGATGACTACTTTATGAAAAAATACTCACATTCAAATTCGATGATCAAGTGGAAAATGGGGGTCCACTTGACGTGTTTTTACTCATATGTATATCTCACTTTAAATGTTTTTTTAAGCTATTGCATAGCTTCGCGGGCTTTAAGCGTGGGGACTGAATTAAGAAATAAATCTAACACGAACACAAAGTATGCACAAAACGTTTGCATACTTTTAGGAGCACTTTCCCATATCTCAAGCGGAATAAATCAATTGAAGAGACGGTGATTAAAAAATAATAATATTTAAGATATAATTTTTTTAATGGCAAATAAAAATATAGAATTTAATAAAAATTTAATTAATAAAAAATAAATTATCCAATTTTCGGAGTCATAATATTAGTAACATTATTATTATTTTGGTAAATGCTACCCCACCATTTGGAACAGTATCTCGTTTGACTTAAACAATACAATTGAAATTAATTATATCAATCGAATTATCAATGGTAATAAATTTCCTTTTATCTTGGCTGGCCATTTTAACATCAACTTCGCTGATAAAATATCAGAATAGGTTTTCTTTCGAAAAAATTTAATTTGTAAATGAATAATAATCTACAAAAATCCACAACAAACTATTGGACCACCATTGACGCGGTATTTTCCAGATATTTAGAGGATATCAAGTCTCAAACTGATGTTCCTTATTTCAGTTAAAAGAAACCTATAGTTGTAAGGATAAAAATATTTTAAGCAATATTAACTTCTCATTTATTCAATACAAGAAAAAAATTTGTTTTCTTGCCCAAAAAGTGTAACTTGAATTAAATAAAAAACTTGATCTAATATAACAGAGAACACAAGAATACTGCATAAAAAATCAATAAATAATTATAATTACACAAGTTGATAAAAAATTCTATGCAATAACTTTACTGCGGAGTCCCCGAGTGCCACACGTACTTTTTTTTATTATAATTTTCGCTGATGGGAACTAAAATATAGCAATAAAACTGAGACTTAGTTTATGGCCTTTAATATAAGTCAATAAAATACCAAATTTAATTGTAGTTTAATCAACATGTGTTTTAACATAAGGTTTTGCCACTCCAGACCTTTGATTCTTACGCATTGCAAGAGTATAAAATTGTCGATTCCGCCCTAGTACCAATTATCGGGGATATATTGACCCTAGCTCCTACATACTTTATGTAAAAAATTCAAACTTCAGTTTGGCTTTATGTAAATGTAAAATATTATATATTATATATATAATTAGAGCAAAAATATCATTCTGTAAAAAATCGCATGAAATAAATATTAGTAGTGTGGTATTAAAAGGGCTAAAGACCCTTTTTATGTGGTAATAACTATTTCAGTTTTGCGACACATTTTAATATGAACGTCATGAGGTGAACTGTAAACTCAAGAAAATTACATTTTTACTCAGCGCCGTTCGCAGCTTATGAAAAGCTTAGATGTTAAGACAGAAAGAAGAAAATCTACATTCCTGTTCTACATATGTGTGGTACTTAATTATATGTAGGTTATTGCTACATTAGCCGTCATGGGCAGACGTTTCAAAATAGGTACCATATATCCCCCTGTTTTAAAAAGCGTTAGACAAAAGCAATTTACGGAGGGGTTTTCCGAGCACTTAAATGCAATACAATGAAATAAACTACTAATTTCTAAAATCTAAATATAACTAAATATTATGTTAGTGAATATCTAAGTAATATATAGGTATACAAAAGTACGTAAGCTGTGTGTCTAGTCTGTAGTCTCAGTTACACTAGATTTCTTGACCAGCAAAGTGCTTTCTTCAAACTAATTTCAGTGTATTAGCTATATTGTGTTTAAACTATTATAAATTATCAATACAAATCAACATAGAACGAGGCGGGAAAATCTCGAGGTACAGTCTTTTGAACAAAATTTAAATCCTGTTCAACATAGGGCAAGACGTTTAAATCCCCAAATCCGCTCTAAAGAGCAATTAAGAAATACTCGAGGTCATAGATCTCGGCGCGAAGACCCCGAGGTTCAATCTGTTGAGCAAGTTGTAAATACTGTTCAACATAGAACAAGGCGGCAAGATCCACAAATTCGCTCTGAAGAGCAAATAAGAGATACTCGAGGTCATAGATCTCGGCGCGTAGACCTCGAGGTTCGATCTGTTGAGCAAATGAGAAATACTCGAGGTCGTAGGTCTTGTCGAGAAAATCCCGAGGTACGTTATGATGAGCAAAGTAGGAATACTAGGGATCATAGAGAATTTCGCGCAAGAAATCCTGAGTATAGGAATTTAGAGCGCATAATGTTATAGAAACTGATAATAGTGGCAATTTAACAGAATTCGAAAACATTTATTTCCAAAATATAAATAAGGGCCCTACTGAAATATGTATTTGTTGCGGCGGATTATGGTTTTCACACCAAGTTCGCAAATTAAATTTCGAAACTATTGCGCATGGTCGCCTTCTATTTACAGCAAAAATTTCCTTCGGAAGATAGAAACTACAATTTTTGTGCTACTTGCAAAAATGTGATTGTTAAAAAGGACGTTCCAAAAATATGTTTAGCTAACGGTCTAGACTTTCCTGAAATACCGGATTGTTTGAAAGATTTAACGCCAATTGAAGAACGTCTCATAATGCCTAGATTGCCTTTTATGACAATCCATCAGTTAGGATATCAGGGTCAGAGTTTGCTCAAAGGTGGTGTTGTTAATATACCAATTTCTGTTAACAATATTGTGATATCTCGCCCCAGAATGCCTAGAGATTCAATATACATATGTCGCTTGTAGTCGAGCTACTACTGCAGGAGTTCTATTCATCATAGGAAATTTTATTCCTCCTAACAAATTTTCTGAATCGGATCCTGTATTTAGGGAACTGAGGAAATTGAGCACAAATAAAGCTCTGACAACAAGTTTCAATTTTATGATTTCCCGAAGATCAGGTCATAATGCTTAGGGTCTTCATGCTCATATTAATGATATAAAGAGCGACTGCTTGGTCTGTTTTGGGTAGAAACTTGAAGTTATCCTTGTGAAAGTTTTGAAAAACCAGGATTTACTCCAATTAACGAGCTGAGGATTGATAGCACGGAAACAAGCAACAGAAATAAACGGGCATTATAATATATGCAAATCATAGTATTGCTAACTCTATAGATCCAAAGGTTGTAAAGAAAATTTGTTCAGGCCGAAGAGTTTTAGAATCGGTTCTGTTTAAATGTTTCAATATTAGTATTCTGGTTCTATACAAAATTCAGATTTCTCTGCCAGACATTTAATTGTAAAAATTCGGGAAATTCTTACTTCTAAGTTATCCAATCAAAAAGTGCTAATTGTTGCAGATTTTAAATTTGTTTAATGTCTACAGGGACTACATTAGGAAATATGCTCCAGAAAAAAAATTTTAATTCCATGGCTCGTGTAGAATATTCAACTACACCCGCCGCTACACACATTAATTGACCATTTTCAAACATGGATCCTTCCCATGTTAATGCAATTACTTTTGAGACAGTACACAGCTGTGATGACAGCATTTGTGTCTATATTTCAAAATAAAACTTTTGTGCAACAGTTCTTCATTTTTCTTTTTTTAAATATAATCGAATTAAAATGGTGAAGCAATTTTAACAGTAGTTTTAAAAACAATCTCAAGAAAGATATGTAAATAATCTAAACAAGAAAATTTAAATTGTATGTATAATCTCTACCAAAAACACATATCTATTAAAGGGTTGGGTGCACATTTTTAAAAGACCTGGAAATTTTTTAAAAATTATTTATGCGATAAGCTAACTGAGAATTACTAGCAAAAGTTCTACTGAGGGAATTAAATATACATATATAAATATCGCCTAAAAGTATGTAAAAGAGGACAACATTGACAGTGGTTAAAAGAACTTCATTAGCGAAGGAACTAAATTTGACTACAATTTTTATAATACTAACAATAATTTTTAACCTTTTAATTAACTATTGACTTGCCAGAAAAAAAATATTACTTTATACTATTATATAAATGAAATGTAATGTGCATACGTGTGGTCGAATCCCTAGGTGTCTTAAGGCCTCAAAAGGTTTTAAGAGGGAACCCCAGACCGAGATGGAGTTCGAGTAGAGTAGAGATTATTACGAAAAAAGGGGTGGCGTCGGAATTATATGTCCGTTACAACTAGTGAACTTTCAAAACAGTAAAATTTTAAATTTACAGACGGTAAATCACCGTATTAATTTGTTACATTCTTTGGTCGGTAAATCAGGATTCGAAAAAATAAGTAAATAATAAAATTTTGAATAATGAAAAAAAAATCTATAAAAGGTTTCGCTTAATTTAAAATTCGTCAGTAGCTACCAAATTCCCACAAAGATACTCAGTACACTGACACTTATCGCACAAGCACCGAAGATGGCGAATAGAACCGCGTGGAATGGTAATGTTCGCAATGTTAACAAAAAACTTATGACAGACCATTCGACACTCATTGAAAAAGGCAAGCGGCGTATTCATCTTGATAAAGTTATAAGAAATATTTATACCCATAGACGCAAACATCGTAAAGAAGTGCCTAACATAGATTCAGACAAAGAAAATTACGATTCAATGGCTGGTGCGAACAAGCGACATAAATGGCATCACCGCTCGAGGTATGTCCGAAAATGTGGTCGACCTAAAAAATTGCGGGAAAAGAGCAATCCGAAAAACTTAATGTTTTATTGCAAAAAAAAGAATGCTAAACACAGAAAGAGAATGGGTCGTGCCTATCTAAATGAGGCGAGGAAGCTTGTGGAATCCGATATACGTATCGAGAATTTCAGCCTCAATCTGACCGTAGAGAGATTTCATCGGAATGCAAAAGCTTTACTGAGAGATATTATGCGCTTACGTCATCGCGCGCGTTTTGCATTCCATGACACTCTTGAATGTCTTGAGATATTGCAAAATGGTAGTAATGGAATTCACAAAAGTTGAAGCGATAAGTGAATTAAGTAATTTTTTTTATTTTTTGTTTATTTGAAATAAAGCCTACAAGTATATCGATTTGGGTTCAGTCTTTCAATTAAATTGCTCTGTTAATTTATGTTTATTTTATTTTGTGTATTTATTAATTCGTTCTGTTATTAGAAATTTGAGCCTTCGCGGACTTTAACACATTAAAGTCTGTTAGACCTGATAGTTTCGAGCAAATTTTCTACACCATTTCAGAAATATCATGTGTCTAGCTCATTGCTGCATTGCATTAGTCGAGCTGTTTATTCCTGGGTGTTCTTTTGTAAGATGGAAATTCTTTAGTTAAGTGTTATAAGTTACACATCTCATAAATATTGCACATAAACTCACACCGACCAAATTTCAGTTCTATTATGGGGATACACTTGTATAAGGAAAACATCAACTAGAAGATCGGGAATCAATATATTAGGGATATGAGGTTTAGACTAAGGTCTAAACCAATTTCATACATATTCAGCGTTAAACTAAATAATTTTTATTCAAAAATTGTACACCTAACTTCATTGAAACATCACACATTTTGTGCAACGTCAACGAGTTGGTCATATGGAAAGTCAAATGGATGGAAATCACTATATCGCGTATATTGGGGCCAGGAACAGATCTGCACTGGGTGCATTAATCTTTTCCGTTACTAAAGTATACTCAAGAACATGTTGTCATGTAATTTTATGAAGATTATTCACACACTCACGGACATACAAGTACTAGATATAACATATGTATATGAAAGCTGGGGTAATTCGTGGACCGAATTCACTCATTTTCGGCTTTAAACTATGGTATATCCAATATCCAAAAAAAGTTGATTCTGTTGCATGACAACGCTCGGCCTCACGTTGCCAAGCCCGTTAAAACCTACTTGGAACCGCTTAGATGGGAAGTCCTACCAGACCTGCCATATTTCCCAGATATTGCACCGTCCGATTTTTATTTGCTCCGTTAGATGGCACATAGTCTAGCTCTGAAACAGTTCCACTCACAAGGCGACATCGAAAAATTATTTGATTCTTGGATAGCATCACAAGATGAACAATTTTACCGCAATGGTATTCGAGCTTTGCCAGAAAGATGGAAAAATTTATGACTAGCGATAGGCAATGCTTCGAATAATTCATTTTTAACCTTACATATCCTTGCAATAAAGTTGCATTTCCATTAAAAAAATACAGTGAGAACTTAGTTGCGCACCTAGTACGTGCAGTTAATTTTGCTAAGACATATTATATACTTAAGTTTATGGTATAAAGTTGAACTTATGGTAACCAGTTTTTTTTTACGACATATCATTACCATAAGTGCATGCTCCAATATATATGATATAAAAGTCAATCGGATGTTTGAAAATCCTTATATTATGTATGTATCCTCATATAGGAGGAGAACAATTTCGCTGCATTTATCCATTTTAGGCACAAGGGTACACTTTAATACAAATAGGATTTCTTTCAATTTTCTTATGGATTGATATAGTAATAAGTGGGCTATTTAGTTGACGGAATACTTAAATAATAATCTTAATGCAAGATATCAATGAAACACCGAAAGAAACCCGAAACTCAAATGAAAGGCAATGAAATTTCACTATCCGATCACGAACCGCTGACAAAGTTCGGGTAGCAATAGCACCCCTAAAAAACAACAAAGCTGATATTGTCGACGAATAACTAACTGACCTCACGTTTCTCAGAACTTAACACATTGTAGAACCTAATATATAAGATATAAAATCACATGGAATGTTTGAGAAAAAAAATCTGCGAAAGATTTTCGTCGACAATAGTTAATACCGCTTAAGATAGAATGAAGAGCTATACTAACTAAAGAAGTTCCTTGTTTCTGGAGCTCCCGCACAAACTCTCAGTCTATCTTATGTGTTTATACCCTGATCAAGGTATATTAAGATTGCCACGAAGTTTGTGACATACAACATACAGCGCTGACAATTAATGAAAATGTTTGCTTTTAATCCCGACGCCGTTGATACGGAGGCGCTTGCTGCAAGCCCACTCACACTGAGGTGAAAAAATATTTGGTACTGAAAGAAGGTCAGTTTATTGCCGGCAGTAGAGGTTATAATTGCAAACGAATAACCAAAGTTGATGGCAGTTTACCGAACACCTTCCAATTGAGAAGTTCGGCTGAAGGGTTTATACATATGTACAGGGAATTTAAGGTAATCACCAATGTATCTCTGTTAAAATCATTTTTGAAGTCGGTTGTTCATTGAATATACTAAGTCCTTTTTATTTCGTCTTTCCATAAATTAATGTGGCAAGCGCTTTTTAAGGGGCCTATTCTTCATTTTGAGTTTTGGATTCAGGTACCTCATTGGCAATGGCTGTTGTTTTCCCCATCCACCTCTTCTGAGGTTGCATATAAAGCAGTCCACCATAAGGGGATAAATGGGGTAATACACCAACGTTAGAAAATGCGAACAAGAAAGAATAATGTTCGAGGTCAGCCGCAACATTTATCGATGTTTTCATACTCTTGTAACATGGTGGTTTTGTTCAACTAACGGTTGTTTGTATGACCCAAACCTAATCGAGATAGATATAGGGTTATATATATTATTTATTTTTTTTGATAATAATATACCCTTATATCCAAAATGGGCTGAATCGGATTAATATTTCCCTTAGTCCCCATATACCTAATATAAATATTTTCGTACTTCCACTTCACTTTATACCACATATATCGGCCAATGTGGGAGATATTTTAATGAAATTAAGGGAGTGATTTTTTTAACCCCTTACCTTACGATACAATTTCAAAGAATAAAAAATTAATAAAATGAATTTCAAACTAATAAAATTTGAGATAAAAATGGCTTTCTTTTATTTATAAATATCATAACAGTTGTTTTTAAGTTTCATAAATTTACTACTACTACTTTTGAAGTTGCAATAGCATAAAATTTACAATTACACTCGAACTTAGCCTTCTTTACATGTTAACATTTATTATTGAACGAGCCTGTGGACTCATTTCAAAGATCTGACAGAGAGCTGGAAATTATTATGTTCGGTAAATAATAATTTGGGTAGATTTTAAGAGATTTGAGCGAATTTCGGTACCAACTCACTATGATATAACTTAATAGCAGAAACGAAAATGATTATAGTGACTTCTTTTTGATATCTCAAATATTGACTGACTTCTCTTTTTTCTTATATTGGATCTAGGATAGGTATGCCCCATTATTTTTCGCAGTTTTTTAAAAACGTGATGGTCTTTATCGAATTTTACAAACTTTTTAAAATTGGTGAGATATGAACTTTTAACAAAAAGTTTTAAGCACTCTTCTTTAACTTTTTCGATGTTATCGTCCTTAACAGAGGTAGAGGTATTTTTAATGACTTCACGACCTTCACGACTTTCACTGAGCTTTGCGCCACTAAAATACTTGTGTTCGTGATACAATAAAATAGACTCCTCAAAATTCTAAACACTAATTGATATATGGAGTCCAAACTTACCATGAACATAAAACAATGGTTGTACAAATCAAGAAAAAAGTGTATCAATTCGATTTGCGAGTAAAATTTGATTAGATATGAAGTTTCTAAGCTAGGTAATTTGTTTTGGTGATCTAAGTTGGTCTAAATATGTTAGACATTAGCATTAAGCTAAGGTTAATTTGAGCTAAGTTTTGGAACGCAGCCAATCAGAAACATTCGCATAGTTTGGCTAAAAGGAATTATTAGAAGGACCGGATGCCTTTGCAACTGTTTTCAAATGCGAAAAGTTCTGAATGCCACATATTTAACCAGCTTGTCGCAGGCTCAACCGGAATGGCCCACTCTCTGAGTTATTAATCCTTTGAGTGTGAGTAAACCTTGGAACAATAATATCATGTGTTTGAAAATACAGTTTTTCGTGAATCTATGGATGATGATAGCTGTCATTTAGTGGTCAGCTGTCCAAATGACTTCGTCGTGTCAATTCGTGATACTAAGCATATCGAGATTGCTAAGAATCATTTAAGCTATCATCATTGCAAAATGTTCTATTAACACTGCGATAATTTTAAAGATTAAACCTGCTTTAATTGCCTGCGACTATAAGTATATTCACCGGTAATCTGAGCACCAATGGCAACTAAGCTGCAATGTAATTTAATCAATAACAAACATTAAGCAAGAGTGACTAGTTACAATCCTAATATCAATTATGACACGTGCTTGATTCGGTAGTCGGGATAAAAAGATACCCTGTAGGAATACTTGCTGGCTTTAAACTGCTTTCCATGATTAAATCTGAAGCCATCCTAGCTGTTTTATGTAAAAAAGGAATTGGAATTTTAAAACTAATTTACAAAATTTCCTTAACCTTCGATCAGCAAGTTTTCAAAAATTTCACAAAATACCACACCGAGCACGATGTTTTTGTATTTCAGATATATATGTACATATACTAAAGTATGTACACTGATTAACAGTAAATACACGAGAGCCATATACCTGAATGTATATATGTGTGTGTAGGTAAACATGAAAGTTTGCTGCTAATTATGCTAATCTATGAATAATTTAAATTCAAGTATTCTAAGCCTACTGCTTATTATTGTGCACCGTGCTTGCCATACACATACATATTATATAAATTAGTACTATGTTACATACAATTACATACACCCTGTGCCCGAAATTGCTTTTTCAATTGATTTCATATGGAATTCCTTCTGAAGAGTATTATTATTAAGCTGTTTTGTAGCCTGCGCTGATTACTAGGTCTTACGTACCCACACCGATGGCTGTGTAACAGTTGCATTATCGATTATATTATATTTAATCTTACATGTACGCTGAGCGTTGCCACCTTTCCAAATACAAAAGTCAGCAGTAACTTTCATTTCAGCAAATTTAGTACAGTTTTAAAGACTAACCCCATATTATCAAATCTAAGTCTTTTAGACATGTGGTTTTCAAGAAGAAATATGCCTTTGGCCCGGTAAGGTCTAAACGGTCCCCAGGTTTTGATGGTTTGAACGGAGAGATGTGCAAAAGCTTGTTCATTCCAGAATACCTGGAGGCCATTTATGATAAGTGCGTGTGGGAGGGTTATTTTCCACGCGAGTCTAAAATTGCTAAGGTACAGTACTTGGAAAAGTGCTGGAAATAGTTATGGTAGAATGGCTTCAGGAGCTAACCCTGGGTATGTGATCGGATAGGCAGTATGGGTTCAGGAAAGGACGCAGTGTAGAGGATGCGTGGTTCTACGTTCAGGGTGCTGTTAGAGAGAATGTGACTTCAAGGGGGCTTTTGACCAACTAAGCTGGGATCGAGTGCTGCAACGGCTAGGGGAGCTTGGCTGTCCGGAAAATACTCTTTGGAGGAGTTATTTTTCGGACAGAAAAGCCTCTCTAGTCGGAATGAACGGAAGTGTAGAGATCGGAGTGGTCCGTGACTGCCCGCAGGGATCCATCTGCGATCCAAATATTTGGAACCTCATGACGGTGACAATGCTGCTTAAGGTCAGGTTGTCGCCGGTTCGTCCACCGCTTGTCCGTGTGAATGGGGTCAGCATCAAGTGTGAGACGCACGTCAAATATTTGAGGTTGACCATGAGGGAAAGGATGTGTTTCATTCCCCACTTTGTGAGCGTGAAGCAGCGGCTGTAGGCTATTGTTGGTAAGGTCAGACGCATTTAACGGTGTGATTGGGGCCTCGGGCGTCGTGCGGTTCGTACCAAATATCGTGGCTTATTTTTGGCCTGTGCCACTTTTGGAGCTGCTGTATGGTGGAAATTAGCCACGACGGCCTTGGGTTGCCAAAAACTACTCTCCGTACAGCGTTGTATGATGCATGCCTGTTTGCCAGTGTATCGCACTGTCTCCACTGAAGCGATGCAAGTATTGTTAGGTGTGCCACCTCTTGACCTGATTGTTATACAGCGTGCGTAGCATTCAGGTTAAAAAGAGGCTTGGGTGTGTCCTTGCTGCAGAATAATTTGATTTCTGATCTTAATGTGGAGACGAAAGAATATCTAGGAAGCAAGAGACTTTTAAATGATAGGGTAAAGATAAGGTGGCAAGACCGTTGGGTCAATAGCCCTAACGGTAGGGTGACCCACGAGTACAATCGGCACGCTAGGTTTGTAGAAGTAAACCCAGACTTCCGATTCTGTCTGAGCCTGGATTTTCTGCTTACGGGACATGGTCCTCTGAATGCATTTCTGCATCAGAGGCACCTTTCTGACAGACCGGGGTGTATATGTGGGGCGCGTGTTGCAGATTGGGCGCATGTTATAGCGGAATGGCCGATGTACTCGGACATAAGGGGGAATCAGTAGGACTAATGGACGGTTAGACGTAAGCGGTGTGATGTCCACTCGTCCGAATGCCGAACAGTTAGGGTCGTTTGATAGGTTTGCGAGTGAATTGTTCAGGCGGCGGAGACAATTAGCTGAAAATACGGGGTAGATATCTTGGGTGAAAGATGTACGAATTGGATGAGTAGGGGTTTAATCCCTGGTCACCAGCACAGAGCAGTATGGAAGCTCAACTGGTAGTAGCTTCGGCTACGAGGTTTTACTGGAGACTTAATTCTGGTACCACGGCTAGCAGGGGCCCTTGGAGATCGCTCCAACCTGCTCATGCGGACTGGCCCTTCGGAGAATATCGTAGTGGTGGTGATTGATACCCAAATGCGGGAAGAGTGTTTTGATCACTCAATGTGGAGTTGCACTGCAACCGGGTGCCGGACCCAATGTACGGCAGAGGTTTTAAATAGGCCTCGTACCCTACCAAGGTGTGTCCATTCCACACTACCAATCGGTACTGAAAAATGCCTGGCATTTTCGGGGCGCTAATCAACGCATTGTATTGATACGTTGTGCTTTTGAGCATCGTGGGGTAAGGCTATCGTCAGCAGGTACCCACGTTAAACACACCGGACGTTGTTACAGCTGATGGCATAGTAGCCGGTTGACTTAGAGGAGAAGCTGCAAAGACTCAAGTAGAAATAAGAAAGGTTACACTGGAAATCTTTTCGGTGGATATCTTAGCTTCACATAGGTAAGTCTTTATGAAATGTTGCACATCTTTTGTTTTTCTTTTTTTCGAGTGAGTTGTTTTCATTTACTTTTTTTTTGGAATTTTTGGTAGATTTCATCTATTCAACACAGAAAATAACTTTGAATTTTTTTCAACTACTTTTATGTGGCAACTCAGAACCTAGTCAAATTGCACTCGATAATTGCAACACTTGAATGGTGGAAAATCTTTATATACATAAGTTTATACAAATAAATGTGTATGTACAGGTATGTAAGGAGAATAAGCCCAACTCGTACCTCATTACCTTTCACGAGAATGAAAATGGGGGCGCATGCAGCCCGCTAGTTCCGTAGTAAATAATTTTCTACGTGCGTAAGTATGTGTGTATGAGTATATAGAATACAATAGTTTGAAACTGCTGCTTCGCTCCTTCGCCTTAACTTTCCATATTCAAATTGACTTGCTGTTTCTATCGCCTGAACGTTTGCTTTTGTTTGAATTCTAATTACCGTTTTATTCATTAACGTCTACGCATATGAATAAGGAAGGCCTTGTCACACATACTTACATAATGGCTGAGGCACACACTAGTCACTGGCATATTCCAAACTCTTAAAGATCGCATGAGTTTGTGTTCTAAAAGGGTAATTTCGATTTATACAATAACAACTTTTATATGTACAGAAACCTGTGACCATTGAATTAGATACACCTTGATTGGTTCTGTAACTATAAAATTGGCTTTAAGCGCAAGGTGGACAGGTTGCTTGAAAAATGGAAATAGAGAATACGTAAAAGATGAAAAATATTTATATCGGCGCAGAACCACTGTGGGAACAGTACCATATTTGAGTTCGGTCTAGCCTGAGCAAGTCACGGGCACTGGGCACGGAGTCAGCTTGTCCCCTCTCATGCAGTTCATACGGCTTTGAAGATACAGCCGTACTTCAGACTTGAGATATTCACATCTTTGCTAATGAATCAAAAATAAAGCATGGACAAGAGGATTTTAAATCCTCAGTATTTCAGAAAATTTTGTTTTTCAAAATCAATAATCAAAAAATAATCAATTGGATCTACCTTCAATATTAAAGAGATAAAAATTTGTCAGTGGCAGTCGTGAGACAATCAATTTGATTTCCAAAAGCAAAAACGTGAACATTATTTCGGTCCCTGGCATATCATAAACAGAATTCAATAAATACACATCCAATTACTGTATAGGGCGATGTAAAGAGACTATAAAATATGCTTGAGAAATATACATGAACTTTGGAGAGACCCAAGTATTCAGATTGAAATTTAAACTCAAGAAGTAAAAACAATTTATGAGTTTATCAAAAACAGAAACTTGTCCGCCTATGCAAAACGATAACATGAGTAAAAATTAATATCATGATTAAATCACCTAAGGAGGGTTGGTGTTGCAGATGGTTGAATCAGTCCATTCCCATGTAAACAAAGTGCCGTTAAGAGAAACCACATAAAGTGCCAGAACTAAGCACTTAATTAAAATATAAAAATGTAATTTAGTACAGGGCATCGCAATAGTGAGAGACATTTGTGACCCAAACAGTTTTTAAAAGTAAGCATGACTTCGCCTTCTAAATTGTTAAATGTATATATCTTCCACACCGCTGAAGTTAACTTAACCAAACTTGCATTGTGAAAATTATACAAATCAGATAATAACCACGTCCACACCCTATATAACGTTGAAAATTACTAAAAGTGCGATATTTGACTAAATAAATTAGCTCCAAGCATTCAATTTCACAACTAGAATGGCAGGAAAGAATGTTATGAGAGCCAGTGTACCAGTCACTTTTATGTGGAATTTTATATCTCAGGAACTACTTGACCAGTTTCAACCAAATTTGATGTATAAGGTTACTCCAGTATTATACGCTATGAAAATTAGCGATATCGGTTGACAAACACGCCTACTTCCCATATAAAAAGTTTTAAATTTCATATGATTATTTATTTTACAGTATACAAATCAAACATCAATGATTTTTTTAGAAGAAAACTTTGCACAAATAGTGTACCCTTTTCAGTATTCTCATACATACGAAATCCTGTACATCACTTCAACTTGCGAGAGTATAAAATGTTCCGTTGCACCCGAACTTAGATTTTCCTTACTTGTTGATAATAATTTTGCTTATTTAAGACACCATAAAGCATACATTTTTTCTTAAAAATCCTCTTTTTTTTTGGGAAGCCGCCATTTCGTTAAAAATCAAAATTTTAACAAGTCCTTCGAACATAAATTAAATTTTTTGGTTTTTTCGATTGAAAATAATTTTAAACAAAGAAACTTTTCTCACAAACAAGCAGTAAGTGAGCTACGAAAGTACATAAATTCTGTAAATGTATTATACATTATTTTTATTTATTCATTAAATCAAATGGCTTTAAAAAAAACATAACAAAAACCGTGTTTTTAAACTTTGCTTATTTTAACTTGCAAGTGGATTTAACGGCTTAAGGAAAGAATGCTCTCATGCTCGACATGCTCTCTTCATGGGAATAACTGACGCTATAAAAGTGAGCAATCACGAAAAAATGGAAAACTTGAATAAACAGTTATGAAAAATGTATTATCCATTATGATAATACTGATCTCTCTATTACAAAAATGATCAAAACTTTTCTCGACGTTGTCATGCTTTAACAGCATGCATTGCTCCAATTGAACCTATCTTATTGCAATGGTCGTGTCTGTACTTAGTTATAAATATATTATTTTAGTATATATACGAACATATGTGTATGTGTGCAGCCAAGCAATCATGCATATGGGCGCTCTTATTATTGCCAACTATTCCATACTGTATGAGCTTAGCTAGCTGCTTGGGGTTTTCTCTACTTAATTTGTTTTTTTCCTGCTTTGTTGCCATTGTATTGCTGGCGTCAGTAGTTCGAATGCTCCAACAGCACATTCATACACATAGATGTTTACAATATACACGCACACTATCGAAGACGCTCATTAAGATTCTTGAGCAAGTTTTGCGTGATAATCCTCTTTGCCACAACAATAAACCGTTAGTGCCGAGCATACTTGTACAACTCTGCATAGTAGTTGAAGACTATATTACCATATATACATACTATGTACTTGTATATACTCATGTAGTTATTTTAGATAGTCGCCGTGTAGTTCTTGCTAAAACTTTGGTATTTTCGTCGACGTACGTGACGTGTTGAAAGCTCTAAACCCTTTTAATTTTCCACTTCAGTTATTCGTTTCTTTGCGCTCCACCAACACCTCAATAAGCAAACTGACTGACTGACTCACATATACACATACACACATACTTTTTACTGTTAGTACACAGGTATGCATGTTCTTTAATTATAAATTTCTTCGCCCCTATTTATGTATTGGTTTTAATTTTTATTATTGTTTTTCCATTGCTTTACTTTGCTAAGCACCGTGTAGTTTGCTTTTGTTTTCCGCTCATTTGCTTAATTTAAATTGACATTTTTGGTGTTAATTTGCTAAATGGAATTTTGGTGTTTATTATCGAAGCGAAAAATTGCATAGAAGTTTATTATAATGAGTATCGAGAGAAAAAGGCAATTATCACTAATTAGAATTACTTTTGCTGTGCACTGTTTGGCAAGAAATGCGAAAGTGAAACTGAAACTATTGTGAAACTACACTTTCTACTTGAATTTTGCAAGCGTGCTGCTATTTTAAGTTATTGATTTGGTACTAACATTTAAGATAATAGAGTCCATAAACATTCATAGAAGTAAAATAGGTGGTGTAAAAATTGCAATCGAAGCGAATAATATTGCAAATTGAGGTGATTATCGTTAATTAAACAAAAGCAAGAAAAAATGTTAACTTCGATTGCACCGAAGCTATGTATAATACCCTTCACAAACACAAAATATTCCTTACATGAAGTTGATTATGATCAGTCAGTTTGTATAGCAGCTATATGCTATAGTGGTCCGATATTGGAGCAGCTTCTAGGAGAGAAAAGAACGTGTGCAAGATTTCAGATCGATATCTCATAAGCTGAAAGACTAGTTCGTGTATATACAGACAAATGGACAGACGAACGGACGTGGCTCAATAGACTCAGCTCAGCATGCTAATAATTTTTTATATTTTTTTTATAAGGTCTCCGATGCTTCCATTTATGTCTTACAAACTTCTTGCTAAATTCAATAGATTGAACAAAGTAATCAGGGTATAAAAAAGGGTTTATCGTTTTATTTAGCTAGCGCTCCTGAACGATTTATTACCCTCATTCCAGCTTGCAAATTTTTTTATATCCGCAGAGAGTGGATTATACAACAAGTAATTGCCATTGATTGGCCTTTATCTCTCGAATCAATATATGTTAACATTTTCTCATCACCAAATTGCACTAATTGAAGTTAATTGGCATTTTTATACTCTTGCAACATATTTCTACAGAGTATAATGGTTTTGTTCCCCTAACGGTTATTTGTATCTCCTAAAACTAATCTAGATAGATATAGGGTTATGTATATCCATATAAATAATCAGGATGACGAGGCAGTGAGTGTCTGTCCGTCCCTTCGTGCAAGCTGTAACTTGAATAAAAATTGACACATCGTACTGAAACTTTTTACACATGTTCTTTAGGTAAAAAGTAAGGTAAATTTTGTAGATGGGGGAAATCGCCATTAAACGAAAACCTATAAATTACCATAACTAAGCACTTAATTAAGATATAGAACTGTAATTTGGAGCACGTGTGGGCTAAAAATTAAAAATTGACGTGGCCCCGCCCTCCAATAGGTTATATGTAGATATATCATAAACCACTATTGCTATAATAACTAAATTCCCTGAAAATAAATCGCTGAAGTACCACTACCTAAAATGTCAAAATGGATGATCACCCCGCCCATTCCTCTTATAACAGTACTGTTACAAACTGCTGAAAATGCGACAGATTAATAAATAAATGCACCAGAGACATTAAATTTTACCTCCAGGATGACACATTTTATAGGAATCGGTGTTAAAATTAGATGATGGGCGTGGAACTTCCTACATTTAGGTGAAAACCCCGTATCTCGGGACCTGATTAAAATTTATTCAAATCGAACCAAAACTGTTCAAGCCGCTAGGTACCAAATATATGGACCTCAGTTCTTACTGAAACTTTTTTATCGAAAATATCGGTCAATCTGTGAGTTATATTATAGAAATTCTTTATACAACAAATATCGGTTATTATGTCACGGTGCATCTCTGTGTTTAAAATGAATAATATGGGTGAAAACTTGCACTAGCTCCATACAACTAATATCAGTACTTTCAAACATCAAAAACTTCACTTCTTATATATTATTAATAGTATGTGGAATACCTCAATGAAATACAGAAAATAATATATAAATAATGGTTAGTAATGCCAAAAATTTATAAAATCGGGTCAATACTACCCCTGTCTCCCATATACCTATTATTAGATTTTCAAACTTCTGATTGGCCTTATATTGAATACGATATATCGGTCAATATGTAAGATATCTTAATAAAATTAAAAGAATGAATATTATTGGGCATTCTATAGTTTAATGCGGAAAATATGTGATATTAATCTACAAATTGCCTAAACCCTCGTATACCACATATAAAGCTTTTTCTTATTCTAACAAACTTTATGCTGAATGTGTAGGTGAGTGTATGACATAAAATTAGCTAATTGAAGGAATTTCCCCGTATTTAAACCTTGCAAGTTGAAATGTTCGGTTATACCCGGACTTAACCCTTCGTTACTTGTTAAAAGTGCTTCTTTAACCAAATTTTATTCTTTAAAAATTATTCTAGACAATTGGAAAATCCACGACCTACTATTAAATCATTATGAACTCGAAGTGCTATTATCCACCAAAGCTCATAAAAGTAGTCCATGAAGTGGTAGGGTTAGCACTAATTTGATTAAAATGTAAATAAAATAACTTTTGTATAGATATAACATATCAATGAAAGAAGCATAATATTCAAACATGATCCTAAATGACTCAAAAAATATTGAGATGGCAACTTTTTAAGGAGTGCGAGTGAACCACAGCAATTAGCAAGAGCGAGGTGGCAAAAATTAAGTCTTTCAGGCTTATATTATATGTTAAAACTCGCCACTGAAGCAAAATCTACGACGTTAAAATTTGAATCACTTGATACCTCAACGAAATAAATTCTTCCAGTTAACATTCTACGTTGTCGAAATTGTTAAAGTATATTTCCGATCTTTCTCTACGTCGTAACCTTTCTTAAGTATCTTTATAAGGGGGAATGGTATTGAGAGAATATAGAGATGGCAACGTCAAGTCAATCGCCGTTGTGTACAATCTACTAGCAATCGCAGTAGAAAAGCATTTAAAGGACACTTGCCGCATATATGCAATCGTAATAAATCGTACCAATCCAATCGTTTTCTCGTTTAGCTAAAACCCTGCTAAGCATTAAACAAGAAATTTTAGCTCATAAGCACTCGAAAGTTTTAGCAACGCTCATGATTAAGGATTGTAGGGTTACTTTGCAAAATCAAAAAGACTTGATAATAATACTTGACTCGAATCTTAGGAATGCGATTGTGAGACATGAACGTAATGATTTGTGTACACGTTAAAAAATATAAATTACAATAGCGCTGGAAGCAAACCATACACGCAATGAATTGCAAAATCGAATAGTGAGAATATATATTACTATTATAATGAAAGTAATATTTACTCTTTTATGGACACTGATTTTAAATATTGTCAGTATTAGTTATATTTCCAACGCGCTGAAAGTAATACCTTAAAAAATTATGTACGTACAATAAGGAAAAATAGAGAGTTTAAGTTCTTCCTCAAACCTAAAATAACGCCTAGGCCAAACATAACTCAACACAAAGAGCTTGTATTCTGATTTCTATTTCTAACTGTCTTTACCTTAAATGTAGCACAAAAGTCCTTCTTTAAATATTTATATGGGTTAAAGTCAGTCTAAGGAATTTTATTGCAGCCACATTTTTTATTCTTACAACATCTTCCTCCACTAGCACTTTAAGTAGCTCAATCTCACAATACCAAACAACAAGTGATTGCCTTTAAAACCTAAACTGACTGCATTAAACTACTTACCATTGATATGTAAAGTAGCCTTAAAAGTTAAAAAAGTGTGCAATAATCCTTTTCTTTATGAAAAATTCAATTGACGCATTTAATGAAAGCTAAACTTCAGTATCAACAACCGATAAACTTATTGAACTTTGACCCACTAAGGTGAGTGAGTATGAGTGCAGAAGATGTGTGTCACACCAGCTTCCGGTAGATGTAGATGATGATGCCTACTGGCAGCTAACAAATCAACACATTTTAGTGCGCTCATGAATTAAAGATGGCCCGTCGGTAGTCGTTCTGTTGCTGAATTGATCTAACGAATGCAAGTAAACCAAGCAGTAAGTCCCACTATTGCAAGGACCTCGCAATACGCTTTGTCGAAAAACGCATGTCGATTATTGCCTACTTTTGCGCGCGGACAACAAAAGTATAAATATATATGATGACTACATTATGTTTCTAAAAACTCTTCTACATTTTAAGATAACTAGAATAAGAAGTTATCACTTTCGCAGTACTTTACAACCACTCTTCAACCATATCGTCTCCAATATTTTTCAGGCATATCGAAGCTTAAAGCACACACCCATGCAACAGCTGCATAATACCGGCGCGTGTGGGTTTCATTTCTGCTAAGCAGTTCGTAAGAGGATTTCGAAGTATCGGTGCCACTTCATCGACAAATGATTGGCCGTCAAAAGTCGTAAGTGAAATCGAAGGCGGCGGTCAATTGCGAGTATGCAAAGGGTAAAGAGAGGAGGGTGGGTAAGCCTGGTGCGTAGGTGTGGCGCGAGATTACCTGCATTTAAAATGAGCTGAAATGGACAAAAGTGGTCGGCGAGCTTATCGTGAGTTCAATGTTAGCTTAACTGTACATTACACGTATGCGAGTGAGTGTCTTGGTATACGTTTATTTATTTGTATGGCCTTGTGTCTTAGGTGTGAACATCCTTTTGTCATTAAAATTTCACCCGAATGCGTTTTATGTACACTCACACTGATTGGTCAAAGTATTCGTACAAAAATTCGTGCCTTAACCCTTTTGAAGTGATAAAAAAGAACAATTTAACTGAATATTGTAATATTGACTTCTAATGAGTTTCCCAAAAATACTTGGGAACTTATTTTTTGTACGAATTAATGAAATGATACTTAGTAAGAGTAGGGTTGTTATCTTTAAACTTATGCAAATATCAATACATGCAAGATCAAATAGGTATATAAGTAAATATAAAAACTCATTTAAGCTTTAACAGTAACATAAAAAAAGATTTTTTTTGAAGCCGCCATTTTGTCAAAATTCAAAATTGTGTCTAGCCCTTCGATCACTACTTGTATTCAGCAATAGTAACAATAAACTTTTTTACCATCTAGAATTGAAAGTCAGACACCTTTTTTTGGAGCTCCTCTTGAAGATTGGCGACGGGATCAGGAGATTCCAAAATTGATCAGCGATTATTAAAGTACATTGAATTCTGTAAATGAAAAATTTTTAATAATTTTGTATTTCTTAACAGAAGCACATATATCCAGATTTCGTTAACTAGACATCATTTTAGGAGTTGAGGTAAGACCTGTTTCTAGTCTAGTAAGTACAATGAGTTAAAAATATTGACAAGATTAATGGAGAGCAAAGTTTGAACGGTTAGGTATTTAATTTCACGAAATTCATTTTAGATGGCTTATTCATATTCAGAACCTTCATTAAAACTATGCGTAAGACAAAGAACTGTTTTTAAAATACTTACGGTTTTTCTAAGGAGAGTTTCCCATGCGAGAGCTTGCCACAACTGCTTCAATCTTTACAAAATAGGTATGAATATAATGCAATAAATCAGAGATCAAGACGGAGTTAATACATTGAGACTTTGGAAACTAAATTTGAAAACCATATTTAAGGTTTGTTCATCAACAGCCGCAGTTTTTAGTTTTAATTCAGATTCAATCTATTAGTTCGACTTGTGAAGCTGTCCGTAGTTCAGAATGTTCTTCAATGTTTATGAATTTGTTGTTTTTATTTTAGTAGAAGTAATAATTAACCTCATTGGTATTCGAGTCCATACTCGGCGTTTTTTATTCAGTTTAACAAAAACAAAAATACAAACATGTCCAACCCGTTGAGGTCTTTGGAGTTCCGAAATTGTAATATGATATTCAGTTTTAGAGTTGACTTCTTACAGAGCAATCTAAAATGGGTAAGCCAACTCTTCTTTCTTGATGCTGATATACTTTTTTGTTAAAAAGATATTTAAACAGTATTTTTAAGCATGCTAAAAATGTCTGGCTCAGAAGCGTTATGGAAATTTTGACTAAAATGCCATTAACTGGACTGCATTAGCAATAAATGAATAATAAAAAATGTATTCTTCACTGAAGAAATATTCTGCTGACTGCTTATGACTGTCAGGAATACGAGTATTTTAAGGCAAAGTTGATAAAATTATTTACTCTTTTGATATACATATGTACATACAAACAAAAATACGTATGGATATAGTTTCGGTTTATGGGAAATTCAAACTATTGTTCGGCTGCACGTATTCTCATTGCATTTTCTCTTTCGTTAGTTAGACAAATAACGAACGTTTGCTTGCACACACAAATGCAAACACTAAAGTACAAATACAAATAATAAAAGAGAAAACAATGAATATCGCACATATTATATGTATGTATGTGTGTGTGTGTATATGTGCCCCTTGATGCAAGCTGGCGAAGGATATCAATGCACTAGCATCTGATTTTATTAAAGTAAGCTTAGCACGTAAGATTTACGACATCTCACCAATACGCACGCAGAACGCTACTGACTCTACACAAACAACACCAAAGATTGGTTTCTACTTGCGTTTGATATAGCCCCGCTCACACCTTCATTGATATGCATGAAAGTGTTTCTGCTGGTTTTGTGTGGCTGTGTGTATATAAGGCACATACACATACTGATATTCACACATCGATTGGCCTTAATTCAAAACCGAAAACTTTGTAAGCACTTTACGCCATTTACGGGTCATATGCCGGTGACCGAAACCCTTTTTTTTACAAGATCCGCAGTTGGTCGCTATGGCACATGCACACCGACACACACCTACACACACTCAGAGCGAATCCTTATTACAATAACTAAGCGTACTTTATGATTGCCGAATAAAATCGAAAGCTACTTTCAAATTTTCGGCAGGTGTGCGTGTGTGTGTGCTTTTATAGTTTTAAAGGTGAGCACTTTAACTCGCTTAGTAGATATGTATGCTGAAAGTGAGTGAAGCAACACATTTTAAGTGTTATTACATGCACCCCAGTAGGATATATCTTGGAACCACCTTACCTTAAAAAAACAAAGATTGTTAAAAAATTTTAAGCTACAGTAGTGCAGTTTCACTTATGATGAAATACATATACATGTAAACTAGGGTGCTTCAAAGAAATTAAATTATTTTTTTCAACTCTTTTTGTTATTTGATACAAAAAAAGCCCAACATGAGTCCTGTTGCGCAACTCTAAGGGGATGTCATTATTGAATTTTAGTTTCTCATATAATTATCATGATTTGTTTGAATGAAATTTAAGCATAAGTATTGTAAATTTTTACAAAACCAAATATTTTATATTTTTAAAGTTGAGCCTTTGGTCTTTACTAAACTCTAGGACAGCCATTTAAAAGTTACTAAATTTTGAAATTTTTTAGAGCACCTTAATATACTCCGTAAAATAATTTAAGCAAAATTGGAGTGGACCCGAACTGCACCGAAGCTATAATACCTTTTACAGGTACATTTCTTATGGCATAAAAGGGTATACGAAAATCTTTGTCTTGATTTTGATCGCTAAGTTTGTATGTAATTTCAGTACTACACACAATTGCCGACAGTATGCCATCTGAAAACAAGCTAAGGAAGTTTCGCCTACATCTTCTTCTGTGTCGTCCATCTAACACTACCACGTTACAATATATCTCTCAAATCTAGCTAACTTATTGGTGACTAAGCCCCCAACAAAAAAGCAAACCTTTATTTACAGCATATTTCTTACAATAACTGTGATAACTCGAACCACTTAGTGCGCAACCCTGCCCACCATGCTAATAATCGGTTACCCTTACTATTTCTAAATTCCATTGAAAAAAATTAAGAAGTTCCGGCAGTTCAGAAGTCTCCATAGCTCCTCACTCGTAATAGCGGATATAGGTATATGAAAACAATGCATACTGAACGGTAAAAGGAAATACTATTCGCCAACCACTTTAAAATTTATTGCTATAATTGTATCTAATTTAATACCATATGAGCTTCGATCCCCATACGTTGAAGATTAGATCTTCAAACTTAAAAATTTTCAAAAACCGTCAAAGTATTTCAACGACAAAGTCGTCTTATTATTTAAAGAATTACGAATTTGAGAAACTGAGAGCACATTTATTATTCACATAAGAATTGCAAAACAAAAAGATTTATCAGTATTGATATATAGACAACCATTAGGAAAACGCCTATGCTCATCAGAACAACTCTATCCATATGAACAGCGTCCTAAGATTAGTGTCGGAACAGGGAAAATGAATTGGAATACCTCCTCAAAGTTATTGATCTGCTATTACCTATTTCGCACCCAAACCGGGGACAAATTTCAAACGATGGATTCAAAAGATAAAATATCAAACTGTCCTTAACACCATTTATATAACTTGTACCCTCCTACTTCAACTTTAGTCTACGTCATAAAAATTCCAGTTATTTTTGAAACATACGACAAAGGTACTAAGCTTCGCTAAGAGTACCGTCTTTTACTGTTCATCGGTAAAATTAGTGTCCAGACTTGAAGCCTCTTTACTTAATCTGAATACTTTCCTCAGCGCGTACGGATTATATTCTTGAAAGGACTCAAACGATATTTCTTCACTTGTAAACTCAGATTCTGGTATCATCTGAAAAATTGGCTACAGGGATTAAAGTGTTTAAATACCAAATTAGCCCTGAGCTCATGACGCTTTCAACTTTAACACACGTAAGCCTTAAATTTCCTACAGAGGGTAAAACATAGGTGTATGTTTGCATGTGTGACTAAAAGTTTTGCACTTAACACTATATTTTATGGCCTCTACTAAACTACTCAGGTGTTAATTAAATTTAATATTTGTGTCCGAATAGGGTTGCATTTAAGTCGAAAAGTAGATTTATGCACATCCTGAGTGGTTTGAAAGCATTTTACTTCGTCTTTTTTGCGCGTACCTATTGGATATACATTTATAGTCATTGGAAAGAATAATTTCCAAAAGTGAAAAGGTCGAATATGGAAGTAAAATCAAATGCTGGACGTGTTGAATAAATAATATTAAGAACCGTACATTCACCAAAACGTTACAAAACTCATCGATATAATTGTAATCAGACAAAATTTGACTTATCCTTGTATAGGTACACAGAACCAGCGGCCATAGTAATAATACAGTCAAGGCATAAACGCAATTTTACAGAACAAGTGCACAAAATGAGATATAAACTTCCAAAGTAGACAACGACCAAGACCTTTATTAAAAATCGAAAAATTGCTAAGAACAATATATTATATATTGGCTAGTGTACTACGGATACCAATAAAATCTAGGCCTTAGTTGATTATTTCAACCTGTATAGACACTTATGAAAAAAAAAACGACCGAGGAATATCTCAGGACCTCCTGGTTCCTCGCACAGTCTGTTCCGTGTGTCAAACCGTAATACGCCGGAAGTCACATCAGTCAAGTGCAATTCTTGTACTAGCTGGTGTCACTTTCAGTCGTGTTCCGGCCTGCGCACCATACGTGAGTGGAGTGCGTCGTATGTTGCCCCGTGCTATAGGAGTCTGGACCCGCAATCCCATATAGTGGCGTCGCCAAACAACACCCCAGTGCGACAACCGCCCATGAGGTTATTACAGCTGCAACAACCACCATCTACACGTACCTCCCTCCAGGGTCACCACTAGACACCCGAGACAAAAGCAACTTCTACAATTTAACTGCAGCGGACTCCAGAAAAAAATCGAGGAGATAGTTGCGTTAATGAGTCGAGAATGCGTATCGATAGCTGCGGTCCAAGAAAACAAGCTAAACAGCCGCTCAGATCTTTTGAGTTGTGCAGGTTTCAACGTTTTACGTAAGAATCACGAGCGAGATAACGGTTTAGGCCTAATCGATGTTGCCATCGACCGCAGGGACACTACCCTTGAATCTCAGGGTCTAGCTGTCCGGTCAGGCGATGTCGAGCTCGAGATATTTAATATATACATCCCCTCCACTTACATGTTGCCCAACGTAGGTTGCTACTCCGTGGTGAAAACCGTTTGGTGCTAGTCAACTTTAACGCACACCACGATCTTTGGCAATCCTGCCTGTCAAACGATCGTAGGAGGATGGATCTGGCTAAACAGATTGACGATTCGACATTCTGCACAATGACAAAGTCCTCATGCTAACCCTCGCATCAGACCATCTACACAAAATGCCCCAATCTCCACACTCCCATTCATTTCAACGATGGAGGCTTTTCTGTCTGAAAAGTAGCTTCGCCAGAGAGTAACTTCCGGACAGCCGAGCTCTTCCAATCGTTAAATCACCCTATCCCAGATTAGGTAGTCAAATGCCCTCTAGATGCCAAGGACATTCGTTGACGTTCTCCCTAACAGCACTCAGGACATACATCCAGGCATCCTCTACACTGCGTCCTTTCTAAAACCATACTGCCTATTTGACCACATATCCCGCGTTAGATCGTGAAGTCGTTCCACCATAACCCTCTTCGTTCAAACCATTAAAACCTGGGGTTCTTTTACACCTGAACAGGTCAAAGGTGTATCCCAGCTCCCCGTCCTCTAATGGAGGAAAAGGGTACCTCTTGTGCTTGAGGTGCCTGAACCTCTGCCGTAAGAAAGAATGGCCTAGCAGAATCCCCGCACACTCTCTTCACATTGATAACACAGTATCACCAACGTGGAGAGAGGTGATATCCTCCTTCTTACGACACGTACAGATCTTGTAGACCTGGCCCCAGGGGACATTTCTATTCTCCCCTACAAAACTCCTCCACTCCTCTTCTTTGATTTTTACTAACATTTATTTGTAATCCCTCATTACACAAATTCATACTTAATTTGGGACAGCCTATCAGAGTTTGACTGTCTAGCGCGTTGAAACCTTCGTCTCAATCGCCGGACAACTTTCGTTGTAGATTTACGTGAGTACCTGCCGGCGACGGCCTTACCTCACGGTGTTCCAAAACACAACATATCAATACAATGCGTTGATAAGCGCCCCAAACAATACGAGCTGTTTGCAAGTATTTATTTGGATACCAGTGGCAGTGTGTCTGGGTCCACACTACCATCTTGGTGTGATTCGAGGCCGACCTAAAACCTCTTCCGTTTTCGGGTACGGCACCCAGTTACTTGTGTAACTTCTTTTTTTCGAACTGAAAATTCAGTTCTTCCAGCATTTAGGTTTAAACCACAGCCACCACGATACTCCCCAAAGGGCGGAACCCAATGAGCAAATTGAACAGAAGTCCAAGGGCTTTCTGCTCCCCGTGGTACCGGAAAGTCTCCGGTCAGACTGCGTAGCCTAAACTACTGCCAGTTGAGCTACCCATTACTCAAATGACTGGTGACATTTGTCGCTTGAACTTCAAATGTCTTTTTATTCGCTTTTTCATTTAAAGTGTTTCTAATATCAGTTCAAGCTGAGTATTATAGCACTATCACTCCACATACTATGCTGATATTACTGTGCAAAGTATATAATAACAGTCATAGTGCATATTGGCTTTTAGTCGCCTTTTACGACAGGCATGCCTTGCCGCGGGCATATTCTATCCCCTGCCCGCAGGGGTATCAATCGCCGGACAGTCCTCCCCTTCACCATTAGCTCTTTCGTCCACCACTTAAGTTTCCCAACTCTAAAGCCCTCGAACTTTTTAAGAATCCGTCTACGCCAAAGCCCTCAAACTCACTAAGCGGTATTTCCGATACCGCTTCCCTAACACACTGACCATATTGGTTCCAGTCGATACCTGAGGTACGCCATCGCCGCAATGGACTTGCATACGCCGAGGGAGGAGATTTAGGCGTAACCATAGTTTGAATCAAATTATGATCATTCAACCCTCACCTAAT
The DNA here is from genome assembly GCF_042242935.1 of Bactrocera oleae. Classification (NCBI taxonomy): domain Eukaryota; kingdom Metazoa; phylum Arthropoda; class Insecta; order Diptera; family Tephritidae; genus Bactrocera; species Bactrocera oleae. The sequence goes on along the minus strand of NC_091539.1, from coordinate 39,151,524 downwards.
CTCCCACCTAACATTAAAAATCCTGTTTGCTGCCTCATTCATGAAGGACACGTCAATGTGGCTCACACCTCTAGGCCCATCAAACGTATACGACTCGCTTGGCTCGTTTAAAATGTGAAGACTATTAGCCGCCACCCATTCGATTAATACCTCGCCTCTAGTGTGACTTTGATACCCAGACGAATGCCGGAATACCTTACTAAACCACAATGAGGACGAGGCATTCGCATCCATCTCTAGGATAAATAAGATACTACTCGCAAGTAGCAGTAGCTTATCCATGTAATGCAGGTAAGCCTCTAGAGGGTCGCTATATTTGCAATAAACACTGGCGACTATCATTCTACCGAACTCCCCCTTTATGGATATACAAACACCCAGCTGTGACGAATCCAAAACTACGCAATCGTGCCTCCAGCACGGGTGCCGGAGGGCCAGGCGCCGAAGTCGTGGAAGCCATCACTGGTCTGCTCGGTCGGGGTCCCCCACATCCTCTTTTAAGGGCATCCACTTATCTGCTCCGACTCCTCACTCTCGGCGAGTGACTTCGCCCCTTGCCTCCGTGGTGGAGACATTCTTCTTCAATCGACCGGTACCGACACTCACGATCGCGTACCTGCACCACAACAACGCGAACACGAATACAAAAACCAAAAACTCGCGAACTAATGACAACAGTGAGTTACGGCCGATATCGCTAACCACGCGCTCTTCCAAGAAGTACACAAAAATGTGTAATCCCTTGCAACACACGCGACCTCGTACCTGCGCTACAACAATTTTTCACGGTCAATGGCCTTCGAGTTTATTACGAACCGCAATAACGGTGGCTGCACTATTCGTAAACAACACGCGATAATATTTTCACTGTCCTTCAATTTGCACTCACACTAGGCAATAGCACTGCCTATAATTTCCGCTCACAATATTAAAAAAATTCGCTTAAATATCACGGAAATCAAACAACGAATCATCTAGAAAGAACAGAAGAATATAGGGTTATTTATAATATTTCGTTCTAAATCGAAATACAAAAAAAAAAAAAAAAACACTTTCTCACTTGACGAAATATCTTCACGAAATTTGTCTTGGGTTATTATCTAAGGCAATAATGCAATTTTCGAAGAAATTGTTCAGATCGGGTCACTATAGCACATAGCTGCAGTACAAATTGGTTCGGAGTCAAGTTATTGTAAAGAACCTTTTGTATTTGTGAAGGATATAATAGCTTCAGTGCAACCGAAGTAACCTTTTTTCTTGTTTGAAATTCAAAAACTCGTGGTGAAAAGTGTTAAAGAGCAAGCTTTATTGTTACCCAAATGTAAAGTCCAGAAGCTTGGATGATGAGGGCATTAAATCTTATGATTTTACAAATATGACAACAAAAGAAATGCGTGGTAATCGCTACTGCTAGAAAAGTCAAGTTGTCGCCGAGGAAAAGGACGGCTAGTATCATATGAGTTTTATGAAAGTAATTTCTTTAAAAATTTGCTTGGAGAATACAAGGTATGCATGCCACCATTCAGAGTATACTTCAAGAAGTATACTGCCAAGCTACCACATCAGTCAAGCATAAGTCTCCGCTCTCCTCCTTTTCGCCTGTCATGCCATTTAAGTAACGAAATAAAACCACATCACTTTATTTGGTATGTCGAGAGGAGGGTAAAAATTTAAATCTTATTAAAATAATCCCCAGATGTGGACACGCACGTACATCCGGCCGGCGGCGATATAACCCGTCGGACGCTATGTGTCACATAACCCCACACGCCTAATCTCAATGCTACGCACATTTCAATTTGCCGGTCCCCCCGCACAAGGACCACACACTGTCACCCCCCTACGTACCTTACGATTTGTTATGCGTCTTATGCAAACACACACACACCCATACATACATATGCATACACATACGAAGAGTGCTGGCTATGCTGCGTCTTGGTCAACCTTTGCCATAAAAATTAAGCTTAAGAGAGATTTACAAACAAGATGAATCGCACCAAAGGACCACAGCAATGAATAGCTGTTGTGTTAGCTCCAACAAATACAATAACACAAACTAGTAGTAAAAACAACAAATGGTCAAAAATAATGTTTGCAACAAAACTGCTGTGACAAATAATAATAAGCTTGGTATTCAAGCCACAATAGCTTTGATGCCTCGGCATACCAGAAAACAATTTTTTAGCTACACTTTATTGAGGTAGAATGGCTCAAACATTCTCGCATAAGCACTCCTCCACACACAAACAAGTAGCAGCTTGTGTAGGTATTTGTGTGCCACTTGAGTGGTTCGGTCAGTTCATAGTTACTTCTAGGGTTTGTTTTCCTACGCTTGTTGCTTTTGCTGTTGTGGTCAATGGGTCCAAAAATACCATTTAGATTGTAATCAAAAATACTATTAACTTCACAAAAGCTGTAAAGAAGCCTAAAGTCACTCAATACAAGGTTAGGTGTGGGGGATCAAAGGAAAAATAGACCTTATATCAATCCGCCAGCCAAACAAATATACTTTCCCTAATACGCATTCATAAATAAATATTTACATATACACCCACATACCAAGCGAACACTTTAAAAACTTTAGTAGACCCTTTCAGGGTACTTTCCAAGTAGATTCCGCAGAGACAATACCAAAAATTTTGTGCGTAAAAATCGTTGAAGTGTGTGTCCCAGTGCCTATGTAAATACACTATTTTATTGGCAGCCGAAAGGAATGCCACAAAAGACGCTGTGACCATTGCGGATTGAGAAAACAAGAAGAAGCACAAAAAAGCATAGCAATTTTAAGCATCGGTAAATTATTATGTTAAGGTAATGCGATACAAAGCACACTAGTGATTCCGTTTACTAAATTTTTTATGTTTACTCAATTCCCCAAAAGTTGCGTAGTTACGTAGAGTTTAAGTGCTTAAGTCTCTAAGGTAAGTATTTGCCTAAGATGTAAGAGATAGTAAAATTGCGTATGGAGCACTAAGCTTTCATTGCTACAAGGAATTTAAGAGCTTTCATAGGGAATCCGTTTCTTTTTACTCGTATAAGCTGGATGGCAGCTCAGCTCTGTAAGTGCTGATGTGCTATATATGTATGTACATACGGTATATGCTTAGCAGAAATGGATAAGTTTTATTAAGTACCGAATTATGGTTATCAATATACCATAGTATTCTCCGTAGTGAGAGCTCCCTCAGACAAGCTTAGCACAAATATCTGATTTAAAATTTGTTCCAATAAAAAAAGGAATCCAGGTGCACGGATTATGGGCGTAGAATAGAGTAAATTTTAAGTTGGAGACTATAAATCACTACATTTATGACACACATTTGCCCTAAAAGTAAAGAAACCTATCAGTTTTTAAATACGGTGTTGGAGTTTTATGCGAAGCTCTTTCATTTACTTAAGTGATGCTACACACTAAGGCGATTGAAATAAAAAAATCGTTTTTAACAATCTTAGACTAATGTTCACAGGTAAACTTGAATTCAAATCAACCCTTTGGGTTGGGTTAATATACCTTAATAAATGTTTGCAGCGATTCAATATTCAAATAAAAAAACTAGAAGAAGGGTTGTGTACCTAAGACGGGTATGAAGGATAAAGTGACGAAGGTTCGCGATCCCGTATTGAGCCAAATATCTGAGACAGTTGGTACGTACAAGTATATACGAAAGGCAAAATACACAAAAGACCGTTAGGGTCACAAACTGTATGAAATACTGGATAGGAAAAAGTTATAAACGCGAAGAATAAGTTCAACAGTGTCACCACTTCATAGTAGTGTTTAATGCTGTTTTAACGCAATCCGAAAGAGTTTCTACGTCGTTTCGTCACCGAAACTTGGACCACGGGTACACACCAGAGTCCAAGGTATTTCTGGGATTTAGACCAACTACCAAGCAAGTGTTAATATTTTTTCGACGAAGAACTGCAGTCAAAACGGACTAAATAACAATTCGCATTCTAATCCACTATATAATGCTAAATTTTTCAAACATTTTGACATATTTAAAACTAGATCTCATCATAATTTTTTATCGCTCTCTTTGTAAACTTTGACCTCATCAGAATTTTTTATCGCTCTTTTTGTAAATTTTGACCTACTGCACGAGTGACATCTAGATATCTCGGTCACTTGGAATTTTTCTATAGAGCTACATAAGTATATTATACTGTCTATCTAAATGACAAACTGATTCCTTACTGAGAATTGTCTGCTGAAGCTCCACATAAATGTTCCTATAACTGTCTGTAAGTAATGAAAACTAGCTTATCTAAGTGCATTTAAATTAAATCAGAATCCACGAATGCCAATTTTCAAGGCAACGAAATGCATATTTTATACGGCTTGAGGCGTTCAATTTTATCATAGACGCACTGGACTCAGCCCACAAATGGACGCTGTGCATGCACAGATGCACTGGACACATAAAGAATTCATCTACAAGCCCGAGGGGAGTTGCAAAGTGGTGCACGACGCATGCAATAATAACCGAGTCATATTTGAAACGTATGGCTTCCAATAACTTCCGAGCTTTCAAATTAGTAATTCTTATTAAGAAAACACACAAACATTCGATATGCTTGAAACACCAAGTACACAAGAGAAAAGAGTTTTTTTTCGAGTATATTAATTCCATTTCATGTACTCACACAAACAACAGCAATAACAAAGCAATGTAAGAAAAAATATTTTAGCATTCACTTTATTTGCAAACCAAAAATGAGTCCGTAAATTATTTGGCATTTATAGGCCACGAGCAAATCAAATATGTATGCAGGCACATTGTACATACATACACGCGTACACGCATTCATATTAGGGTGTCTGTTTTTTTTTCCAAGTTGATTTTTATACACCGAGACAAGGGTGCAATCTCCTTAAAATTGCCTTTAAAAGCCAAAGTTATGCATCAAGTGAGCGTTCACGCCTCATAAATTTAGTGTTGCTCATACCACATGGTGTACTGTATGAATGCTTAAACCACTTGATGAATAACTTTAACTGCGTATAACTTTTAAAGGCGCTGTTTTACAAAAACATTACTATTGTAGAGCGCTAAATTTTTTATTAGACTAATATTGTTTCAAAGTTGCAGTTTAATCGAAATTTCGAGAAATCCCATATATATGAGAAAAGAACCAGTATATGGGCACGATTTAAACTGAAAATAAGTAACTTCTTTACGTTGGCTCATTTTTTTGTATGCCAAAAACTAAAACTTTAGTGGGCGTTTGCAAAAAAAAAATAATAAACCTGTGAAATAGCGTTCACCCTAATACATATATAAATAAGCACACACCGAATGTTACTTAGTACAAAAACAGCATAGCAAGCATGGCGTGCCTTGACCTAGAGAAAAATGCAAATCTTTTGTTCAGCAGCCGTGCGCTCGTACAGTACTACTCTGCATACATATGCATATATATATAAATCTACATGCACGGATATGCATATGCGTATGTGTGTGGGCTGCTATTTATGCGTACGTGCCGTTGTGGTTTATTTTTGGTAATGCCTTTGCCTTTTAGTTATTTTGTTGACTATTTTATATGTTCCCTTATCATTTTGAATACACTGCAGTACACTTATTTTCTAATATTTTTTCATTTATGCTTTCATAGAATTGTGTTTATGCTATTTATACGTACATAAAATACAACTTCATAAAATATTGCACAATATTTTTGCTTACCTGACAATAAATGAAGATAGACTTTGGTAAATGGCTGATAAAATATTTATTTCAATTTAAATATTATTAACTGCGGATCATACAAATATTAATTACTGCGGCGTATTTATTATACAGTACAGATAAAATTAAAATAATTTTCCATATATAGACAATTTTGTTGTATTACTACAGTTGTTGCAAAATTTCAGTGATTAGAATGAATGGGTTGCCATCGAAGTTATCTAGCGGAAGGTGACGGAATTTAGCTATCTCCACGAGGTTAGACCTAAACAATATGTGTATTAGATGAATGGTATTAGCAATATTGTTGATGTTGCTGTATCAATTCGCTGGTAAGCAATTATAGGCTGCCATTGAGGTCATTTAACGGAAAGTGTCGGTATTGAAATATCTCTCCACGAGGTTACACCTTAAGAATAAAGTTCTTAGATGAATGCTGTTGAGAGTTGGTTAGAAACATCTAAGGATTCGTGAAATCTGGGACATACGTTTGGTATGTATGTCGGTGTATTTTAGATAATTGCACAATAATTTTATTATATTGCAGATCCCAGGAGACAGTTGTGCTTGGCGGTTTGATGACGCCTTTATAGGAAGATATTGAAAGAAATCGTAATGAGTTAACTGGATGAGAACATTACTCTAGAACAAGAGAACATAGATAAAATGTAAGGTAAAGAGAAAATTCCTGAAAATTTGAGACACCTAAGACTTAAAGTTGCCCCTCCTCATTCAACATACCGAAGTAGAACAGAAAACTCAATATAGACGCCGACGCTTTACTGCACTTTCAACAACTGAGACTAGAGGCCTAAAAGGAAAATAATTTGAACAGGAAAGATGTCGTTTGGTGGAAGTACCATCCATTTATACGTAAAATGAGACTGCGAGCTGAACTGAATTTAGAAATAAAAGCTATTTAGGGATCTTGATTCGAAGATTTTACATATTTGGATAGAACTTTTAGTGGAAATATCAATATCAAGCGATTTAATAAGATGGAACCATTCAGTGAATAAACTACTAAAATTCAAGACACCGGCAAAGACCTATTTAAAATTATAAAAAATGGGAGATTAGTTCTAACATCAACCTATCCCATAACTCAATATCAGATCTTAAACCAAATAATTTCCTCAGAAGTGAGATACTCTTCTCTTCAGTAGAGAAATACTGATTAAAAGATGGCTTTCTAGAAACTCTTTATGAATGTCTGTCTTAAAATTTCCACGTTATCTCTGTACATCTTCTGTGTTTCGGTTCTAAAAAAAAGATTTTTCCAACGGTTAATTTTAAAAGAACAAACTAACGGACAAGCTGAAAAGTTTGAATGGTTACGATATTAATTGTTTTAAAATTTTAAAGGTATATTCATACAAATTTTAAGAATACACCGAAAAATTTGGAATCAAAATAAAATTAAATAATTTTCGAGGTCTCCGACGGGGCTATAAAAAAACGATTCCTCCACTGCTGCAGTGATTTCGGCCTTCCCTGTGGATGAAAAAAAAACCAAAAATTGGCTAGTAGGCTATTGTATGGAAAGCTATATACTAAATATGCAGAAATAATTTGATAGTGATTTGGAGTAGTTACTGGAGCGTTTAAAGATAAACAGCTGGAGCTGATTGAAGACTATTTAGAATATCGATTTAAGATTTTATTATTTTATTTTTAAAGGTAAAAACTATCGAAATATTAAAAACCATTTTTTTCAAACTTATATAGTCCTGCACGTTGAGAAGTCAGTGGTAGAGGTAACATAAAAATAAAGAAGATATAGATAACAGACCGATTTTTGTATAAAGAACGGTTCAATAAGCTTACAGAAAATTATTATATACTTAGCAATATATACATATGCATATACACACATTAATAAACGCTCCATAATCTTGTGCCTTATTATATTATATTATAAACTACTCACCAAAGTATACTTTAGCCTTGCTAACCCAACAAAGCAAAGCTTTCTTTTAATTGAAAATAAAGAGTTAAAATGACGGTAAAATGAGAAAATATGCCTTGCCTGCCGTTTTAATCAACTTTCAATGAAGAAACAAAAAACACAAGCGTATATAAATGTAAATATATGACGGCACCCTGCGAACGCTTTGACGAAGCCCGAAGTGCCCTCTATCAATTTCAATTTGCCTTTTCTCTCGCAGCCACTAAACTTTGTCTCTGTCGCGGAGACACAAAATGCGCTTTTAATGGGTCGCGTACACGCACACACACACATACATGTATAAACTTGCGGAAAGTAACGTGACATACCGAACGAGTATGTATAGATGTGCACATGCGTTGGCAACGCGAACAACACGCGAGCACTCGAACACTTGACAACACCGCGTGACGGGGCGTATGAGTGACTTTTGCGTTTGGTTGCCGCGCGGCTGGCAGTAGCTCGTGATTGCGTTTAGTGCGCTCCCTGCTGTGTAGTCGACGACAGATCACATATTAAGTTGTTATTTGCATTCCAAAGGAGTGCGAGTGGCTGCGCATGTGTGTGCAGATGAATTGGGGGTGGGGTGGTTATATGCATATATCTTTAAGAGTATAAAAAGTGTAGCAGCGAGGCAGCGTGTAGCAAGTTGGCTGCTTACAGCTTTTACAATTTTATTACGCGCTTCGCTTGACGCCATTAAACAACAGCAGCCAACTGTGGAATGGTGAAATGTCTTATTTTACGCGCCTTTTTATGTGCACATATTTTTCCGGCATCAAACACACACTCACATATGCATACTCACATGTAAATAGCATACGAGAAGCGACATCCTTTTAAAGACGTGGCGGTAAACAATATATTTATTAAGCTTTTTCTGATATATTTCTGCCGAAGAGCGAAAATGCAGTGAATATAGAAGCTCGTGAGAAGAAATGGTAGTATGCTATTAAAATATTCTACCTAATATAGACATTATTAAATCAGAGTCTTCTCGTTTAAATATTATATTACTAGTTTAAACTGTACATACGGCCAATAAAGAGCAAAATAACTTGAGAAGGATATTAGAAACTGTTCAAATCATTCATAGATAAGAGTAGTAGTTTCGAAATTACGATGTCCTTCTACTAAAACTCGAAAGCGGAGACTTCGTACTATACAGCAGTCATGAAATATGGCTTTCCAATTTTCCGGTATTGCATCGTCAGCATTTACTCATATTCCAAAATGTGCCGACTAATTTGTAGCTTCAGGTGGTGGATATTAATAATTAAAACAAAACTTTAATAGAAACACTACCACATATTCATACAAGAAACAGGATCCAAGTGATTTGAAGAAACCTAGTCACACCTTCTGTGAACTTAAAACTACTGCCGGCTGACTCTGGTTCACAGGCGTAACTGAGTGCACTGCTAATCAATAAGCTTCCGATGCAACGCAGATCAATAGACACAATGTAATAACTGGCAAGAGCTAAAAGAAGGCCAAGTTAAAATACCATCTGGAAGAAAAGGCGTGTATGGTGTGTAGGATGACCGCTGGTTCTGAAACAAGAAAATTCTAAAACAAAAAAAAGTTTTTCATACAAGAACTTGAGTTTGATCGGTCAGCTTGTATGGCAACTATTTGCTATAGTTGTCCGATCGGAATAATTTCTGCGAAAGTTGCAGTGATTTCTTGGGCATTAAAACATGCTAAATTTTCTGAAAATATATTGACAAATAATAAGTTTTCCTTTCAAGAACTGGATTCTGATCGTTCAGTTTGTATGGCATCTATATGCTATGCCGGCGATTCCTACTTGTATAAATAAGCAGATTCTTGGAGAGAAAAGAACGTGTGCAAAATTTCAGAGCGATATCTCAACACCTGAGGGACTAGTTCGCGTATACACAGACAGACGATGGCGACCGCCTAAACTTTTTATTGGCTTTTAGCGTAGTTACACGTAAATTAGAAGATTCTGCTTCGATTCGTGACCGACCATCCATTATATATACTAGCCAGAGATCCAGTAAAAGTAAAAATAGTGGACTTCTCTTTCGAAACTGTTCCGAAGGCGGCGAAGACTGTTCGATCGGCCGAAAAGCTGATGGCCACCCTTTCCCGTGATTCAAAAGGCGTGATCTTCACCGATTTCCTGGAGAAGGGTAAAAGGGACGCAGAGCTCTAATATGCCAAATAAAAACAGATTGCACTGGTTAATAAATCCGTCGTCAAATCAACCAAACTGGTCAAATTAGGCTATGAACCACGGTATTTTACAGATTACGACTTCTTTTTTTTTTTAAGATGATGAAGTATTGCTGAGTGAATCGTATCGAGCTTAAAGAAGATATTATATTTTATTTATTTTTTTTTGTTTTTGTAGGCTTAGTATTTATTGCACCTTATCGACAAATTGTTCCGTATATAAGTGATTCAAATTTTATCTATTATATAGTTTTCTAGTAAACCTATTTTTCTATTTCTAAAGCCTTCATTAAAAAGCCGCATTCTGGGATCAGAAATGGAGGCTAATTGAGTGAAACTAGTTTCAGATAAGGAAATTAAAATACTCTCATCGATCGGCCAATTTATTTCATTTCTATTAGAAATATGAATATTAGAGCTGATTCCACAACAAAAATCTGGTTACTTTTTATAAGCGGAGTTTCCTAACACCCCAACTTTCCATTTTTACACATTTTTTGATTCCCTCTCTTCCACATAGCCGTTATAGGATATCTAACTATTTGCACGACATTTAACCTAAGCAAGTCTTAACTCAATCAGAAATGTACAATTTTATTTCGCATTTATTCATCTACCCCGCGCTTCTTGCCAACACTTGTACTTTTCACTTCTGCTTTATTCGCGCTTTTAATCGTGTTTTTCTTAGTCCTTCAATTACACTTTCTACACGCTTACACACCATTGCCACTTGATTGTTAAAGTGCTGAGCTGACCTCAGACTGAGGAATGCGCGGAGTGGAGTGGGTCGTATATTTTCGTAGGGCAACAAGCCGCAAGCAATAGCTGGCGAAACTTTTATCAGCGACAATTGAAAATGGGAAGGAACCACTTTCCTTACGCGGATATTTTGTTGTTGTATTGAATTAATGCGAAAACGGGGATATCCACTCAGACTTCCTACTTTCCAGTAGCGCACCCCGACTAATGCCCTCGTTGACATGCTTATTGTGGATCCACGTAGTTTGTGTGGAATTTTTACGTTTCCACAGTTTTTCCTCAATTTTTCTTTTCAATATTATAACTGTGTATTTATCATTTTGCAGTCGACACTTTGCTAGCGCTCGCCGTCTTATGAACTCTTATATTTATACAAAATGCTTAAAAGGTGTATTGGTGGATTGTGCCACAAAATCTTTATTGTATATAACAATAACATACATACTTTACTTATAAAAAAGTAAAAACAAGAAAAACCGTTAACTTCGGTTGCACCGAAGCTAGAACACCCTTAACAAATAAAAAAGTTTCCATACAAGAACTTGATTTTGATTGGTCGGCTTGTATGGCATTTCTGTGCTATAGTTTTCCGATCTGAAAAATTTATACAAATATTGTAGTAATGCTTTAGGTAATAATCCATGCGAATTTTTGTGAAGATATCTTGTCAAATAAAAAAGTTTTCCTTACAAGAACTTGATTTTGATCGTTCAATTTCTTGAATCATTTAATACATATATATTTTATGGGGTCTCCGACGTTTTCTTTTGGGTATTACAAAGTTCGTGGCAAACTTAAAGTACCCTATTCGGGATATAAAAGTAAGGCAAATACTTTCAATTTGTCGATTCAAATCTCTTTCCGATGGTGGATCATGCAATGGGCAATTTGCCATAGGTACATATACATATATTCAGAAACTGAAAATTTGAGGCTTTAAATAAGTCTGTGGTTGATTTATCTACCATAGATGATCAAGAGGGTCCTATTTTTCAAATTGTTTTTTCCACTCTATTAAAAAAAGTGTGAGAAAAACAGAGAACTCTTCTCCTTCTCACCGAAAGCAGAGAGTTTATTCATAAGATTAGTAGTTTTATCGAAAGTTTTAAAAAATAAAGCTGGATTATACAGGGTTTTCCAATAAGAGTGATATGATTAAAAAAACAAAAACTAATTGTTAAGGAAATGCTAATGCTTTTTATTTAAAGTGAAGTACAATCAATTAAGTTCTGACTATAACTTCATTCAAATGGCCTCCACGACTTCTTTTTCATGAACGAATTCGAGTTACCTTCTTTTTACTAGGACTTTTTCTACTAAATCAAGTCGTATATCATGAATAGCACGTTCAATATTGACTTCTTAAGCTTGAAGGAAGTCTGGTTTATTGCTTAATACTAATGACATCAAACAGTCCCACATAAAGTAGTCTAATGGCGTTAAATTACACGTTCTTGGAGGCCATTCATTGTCACAATTTCTTGAAATGATCGAATCTCCAAACTTTTTTCGCAATAATTCGGTTGTTGCATGTGCTGTGTGGCACGTAGCCCCGTCTTGTTCGAAGCAGATGTTGTCAAGATCAACTTCTTCCAATTGCGACCATAAAAAGTTAGTTATCATCTATCTATACAGCTCTCCATTGACAGTAACGAGGTCACCAGCAGCCATGTTTGATGGTTCGCGAGTACTTACTACACGTTCAATATTTATCGTACAAGAATTTATTCGTATTTTCGAAGAAAATTTCTATAAACTGGTTTATTTACTATTTGTTCTATTTTTTTGGACAATTTTCTAAAAGGTGTTGCAAAAAAACGAAGAAATGAGTGTTCGGCTTTGAATAAAAAAAACCAAAGACATCACGGCACATGCTCCAATTTACCAGATCTTTGAAAATGTTAAATTCTAATATAAATGTAAAAAAATAATATTTTTTAATTAAAACCACACGATTATAAAATAGGCTAAAAGTTCTATTTTTATCGCGCTATTCACTATCCGCAATTCGCATTTCAAAATATATAAATATTTTGTGGTATGGATCGCGATCCATGATTATTTCATACTTACTTGTAATATTCAATTGCGGCAGTAAATATTGACATGTAGCAGCGCCTAATATTCTCCGAAAAAGAGTTCATTCTTTGAATTTGCGAAAAATTGGTTAAAAAGGGATTATACAATACTGGTTGGTGTATTGTAGTTGTAACCAAATCTTAGCCAAATTAAATAATATGAAACTAAAATCGAGGTTGTCTTCGTATGACACATACTGATTGGAGTCCAAACTAAGTGGTGTCAAGATTCAATAATGAAACAGAGATTTATTAGGATTACTACGGCATTAAAAATTTTGAATACCAGCTGATACTACTAAAAATGTTAATGGACACATCAAACTAATGATCATTACAATTTGCGTATGCAAAAGCTCTCCACAATGCAGATACCGAGGAACCTCAGAATTTTCCAAACCTACTGTGGCACCAAATTAAGTAAAACGTTGACATAATTGTTTTAATAGGATTTGGATAGGTTCCGCAAGCCCTACATTAACAGGATCTGGCTCCAGCGCCTTTTTTCAGCGCTCAAGCTTAAGAAAATAATTAGTAATAAAAATCAAATTTTACCAAAAGTGGTTTTCTTCACAATAATACGAATTGATTTTACCCAAAATGTTGGCCGTTTTTGTTTTGCCGATCGGATCATTTGTGTCCGAGTAATCCCTTAAGCAAATTTGAAATATACATTACGTTCAAAAAGTAGCGTTTTTCCTTTGCACAATAAATTGGCGCACAACTCTTTTTATGTTTATTTAACAATGACGCTAACAATTCAACATTTATTCAAAGGAGTATTATAAATTATGTTGTAACATATTTTAACTTATATAAAATAAGATTCGATGTCACTCAAGTCCATAGACCTTTTTATATGACATTTATTCATTTTTAATCGAACAATGTATTGTACATAATGCCCATTTCCATGCCTTTTTAACCAACCTTTATAAATTTTTGTTATTTCTTTAAAGTTTCGTTCGAATTTCACAATAAAACATGGCATGGAAAAGTTTTCAATCACCTCGTCTCCCACTTAAATGTCTAGTCTGCACCCACATTTTTTATATTTATATATATCGAAATCTACTGAACCAGTATGTATGTATCTACATACCTTTTAGTATCCCTATCGATTATGCCCACTAGGTACTAAAGAGTCTGGTGCTCATTGTTTGTTTGATTTTCCACACACATTGCAATCTCCACTTATCCGCTCTTACAGCTTAGTTTTTCCATTTACTGTATTAAAACTATAGTTGCTGTTGTTTATTTTTTTTTTTTTACTATGCACTCTCATTTGTTGGTGCTAATCAAACAATATTAATACCACTCACGCAATGTAGCCGAGCAGCATGCCATTCAACAACAATGATAAAACCAAACAAATACTTTGCGAAAACTTTTATAGTTGTCCAACACGATTCGCTACTTCAGACCTGCTTTACAAGACGATTGCGTTCCATGTCGACTCGTTTTTAGCACCGTTATTTGTAACGTATGTTTGTTCATATGGAGGACACGCACGTTCGCTGTAGGTATGCGTGGGGGAAAATTGCATATTTGTATGTGTGTGGTTTTATGTTTCAGCTTTAATTTATGCTCAAAAAGTTCTAGTATCTTATGTTGCTATTTTGTTTCAAGCTCGGACGTGATTTGCAGCAGAAAACAAATATTTTTCGCACTAAAAACAATAAGAACGGAGCTTGCTCAAAGGAGAGATATTAGATTAAAGCTATTTGAGAGACAAAAGCTGTCCACGCACGCTGTTTGAACTTTGTGTTCTTTAAACAAATTTATATAAGAGGGCAACGGCAACATAATATTATTGAAGTGGTAAGGCCTCTTACCTTTCTAATGCGATTATTAGGTGGACCGGCACTCTTCCAGTTTTGGCGAACTTACATCAACAACAACTACAGATTAGATGAACTTAATAACAGTAGCTATAAATCTGACGTTAATCGTGTCGAGGTCAAGTGATTCATGGTATGGAGCTACTACGAGTATTACTGCAACTTCAATATAACTCACACTATTAAGTAAATCGATAATTATAAAGTAATCAAGTTCAATAGTATAAGTTATTCGTTTTTTACTTTTGAGACTCATATGGTGATAGAAGCATATCCAAGGTTATATATTTGTATTGAAAATAGGCGAAAATGGATTGTATTGACCCTTATTAGAAGACATTATCTAAAAATATTTAAAAATCTATATATCTACATATATACTTAGTCCTGGCATAATATATATATTTTTTTAATTAATTTTATTTAATAATTAAATGGTCACCTTTTGCTTTTACAAAAGGTCTCAAATTATTCGGCCATTGATATTGGTATCTACGATGCGATTTTTTAAGACCCTCCTCTGTACGATATTCGACAGGACATGATCTCCAACTCTGATCACGAACTATAGTCCAATGAATTGAAATCTTGACTTCCAGGAAAGTTGCTTTTGAGCCACTGCTGGGTGGTTTTTGCCTTATGTGCAGGAGAAGAATCTTGCAGAAAAATCGAATTTTCTCCATCGAAAAGAGTATTGGTTAACTACTTTACCACGTGTTCCAAAACATCTCTCTGGTACACTTTTGACCCTTTTTCACAGAAGTAAAGTGTAACGCTTTTACAGGAGACACACTACCAAACCGTTACGGCAGCTGGAGGGTGACCACGTAGAACTCTTTGAATAAATAACATTTTTTTACCTCGAGCCACTGAAGAAGCCGAATTGATCTGGTCGATATATCCATTTCCCTTTAGATAATTTTCTGTTTTCTTAACGTGGAACTGAGCCACCACAATGAGAGTCAAATGAACTATAAGCGTCAACATAACTTATATATAGGAAATTAGTTTTTTCTTGATTAGCCTTTTCTTTAGTCCTCTTACATTGTACGGTAAACATCGACTTTTCTTCTAGGTATTGGACCATGCTTTTTTCGAAGCTTCGACATTGACCACTTGTAGCATCTGACATACTACTAGCTCGACCGAGAAATGATATACAACATTAAAATTAGAGGAGAGTTTTCTTTTCTTTGTAGGTTACGTACCATAACACAGGTCAACAAAAAAAAATTGTTTGCCCATGTATTTTACTTAATATATATATTCTGGCAATATAAACAAATACATAAGGGAAAAGACGATTACCAACCGAAAATACTTCTTTTTTAAGCAATTATAGCCATTCAAATATTTTTAATTTTCGCGTCCATACAATGTCAGCCTTCGCGCGCTGTTGCCGTCGAAATATATATTTTTTCGGTGAATTTATTAAAATAAGAGATAAAAAGTATGATTTAAGTAAAAATGAAGTTTTCACAGACTGTTATTTTTGCACTGTTAACCCACTCAAGGGTAGAAATTCAAAGGAAACATCCCGATCTGCCATTGACATCCGCTCCAATACCACAGAAAAAAATCCTGTTCCTTTGTTGGAAAATCAACTACCCCCTCCTTACAGCCATCCATTACGGATTTCTTCCATATCCACACATTCCGCATTCCTTTTGGAATCTGAACCAAAAATACCAAGCCTCATCAACTTTAAGATTTCAATTATTTAATAAGAGACTTAAATTTGTCGAACAATAAAGGAAATTTTTTAGCATCGCGGTTAAAACAATGGAACTGATTTTTATCGAGTCGAAATTTTCCATTTTCTGTTTTTATACTCTCGCAACCTGTTGCTACAGAGTATAATAGTTTTGTTCACCTAACGGTTGTTTGTATCACCTAAAATTAATCGAGTTAGATATAGGGTTATATATATATAAATGATCAGGATGAAGAGACGAGTTGAAATCCGGGTGACTGTCTGTCCGTCCGTCCGTCTGTCCGTCCGTCCGTCTGTCCGTCCGTCCGTGCAAGCTCTAACTTGAGTAAAAATTGAGATATCTTTATGAAACTTGGTAGACATGTTTCATGGTACCGTAAGATGGTTGGTATTGCAGATGGGCGTAATCGGACCACTGCCACGCCCACAAAACGCCATTAATCAAAAACAAATAACTTGCCATAACTAAGCTCCGCAATAAGATACAAGACTGTTATTTGGTACACAGGATCACATTAGGGAGGGGCATCTGCAGTTAAAATTTTTTTTTTAAAAGTGGGCGTGGTCCCGCCTCTAATAGGTTTAATGTGCATATCTCCTAAACCGCTAATGCTATAATAACAAAATTCACTGGAAGCAAATGTTTTTAGCACTTCTATTGACGGTGTGAAAATAGTTGAAATCGGGTGGCAACTCCGCCCACTCCCCATATAACGGTACTGTTAAAAACTACCTAAAGCGCGATAAATCAAGCACTAAACACGCCAGAGACATTAAATTTTATCTCTGAGATGGTATAAGATGACTTTATAGGAACCGCGTTCAAAATTAGACAGTGGGCGTGGCACAGCCCACTTTTAGGTGAAAACCCATATCTTGAGATCTGCTTAACCGATTTCAACCAAATTCGGTGCATAACGTTCTTTTCATGTTTCTATGTCATAGTGCAAAAATGGGCGAAATCGGACTACAACCACGCTTACTTCCCATGTAACACCATTTTCAATTCCATCTGATTCTTTCACTTTCCGCTATGCAAATCAGGTAACAATGATTATATCGGGGTAAAACTTTGCGTGAATAATGCAATTAAAGTATGCCACCTTGCGGCCAAAAATTGTCTAAATCGAACCAAAACTGTTCAAACCCCTAAGTACTAAATATATGGACCCCATTGCCTATAGTTGACCTTCTACCGAAAATATCAGTCAATCCACAAAGAAATCTCAAACGAGTATACCATTTGACTTTGCGAGAGTATAAAATGTTCGGTTACATCCGAACTTAGCCCTTCCTTACTTGTTTATTTTTATTCTTATTCAACGGGCCATAAAATCAGATATGTGTAACGCGTGCGCAAAAACGCTGTAGACTGGTGTAATTAATAACGACGTTTGCAATAAGCTCAATTTTGAAATTTGAAAACAAATTTTTCAAAATTTAACTTCCGAAATCAGAGAATTTACTTTTTTACTTACTAAATCGCTCCAAAAAAATGTGCATGGTCCAATACCCAGCCGAGCGTTGTACAATCTTGTCTATTAATCTCTACATGTATTTTACTGATCGGTGAAAAGTAGAAGACCTATTTAAATTCTGTTATAATAATGATGATGACAGCCGAGTAGTAGTCAAGGGTTCCCAGTACCCTTAAGCAACATTATAACATAAAAAAGCTCTCTCAGCTTTTTACGCTCTCGCGCTCTTGTGCTCTCTTCTGCTAGATTTTTAAGTTAAGAAACGCCTTTCCAGCAGAAACTTGGCTGGCTAGTAAAGTTTAGCCGTTCGGAAACAAACTCTGTAATTATTGAAGGGATTTTGTTGTTGCAAAATATTTGACAATTATTCAATTCCGGACACGACCGCTTCGTAGGGAGCCAACTGGGCCTATTAGCGGCGCTGCACTTTATTTCTTAACATTAACTCTCCTTCCATGCGGGACGCCACTCAGCCAGGATTTTTTTCTAACACTTACATTTTTAGATTCTTAATGACCAAATCGAATAACTCAAAAAGTTATATAAATCCAAAGTAAAAATAGAGAGTTATTACACAGGCGGCATTTTAATTATTATGCTGTCGAGACATTTCTGGTGGATAATTATATGTTCTGTAAAGTCGTAGTACATTATTTTATTTTATAATCTATAGTATGCGCCAATATTTTCCAACTTGGGTTACATAATTCGCGTTTGAGTAAGGATCCCTAACTTTTTTGAAAATATAATATAGCCTTTATTCATCGGAGAGTGTAGCTTTCAAAAGGTGAAAGATATTTTCAAATCCGTCAAGTATGTTAGTATCGGTTAGTTACAGAGCTTGTGGCAGGAAAAAGGACACCGTAAAATCCTTTAGCCGTTTAGAGTTTACTTAGTAATTGTAGTATCCACCTTTAAAAAATTGCATCGAAGAAACATATGTGCTAGGAATAGTACAAGTAATTAAAGGCCGATATATGTGTTGTTGTAGCTTTGCAAACAGATTTTGAACATAAAACTAACTTTGCGACAGAGTTTTCTTTAAAGCCGCATCAAAATGGATCCGTAAGTTCCCGTTCTTGAGTTTTCTTGTCGAGCGAATTTTATAAGGCATACGACGATTACGTTCTTTTTGAAAAGACGGAGTCGCTATGAAAATTGTTCCGAACGATGTTCCAAGTCACATAATTCAATCAACGACGTGTCGAATGTTACTTAAATTACGTTATCTAGATAGGTCTATATGCGATGCGATCTACTGTTTTTGGTTTTGCTGTATTTAGTGAGTACTGTTTCTTGGCATTTTCGCCATACTTTCAGGTTGAGTATACCTTAACAGACTTCTCTAAAACATATGATAGCGAACTGAATACAATTTTTAATCAAAAATTAATTCGTCGCAAACTTCGGATGTTGTCTGGTCTCATACTGGGAATGAGAGATGACTTCCATATCCTTCCAGTTTCAGGGATAACATAAATAAAGAGTTTTCCTACATTCATATCATTTGCCAATTAGCCTTCAAAATGATAACCGAAGCTACGTAGATCATTTAACTTTTGTTACGATTCTCACATATTCTCGATCTTCTGCCAACTATTTACTGAATATTGGGTCAACAGAAGGACGTTCAGCGGTATTTGCTGATCAAAAGTTTGGCTGTGCTCAACCTAAGCCTCAATCTTACCTCGAAACAGTTTATTTAACTAAAACAAGTGTCTGAAAAGAGAATCAAATGTCAACTGCACTTTCAAGGCATCATATTAGCTCAAGGCTAAAGGCATAAGCGATTGACAGCCATACAATATTCTTAACAATAGCACCACTACTATATGAAAGCAACTTTCCAACCAAATTTTCCGTCGAATGCTGCCGCATTTCAAAAACTTTTCGACTTCCCAATATTCAAATCGAGTAAAAGTTTCGATTCGAATATTACGCTCAGCAACTGCACTGAATTGAAAAAATATACAGGCCGAAGACACAGAAAGACCAAGTGCATTTTAATCTAATCGTTATTTGAAAAGTACTTTTGACTTTTCAATGCATTTTATATATTGCTTTCGTTTTTATGTTGTTGCTTGTGTTTTTTGCACAGCGAATTCCAACGACAGATTTTGCTCAACAAAGTTTGCCGAATAACTAGGAACGGACAAAAAACGTCTTTGACTCGCTTAAACAAATGCGAATATTTGCCTTTACATGCACACAGCTATGCGCCTAAAAGTATGCAATGCTGCGTGAGTTAAACAACTCAACAGCAGAGATTTCTTATTTTTTCAGCAATTGAATATACAAAAGTTAATATGCCTAGGAATTGACACAATGACGTTGGCAGATTTAAATATGTGAAATGTGTGTACGGAAATCTATAGTTACATATGTCCATTAGGATGGCACTAAAAATAACAAGTGGCGATCTTACACCCTAAAAGTTTGCTACAATAGCTGGTTATGAAAGGAACGCTTATATTAAGGAGTTATATACACTTACAAGTTAGAAAACATGCGTTTTCTATTGCGTTCAATAGTCATTTCGTTTAATAAATAAATAAAATAAAAGTGCATTTATAGAACTTAAATTAATATCCTTCATTTTACTAATACACTTTAATAGTCGCTGATTCGTTTCGAAAATTTATGGATTCCCTTGATCAGTAGCCGATCTCGAGGAGGACCTTCGAAAAAATCTGCCTGGCGGTGAGATGTTGCAACAGAGAGTATAATATTGTTCACCTAACGGTTGTTTGTATCACGTAAAACTATTCGAGTTAGATAAATGATCAGAATGACGAGGCGAATTTAATTCCGAGTGACTGTCGGTCTGTCTGTCCAACCGTGCAAGCGGTAACTTGAGTCGAAATTAAAATATCTTGATAAAATTTCGTGCAGGTCTTCGCTGGACCTGGGGTTGGCATTGTCAGAATCGCTCTAGTGCCGTTAAACGAAAACATATAAAGTGACATAATAGGCGCAATCGGACCAAAACCACGCCTACTTTCCACTAAATTTTCAATTTCATTCGATTTTTCCACTTTACCGTATACAAATCAAGCACCGATGAATATATTGGGATAAAAGTTTACACAAAAAGTGCATTTACTTGTAGGTAAGATATCCCAAGTATAAAATGTATCATGATCGGATCATATAATATAATATATTTAATAATATATCATGTAGGATATTTAATAAGATACCAAACATGATTGTAATCCTTTCACCCTTTCGTCATAATGCATGTTGAATTTATGCGCAACATTCCTTAATATAAAGTTTTCCCAACACCTATTTCCAATACCACTTATTTCCCCGGCTTTGATCCTTGTAAGTTGCAATAATATAAAATGTTCGGTTTTACCCGAATTCAGCTCTTCTTTACTTGTTCTGTTCACAATTTTCTCATATCCAAATAGCAAAACGCCTTAATATAACTACGAATAGTAACAGATAATGACCCAAGGACTAGTAAAAATTTTGATTTTTAACAAAATGGCGATTTTCCAACTATTTTCAAACAAAGTAATATCCAGATGAACATATCTCGTACACAACATTTTTCTTCATAAATCTAAGAACCACCCTACCATAAGCATGCACATTTAACCGTACATGTCGTTTGCTAACAAAAAGCAAAAATGTTTGCAAAACTTTAGAGACTTACAAGCGGAACCCCTTCTTCACACATATTCGAAATTGACATATGACTGTGTGTTTCGGCAGCGAAAAACAGTTATAAAAACAATTTCAAAACTTTTTAAGTGGTCTTAAAAATTTTCTCTGACGTTTTTCTACAATTTCTCACAACTTTTTCTTAGGCTACAAGCAAACCGCGTTTCACTGCACTTCACATACCTATGTATCCTACCATATGTCAAGTCATAGTCGCTGCTAGCGGCCTCAAAGATTAATCTCTTAATAATTTATTTGTTGACAACTTTAAAGTCGGATCAACAGCCGAGGTTTTCATGTGTATACTCCACATACACCATACTTTCCACCCACACGCTTGCTCACTAACCGTTACAGTTTGACGCTCCACTCTCTTCACTCCAACATAAACATGTAAGCCAAGAGTTACCAGCATTGTCGAGTTGCATCGCAATTCGTATTGATTTTTGTAACTGCTTGGCTTTCTTTTTCCAAAAAAATAAAAATAAATTGAATTTTACAAATTTGTTAAAACAAAAATCTTTGATGATTTTCCTTCTTCAATGAATATTAGTAGTTGTGCGAATTTTCTTACTCTACTCTCTCCCCTTCTCTCATTTTCTTTTCACGGTGCTGGAATTGCTTGCAATTTCAAGCCAAGTGTTTGGTTGTCAACATTTTTTTAGAAATTTTTGTTAAGTTGTATTTGTTCAATTTGTTTGATTGGTTTGATTTGTTGATGGCACTTACGACATTTGTTCGAAAATAGTTTTTATTTGTTGTATGTTGTACGGCGGAAATTTGCATTTACTTCAACTAACAGTAGATAAGTAGTCGAAGTTAGCTTTACTCATCAAGTAAATATTTGACAAATCTATAAAGAACGTGAAAAAATCTGAAATGCGCCTAAAAAAGCTTTAAAACACAGGCTTTTTAAATTATTTTTACTCGAGATTTATTGAATAATTTGAAATTAAAATTTACCATTTGTGGAAAAAGTTAAGGATTTTAGTACGATTAGAAATAATTTTTATATATAATATATAATAAAAAGAAAGCAACAAAGGCATAAAAGCAAATTGCGTTTCCAGTGCTAATACAGACTGAAGAAGGAAAACCTCACAATTAGTGGGAACTAACTTCGGTTGCGCCGAAGCTGGAATATTCTTCATTTAAAAAAAATTTAAACAATAATTCAAATAAATAAGTTTTCGCCACAAAGATTTGATTTTCTTTTTTCAGTTTGTATGGCAGCGATATGCTATAGTGGTACGATATTGTCGGTTCCGACAAACTTTTTAAGTAGAAAAGGACGCTTGCAAAATTTCAGTTTGATATCACAAAAACTGAGAGACTAGTTCGCGCATATACAGACGAACAGACGGAAATGGCCAAATCAACTCAGCTTATCACGCGGTTCATTTATGCATATATATATATACATATATACATATAATATAATGTTTTGATCAAAATTAGCAATACACCTAGAAGAGAACTCTAAGCATTTGTTTACGCGTATGTAGAAGATACTCTCCAATCTGCATAGCGAGTTCAGCAGAGAAATACATGAAGTCATGGAGAACAAAAAAAAACGTTAGCTTCTGCTGTATCGAATTGACAAATACAAGATATACCTTACAGGAATCTGATTTTGATCAAACAGTTTGAATGGCAGCTATATGCTATAGCGACTTTATCTGAATAATTTCTTCACTATTGTCTTAAACAATAATCCTTGCTAAATTTCATATACATATCTCGTCAAATGAAAAAACTTTCCATACAAGCTTTGATTCCAGGCATCTATGTACAATGGTTGTCCGATATCGGTGGTTCCGACAAATGAGCAGAAATGACGTGTACAAAATTTCGGATAGATATCTATTGTATATCAGTTCAAGTACATATAGATAGACAAACGGACAGACGGACATGGCTAAATTGACTCAGCTAGTCACGTTTATTATTTATATAAATATTATTTTATAGGGTTTCCGACGTTTCTTTCTAGATGTTACAAACTTCGTGGCAAAATTGATATATCCTAATCAGAGCATAAAAATGTTAAAATGTGTAAAAAACAATATCGTAGCATCTTGTCAGATGGTAGCTAAAATGATGATAAAAGTTGGACTGTGACATAAAAAGCATAGATATACAAGTATATATATTGACAACTTGAGCTGGTTCCACTTAAAGTTTTTCAATTGAAGGACTTACTGATGCGCTTTTATGAAGGGCTTGCTCAAGTAATCAACAATGAAAATAATTCCTGACCTAAGCAAAGATACGAGGGCTGCTATATAGCTGGCTGGCCTAGGCAACACTAAGCGTTGCCAGGTGCAATCTGACATTTCCATTGGAAAGTTTGACATTTTTTAGCATAACATCACTCAGAACGTTTTGTCATTTAATCGTGAATTGTTTTATTTACAGGGATTTAAAAAATTCATCTCGGCCAAAAAATGGAATTAACTCGTGAACATTTTCTTGCGATCATTTTTCACAACTTTCGACGTGGATTATCACGACAAGAGTGCATCGATGAACTAAAATCTTTGTATGGCTATGAAGCACCATCCTATAGCACTGTGAAAAACTGGTACAACCAATTCAATCGTGGCCGACGCTCGCTCAAAGGCGAATTCCGTGAAGATCGTCCAAAAACAGCCGTTGTGCCAGAAAACATCGATGCCGTACGTGAACTGATAATGCAATACTGTCATGTAACATACCTTAAGATAGAGACATGCCTATGCATTTCTCCCACCAGCATACATAAAAAAGGTTTGTTCTCGTTGGATCCCGCACAATTTGACAATCGCTCAAAAAAAGCTCGTGTGGATTGGTGTAAAGAAATGCTGAAAAAATACGATCGCGGTGCTTCAAAAGACGAATCATGGATCTATGCGTATGAGCCCGAAACAAAACAGCAATCGACAGAAAAAAAAAAACATTTTCGTTGATAAATATTCGTATTTTCATTATTAGGCCAGAAATATATATAGCAGCCCTCGTATATCGAAATTATCCTCGAAAGAGTCATGTTATTATTTTAGCAGGCTATAAATCTTTTCCGAAAACTACATAAACACAGTTCGAAAGAATAGCAAAATTCTTGATTTCGGTTATCGAAAAATAAAGTCAAAATTCATGCCCAATTGTCTGCTCTACCTCATATGCATTATCTCTCGATAGTAGTAAACGTTTAGGCATACAAAGAACATTTCCAAAAATTGTCAGCCAAAGGCATTTTCACTTTCATGGTTATCGCACATTAAGGGTACAACAACCACATTCTTGATTTGGCGGTGCTTACAAAATCACCTTTAAATTGCATCTTGTAAGTAGGTGAAGATGTGTATAGTACACTCATGAATTGTGTGTTTTCGGTTTTGGATTACTACAACGCTATGATCACCTGAAATTGGAAGCTTGCCTGTTTAAACACACTTACTACACGAAGTAGTAGCCCCTGCAGGAAACAAAATCATGCAGAACATATCTACTACCATAGAGTTGTATCTGACTTACAGTATTCTAAATTCTAGTGAATTATTTTCAAGAGTTATATAAACCAATCAGTATGCCGATATATACCGATTATGGGGTCTAAGAAAATTATTATATCTTTTTTTATAATATCTCCACTATATGTATACCTCAACCATATATGTATATGCCTCAACCAGAATACTAATATTAATGACATTTATTAATAGGTAAATACCAGTTTTTTATGGAATATACACTATACTTGTACTATATAGCATAAGGTTAACAATCTTATAAAAGATAAGCATCTACAGAGTAGATATCACTCATTTGGGTATATACAGTAAAAAGTCTACAAGCAAGAAGGAAAGTGAATTATTTATTATACGGGGCCTAGGCCGATATATAAACAATAGAACTCATTTTACAATATTTGTTTTAGGTATATATCAGATAGACCTCTATATATGAATATATTGACCGACATAATCCATTTCAGTTACACACTTATATCACCGCTGTTATTAAACTTGGTTTTAGATTAAGTCATGCAACAAACTTATGTGAAAACAGAGGCATATCTTGGGGTTTAAGCGGTTAATGAAGATTTGGATTATGTGTACTAAAATAAAATTGTTTCATTCAAGCGTGAATTTTGTTGTCCTGTATGTCTGCGAGACGTGGGAAAATTACAGCATATATTTTATAAACGCTGTCATTTTGTGTTATCATCAATCCTCTGCATCGACGTCAAATAGCTGCCGTTACATATCCAAATATAAGGCCGAAAATGGAAATGGATTGGACATACTTTGCGAAAACCACATGGTGGGAAGATGAAGGACTGCAAAAAAACTGTAATTTGTGGAGAAATATAAAATTACTAGCGTTAGATGCATCTGATTATTATTAGTTTATTGAGACCCTGTTCAAGAAACGGATTTTTATGTTGTTATTATGTTCCTCTACTCTCGAAATAGTCGAAGAATTATAATTATTGGGAAAAATTTACTCAATTTTATGTTAAATATGTCCCAAATGAGACACCCCGTTTTTGGCACATTGATTTTTAAACACAAATAATAGCAGGCTCCTGATTTTCTTGAAAAACTTAATTTCCTACTTATATTTTATGTATATTTTTCCTGCTGAGTACCTTTTCCGCGGCATATCATACTTATGTTGCTTTTTGGTGTGCAAGCGAACACCGAATCCTTAGCTGAGCCAAAGATACCAAGCAACGACAAATCTCTTTCGCATCATTTCACTTGGAGTCAGTCCAAATAAACTGTGGCAAGCCCATATGGATATAGCCAGCGTAAGCTGAAGTGACTTCCACACGTACGCACACACACATTTGTATACTAATGCATACCAGTGCACTCTTAAAGGTAACGAAACTTTAAAATCAAATGAAATTTTCCACATCGCACAACGAAAGCACCAACCGAAAGTGGTACTGATGTGGCTGCCACCACAGCAGGCAACTGCAAAACTTTACTACAATATGCAGCTGCAGCTGTTATTGTTGATGTTGCAGTTGTCACCTTGCCTTACCGACGGTAGCTTGAAATCAGCTGCGGCAAACAATTCGCCTGGAAATTGTTGTGGAAAAGTTTTTCGTTGCAACGAAACTGAAAACAAAAACGAACACAAAAGCAAAAACGCAAGCAACATTTTCGAAATAAACAACAACACAAGCGAAACTGTAAACTACAACAACAATTTGGTGCAGCCTCTCAAGCAACCTTGACAACAACAAAAGTTAATAACCCGCCACCATAGCAACAAAACTTCGCAAACACAACTGTAACTTGCTTTTAGAAAAAAAAAACAAAAAAAATATGGCAACGACCATTAGAAATAAAAGCGCAACCTAACTTGTAACTCGCACGGCTACAGTTTGTTCAACTTATAAGACAACAACAACGAATACAACAAACAGCAGGTAATTTTATGCAGCCCCTTCGACCGGCCCATGTTGGGCTTCTGACGTGGTACCTTCAGAGGCAGATCATTGTCATGTACTGACAAGATTATTGTCGAGATTAGAAGATGTTACTGAAGTTGCTCTTATTTAAAGGATACAAATTTACATAACCAGTTCATAGCTGGAGAAATCCAGTGTTAATATAAAAGCTCACAAAAGTAGAAAAGCACACGTAACTGAAAGAAAGTTCACCCTTTAATAAAGCTTACAGCTTTGCGATGCAGCTACAGGAGGAGCTATGTATTTTCAAGTGTCTGGCCTGTGTACACGAAGTGCAGCAATGGTATATAGAGATGCTTCATTTTACACGATATTTTATATATTTTATTTATTAAATCAGAAATTATTGAACTACTTACTTAGGCAGGAAACAGGTATGTACAAAAAAAATAATTTTTTATTAGAAACTTTTATTAAAACTTTACACTTATTAGTTTTTTAGAAATACCTACAGGTGGCAGTTGCTAGCCTTGAATCAATTTTTTAAACAAGGAAGGTGCTGTGATTAACAGCGTAACAGTAAAAAATGGCAGTTGATCAATAATACATCCTAAGGGCGTCAGTATCAGCAAACCCTGATTTCGAGAGCTTGTTTCATGAAATACTTTTTTAGATATCGAAAAGAGTTTTATGGTTAAAGTAAGAACCCACTTTTGTCAGGAAATCTTAACCAGCCACTAATTTTAAAACATCAAAGGAGTATAAAAATGTAAATCTAAAGACTGTCAAATTTTTGAGTATTTTCTCCTTTATTAGATATTAGCATTTAAGCAATATCCGAAAGTAGATTAAAACTCGGCAAAAGTATATTTTATTACAACTGAGAACGGTTAACACCTGTGAGCAAAAACTTGTATCAATTAAAAACAAACCTTTTAAGGGGCTAAGTCCACTTGCAAGTCAGATATTGTGAATTTTCTTGAAAATTCATTTTACTTAATAAATAATTAAAATAAAAGTAGATTCTGTAAACCAATTTACTTTTATGATCCGTGATTCATTTTGAAAATTTTTGGAATTCCTTGATTGCGTAGCCACTTTACCGGAGGATCTTCGGAAAATGTAACAGTATGTGAGGAAGATTTTTTTATTTTAAAGGGGTACTCTAGTCTAGATATTAAAAAAATCAGTTTTTTTATATCGTCAAAGTTTAACTATTCAATTGTTTTCGTAGGTATATGGAGCCTAACAGAAATATTGACTCGATTTTACCCATTTTATGTCCACATATTTGATGTCTGGGTTTTTGAAAAGTTATACTTCAATTTCGACAATTTTTGGGAGTAAGATTAAATACCTTGAGTACACAATTTGTGCAAAGTTTTACTCTAATAACTTTATTGATGAATAAATAAAATCAGATGGAATTGCAAAGTTTGTTATATGGAAAGTAGACGTTCCATAGTGTACAGCTGTGGATAACCTCAAACACCCAATTTGGTTGAAATTGGTCAATTAGTTCTTGAGATATAGGATTTCACCTAAAAGCGGGCGGTGCCACGGTATGTTAAGAAATGTTAAAGAATCTTCTTCTTAGCAACTTTGGTTCAGTTAGCTTCAGTGGTTTAGAAGACATGTACCTTTAACCATTTAGAGGGCGAGGCCGTGACCACTTTAAAGAAATATTTAGTCTACAAGTGCCTCTCACTACTACGATCCCCTGCACCAAATTACAGTTTTGGATCTTAATTTAAAGCTTAGTTACGACACTTTATAATTTCATCAAGATATCTCAATTTTTTATTACGTTACAGATGGACGGACAGATATCCAGATTTCAACTCGTATCAAAAAAAAAATTTTTTATTCACAAGTAGATATAACTACTAAAATCATATACGCAGCTATTTAGAATGGTTTAGTGCAATAGTATAAATAAGAGTTAAGAAGGAAATTTGCTGTGGTCTTGTGTTTTTGCTTCCGAGTAAGCGCTGAGTGGACAACCACAAAAATTATTACATAATTACACAATATAATAAAAATTATAAAAAGGCCTTGGGACTGTTTCTAAACATTGTATAATAATTTAATAAAAAATTATTTTTTACAGTTTGTTTTCGTACATATCCGGGAACAATCCAAACGCATAATATATGAAGAATACACCCTGAGAGCATTTTTTATAAAATATATGTGTTTGAATTTGCACATTTATATCCTATTTTTATAGAGAGGTCCTATGCCTTTTACTTATATCAATCGATTTCATAACTTTTCACTTATGCACTCCAAAGCCAACTGAACTGAGGGAGCTTGAAATATAATTTTGTGGAAAGTGAGTATTTTAGTATGGTTGCTGTCCGATTTTGCCTAAAATTGCGGTCCTAAAAATGTTCGGTCTATTCATTACGCCTCATGAGTTTTAAGATAATGTTTTTTGGTAGAGCAATCCATTTACCGAGCAGACTACTATTGTTAGAAAAGTACTTATTTATAGGAATGATTTGCACATCTAACCACCACTTCATCGACACGCACTTCGATAAAATCATCTTCCTCATTTTTTGACGTTTACGCTTGCGCAGACAGACGGACTTACGATCGGAATTAACGGCATACATATGTATTATATAATATTATATTATTACATAAGCTGACAACAAAAGTAAAGACTTCCACTAATAACACATGGAACAAAAGAACTAACTTACCTACGAACACTCCAATACAATGGTGAAGATTCTGAAATTATATAGAAACACAATACATTAGATTAAAATTTGGTGTTATGCATTTACGCAATTATATAAGCAAGTAAATGTATGAAAACATACAAAACTTATTTATGACCGAAGTATACTGTAGAGATTAAGTATGAGACTCACACCCTTTTGCTGAGGGGGTTAGAATTTTTGATTTTATTTCTACTTTAAAAACAAAAAAAGCAAAAAAAAACTCTAACGACACTTGTCGCCTTAGTATTTGACAACTGAAAACCCAACAAAAAAAAAATTCAGAAAATTTATTTCTGTTTTAAAATTTTTTTCAAACTCGCTTAGAGAAATTTCGCTATAAAAACGTGTTTTTGAAATCAATATAAATAGATTTCATTAAAAATCAATTGATTCTCATTGTTGTGCTGCTCGTTGGTACTCGGTAATTCAATTCCGGAAAATATGTCGAGTACCGCGAAGTCTTCGAAAGCAAAGCCACCTCCAAAGCTGCCGCCGCGGCTTTTCTTTAATCATCGTCAGATGGCGCTGCGTAACATTGGAGTTGCAGTGGCCTCT
Organism: Bactrocera oleae; assembly: GCF_042242935.1. Lineage (NCBI taxonomy): Eukaryota > Metazoa > Arthropoda > Insecta > Diptera > Tephritidae > Bactrocera > Bactrocera oleae. The sequence goes on along the minus strand of NC_091539.1, from coordinate 39,121,439 downwards.
GCCCTGTTCGCTGCTATGACTTTCAACATACTCCATAACAAGCCACGCAAGAAGAAGTATCGCGACTTTTACAGGTCTGTCTTATATAATATCTGCTGGTTTATATTATATATAAAGAATGATTTTTTTCCTGAACGTAGCAATTACGACCCGCAGAAGTCATTTATGCGCATGGCAGAAGGCGGCTATTTACACGGCTGCCCACCTTGTTCTTTGAAGGAAGACGACGAAAATGATGCCGATAAGAAGAAGAAAAAGTAAATGTAAAACAAGTTTCCTAAGGAAGGGCGTATTATATTAAATGCCTATGAAATATAGTAGTTTTATAAAAAAAAACATCTGTTTTAAATTTTGATTGATGTTGCGTTTTATATTCCGGGATTTTACAACTCAGAACTTTATCGTAAAGTTTGATTTCTGATATACAATTTGTCAATCGCTCAAAAACAGGCTATTGTCGATTGGTCGAGAGAAATATTATGAGCTCGAAAGTATGGTAAACAGCAATCGACTGTATGGGTGTTTCCAGTTGAGCCGAATCCTACAAAGTCGTTCGCGCACGAAGCACTTCCAAGCAAGTGGTTGCATATATTTTTGGAAAAACTGGACATGTCGCAACCACACCACTAGAAAAACTCAGAACAGTAAATTTTGAGTGGTACACAACCATTTGTTTGCCAATTAATTTCAAAGACCTCAAGAAAACAAACCGCCGAAGACGGGTCACTCTTCACCACGACAACGCGAGCTCTCTCACATCGACTGCAACAACTGAACATTAAATCATCAATTTGATCAGTCATCCACCGTATAGTCCTGACTTGACACCGAATGTCCTTTTTTTATTCTGGTTCGTAAAAAACAAATAAGAACCAACGTTTTTCGACACCTGAAGAGGCGGTTACTGCGTTCAGAATGCATGTTTTAGAAATACTTCAATCAGAGTGGCAAAAGTGCTTCGACAATTAGTTCAAACGCATGCAAAAGGGTAAAGACCTTAATGGAGAATATTTTGAAAAAATATAAAGCTAATTTCGATGATTAATATTTGTTTTAGTTCTCTAATCTCGAAATATAAAAGGCAATCCTCGTATAAGTAAATATACGTAACATGCTTTGTTGTCGAGTTAGCGGTTGAAACCAACGATTTTACAGATGGCAACTCTAAACTTTTCTAAATTCTTTTAGTTTGACAATGCGGCATTTTTTTACTTTATTATTATGTACTTCACATTCTCGAGCATATATGCAGTGGTGGTTTGACTCAGTTATATTGGGTACTACAAGTATATGCAAATTATGAATGAATTATGCCGCATAAGCAAAGTTGCAAGCAAAAGTTGTGTTGATAATTTAATCTGGTTTTAATTTCGTATGAAAATATATGTATTGTACAATGTATAGTAATGGATAAATAATATTGGTGGCCTGTAGTAATCGTGTTTATTATTGAACCGCTGGTGATATTGCGTGAAGTCTGATAAAACTATAACCTTATTTTCTCATTCATATGATGTATTTTTTATTTAAAATTTTCAATCAGATGGCAACCCTTTCAAAAGTATTTATAAAAAAGTTTTGTTTAGTTAGATTTTTTTTTAATAATAAGTTTTATTTAGAATCTGACAATAACTAAATTTGTTGGCAAAAACAATGTTGTTGAAGTACAATGAAAAGTATTCGACATAACTGAAGGTGAGATCAATTAAATCGAGAGGGGAAATCTTATGGGTGTTATCTTTTCAGTCTTCTATATTGTTAACTATTGTCCAGCAGTTGGATCGCAAGTACGTCATCACAGTTCTTCAACCGAGAGAGGGAACGACTTCCAAATTCTTCTATAGTTTCTTTTACAGCGGCCATTTTTAGGTCTCGATGGAGGACGTCGTTTCTAACATAAAAAGGTGCATCCACTAAGGTGCGAAAAACTTAATTTTAAAAGGCTTTAAAGCTTAGTTGGAGAAAAATATTACTGTTATATCAGGTTGATATAATAAAAAAAATTTAAAACTGAAACTCTCAAAATTATTTTTAACTAAAAAATTTCCAAACCTCTTTCTCCACTTAAATTCTCTTTCTAATTAAAAAATTTTAATAATCGGATCAATTTTATTGAAAATTTACTTTTTATACTATCTCAACTTGTTGCTACAGAGTATAATAGTTTGTATCACCTAAAACTAATCGAGTTAGATATAGGGTTATATATACATACCTATATAAATGATCAAGATGAAGAGACGAGTTGAAATCCGGGTGACTGTCTGTCTTCTGTGCAAGCTGTAACTTGAGTAAAAATTGAGATATCTTTATGAAACTAGGTACACATGTTTCCTGGTACCGTTAGATGGGTTGTATTGCAGATGGGCGTAATCGGACCACTGCCACGCCCACAATATGCCATTAATCAAAAACAAATAAATTGCCATAATTAGCTCCACAACAAGATACAAGACCTTATATGGTATACAGGATCACATTAGGGAGGGGCATCTGCAGTTAAACATTTTTTTTAAGTGGGCGTGGTCCCGCCCCCCTAATAAGTTTTATGTGCATATTTCCTATACCACTGAAACTATAATAACAAAATTTACTGGGAACAAATGTTTTAGCATCTCTATCGACGGTGTGAAATCGGGTGACAACACCGCCCACTCCCCAATTAACGGTACTGTTAAAAACTACTAAAAGTGCGATAAATCAAGTACTAAACACGCCAGAGACAATAAATTTTATCTCTGGGATGGTATGAGATGACTTTATAGGAAACGCGTTCAAAATTACTTTTAGATGAAAACCCATATCTTGGGATATGCCGATTTCCACCAAATTCGGTACATAACATACTTCTCATATTTCTAGTTATAGTGCGAAATTGGGCGAAATCGGATTACAAACACGCCTATTTCTCATATAACACCATTTCAAATTCCATCTGATTCTTTCATTTTCCACTATGCAAATCAAGCAACAATGATTATATCGGCGTAAAACTTTGCGTGAATAATACGTTTAAACTATGCCACCTTGTGACCAAAAATTATCTAAATTGAACCACAACTGTTCAAGCCCCTAGGTACTGAATATGTGGACCCCAGTGCCTATAGTTGACTTTTTACCGAAAATATCGGTCAACAAAGAACAAGGCGGCAAGATCCACAAAAAAAAAATCTAAAACGAGTATACCATTTGACTTTGCGAGAGTATAAAATGTTCGGTTACTTCTTTACTTGTTGGTACTAATTTTATCCGATAAATTTTTTAAATAACATATTTTTAAACAGCTGGTAACCGTCTTACTTTTTAGGTTTAAACTAGTAACAACATAGGTATTGCACCTTATAATACTACACAAAAACACAAATATTAAGACCGATTTAGATTTTTTGTAGCGTTTCGTTTACTGTTAGCGTGTCGAAATATTGTTGCAGAACACAAAGCCGTTACAGTAGATCTAATCAGTAGTAACAAAGTACCCAGAGATATCTTTAAAAATGTGTTTAAGAGGTATGGTCTTATTGCAATTATACTTAAGCAAAAGCTTTCTCTAGGCTTTAATTTAAGAAATTCAAATTTTTTATTTCGAAAAAAGAGTATATTTTCATTCAATTTTTTTTAATTTTTATCACCACCGTTAGCAGCTGTTTGGTAAAGTATGCGAAAACAGTAGACAGTTCAATGGGGTTAATAAAAAAAATATCAACAGAATTCAACAAAGGAGTGAAATTAACAAAATAAATCTCAACCTCACGTAGAATGCTGAAAAGCAAGAGACATGAAAGAGAAACTCGAGTGAAAATGGTAAACGTGTAGATATATAATATTATATATACATTATTAACAGTAATACATTCTTTGCAGATATACATGTCCGGCTTCGCCCACATCAAATTGGGCTGCATATAAGTTTTGATGCTTCCTACAGATGCCAACAATAATATCGCTTGAAAAACATATGACGGACTTAACCTACCCACGGAGACTGTACTTCATTATGTGTATTATCACCAGTCCTGTGGTCACTTGTAGCTTATGAGGTTTTGAAAAAATGTTAAAGGAGAGCACCCAAACTGATAGCCTATGCAGACGACATAGCTATACTAGGTACGGGCAAATTCCTAGACACAAATAATAATGTAATAGACAACACTTTAAGCGTCATACACCGATGGATAGACATAGAGGTAAATGCCGATAAGACGGATATGGTATTCTTTACAAGAACGTACAAGTATCTGGGAGTAATTTTGATTATAAAACTGGAAACTCAATGCGGAAGAGAGAATGGAATAGAGGGTACAATTCTATGCATGTTAGAAGATGGTAGGGTCTACATGGGACCTATCACCTGGCCTTATGCAGTTGTGTTACAGAGCGGTAGTCAAGCCAATCTTTATTTATGATGCTTTGGTCTGGTGGATCGCTGTAAGGAAAGTCTCATGCAGAGAACGTTTGAGCGGATAAAGCGGCTCGCTGTTCTCTGCATAACGGTGAATCATTCACATAACTCGATAAGCAGGGGGTTGGTGAATAAAATATATCTCATACCCTCATGCTTTATTTGGGGGCAAAGGTTTCAAGTCACACTAAAAGAGCTTCAAGCTTTGGAATACTGCAGTATTTTGCAGGATAAACTCTTTGTGGTAAGGAAAGCGGCTGATGTAGCTAACAACATAGGAAACAACACAAAGAAGATCAATATATACGTCGATTGTCAGCCGGCAATAAAGAGGTTATGCTAATCTAGAAATAAAAAAAATAGAGAGTTTTATTTATAGACTTGTCTATGTCTGGAACCAACCGTACTTCCAAATTTTTTCGATTTTTAAAACATTCTAAACAGTGGTACAAAAATTGTTTTTTTGCAGGCAGTCGCCATTTCAAAACATACGTAGTTTCAGACATTGCGACATTATTCCAGATTAATATTTTATTTCCTTTTTTGGTTTCAGATTGCTATAAGGGTTGAAATCGAGGGTTTGGCCATTTGAAAATTTTTTGAGACCCCCACTTTATCAGCTGTTTTTTCTTAATTTTTTTTTTGATTTTTTTCTGCATTCCTGTAATGTTAGTAAATAACTAATAGAAAAATCGGTAGTAAAAATATTAGTTGCCGTTTTTTGCGACGTTTCAAAAATTACCTAAAAGTCATACCTCTATACTAGAATACTCCCTTGAGGCAATAAACTTACATCGTATTACGACAGAAAATGCCTTTGGAAGCAAATAGAAAGTAGATGTAGGGTCAGTCGGAAAAGAAATGTATATATACTGAGTTCCTGGGTTAAAAAGGAATTCCGGGAAACGAAATAGTTGATGAGATTCATCCAAATGGATACCGATCCAGTACAGACAATATGTATGGCGTAACAGCCGGTCAGTAACTTAACCTAACCTAACCTAACCTTAGCTGAAGTTATGTGTTCTAAGAACTATGAACTTTTAGCGCAGCGGTTTTGCACCTAGAACTCACGGAGTGCTGATTCCGAACTTGAATCACTCCACTTAGTTACTTTATGAACCCTATAAACATGTATACCACAAATTTAGACTATATGTATATACACATATATAAATTCCTATAAACATTCCCACTTACATTCACACAAGATGTGATGAAAGCAAACAATAATCGAGCGCGCATTTGAGCACACTTGTAATATTTGCCAAAAAAAAGTCAATTGATAAAATCCGTGTTTCGTCGAAAAACTTTTAGCACCAAACGAAAAAGTTTTCACAACACAATACAAAATATAAAATAAAATAAATGAAACCAAAGTTGTGTTGGTGGCAAAATTAAAAGTGATTTTTTATTTATTTAACAGTAAAAAGTTTTCAGCAGCAATCACTGTGGTATAACATATGTTTACAATCATATTTTTGGACTTAAATTGCTATGTGTCCGCCGTTGTCAGCACATAGCTGTTTAACAAAAAGTATTTCAAAGTGGCGACAGATGTTTTATTGCTAGCAGATATGGTTTATTTCTTTTTGGGAAACTAAAATTGAGTTGTTCAAAAATAACAGACTTTCGTACAGGTGGGTCTTGCGCAATTCGGCTATGGACTCAAATTGGCTAAATTATGAAGTAACTCGATGTGACAGATGGATGATGCCACCTTAATTGAAGACGCTGCATTGATCAAAGGACTATGTGCCATAAATGGAATGGTTCGTATTGTACTACACTTGCTGATAAATCCGCTCTTTGCTATAATCACCGCTTTCGGTAGTACATTAACAAATGGACTTCCACAGTCTTTACTAACCTGCTTTTACTATAACATATGGATGTTGTGTCCTTGAAAATTTATATCTTAGAGTACTATGTGGACGTCCGTCAGTCTCTCTTGCGTTTTTAAAAGGAATAGAGAGAGGTTATGAAAGTGATCCATATAATTATTATATAGAAACTCGGGTGATATTTACTCACATCCAACAAACTAATTGATAAGGTACAGAAATATCAACATGGAACCCTACTTTTATAATATTGGGGGCGAAAAAAGTATTTCATACTCTCGAGTCAAAATGTGGTGTTTGGGAAACAGCAAATCCATTAAAGATCCATGAAGCGGATTGTATGAAGAAAAGTAATGCCTATATAATTTCAAACAAGATGATTTTGGTTCATTATGTCTGTTGGCAAATGGTCTTCTAAAGTTTGAAAGTAGTGACATTAGACAAAGTGGTAAAAACGGGGGCAAAATGGCTAATGGAGAAAATGTATTTATTCATGTTGGATGCTCAGTGGAATCCAAATATTTGATCTGCTGGTTACAAAGATCTCAAATGTGAGGATAATTTATTTCAATACAAAACAGTGCCCCACAGAGAATGAAATCAAGTCTTGGTTCTAGCATACGCCGAACTACAAAATTTGTTTGGTATAACGCTACAAATCAGCCATTTAACTTATAAGTAGTCGAAAATAGCTGACCTGAGCTCCTGATTAAATTCACCGATGTCCTCTTAGGTTGCTTAACGATTGGTTTATATGGTTGGTGATATAAGGGAGCTGTAAAAGCTTTGTGGTACGACCAACATAGCAAATTAAAAACTAGTGACCTGAAATAAGTCCTCCCAATGAATATTCTTAAATTTCTCTAAACGACAGAAAGGAACTTTGCCCGGTAGTTAATACTAGTACATGTTTTACAAAATTTTTCAAGGAAGCAAAAAAAAAACTAGTTTTTCTGTGTCATTGAACACATGCTGCTAAATTGAATGGAATGTTTTGCACTTATTGTATTTCCGTCACGTGCTCTGATCGAAATTTATTTGTGGCGATGTTCCATCCAATGTTTACCACACCACGTCATTAAACATCCAAGCTTGAGTTATTGTACAGCAACTCTCATTCACTCAATCACTACTTCATCTAGGCAGCGACAAAATTTAACCACTCACGAATGTAGGCACCGAAGGCAAGTCAGTGTTGGTGGACAGTGAACTGGCAAACCTAACCAAGATAACCAGAGAACCCACACGCAGCATTCGTAAAGTGAGTACAGCCTAACGAACACACAAAAACAAATACTGAGGACTCCAGCAAACATATGAACTGGAGTAAATGTACAGCCGCTCAGCCAGCTCCTCCATCATTAACCACCGACCAGCTCACGGAGTCAAGGCTATTTGGCTCAGAGACTCAGCTGGCGCGCTTGGTCAACTGCTAGTATCATTCAGCTGGGCTGGACTACTGTAACGGTTGTGCGCTTCACTGGTTGTTGGCGGCTGGTATTTTGTTCTAACTTTGGCCATTATTCAATGTACATATGTCCTTTGTTTTCACTGATATTGCCTTTATTCTCCTCTTTTTTCCTTCTCTCAGTCAGTCCAAATGGTGTAGAGATTGTAGCTCCACTAAAAAGCTCGCTGTTGCAAAGTCCTCATATAAAATGGTTATGGTGGCTTTGTATGTATGTATGTGCGCAGCATATCGAATGTCGTTCCAGCGCATAATGAAACGCTGAGCGAAGTAAACATAGAATTTTCAAAAACAAAAACTTGGTCAAGGTTGCCATTGTTCTCATACGCTGAGCAAAGTATTATGGTATGAAGGGAGTAGGAGCAGAAGGGGATTCCTCAACCAACGGATGCGCAAACATATGTAAACATGAACGCGGTTTTGTCCGAAATCAAGTACACAAGTATATAACGGTGCATTTGCGTGTTCTTTCAAGCGATTTTTATTGTACTGGTGAATTTGTATGAATGTGAGTTCGACACCCAACCAAAATTTTATGTGTTTCGTTCTAAATATTCTAACAAACCAATTAGAAAGCATCATTAAACTATTGTACATTTATTCGCTTACGAGTATAAAAAAGCTATTATTATCGGCTAATGGGTTGGAAATTTTAAGATTATTTCTCTTTCTATACAATGGAGTGGTGTTCTTGGGAAAAATGCATACAGCATTGCAAAAAAGTACAACTTTTTTCTCTAAGACACTGTACATGATAATTATAATAGCAGAAATGCATAATTTAATTACAGACATATGTTTTTAATAATCAATTATAATATAAAGAATAATTAAAATATGTTGTTAATAGTAGTGTGAATGCAGGATTTCTTCAACTTTTACTTTCTTCGATTGATGACAACTCTGACCGAAGTTATAATACCCTTCACAAATACAAAAGATTCCTTACAAGAACTTTGAACGGTCAGTTTATATGACAGCTATATGCTATAGCAATCCGATCTGAACAATTTCATCGGAGATTGCATCACTGTCTACGACAATAATCCATATAAAATTTCTTGAGGATATCAAATCGTTAAATGAAAAAGCTTTCCGTACAAGCATTTTATTCCAATCGTTCAGTTTGTACAGCACCTATATGCTATAGGGGTCCAATATCGGCCGTTCCAACAAATGAGCAGGTTCTTGGGGAGAAAAGGACGAGGGCAAAAATTCAGAGCGATATCTCATAAACTAAATGACTAGTTCATATATACACAGACGGATAGACCGGCGGACATGGTTAATCGACTTAGTTGGTTGCACTGATCACTTATATATCTCTCTATTATATATAAAAGTTTTCTGCTGCTGTCGAGAATCAACTGACGTAAGAGCGAGCTAGCTCGCGCTCGGCGGGGGGCGGACGTAGGCGAGCGAGCGAAGCGAGCGTCCCGGAGCGCAGCGGAGGGCGCCTAGTATATATATATGTATACTTTATAGGGTCTCTGCCGTTTCCTGTTGAGTATTACAGGCATCGTGACAAACTAAATATACAATACTTTTTGATACGTGGCAACGTTATGCCAATATTCATATACACAAAAACCGAATATTTTTCAGTTAAACGGTTCAAATCTGTTTCGCACTGTGTCAAGTATATTGGAAAACATTGAAATAATTTTTAAACCTCTCCAAATAATACTTTTTGTCTTAACAATAGAATTGGCAGGACAATTTTTCGGCTGTTCTTTTTTCATAGATGGCAACTTTATACCAAAATTTATTTAAATTTAATAGAAATATTATGATAATATTATATTGTAATTATTTAACCTTAAACGATTTATATGAAAACATACTTTGCAATGTTTATAATATTGTCCAATATTTATATATATTTAAATATATATATATATATATAGGATTTATATTCTAAAGAGACATTTTGATTATTTCGCTTCTACTACAATGAGTAACTTATCTAGAATCCCTTCGCGAAATTTCGATAGGTACAGCACAATCTTTCTTGAATTTCGCGAGCGTTTAAAAATGATGTCTGTTATTTTATACAACGAATCGCATTAAGAGCGGCATCTGTAGTTTGAAAATGCATAAATAGTGGTTGTGACCCAGTCCACTAATAGGTTGAAGCTATATCACCCAAATTTGCACAAGACAAATCCTTTCAGCATCCCTTACGACAGTGTGAAATCAGATGATAACCACACCCTCACAACTCAATAAGGAAATGCGTCAGAGAGAAAATTTTTACACCCTGGGTGCTACAAGAGTGCTTTATAGAAGCCGGTGTCCAAATTTTGACGATGGCCATGAAAGCTGAAATCACGTATCTCAGGAACTGCTCCACCAATTCGAACCAAATTCGGTACATAACATGACCTGACATTTCTATCTTACAGAGTGAAAAGGGACGAAATCGGACCACCAACAACCTCGCCTACTTCCCATATATCGCAATTATAAATTCCATCTGATTCTTTCACTTTCCAGTATACAACTAAAGTACCAATAAATGTATTGGCTTGGCTTTATACCGTATATATCGATCAATATGTAAGATATCTTGGCAAAATTAACTAAGGGTATAATACTGGATATCCTGTAGTTTATTGCCTAAAGTATGTGAATTAAGTCTACGAATTTCTCCTACTCCCATATACTAAATATCTTGATTTTCGTTATTCTAACACACTTTATGCCGACGGTCAATGTGTTACTTATTCATTTATAAATTGGCTTCAAAATATGTGCTTCGGTATACCTGAGGAATGTCAAAGATTAATGCAACAAGCCCAGAACTTTATCTGCCTCCAATATAACCTGTATAGTGATTTCCGACTTTTCAGCTGACTATAATATATATCCCTAATAATATATGTCCCTAATGTAAAGAATTCTGATCCTCTGGTTGACGTTTTCCACATCAACTCATTACAAGTATATTGAATTTACCTAAATCTAATCTAATTTAAGGATGATTTAAACATAATTTTCGTTGACGCAAAGTAAAATTGACGAAAAATAGTGTTGAATTTTTCGCAACATTTTGCAATATAAATTTTTGAACCACCTAAAAGTAAAAGTAAGTATTCCCCGCCTTTAATATATGCAAATTGTCAGAGTGTTAGAGTACGGTTCCACGCGAACTTAGCCTTCCTTGTTTGAATTGTTTTATTATTATTTCTCTCGAAGTTTAGAAAATTTAGGATATTCACACCAAATAATAAAGTATGAAATTCTAATAAAATATAAAATAAAATTCTATGTAATACGATATTGCATCAGCTAATATTTTTACGCTTTTGTTTCATTATATATTTTGTAATATTATTTATAGTTAAACAAGAAAAAACGTTAACTTCGGTTGCTCCGAAGCTATAATACCCTTTACAGATACAAAGGTTTCTTACAATAACTTGATTCAGATCTAATTTCGTGAATCGGCAATAAAAAATTAAATTTTTTTCCATGCAGGCACTTTACTCCGATCGTTCAGTTTATATGAGAGCGCTATATGACATAGTGATCCGATCTAAACAATTTCTTCGGAAATTATATTCTTGCCTTAGAAATAACTCATGCCAAATTTCGTGAAGATACCTCGTCAATTGAAAAAGTTTTCCATACAAGCACTTGATTCCGATCGTTCAGTTTGTATGGCAGCTATATGCTATAGTCATCCGATCAAAACAATTTCTTCGAAAATTACATTGTTACCTTAGAAAATAACTTGTGCCAAATTTCTTTCAGATATTACGTCAAATAAAAAAGTTTCCCATACAAGGACTTGCTCCCGATTGTTCAGTTTGTATGGTAGATATATGCTATAGTGATCCGATCTCGGCCGTTCCAACAAATGAGCAACTCCTTAGTGAGAAAAGAACCGGTACAAAATTTCAGATTGAAGTTTAAAAACTGAGGGACTAGTTAGCCACAAACAGACGGACAGACAGACGAATATGGCCAAATCAAATCAGCTCATTTATGTATATATATGCGTGTTACAAACTTCGTGGCAAACTTCAGGGTATAATAATAAAACAGTATATGGAATGGCCTTTTGAACACCACAGGTTTTTCATTGCACCAATAAATAAATGGAAAGTAGACAGAGGCACAAATAACTGTCACACTCGGCCAATGCGTGGCAACGTCCAAAAAGCTTTGCACACACGAACACCCACACCCATACAATTAAATAAATATATATGTGTGTGAATAGTCATTTATGAAATTTTTAAAATTGAAAACAATTAATTACAGGGCTTCGAAATGACAACGCAGCAAAGTGGCGCAATGTGCAACGGGAGAAATGGAAGAAATGAAAAATTCACAGAGACGTTAACATTTTAATTAAAACCAATGCGATTGCGGGGCAAGAGCGGCAAATCAATTTGAGAATACCGAGCAATATAAACATATTTCTGTCTGAACAAGCGAACATATATTTTTTTATCAGTTATATGCGCGTGAGTTTAAATCTGTGCGACATGATATATGTCACCAATTATCGTTGGTTCAATACAATAGTTAAAAAATATTACACAGATAAAAAAAGCAAATTATATAAATAACAAGGGTATTTCAATAAACAAACAGACATTGAATGACGGAGAAGATGAGAGTGCAATATAATATTTTAAATTTGAAACACTCCGATATAGAAATATTGGTTTCGTTAGCTCCAAAATATTTGCTGGCATTTTTATAAAACACGAATTTATGTTTCTCCTGACTTTCTTCGGTGAATTCGATACCTATCTTTCAAAGAGAAGACATATGGAGATCAAACTTCACACGAACATAAAAAAAATGTGCCAATCTAGAAGCAACTCTTCATACCCTGAATGGGGTATATTAAGTTTGCCACGAAGTTTGAAACACCCAGAAGGGTGTTGTCGGTCCTATAAAATATTTACATAAATGATTAGCATGATGAACTGAGTTGATTTTGCCATGTCGGTCTGTCTATCCGTCCGTCTGTCTGTATATATACAGACTAGTCCCTCAGTTGTTAAGCTATCGATCTGAATTTTTCACCTGTCCTTTTCTCACTAAGAAGCTGCTCATTTGTCAGAACGGCCGATATGGGCCCACTATAGCATATAGCTGCCATTCAAACTTAAAGATCGGAATCATGTGCTTGTATGGAAAACTTTTTTATTTGATGTATTATCTTCACGAAATTTGGCACGAGTTATTTTCTATGGTAACAATGTAATTTTCGAAGAAATCGTTTTGATCGGATGACTATTGTATATAGCTGTCATATTAACTGAACGATCTCATTGAAGTGCTTGCATGGAAAACTTTTTCATTTGACAAAGTATCTTCACGAAATTAGGTACGAGTTATTGTTTAAGGCAAAAATGTATTATCCGCAGAAATTGTTCAGATCACTATATCATATAGCTGCCATACAAATTGAATGAACTTTAAGAAGCCTTTGTATTTGTGAAGGGTATTATAGCTTCGGTGCAACCGAAGTCAATGTTTTTTCTTGATTTCGATTCGGTTTACGCGCGCAGTTAAAATGAACCAGTCCGAGCCAAATTTGAATTTAAGTGTGTAGAATTACTTCGTAAGACGATACTGGAACTATCGTCTAGTAAAGAGTTATTACTGAACTGTTGACCTTCAACAACATCTGTTACGAAAAAAAGTATAAGAAGAAAACAAGCTCAGGCATAAAAGACCTCTTATATGGGTTTTCAAATTTTCTCTGTATAATATTTGAAAACTAATAAAAGTGCAGAAATATGGTTTTAGACTGAATTGCTGAAATAGGTCTTTCTTCTGAGTACCTTTTAAGAAAGTAGACAAGAAGGGTCACTTTGGATCTTAGGCGCTCTTTTGACGCTGACGGCAATAACCACTTCATTCGACTTAATTTTTTACAATTGGAATCTAAATTGGCCCAATAAAACAGGTATATATATAGGTACTTTTCACTTAGTGGATATAGATCACACCTTGTAAATCCCGGAAAACGATGGCCATCACCTCTCAAGACTGCCTTTGAGGCAGACGTTGCCTAAAATTCACTGTTTCAACTGTTCATTGATCTATGGTGTTTTCAAATTGATCCATGTTTCGTCGATAGTCATCACATGATGCTGAAATTCCAGCGGATTACGGTTGCGCTTACTGTCTGGAGTAAGCAAACGTAGCACACTCGACACACACAGTTTTCTCATGCTCAAAATTTTATGACGGATTTGACCTAAATATACGGTCTTTTGAGATGCGTACAGTAGCTCACCCCATCGCTAACCCCTTCAATCGATGAATTGCCAATACGAGATCGCGCACTTATGTCACGTAATCATCTGCTGTACCAAAGGCTAGCGAGGCTCAACAAAAGTCGACGTGTCAAGAGTAGAGTTACCGTATACAGCATTATTATTATTATTTCTGATTAATAATGAGGTCCTTTTCAATAAAAAAGACGTTTATTTTATATTCAACAAACCCGTTGACATTTCGCTCTCATGACCGAATGTACATATACTCGTATAACGCTATTTCTTTCCAAATATGCATATTTAACTTCTGCACTGCTGCTAATTTTTCCCATGAAATTTTAATTAAGTTCATATAGTTTAATTTAATTCCTCTTAATCTTCCATGCATAATCTGGGAAATGCAAATTTGTACTCCAAGTAAATCGGATTTAATTAAATGCGAAAATATATTTTATTATTTCATGCTTTGCATGGTGAGTGTATGCGCTCTTCATCCAATTAATACTTCCAGCCATTTCCTGAAACTTGCCAACAACAAAAGCAAACTAAACCACGATTCCCCGCAGAGTTTTCAAAATAAATAAGAAAAAGCAAAAAATAAACAATAATAATTCAGTTTAGAATTGTGTGCCGAATCAGCTTGGATTAAACTAAACTTTAAATTACAGTTTCTACTAATTACAGTTATGGTTTTGCTGGAAGTTGTTTACAAAATACAAAACACAAAGCTATATAAAATGGATACTTGAGTATCGTGAAAATTATGTGGTGGGAACTTCAGAGGGATTTTTATATGCCATTAAATGTCACAATATAGTGGTTATACCATCTGATTTGCCCTGGATAGAATACAATATTTATTATCGCCTGAGCCAATACAAGCATGCCAACGATTAATCCCATTTTGTATGCACTTGTTAATGGATGAATGCCACCACCATAGATAGGGTATGAATGAATAAGGAAACGTTGTAATTCAGACATTTTATATAATGGGTCTGAAGTTATGGTGATACGATTTCCTAATATAGAGCACGGACCATCAGTTTCCAATATACATTAACGGCCAAAGAAATGCCTACAAAAACAAGATTTTTCTACATTATGATAATTTGAGACCACAGACAAAGTAAGTTCAATATTGTAGTGGAAATCACTTAGCATCGATAAAAATCTCATTCTAATTTAATGAACCCTTTTTCTGTCAAAATTAGTTTTTCGAGGAATAAAATTTACCTCCTAAGCAAACCCATTCGATGACTAGACTCTAGGAAATTATGTTTTTGTTTTTTTTTTTTGATAAAATATTTGTGAGCATTTTGAAGTTTCAACCAGCATTACAGAAAATAGAAGACTAAGGCACACGAAGTATGTACATAGTTTCATATTTTATATACTTCTATATTATATTTTGCCTTGATTGAATACTACCACACCTACCGTTGATTTTTGTCTATATTCTTCTTCAAACTACAAGTTTATTGGCTTTTTCACAATCAGGTTACAATTATATAGTATATATAACCACTAGGGTGGGTCAAAAAACAATTAATTTCTTTTCGCTTGGTTCTCTGAAAGATATGTTCTCAGGCACCTCTACAAAATATACGAAACGAGATCCATTTTAAATAGTTGGAAGCAAGATATGAATTTTTGCATCTAATCATAATTTGTCTATCAAATAATAAAACTAGAAAACCATTAGGCGGAGGATCTTCCCATTACAATTAAAAGCTAATACTTGAAACGACTTTTTTAAGGATATCTAAGAAACTATTTTTCAGAGTACGAAAAAAAAATTCCTTTGTTTTGACCCACCCCAGTAATCACATTTGCACTTAATGTTAATACTAATGTCTGGGGTTAGTTGCTAATCAGACTTGAAATGTTATACGTTTTATGGACATGTACTCTAACAGCAATAATTAACGGTATTCGGGGAGAGGAATTGAAGTTAGCATTACTTACACGTTAGTATTTAGCGCCTATAACATTTAACTACAAACATCCCGCAAGAACCTTTCGAATAAAACACATTTCCTGTACACTCAGCCACATAAGCACAACAGAAGTCACACAGACGCACACATATACAGTGCATATATATATGTATGTAGCTGCACCCGAGCAACTTAATGTCCACGTAAATTTTATGGTGTTGCCGCAACAACTAATCATGCATATTAAATACATACACACAAACAAGATATGAACTTCTCGTTGTCGGCAAACGCGTGAAACACACATACATACATACATACATGGATCCTGCTGTTAAGTGCATATTTAATGGCTCATTTTTATTGTGCGAAGGTGGATTTCATTTTGTAAATACCAGAGATTTATTCTGAAAATCTAAACACTCTTGGTTGTTGTTGTTCCTGCTTATTTATGGCTTTTGTAATTGCTGTGAAGCGCTTGAGCTACAGCCAAGCTCCGCAATTTTGTTGCTGTTGTGCCACACTTTCGCATCGCGAGTGTAAAGACAAATTGAAAGCGTTATATGCGTGACATTGCAGCGCCTTTACTCATTAATGAAAGTGATTAGAAAAGTTTAAGTGGCGATTGCATGAGATTTACACAAAACGTCTTGAGAATATTTAATGTGTTGAAACTTTTTAATCCTAGAATTTAAAAGCTTCAAATTGAACAAATTGCATTAACCACAAATATACTCAACTGCAGAGCGTTTGTAGCGTTAATGAAAAGCTCAAAGTAAAGTCTGCATCGACTGTTCATTCAATATCAGTTCAATATTTATCCCATTGACTAAGTGTACTTTGAGTCACAGCAGACAAGCACTATAGGCTAGCTCTGAGAGCCTATAACCGATGCACATTTATCTAACCTTTAACTCAAAAATTGTATTATATAAAGAGACAAGACGAGACGAGATAGAGGATTTCAATCTGAGTGAAAAACATTATAAGTACATTTTAATTTTGTTGCATAAAATGTCTGATATGAAATCGCACTTTCGTTCCAAGATTGTTTCAGTAGAAGCATTACCCACATAATAATACAAGCATCCCAACGTTTAATCCAACTTTCCTTGCATTTGTTATAAACCTGGGCAAGGATGGCCTTCAGTCTACCACAAATTTTGGTTTTTTCGATTTTTGGTCATTTTTAGAGTTTTTCATGGTAAAATCGACAGATGAACTGTTCGCTCCTTAAACATACGGCTGCCACACACACACTAATTGACATTTGAAGACCAAGCTTCATTAGAGCATAAAAACTGGATTGTACCAATTCTATGAAAACCTTTTTGTTGTTGTAACCTTCCTTTAGTAATTTCGGGCAATGGTGCCGAGTTGACAGTCCTTGGCCGGTAAAACTCCGGGTTCGTTCCAGTTTCTTAGACCCGACTGTCGTGGGAACAGAGAAAAACTTTGTTTATCATTTCGGAGTTTACCCCTGGACCTTTACAAGTCCAGTTTAATCTTCAGGTATAAGAAGAAGAGGAAACGAGAGAGAGAAATTCAATATGTGTGGAAGCAGGAATTCCGTTTTATAGAATGTATTACAATGGTCTTAAATTCAAGCTTGCGTTCTTAGATCAGTTGAATACAAAAACAAGGAAAAACGCTAACTTCGGCTAAAACATCGTCCCAGGTGTATTTCTTATAGCATAAAAGGGTATAAAAAGATTTGTATATTGATTTTGATCGATCAGTTTGAGTGATAGCTATATGCTATAGTTGTCCGATTGTTCCGAAGACTATAGTGTTTCTCTGTTTAATAATACGCGTATAGGTTCTCCGACGATTCCTTATGGACGTTACAAACTTCGTGGCGAACTTAATACATATACTCTGTTCAGGATGTACCTAT
Organism: Bactrocera oleae; assembly: GCF_042242935.1. Taxonomy (NCBI): domain Eukaryota; kingdom Metazoa; phylum Arthropoda; class Insecta; order Diptera; family Tephritidae; genus Bactrocera; species Bactrocera oleae. Next base: position 39,103,640 of record NC_091539.1, on the reverse strand, counting down.
GGGCAATATTAGTCGCATCGCCACCAAATACGAAAGTTTCCGACCATATATAAAGCATTCCAAAAATTTCGGTTTGAATATAAGAAAATATATTGGTCTTACTGCTCTTGCAAGTGAGTAAATTTTCAATAATAAAAATAAAAATTACCCAGCCACAAAGCTTCAGAACACGAAGTTTTTCGTACGATATGAAAACCTGCTGCTTTTGCAATCTCGGGCTTACATCCATTACATTTCTTAGCTAAAGAGATTAAGATGCCTGTAACGGGCTAACCACTTAGAAAAAAAGCTCGAGCAAAGACGGTAAAGAGCTGGAAAAACTATGTGAAGTCAGTCGAAATGAACACTGGAAGAACGCTATAAGTAAGTTTACGTTGGAAGAACGTTTGAGCACCGCATCCCCTTGACGCGAGGAATTTATCGATACCCGTTAGACGATTTAGTTCAAATTAATGTTAAAAAGGTTCAGGCTTCCCATGCTTTCTCTTTATAAAAAACAAAGAAATAAAACATTTGAAATTGATAAATTAAAAGTACAAGATCCAGATGACAAGTGGACTGGTGGATCGAATTCAAGTATTGAGCTAAATATGATCCTAATAAAATAATCTACATGCGTTTGATGATCCGAGATTTATCAAATACAATAAAGAGACTACAGCTTGATATTGCTCTAGATACCATATAGAAAACGAATTTCTAGTAATGCCGAGCTCGCAGAAAGTAAAGAAGAACTAGTATAAGTATTTCACTAACTTTCTGAGTGAAGCATAGTCAGGAAACCTGGTAAAACTTTCAATGCAGCGACTTGAACAAAGAATTTAGGTACACTTGGATGCTCGAATTCTTCATTCCACCAAAGTACTATAAAAATTTACACGATGCGCATCAGAAAGGCAACTTGTTCATTATATTTTGAACAAAAAAAATGGTCTATTACTTATCTGCTTTCTTCTTCGCAGGCAGTACCCACGAGAATCTTCAAACATTTATGTTATGAGCTCTTCTCTTTGCGCTTAATTACGTAAAATGGCTATTTGTTTTATTTACTGCCAACAAAGTCATTTCTATTTAATTTGCATGACTTTGTCCATAAATCAGCGGCGAGTCATGCAAACAGGTGTACTTAGTATAAAAAAGTAGGTGTTGCAAAAGCATTTAAGTGTAAAGTAAGGCATTATGTGAGAACAAAGTGTTGGCTATTTGGAGGATTATCTGAGCAGCGCACAAACCATAACTTACCCCCGATCTGTGCGTTTCACGAGAATATTCGCAGAATGAAATTCCTTTCTCTCTTTTATTGTACTCTTTATCAAATGTTGGTTATTTTTTATTGCCTTATTTACGATCGCTGCTTTGACCAACGGCTTTACATATTTCGTTTTTATTTATTGTGTGAGAAGGCATTTAAAGAAGATTAACTAATGCAATATAGGTATATATATTTTCTTATCAGCTAGATAGTACATTTACATTTTTTTTATAGTTTTTTAAATTTCAGTCAGAAATTCTAAATTGACTAACTTTAAGAAAAAATAATTGTGTCGTTTATAAAGCTGCTGTACTTCCAAATCCTTTACGAAGTATATACTTTTTAACTGTTATTAATATAAATGCTTCTAACATAGAGGTCGGCACAAAAGCGTTGCCATCAGCCGCGCAAATGTGAAAGCTCTGTCAGTAGTTAAAAAATAGATTATAGCAAAAAGCAATAGTTACCTATACGCATAGGTAACCATATTTGATGGCTGCCTTTTATATTGGGATATGCTAACCCTAGTGTTGCAACCTGACAACTCACAACTTTATCGTAAAGTTTGCCATTTTTGATGTTATAACGGGTGATCTAAAGAGAAGTACCTTTTTCAATAGCCTATTTTTGACAGACCACTCGTGAGTCGTTTCAAGCTGTCATGTTATTTTAATTCAATAATGTTTGGCATTTTATCATGGAAAGACCTAGGCCTGATTGTTTAACTTTATTACGAAAATTCACGTTCTGTAAAGAATGTGTTTCGTGTGCTTCGCTCAACTTATGGTCAACACAATCGGCCTACTGAGCGTACTATGTAATTGCAACATCTTCACCCATCTTGAGATCCAGCATCATTATTAGATAATATTCAACCGAATAAATCACGTCTAGTACGCAGGGAAGAAAATATAGCGGCCGTAGCTGAAAGTGTACACGAAGACCGTGGAGAGTCGATTCGGCGCTGATCACAGCATCTCGTACTAACGTATGGAACGACTTGGCGCATTTTACGTCGAGAACTTATATTGAAAGCATACCAAATACAGCTTGTGCAAGAACTGAGACCGCTCGACCCTCTCAAACAATATCGCTTCGCTCTATGGGCTCTTGAAAAGTTCCAAGAAGATACGACAATGGAGCCAGATTTTGTTGAGCGATGAGGCCCATGTCTACCTCAAAAGGTATAAAAACAAGCAAAATTTGCCGCGTTTGGGTTAAAAAGGAACTTGAAGAGATTCAGAAACTGCCATTTCTTCTGGAACAAACAACGGTGTGGTTTGGTTTGTGGCCCGGTGGAATCATCGGTCCATATTTCTTCAAAAATGAAGCCGGTGTCACTTCCCACACATCGCATCAATCAATGGATTTGTTAAGAGAACACTTCGGTGGAAAGATAATTTCATGTTTTGGGCCGGTCGATTAGGCACCAAGATTGTGTGATATCACACCATTAGACTTTTTCCTGTGGGGATATATAAAGTATAAAGTCTATGCGAACAATATCACTTCGATTCAGGTCTTGGAGCAAAACATCACGCGTGTCATACGCCAGTTACCAGTCGAAATGCTCGTACAAGTCATTGAAAATTGGACTCAACGGATGGACCATCTGAGGCGTAGCCGTGGCCAACATTTGAAAGAGAGAGTCTGCAAAAAATAACTGTCAAAGAATTTTCTTTCAAATGATAATAAACATTTTTCATTAAATTTGAATTTTCAGCGTTTTTTTTCTTTAAAATAGTAGGAAACCTCGAAATGGATCACCATATACTTGTACATACTCAGAACGTTTGGCATACGAGCGAGTGTCTTGTTTACAGTAACTTGAAATATTCAATTCGAACGAAACATGGAAAGCACAGCAAAAAACAGCAAGGCCAGAGTTTATCGAGGGTATAGTGAATTCAATCGATGAAAAAATGTGTTCCCTTGGATCCACACAATTTGTCAATCGCTCAAAACAAAGTTCGTGTCGATTGGTCGAGAGAAATGTAAAAAAACAAACACAACTGTGAGAAGCTAAAGCCTTTATATTTGAAGAGTTCAAATATAATTTAAGATTTAGTATGATCGGAAATAATGACAAAACTTTCAAATTCGATATTCGATGTATGGTCGGCTAAGTGATCGATATCAGGAGATATACACATATATTATATAATAGCAGTGTCAATTTCTATTTTGATATCTCTCTTATTTATAAAATTGTATATTATAAACTATATAAACTCAGATCAGCTAAGAGTTTCCAAAATATGCTCTGTGGAAAGTGCACGTAATTAAGGTCTGATTTAGTTACGCTAAGCGTAATTAATATAAAAATGTTGAACCAATTTATTAAAACTTTTGAAATAGTTTGGGATATATAAAATTTTCGCTTAAATCAAGCGATATACCATATGTACTCGTATACATACCTCTTTTCTTCTTTCAATTTTAATATAAAGTCTACTCAAAATCAATATGTCTATGTAGTATTGACGTTTAATAAAACGCATCTTAATATGCCTACACGCATTATATAATATGGTCACATGCACAAATGTATGTATGTATATCCTCTAATGTATACTGGTTCGTAGCAGAAGTCTAGGTTATGCTGGTAAGCATATGTGGCAAACTTTGCATAAGTAGCTAAGCCCGCATTTGCACTTAAAATTAATTTCAAATTTTGTTTGTTTCTGCTCCTGTTCAGTCTGGCTGTCTATTTATAAACCAATGTGTGTGCACCTACTGTCATGCAGGTTGCTACGTCAGTATATTCATTTTTTCGGAAACTTCTTCAGCTGGCAGCAGACTTAATTAATTTTTTAGGATTTTAAGAACTTAACGCATGTTAGAAAATCATCATCAGCAATGTCAATCTCATTTTTAGCGGCATTATAACAGACTTAGCAGCTGCAGCGTGTTAAGTATTTAATGAGTTTAAGAGTGTTTGGAAATTATAATTTGGGACTAATTAAGAACACTTTAATATTTTTCTGCGTAAGGTTAGTTTTTAACATATGCAGACTTGAGAGAGATCAATGTAGTAGCTAGACTAGTGATTAGATTATTATTTAGAGACCGTCGGCAAAATCGATCTAGAACTCAGAATCGAAAATCAAGTTAAAAAATAAGTGCTGCTTGCTGGAGAAATATTTTAGCAAAAGCCGTTGTAGCGATGATTTCAGCTGGGCCAGTTATATAATATAATATTATCTGGACTCTGAAAGCAGACAAATGTGATCTGGGCATTTGTAAAATTGTCAAAGCCACCCAAAACAAAGAGTTTACCATACAACCAATTGCCGTTAACTTGCCTAGAACCGTGAGTTTATCAAGATAACACTCAAAACTTAACACAAATTGTCCAAATAAACTCCAACTTAACGAACACATTTAACAGTTGTTCTTAAACGCAAAACTCTTAAATTGGGTTTACCGTTAATTTGTCTTAAACATTATAAAATTAAGAATATAGCAAAATTTAACATAAATTGATGAAATACACGTCGAATTCAAGAAACGCACTTAGCAGTTATTTGTGAATACAAAAATTTAAACTCGTGTTTACCGTTAAGTCAGCTTAAACATCATGACTTAATGAATATACCTATTAAAATTTAATCTAAGAGTTATTAAAATAAACTTTAAACTCAAATTTACCGTTAACCGTTTCTGAAACATCAAGAGTTTATAAGATACCACTCAAAATTTCACCACAAATTGTTATAATAAACTCCAACTCCAAAGAAACACATTTAGTAGTTGTTCGTAAACACAAAACTTGAAACACGAGTTTGTGGTGCAACTACAATAAATCCCATTACTAAAATACAACAAAATATTATTCTCTTCAACACACTCTTTTTCTTAGGCATTCCCTGCTCTCGCTAAATTATGGTGGCATTTAGGTTTTTTGCAACATTTTGCCAGCCAGCAGCTGATGTTAATGACGTTGACTTATGCATGCCACCGTGTGTGGTTAACTATGCGACATTTTGTTATGCCAATGCAAATGTAACGAGGCTGCGACTGAATGCGAGTAAATGATGAGAAAAAGAGCTTAAATATATATACGAATGAGTGTGCTCTCGCATAAGAACATGCAAAACAGAAGTGCTATCCCAATGGAAAATCGGATAATCGAATTTTTTAAAATCATAACCAAAATGTGAATATTTATGGAGAGATTTGAGATCGGGAATTTTAGGTCAATATATAAAGTTAGAAAGTTTAGTTAATCTAAGTATTTCATACTTTGAATAAGCAAAACATAAGTATTTCATTCTTTTTTTTTTGGATCATTCAGCGTGGTATAAGATTGCTTTAAGGGCTATCCTTGTGAATTTCATCAAATCAATTTTTTGTTTTGCGTATATATAGAGTGTACATATATTTAAGATTACCTGAAAATTTGAGGTTGATCTGGCAAATAGTTTCGGAAATACGAACGTATTTGTAAGAGTTTTTTAATTAAGTGTAATCAGCTGAGATTCTGTTTTCAGAGACGGTGCGGAAAATTTCTCAGAAATGGCTAAACTGGTCGACTTTGAATTTTTACACGACGTTCTTTGATATATTTAACAGGTGATGATCGATGGAGTAAGATTTTGTGATACTAATTGTTAAGCTAGCTAGAAAAGGCATTTTTTGGTAAGCATTTTGGCAAATAAAAATTTTGACTAGTCCCTCGATATAACTTCTATTCATCAATGGTAATAATAACTTAATGGGGTTTTTAAACTAAATATAGTTTTAATATTTTGACTACACGATCAAGAGATCCGAAAATTTTTCACATAATTGGCTAAACTTTAAACTTTGGGAATGTGTATTATTTTTATTAAGATTTTAAATTAAATGTCTCTTAAAAAAAAATTTTACATAAAAACGTGTTTTTCGGACAAATGAACATCACCAGATATTAAATGAAATGTAATTGGAATTAGTTACAAAATTGTCATCTGTTTCATAATTTCAAGTTAACGGAAAAAATATATAACATTTATTTAGTATTTCGTATGGTGTTAAACTGAAGCTGTTTAAAAAAATTTACTCTTAAACACTAAAAATAAAAAAGATGAATTACGAAGGTTTCAAAATCAAAGAGGCTAAGAGGCTTACGGTTGACTGTATATCAAGAAGAGTTGTCAACTTTTGAAAATTTTATTCAGTTAAATTCGTAAAATAAAGGAGATGTTACGATTTGGTTATCAAACTTAACAATCTCAGAAAAATTACTGCCGGATATATTTCTGAGAAGGGTTGTCACCTGTTGAAAGTTTTTAAGTTAAAAAAATTTCTAATGTAAGAAAATAAAAGTTTTAAAAAGCGCTACTAGTACCAACAATAATAAAAATTGTAATTTAATTCAATTCATAAAACAAATTAAATATATACCTATATTTGGCTATGCAATTAAACTGGTTCAAGAAAGCTTGTAGTAAAAAATAATTTCAGGAAGTGTTAAAAAATTTTAAATATAATATTTAAAAAATTTAACAAATATTTGTATATTAAGTTTACCACGAAGTTTGCACCCAAATTTTCGAGACCCAATAAAGTATATATATAAATGATCCGATGAAGAGCTGAGTCGATGTACATATATACCTAAACTAGTTCTATCTTCACGAATTTTGACATGAATTATTTTGATAGGTAACGGTATAACCTCTGAATACATTGTTTAGGTGGGACTACTGTGGCATATAGCTGCTATACAAACTGACCGATCAAAACAAACTTGTTTATTTGTAAGGGGAACTATAGCTTCGGTACAACCGAAGGTAACGATTTTTCTTGTTTTTAATTTCAACGTGATAATAATATGCAATCCATAAGATTTTAAAATTAAAATTTATAGTTCCCTGTTTCTTTGATTTTGGAATATATTTATATACAATAATAATTTAAAATAATATTTATTTAATTTCTTACATAATAATTCACACTGCTTTATGCACAAATAAAAACTGTTAATTACAATATAGCAACTCTACTAAATTCTACAGCACAATTTATATTTATATGCTTCAAGTGTACCCACAGGGATTTGCAGAGCACTGTTTTTATTCACACGCCCGGGCGTATACGCAACTATTTGTAGTGAATGGCTGTGCCACATGCAGATATTATGTGCAATTTGTGTTCTAATTACTTCCCTCTTTTTCTCATTTCGTTGCTGCTGCTGCTGCTGCTGCTGCCAGTGCAACAGTAACAGATGCTGGTGCCGCTACGGTCTTGAGCTTGGCAAATTAAATGTCATAAGAAATTTAACGCAAACATAAAGAAATGTGTGTACGAGTACTTACTCATTTAAATCACACACACACTTACGCGCTATGCACATGCAGCAGCGCACTAGCATATGTATGTGTGTGTAGGTGCATGCTTAATGGCAAATATATGAGCACGTGCTGCCGCCGCTGCTGCTGCTGTTGGTGCAAATATCCTTTGCTGCGGCATGAGAAAAATACCAAATAAAAGCTTTCACCTGTGCAGCAAATCACACAAACGAGTGCGCATTGAGCGTGGTTGGGAAATTACAGTGGTAGTACGGGTGCAAAGGAAATATAACCGTAAATGTAGAAGGCAACCGGAAAGCTTTGGCTGCATGTGACATTTGTAATTCATTCACTTGTACATCAAGTGGCGGAGCTGTAGAGCAAAGCGGCAAATGAGAGAACTGTTTGCTGTTTAAATAGAAAACGAGTTACTCGCTACAAGCACATGCACACGCGCAGACACACACAGATGCCACTGCCTAACAGTTAGATGCCTTTTTTTGTGCATAAAATTGAAAATACTTATAGACTTTGCTGTGTTGGCGTCTGAATGCGTTGGATAAATTGGAAATAAAATTCGTTTTGTTTGCATTTTGTGTACTGTAGTAATTTATATTTGTGTTGTAGTGTGTGTGTGTGTTGAGAGCACAATAAGGTGCTAAAATCGTGTAGTGTAAGCATAAGGTAAATGGTATTTGAACAGCAATGTCCAGCTGGAATTTTCCACTTTTACAAAAACCACACAAATCCATGTTTAAAACGCATATACATACATACAACTATGGACAAATACACATATACAATACGTATGCACGCATACACGTATAAAAGTGTGTATTTCTGCTTTCAAGGCGTCACGATTTTTGTTTCCAAATCTAAGCGCCCGGCATTTCATGTGATGCACGTCCATCGTACGTTTTCGTACGAAATGCCAACTGGGCGTATACTTAATTTCCTAAGAAAAAAACCTTCTTTTTTTTGTTGCTGCTGGAAATTCAAGTCGTGATTGCGATTTTCGACCAGACACTCGTATCAGTTACATTTTGTGTCACAATTTTTTTTACATCGTTTCTTAGCAGACTTGTTACCTTTATAAATGTCAACGAACTGCATATAAGGGGTAGTCCATGTGGTATGTTTTAATTTGTGATTTTTGATAGTGAGGGTTCGTTCTCACTGATATTTTGGAAAGAAATGGAGCGCTAAACCAAGTAGTAGCCATGTGTTAAAATATCGCTGAGAAATACTGCTCCCAACAACTCTGAAAAACTAAAAACAAAACAGGTTAATGGCATATTCGATCACACGACCATTAATAAAAAGAAGACATACCGATAGCAAATTTGATGCGAGACCAAGACCTTTGAAATGCTACTGAAAAACCGGTTTGTATTAAGTGTCATATGCACTTGTAATTCAGTTTAACCATGTTGTTAGTTTTTTTCTTTTGGAAAAGGCTTTTTAAATTTTTCCTTTCAATAAAAGGAATGTGCATTTACAGCATTTAAGGGGTTACATGGGTTTTACGGCGATTTTTTGTCTTATTTATTTTAATTCTAAAACATCTCTAAAATATTGTCCTAAATGCTCAAAATGATCCGATTTAACAAAATGAAATTTATGAATTTTTCCACAGATCTTCGAGATATAATTTATAAGGTCTTAAAAGACGGTTTTTAACAACTATTCAAAAAACGCATCGATAAATTTTTATACAAAACTTTTTTGTAAAAACGTCTGCCAAAAAGACAAATTTCACCTTTTTTGTTTTTCCTTCGTCCAATACCCAGTTTATGGTCTTAATTAATAAAGTTTTTTCTTTTTACTTCATATGATCATGTAAAAATGCTTCTGTCAAGTTGTTGAAGTTTTAAATATTTTCTTTTCAAAATTTCACAAAATCTTTGGACTAAAAAAAGTTTGAATAAAATATTTAATTAAAAAAATTTTGTTTTTTGCTCGAGAAAAAAGTTCTAAAAAATTGTGGATTTACTTGATCCCGTAGCTGCTCCTCCTGCAGGACCTCCAAAAAAAGGTAACGAGAATGATATTTCTGCTTAAATTATCTCAAGTCCAAAAACAAAAAATTTTTTTCTTATTATTACTGAAAAAATTTACACTTCAGTGTGGCTAAAAATTTAAATTGTTATCAAAAATCTTATTCCTTCGACCATTACATAACAAATATATTTGGGTATGTTGTGTGAGAATTACAAGTCGTACACCGACTCTAAAAATGGCGTTTTGAGAAAACCCATTTAAAGTTTTGGCACCCAATTACAGTAAGTCAAAAATTCGTGTCGGATCAAATTTTTGGCGAATATTTTCAAATATGTGCACATTCCATATATAATATGTGTAAAAAAAGTCGATTTTTTGAAATTCACTACTGGATATAACCCCTTATCGGAAGGTGTTACAGGGGAAAATAGTAGACCTTCTGTAGACAGAAGTATTCATATGAACTTAAGAGAACTTTGGGTTCAACAGAATAACTTATTATGTCCCATAATTCAATCTTTATTATATAATATTTCTTTTACAACAGATTCCACTACTGTTCTGCTAAAAGCTGAGATGTGCCGCCTTTTGTGTATTGGTATTAACGAGGGCTTTGAAACAAATAGTTTGGATTATTAACTTTGGAATACAAAACATTTTAATTTTTAAAAGAAATTATTACAAGAACAACCCTTTACATTTATATAGAAACATACGTACACATTAACTTTCAGCTTAAAATTGCATAACGTTTGAATATGCGCCACTCGAATTATTTCAGGCTAATTTATTTTAGTCTCTCTCGCAGCTCTGACTTGTCAAAGTACATATGTTTGTATGTATGTAGGAGTGTAACAAGTAATTTAAGGAAATTACTTTTGCCCCACAAAGTCAAAGAAAAAAAGATCAAAAGTAAACGTAAAAGTGCGAAAGTGCGAAAGTATGTGACAAGTGTCGCAGAAAGTATTCAGACAAGCTAATGACGAGCATGAGATTCTTAAGTGGCAAACTTGGAAATGTCTTCTCTTACGAATGAGAAGTAATAAATACACACACCTATGCCACAAAAAATGTAGCAAAGTTTGGTAACTTAATTCATTTTTACGACCGTGATTCACACCACATTGCAGGCGACTAATTAACTTGGAGCCAAAATGAGTCAACAACGTCAAACAGTTAGTGATGTGAGAAAGGAGAACGACATATGTGAAGTCATCGACCAGCACATGTGAATGAAAGAAGAATATTTTTATGTTATTTATATTTAGAGATGCAATTTATATTTCATACAGATTTCAATGTATCTCGAAGCCTTTCTGCCTAAAATTGGAAAAAAATTAAAAAACTTGGCACAGTTTGATTTTTAGATGTGAAGATGTGACTAACTAAGAGTGTCAGTGTTAAAATGATTAATAACCTCTGATCTTTATATGGAGAAAGAGTTGCGTGTGGTTTTTTTTATAATTTAAGAGCAAGATCTTAAATCTTCATTTAAGTTGAACTGATCAATCCAGATATTATAACAATTTCTTCTATTCTTATATAATATAAATGAATAATGAACTATATAATTGAAATAATTTTAGTTAAAATAAATGGTCATTATTAAATTTGTTATCAGATGACGCTCCAAAACTTTACACATTTTATGTATTAAATATTTTGTTTTGATCAATATACTTTACTTTGATATTAAACTCGTATAACTTTTAAACGAATCTTTTTATGAAAAAAAAAACAATCATATCTTTCTTGTAGTACATTAAAAGTTGTAGGTTTATTTGCTTTGAATACATTGGATAATTTTTTTAGGCAAACACTAAAATTTCAGAGGACATCAGCAAGAAAATAATTAACTTGGGAAATTGGGAAGATCTTAGAATCGCTCGATATATAAAAATGGCACAAACCATCCCACGTTTTTCTCATAATAATACAAGTATTTTTCGGTCAACATTACTGTGAGTTTACCTAAGTCATTATTTTCACTTTTAAGTTTAATGTGCTTTAAAAGCAGAGTTTTTAGTATTTTAAGCCATCCTTAGTAACACGTGGCATTTTCACTTTCTTTAAGGAAGCGTTTGAGTAAAGTTGCTATTCAAATGAGACCATGGATAGTTCATGCTTTTAGCTTTAGCATAGTCTTATGGCGATGATTATGATTTCGCCCATTTTCACAGTGTGTGATAGGAATGTGATATTTTAATACGTTACATAATTATTTTGAAAACGGTTGCCACATGTTTATTTTTTAATCGGTTAAATTAGGAAAATAGTTTAAAATTATACTATCGGCATCAAACTAAACATACAGGTTGGTTTTGAAAGGCTTAATAGCAAAGGAAATTTATGAACAATTTAAAGAAGTGTATAAGGAGTCCCCACTGGGCTGGTGAATTTAAATGAGGTCATATTAGGATTAAAGACGATCAACGCGCAGGGCGACCAAAAACCACAACCACACCAGAAATCATTGAGCAAGTTCATAATATTGTTAATGAAGACCCAAGTTTGACTAAGCGTCAAAGAAATACAAATTTCTCAGCACAATTTGGAACGTTTTAAGCAGAATAAAACCGATTTCTTGTGTCATTTTATAACTATGGTTGGGACTTGAATCTACCAGCATGGTCCTAAATTTAAACAAGAGCGTTAACAGTGGACTGAAGCTGGTTGTTCAGATCCAAAGCAGGCGAAGTCACAACGATCAGCAAAGAAGTTTATGGCATCAGTTTTTTCGGATGCAAAAGAAATTTTGTTGATTGATTATCTGCAGAAAGATAAAAAATCAACTCTAAATATTATTGCAGCCTTTTGGATCAGCTGGATGAAAAAATTCGTGAGAAAAGACTTGGTTTGCAAAAAAAAATAGTTTTTCATCACGACAATGCATCTGCTCACAAAGGTGTTTTAACAATGACAAAATCCAACGAATTACAGTTCAATTTGCTTGAGCATGCACGGTATTCACCAGATTTGGCTCCCAGCGACTACTATCTCTTCAGACCCCTAAAACAATTCCTTCGTGGAAAGCGGTTTTCGACGAATGAATTGGAATACGTCTATTGAAGTTAACAGAGATTATATTGATTAAAAAAATATATTTCGTACTGATTGGAAAGGATTATATTATTAGTAATCATACGAATGTATTTATGGTATGAAAAAATGCTTGACAAGTAGGAATACTCTTACAACTTGCCAAGATCAAAGCCAGGGAACTACGTTCAGGTGCACACCGTTTGTTAGAACAAAGAAAATCAATATATGTAGAATATGATAGTTTGGCTAATTTGTGAACCAATTTCACATATTTTCGGTATCAAAATATAGTTCATCCAATATTATACTTTCAGTAAATTTTGCTAAGGTATCTTACTTATTTGTTGAAGCTTGAGATATAAAGTCAGCCAGTAGTTCTAAAACCATTCCATTAGGTATATGGGGCTGAAGGAATAATTGACCCGATACAACCCATTTTTAACACACAAGCACATTATTATCTGAAAAGGATTCCGTTCAAATTCCTATAACATACCTCATAGATTGACCGATATTTTCGATCAAATGTTGGCTGTAGGAACTGGGGTCCACATATTTAATATATGGGGGGTTGAATAGTTCTAGTCCGATTTACAATTCAAACATGTAGTTTAAACTTTTAAGAGCTGGGAATTTTGTTGAGAAAACACATGTGGCATACCGTACATTTGTATCTCGGTAGAGTGTAAACATAACATTAATTATAAGACGATAATCTGTCAGATAAAAGGTATAGTAAAAAGAAATCCATTATTTAGAAAATTATTAGAAAAATAATATTTCGTATTCATGAACCTTCCAGGCAGTTTTGAGATTGCTTGACTTAGTATCAGTAAAGAGAAAATCTGCCTCATTGTAGAGGTGTTCTTCATGAGAACAGTGTTTATGGTCTCATACTGTAACAACCAATCATGCGTACTTTTGGGTTCATCGATTCCGTTCCGATAATTTAATGTCAAAGATGCACCAAGCTCATGTAAACACTGTTTCGATCGCTAAATTTTCCCAAAAGCCCGTTTAAAACCATTTAGCATGAGTCAACCGAATAAAATTTCAGGAACTGAACTTCCATCAGCATATCGCTGTTGAATCGCAACAAAATAGACCGAGTTCTAAAGCGGAGTTACTAATGGGTGAGTCATGACAACGCTCGTGATCACACCTAGATTGACGGTGAAAAATGTGTTGCTGTGTATTTAGACAATCAGGGGATTATCTACTACAAACCAAACTTTTAATTCAAACTTCCACTGTTAACAATTGTTCAGTTTAAAAGAAGCTATTGACTAGAATTGGACAGCTTTGGCCAATAGGAGAGAAACTTAGTTACATTAAGATCACGCCAGGCCACATCGATAGTGACTTACCTGAAGCGTAAATAATTACTAGCTGTTTCTGCCTATGCCGACAGATTTTGCTGATGAAAACTTCGCCTCAAAGTCAGCTTGTGAAAATCGACTCTCCCAGTTTTTTGTGATTAGGGTGGAGGATTTCTAGGACAGTTTCATTATAAAATTAACTTCAATATGGCAATGGCAAAAAGTTTTCAATCAAATTGGTGCATATTTCATCTTAATCGGTGTGTTTTTTTTTTTTTTTTTACTACACCTTATACCATATATCCTTCAAATACTGAAGCAAATCCACATTAAATCGTGATAGCGCTTTTAAAAAATTTACATTCTGTCCGATGAGGAATCAGAAGGCATACAACTAACCACACCACCTATTAATGCGTAAACAGGTGAAATATTTAATCTTCATAGCAACAACAACATTAAATGCTGAAATGTGCAGAATAGTTTTTGAAACCATTTCACTTGAGTATAATTTGAAACTTCGCTAGGCAGAGCTCGGGGAATGTTTGCAATCACATCACCTCCAAACATATACAATATTGGTATATATATATGTGTATGAGTGTGTTTATGAGTGTATGATAGAACGTGTGCCTGTGACGTCGCTTCCTGTTTGCCACATTAGCAGCTCATTTATTTATATGTACCCCCAAATGAGCGTGCAAGTCTGTTTTATTACCAAAGAACACACATGCAACAGCAAGCACAAATACATAGCTAACACACATACGTGCATACATATGTCGCAACACTTGTTTAATATTTGGATTTACGACTTCACATTACGATGCAAATGCTCAACGGTAAATAAACTTTTGTTGGTGTAGTCGGGCATATTCGCCGTGTTGCAGGCAAACAGCCGTTAATGAATGGCACCAAGAATACACACGCAACACACACAGGTATTTACATAAGTATATGACTGCAAACACACACACACTCAATATATTATATATGTGTCGGTGTTTGTGTGCCTTTTAAATGGCGCAGTTTGTACTGTTACTGTCGGTGTTTGGGATGTGGGGCGGTGCCGGCGTATTGGTGTGCTAATTGGTATGTTTTGCGGGTATTTAAGTATTTCATGTGTAACTTTCTAGTTTACCTATTTACATTTATTTGCTACGCCTTGCTGAATCGCGTTAACGAAATTAATGAATGCAAAAATGAATGAAGCAGTGAATGAGTGAAACTTAAATGGGAAACGTAAAAAATATATATAATATAGGTATATACATATTTATAAGTAAAAGACGCTTGAATAACGAACCTATAACGGTGGCAGACTTTTAAAGTTTGCTGAAACATTTTCAGTATTTTATGGCAAAAATTTTTAAATGAAAGTAACCGCTTTGGAATCAGAGCGTTGAAAAAATAATAAAATTTATATAACCAGTTATCAACTGCGACCTTTCAATAACACCGGTGCTTACAAAAACTAAATTTCGAGGTTTGCCATTATCTTCAAAGAAACGATCGCTAAACAAAATATATGTCGTACTTTTTGTTGTTTCTAAAATGTAAGGTCATACTTAAGTTGGTTTTTATATTTCAGGATTTGGCAACCCTAGTGTTGCAATCTGGCAACTCACAACTTTATCGTAAAGTTTGACATTTTTGAAGTTATACATACTCAGAACGTTTTACATACGAGCACTATTTGTGTTGTTTGCAATAACATAAAATATTCAAATCAACCAAAAAATTTAATAAAATCGAGAACATTTTCGCGCGATTATTTTTTACAAATATCGACTCAGCAACAGCGCATCGATGAACTGAATTCAACTTTTGGCAATGAAGTTCATCAAGAACAAGTATTTATAATTGGTATGGTGAATTCAATGCACGAATTTCGTGAAGGTCGTCCAAAATCAGTCGTTGGTTTGGAAACTTTTTATGCTGAGCGCAAAAAGACATTGCAAGATCGTCATCTGACCTATCGCGAGATTGAGACAACTATAGGCGTTAGTGAGATCACGTTGAATCCCACACAAATTGTCAATCGCTTAAAAAAAGCTGGTGTCGAGAGAAATTTGAAAAAAATATGATAGCGATGCACACATCTATGACATCGTGACAGGGGAATCGTGGATTTACGCGTATAGACCCGAAAGTAAACAGCAGTCTAATAAAAGATATTCGCGCACGAAGCGCTTCCAACAGCAAATGGTTGCCTGTTTTTTGTTTTTTGGAAAAACTGGTAATATCGCAACCACACTAACAACGCAAAAGAGTAAATTCTGAGTGGTACACAACCATTTGTTTGCCAGTTGTCTTTCAAGAAATCAGTAAAACCAACCGCCGAAGATGGATCACTCTTCACATCGACTGAAACAATTCCATTTTTGAGCACTCAAAAAATCGATTTGATGAGTCATCCACCGTAAAGTCCTGACTTGGCACCGAATGACTCCTTTTTATTCCGGTACGTAAAAGATCAACTAAGAGGTCAACGTTTTTCGATACCTGAAGAGGCGGGTGATGCATTCAGAACGTATGTTTTGGAGATACCTTAATCAGAGTGGCAAAAGTGATGATTAATATTTGTTTTTGAATTATATAAAGCAACCCTCGTCTATGCTATTTGTCACTCTAGTAATAATTTATCCTTTCCCAAAAGTTCAACACTGTAAAGAATTTTATTTTTCAACACGGGGCAAAAAAAAATTACAATAGTCAGAAATCTCTTTCTTCCTACCGTTTCAATATCTACAAAAATTTATTCAAATTCAGGTAATAATCAGACGAGTTTTGTACGTATTTCTTTCTATAAGGTGTATAATAAATAGATTTATTCGCAACTTTAATTATTATTACTATATTCACTAGAATTTCAATACCTATGGATATCCAATAACTTTTTCCTCTAACAAAAACACATGCATAGTTTTTTCAGAAATTTTTCTTCCCCGGTATTTTCGTTTTTTATCTTTGAACAATGAATCTAATAGTACATAGCAACTAATTTAATTGTCATTTGAAGACCCTACAAAAAAACTATCTTAATCGCAAAAAAAATTTACTTTCGTATAGTACTAAATTTTTTCCGACCGTGTAGGAAAATTGAAAAAGCGCAATATCAGTTGGTGATTCGTTTTTTGTTTTTGGAGAGATCGCCGACCAGGATACATTGCAACAATAGAAAATTTAAACAGGGGACTTCATCGGCGAAGCTGCTCGGAAGAAGACATAGGTATGTATACTGTCATATCGGTCGGAAGGATGACGCTCGAGCTTTTTGGTATATTGGTTTGCCATTTTGAGAATGACTAAACAGTAACAGTGCTCTATTCTGCCAAATTATTTGGCCTACGTTCAATAGCAGAAATTGCCAGGGCTAAATTGGTCGAACTTAGGCTACGAACTGCTGCCCCTTCCACAGTATTCTCTAAAATAGATATTTTTTCGTTTACAACACTTGAAAAAGTCACTCGTCGTAATTTAAGTCCTATGAGAAGGTTTTAACCGCCACGGAAGTTGACTTTTCTGCAGTCTTTCAGAAAGTGTAGTTTTCAAACGGGTTAAGGAATTATCGGCACAAATTTGTTCATCGCTGGGTCAAGTACAGATGTACTAAGAGAAAAATATGTTGAGTAATAAATCAAAAGGTTTCCAAAATTTTCGTTTTTCTTTTGTAGTCTAAGAACTTATTGTACCGCTCTTGTATATAGATCGTTCAAAATAGTAAATATTTACGGCTTAATTTCTCTTTTTTCGGCAAAACAGAGTTCAACAAGATAAAGTGCTCAGAGAGTATTATTTCAAAACAAATGAGATGGATTTACATCACCCTTTCAGTCTCTTTCAGAGCTCCTATCAAGAGCTTCATAAAATATTCAGCTATAAACTGATGGACTTTTGTTTGACCTCCTAATATTCAGAAACAAAGTGATTATTATCAACACTAGGATTACAAGCTTACCAGTTATCATAAACAAAATAGCACTCTAAACAAGTAAGGAAGAGCTAGATTCATCAAGGTACCTCCCATATCATCACCAATATATAAGGAGTAAGTTCAACTAGATGTTTGAAAATCCTGATATTAGATATATGGGGAAAAGGGCAAATTTTCGCCCTTTTTTATCCATTTTATCTAGAAGGGTACACTGTTATTAAAAACACACTCTCACTCACTTATGCTAAGATAACTCACATATATGTGGTATAAAGTCAGAAGCCAGAAGTTCGAAAATATTTCTATTAGGTAATTGACCCGATTCAACCCATTTTTAACATACGACAAACTATCCTCAGCAAAGGAATTTCAATTATATATCATAGGCATTGACTGATATTTTCATCTCAGATCATCTTTGGTATATGGCGGCTCGATTAGTTATGGTCCGATTTTGACTATATTTAGACTTGATATAGCAGTGCCACGCCCCTCGTCTAATTTTGACAGCGGCTTCTATTAAGTACTCTTGTACCATCTCGGGTGTAAAATTTAATGTCTCTGACGATATATCTGATTTATTTATTGCATTTTTAGTAGTTTTAAGAAAACCGTTATATGGGTAAAGGGTGGGATTATCATCCAAATTCGAATTTCACACTGTCGAAATAGTTAGTCAAAAGTATTTGTCCTGTGCAAATTTGGGTAATATAGCTTAAATAGTTTGTGAGATATATACAATAAACCTATAAGGAGGCGGGGCAAGCCATGTTTTGCAAGAGTTTTGGCCCAGAAGTGCCCCTCATTAATGCGATTCGTTGTACCAAATTACAGTTTTATATCTTATCGGCTAAGTTATGCCAATTCGTTTTCGTTTATTTGTGGACGTTACTGTCCCATTACGCCCATCTGCGCCACCGAACTTTTAATGTTGCCAAGGAACATGTGTACCAAGATTCATCAAGATATCTTAATTTTTACTCAAGTTACAGACGAACAGACAGTCACCTGAATTTCAACTCGTCGCGTCCTTCTGATCATTTATATATACATAACCCTATATCTTACTCGATTAGATTTAGGTGAACAAAACTATTGTACTCTGTAGCAACATGTTGCAAGAGTATAAAAATAACGGCGTATACCATTCGAATGTAACCTAACCTACACTTATAGATGTTGCACAAATGGAGCAGATTGTACTGTTAAATATATCACTGAAGGCGCAAAAAAGAAACTAGCACAAGAAAACTACACATGTTTCAACTGAAATAAAAGAACCATTAGCCTTCATTATCCCCAAGCTATACAGCCAACGCCTTCAGTTGAATATGAAGCACACATAAATCACACAACAAAAAATCAGCATTATTCAATGTGGCAAGCCAATAATATTTTTAAAATTAATTTACTTGCAACACCAGTGCAAAAGTGCGTGCCAACTCATTGCGAATGCACAGGCGACGGTAAACTTTCATTTAGCCATTCCGCAAGCTATCTGTCAAGGACTTACCCAGAGTGGCGGCCAAAAGCAGCCGCCAAATGTTGCCAACACGTTCGCACGTCGCACATTGGTTAAGCATAAACAATGCGCAAGCTTGTGTGCCAATCCAGCTAAAACATCTTGCAACAAGGCTTAAGTGAACACACACACACACGTCACTTATGCTTACTACAAACACATATGCAGTGGCTTAGAAACTTTACTGCGAATTATTGTGCGCAAATTTGTTGTACGAAGCTTCATTGTGTTGCTGTGCCTTGGTGTGTCTTCCTGCGTGTGGGTGTGTGCGTCGACTGCACACATAAAGTGGTCACGCTGCATTTGTTGAATTAGCAATGAGCGGCACGTAGCAGCTACGCCGAATTGCAGCGAAAACAATTTGCCAGATTCAGTACTACTGTTAATTCTAATGCCACACTAGCACCAAGCGCCCCTCTAACCTCCATTTGACCTTACTTTTCCGTCACTTCCCCTTAAGTTGCTTTTCCCGCGCTGTCGCTTAATGTGTAGAGCTTAACTTAATATGTACTACTAAAAAGCTGATCTACGCCCGCACATTTTCTCTTTGCTCTCACACACGCACATGCGAACACACATACAGACAGAGCAGCAACTCTACAGATGGCTTTGAGCGCGTGCTCGACGTGCATGTGGATTTTGTGGTCGCAACAGCTGCAACTGCCACAAAACTATTTGAACGTAAAACGATGTTGCAGCCGTGGTGTGGTGAATATCTTATTCCGTTATAGCTATTTACATGCACTACTCATCTGTACATAAATATATATATACAAGTATGTGTGTGTCTCCGCGTATTTGGCTGTTAAGTCTATTTCGTTAACTTTCAAGTGGAAAATCTTGCTTTGTGCCGTCTAAGCGCACTTTGGTAGTAAATAGCAAAGCTTTGGCAAAAACAAATTAATATTGGCAACAATATTGAGAGCAAATTTCTTGCACAAAATGCTTTAGTATGTGAGCTGTCATAAAAGCGGCAACAATTTGAGAATTACTCATCTATAAAGCTATTTAATTTTGTATGGCAAGAAGATATAAGAGTTGCTTAATAAATGCGCTGAAGAATACGAGCAAAACTTGATATTTCAATTCCTCCGAAGACTATACAGGGCTTTAGACAATAATCCATGCTAAATTTTGTGTAGATATCTCCTGATAAAGTTTTATAAAAGAACTTAATTTCGATCGTTCATTTTTTATGGACCTTCTTGGTGTTAAAAAATTCGTGGCAAACTTAATATATCTTGTTCAGGGTAAAACAAGGGAAAGTATTTGTGAACCGATTTTACATAAAACTATTTTATATCCAATATTATACGTTCACCTAATTTTACCTAGGGATCATACAACATTGTCCGATATATAGAGTACGCAGCCAACCAGAAGTTTGAAATTTTTATATTAGGTGTAAGAGTACTTGAAGCGTTTTTATCCATTTTTGGCAACTAGATATATTAGATCTACAGACATAAGTTTCATTAAGATACCTCACATATTGACCAACGTATATATGGTATACACCTACCTACTTTTTGAAAATTGTTAAACCACAAATGCTCCTCTCTACTTCAATGTCATGTAACAAATTAGAGTTTTTATCTTAATTTGGAACTTAATTCTAGTATTAGCTCCACTCATATAAAATACTAATATCTTCAGAAAGCCAAAGAATACGTGGGCTAGGTTGCATCCCGATACCATGACGGGGGACGAACATACATTCACGCGGAGCATCAGTTTAAAGACTATTTTAAAAGATAATCAGATAATGTCAGCTTTTTGGTTTTTGACCTAAAATTTCACGAGCTTCGCTGAATTACTAGACAAAGGTGTGATATTATGCTTGATCTTGTTAAACATTAAAATTCTATATCGCAGGAACAAAAAAGTTCTATATCCTGATAATATAACGGTTGATGAGTACTGTGACACCCAGTAGTACTATTTTAAAATGTTTGCATAACAGGAATTTCATTAAGATTTTCTTAAATTAGCAAACTTTCTCTTAGCTTTCATATTCTGTACAAAGCTTACTTACATAAACATAGCTTTTATTCCCCGATACAAAAATTACTGAACTTTAAACTTCCGTATACAGCAGGCAAATACATACACACACACTCACAAAGGTATGAATTTATGCACCTGTGTGCAAAATCTCCCTATGTACATAACTAAACTTATATGCATGCGCTTATAAATACTATCTGTTAGCAAATATTTTCCAATCTACCCTCTTCACTTCGCGAGATTATGCAGATCTACAGACGCTGAATTTATGCGAATAATCAAACACACATGCGGGTGAAAGTATTTTATTCAACTAATTTCGCTGTGCACGTAAGCGTGTATGATTCATCTTGAATTCGCGTAAAAGCGAAATATGATGACACAGTGGTTAAGAGACGGAAGAACGTGCTTAAAAATTGTTTAAATAAAGACGTATATCTATGGCCGAAGGGAGGGCATAAATATGAATCCATGAGCATCTAAAATAAATCTTATTTCAGCTCTATCGAGCGCTTCTACCCATTTGTGAAGTGGGGGTTAATGCTGATTGACAAATGAAGCTCCATATCAGAACGGCTTCTGAATTTTATGTGATACCTTTTCATGGCAGAAATATGCTCGGGGATTCGACAATACCTGCCACTATTATTCCTATTAACGGCAGTCGCAATAAGAATTGAATATTGATGCTGTTGTTGTTGAAGAGTGCTGTCGAGTTGATAAACTTCGTCTCGATATAAATTTGAGCATGTTTCGATTGCGTAGACTCGAACATCGTGAAAACGGTTCTCTAATCACTACTCCACGAGTGCCACTGAGTCATATTACGCTTATTCGCTTTACCAAGGCAGAGTAACCAATTGTCAGAATATATTTTGATTAACCAATCAATACCTTTTCTAAAGTGACTGATAACAGAGTAGAAGAAAATCCAGGGTAAGGGATTCCAAGACATCTAACCATATCTGATATGTGCACTGATTGATTTAAAATTCCTGTTTTGTTTTTATGAATAAAAATTCTTTGACGGAACCCTATCAAAATTTTAACTGTCAAATAACAGCTCAGAGGCAGTCAATTAACATCACCAAAACAGTAAGGATCCAAGTGTAAGATAATATAATGTGTTCAATTCAGGACATTAAAGAAAAAATTAACCGGAATGGCTCGAAGGAATCACAGATAATTGCTTCTTAGTGATCATATGCATGTTTCCGATCCACAGCTGGCGCGGAAAATTCTTATTTATAACGAAAATTTTCTTTTCAATATGTTTAAGCATAAAGGACTACCCAAATACCAATTCAAAAATTAGTAGAAACAATATCTCGGATAAAATAATGCCTTAAGTCATACTCCCTCACATCATTTTTCTTATATTCCCTTATTTTATCGTCACCATAGTCCAGTCCGGAACACGCTCTTGACTTATTCTAAATTGTTCGAGAACATCTCGCGATTGTGTAAATAAATTGGTTCGAAATTATTTTTGAATGCTCGTCCCGCAGAATTGAAACACTATGAGTGGCAAGCAATTTAAACCCGTTAACAGACACAGCAAAACTAGTACGCGCAAGTTTCAATGCAACACAAAGTTATGATGGAAAGTAGAAACATAGCAATTGGGAGTACTTTCGCCATGCACATCCGTAATAAAAGAGACAACAGCAGCGCGGTCTCCACTCGCGAGATTTCTACCGCACATTCCTCACATACCCATCGCACATATTTATGTGGAAACGTGCATACGCATAACCACAAATACGCATTCCATACATTCATACTTGTAGTCCGACCCTCGTAAAACTATGTTATTTGGAGCAATTTGGTAAGTCGCTTTGTGGCGAAACCACAAAGAAATTATTTACACTTAAACTCAAAACTTAATTAGTTTTTCGCAGTTAAAATGCAACGACTGGAATGCACTCGCCCACAAAGCACTCGCTGCATGTCGATGATGTAACGCGGAGATATGGCTTTGGCATGGCAAGGCAAATTGCAACATCTTATGGTGCGATGTCTTCGCACAGATATTGGGCACTTTCGCATCGGCGGCATTCTCGCACATACTCACGCACATCGTATGCGCTCGTATGAATTCTCAGTTTCAACAAACTTGCTCGTCTAAACAGTGGCTGAGGAGTTCATATTCACGTTTGTAGGGACGAACTCGGCGGAACCGTTACAACTAACGTGATATTTAGAATATACACAATTATTTTTATAATGTAGCTAAGTCCGAGTATTAGGGTGTTTAAAAGAAGCTATTAATGCGAAAATTATGGTCCAAATATATAAGTCGCGAAGAATATTACATAATGGAAAAAACAGATCCTGAATCCTGATAGAAAAGTAAATGATTAGGACAAGTCCATTAAAGGCTCAACAAAAGTGTTGAAGGTAAATAGGTGCAAGAAAGATCCACAGCCAATTTTATATCTTATACATACCTATAACATATAAGGTCTATGTATATATATATTATACATATAGCAATATAAATATAAGGTCTAGGAAAAAGAAATTTATTATTTTTCCAATAGATAGCTTTTAAAATCTGTATTTCACATTGTATGCGTATAAATCCGGTCAAGTAATGATACATGCCATTAGAAGGCTCTAGAAAGTCAAAAAAATAAAAAAAAATATGTAAGAATTTTTTCGGTTGCACGTGTAACGTTTGGACACAAAACCCTGTTTGAAACCATTTAAATAAGGCTGAATACACAACTAAGTTGGATCTATGGTTGTCACATGAGTTAACGCAAAAAAACTCATAGACCTAATATCTATCAGAGAATCGATACAAAACCGATTCATTTCCGAAGCAGATGATTACTGGTAATAAGAGTGGGACTCTTACGGCAACGTCATTCGAAACCGGTCGTGGTCGAATCGTGGTGAGCAAACGCAAACGGTGCCCACGGTCAGGAAGATTTTGCTAGGTGTTTGGTTGGCAGGGATCGCCCCAGCAACCAGCTTTTGCCAATAGCAGAGGAGTTGTGTTCCAAAAACGGACAACGGCAGGTCATATACATAGACAATGACGCGCCAGTATCTCCGGGAGCTAAGTTGTTGGGAGACTCTTATACATTATATACGGACCTGGTACCAAGTGATGACTACCTGTTCCTGTCTACGGTGAATGCTTTTACTGATAAAAAAAATTTTCCGTTTTTGTTCATCTAACGGTTGTATCACTTAAAACTAATCGAGATGACGGAACGAGTTGAAATCCGGCTGACTGTCTGTCTGTCCATGCAAGCTGTAACTTGAGTAAAAGTTGAGATATCATAATTCAACTTTGTACACGTTTTCCTTGGCAACAAAGAAAAAATGAGTTCGAATTTAATGGCTTGAACAGTCCATACATATTAAATATGGGGACACCAGTGAGTATGGCTGACTTTTTGCCGACATTCTCAGTATGGGTGAGAGATATTTATTGAGATTCAGGGAAAATGTTTCTTTTATAACAATACACCTTATGTTAAAAATTAGTTGAATCGGATAAATACTTTCCCTACCCCCCATGAAAAGCGAAAATACAACACACACTCTGTTTTGGCCATTTTAATTTTAGGGGCGCTTGCAACACTGGCGCAACGAAATTAAACGCGCCTTTTTAGCTCGCTTTTAATTTAACTATATTTACAGACATATGTATAATTTCACGCACGACTTTGTGCTCTGTTGCTCAGAGTTTTTGTCGGATTTGTTGTTTGCAACTTTTTTGATGGCTTCACACTTTTAGTTTTGACAAAAACCTTGCTTAGCGCAAACCATGCACGATATGACCACCATCGGCATCGCCACCATCGCGAACTTGCCTCCTACAATTTCGGGCCTTGCGCTCTAAACCGAACTAAATGAAACTTGCAAAAGTCAAAAACTATATTGTAAATCTCCATCGTATGTGCATCTGTTGCTGCAACGCATGAAATAATTGCATGTTGCAATTAATTTTCTGCTTTATGCGTTCGTCTGCGCCCGGTTCGGTTGCCTAATAGGTCTTTGATATTACGCAGCAGCCAAGCCAAACTGTCAAAAGAAAGTTTCGTACTAACAGTTAAATGGAATATTGAAGCTGAAAGTTTTGTTGCATAGACCAAAGAGTATAGGCTTTTTCCTTTATTTTACAACATTCCGTTATGTTGCTTCTGTTAATTGTTCACAAAGTCGCGGCATATTATTTGCGGTCTTCTGTTAGATATGGAAACTGACTGCTAAGGCTTGGCTAGTATTGATTAGTCTTCCATACTTCGGGATGGCTGAGTGGTTCTTAAGAAAAATTTTTCATATTGAAAACCAAACCCAACTTACGCCATGTGCTTGACACCGACGAACCCATTAAAGCAACATTCATCCAACTTTAGATTAGTCGGGTTTCGCACCTAGTTAGACGGCTCGTCCACTCGCTAACTCAACAGTAAAAGTTTCTTGTTGTTTACTTCGCTAAGAAGAAAGAATATGCAGGTCAGTACTCTATTGCTATAACCTTCTCAGCCTGAAGCGCAAATATAAGTTAATAATTTATCTTTTTTTCATATTTCGATAGACCCAAAACGACCAAAAATTTGGGTAAAATTCAACTTTTTTTAATAAATGCCTGAACAGGGTATATTAAGTTAGCCACGTGGAACACACAGAAGGATACGTTGGTGACAGTTGTTGAGATATCGCTTTGAAATTTAGCATACGTCTGCTCAGCCCAAGAAGCTGCTCATTTCGCACTATAGCATATCCTGCCATACAAAGTGAACGAACCAAATTAAGTTCTTGTATGGACACTTTTTTATATGTGAAGGGTATTTAGCTTCGGTGCAACAGAAGATAACGTTTTTCTTGTTATATCCTGAACAGGGTATTTAATGTTTGTCCAGAAGTTTGTAACACCTAGCAGGAAACATCGAAGACCCTATAAAATATATACTCGTATATAAATGATCGTGACAAGCGGCCGAAGTGCGGAACTTTAGTCCGTTAAACCTTACCTACTCCCAACTTAGACTCTCCCACGGAACCACCTGATTAGGTATTACTTAGTGAGAGTGATAAGACATTTAAATCTCCTGACGAGGTGAGTGAATTTAGCTATGTCCATCTGTCTGCCTGTATAAACGCGAACTAGTCCTTCAGGTTTTGAGATATCGATCTGAAATTTTGCACACGGCTTTTTCTCTAAAAGAAACTTCTCATTTATTTCAATCGGTGTCACGGCTAACATATAGGAAGCTTCAGCGGAGTCACTCCGACATATTCATAATTTCAGCGCCTGCTGACCAGAGGTGCGGCTGCGAGCGGACGTCGGACTTGAAGTAAGCGGCTCAATATATAGAGAAATGTGTACAAAACTTTGTACTACTCGCCTTGCGATATTGTGCCCTGGGTTTGGGACCCGTAGAAATTCCAATTCCCTCCAATGTAAAAGAACAACAGCCTCGGATGAAATACCCCACTTTTGATGACGACGACTGCAAACTTATTAAGGACTCTGATTTACGGGCATATACCTGGAATATCCGAGAATTCGTCGTGGAATTCGTGGTGGGAAAAAAACTCTATCGTCGAGTCCTGGCATTCACTCCGGTGGATGAGCGTCTAGTCAGGATGGGCAAAGAAGGTATATTTGGCACAAAAGTTGGAAAAAGAAGGCTCCATGGCGAAACTTCCCTGATCGCCAGAGCCGGAAATATGGTTATCTGTAGTACTAGATTCCAGCACAAGAAAACTCATCAAGCCATTGTGCTGGCTTCGGATCGAAAAGCGCAATACCAGATCGATCATGTTGTGATAGACAGCCGACAAGTCTCCAGTGTACTTAACATTCGTACGCTTCGAGGACCTAACATCTACTCGGACCACTATCTTGTAGTAGCAAAGATACGCACCCGCCTCTGTGCAGCAAAGTACGCCCATCAACAAACACAAGAAAGGTTCGACTTAAAAAAACTACAATCACAACTGACGTACGTAGAGCTGCAAGCGAAACTATTAGTTTTTGGGAAGGTCGAAAGCTAACTACCTCACAATATTGCGATCGACCACAACATGAACGGGGTGGGATAGATACCGAGAGTTGAAAAGGAAAGCGACGTGCATATGCAGACAAAAAAAGAAAGAGGCCGAACTGCGTGAGTATAAAGAGCTTGAGAAAAGTTGCGGCTACTAACGGAAGGATGCGGCTACTTAAGACCAGAGCATACCCTTGTAGGACCAAAAAAAATTATCTGATGGCTTATGTCTAGAGCATACTGAATTTATGGAGGGAACACTTGTCCAGCCTGTTGAACGACAGTGAAAGTCAAACAGCAGGAGATGGCGAACTAGATTTCCCAATCGATGACGATATAAAGTGATTCGAATAGCAATTAGCGACAAGCATGCCCGACGATTGGAACCTTAATGTGCTCTGCCCAGTCCACAAAAAGGGGGACTTCCAAATCTGCACCAATTACCGTGGGATAACCCTCCTTAATATCGCATATGAGGTCCTATCGAGCGTAGTGTGACTGGAGCCCACCGTGGACAAGCTGATTGCACCTTATCAGTGTGGCTTTAGACCTGGAAAATCTACTATTGACCATGAACCCGTGAAAAGAAGATCGCAACATACTACCTCTTCGTCGATTTTAAAACCGTTTCGACCGCATGAAAATCAATTTGGCATCCCCGCAAACTAATTCGGCTATGAAAACTGACGTTGAGCAACACAAAAACCCACATCAGGATCGGGAAGAACCTCTTCGAGTCGTTCGATACCAAGCGAGGTTTCAAACAAGGAGATTTCCTATTTTGTGACTTCTTCAATCGTCAATCTATTGCTTTTGAAAATAATATGAGCTGAAGAGCTTAATGGAGAAGGTACAAACTTCTTTAAGAATACATAACTGCTGGTGTACGCCGATGATTTTGATATCATTGGCCTTAACAACCGCTACCTTTTCCAGACTGGACAAGGAAGCGCAGCGTTTAGGTCTGGTTATGAACGAGGACAAGACGAAATATCATCAAATAAACAGTCATCGCATCTGCGATTTGGCTCACATGTTACTATTGACAGGCATAACTTTGAAGTAGATACATTCGTTCAACCAGCATAAACACCAACAACAATATCAGCCTTGAAATCTAACGCAGAATCACTCTTGCCAACTGATGCTACTTAGGACTGAGTAGGCAGTAGAAATGTAAAATCCTCTCTCAACAAACAAAGACCAAACTCAACAAGTCCCCCATCATTCCCGTCCTGCTATATGCTGCGGAGGCATGTAATATGACAATATCTGATAAGTGTACATTGAGAGTGTTCGAAAGAGAGGTTTCGCGGAAGATTTATTGTCATTTGCGAATTGGCGAACACCGCAGTAGATGGAACGATGAGCTGTACGAGATATACAGCGACAGTGACGTAGTTCAACGAAGGATGAGAAATCTCCAGCTTTGAGGTGTTTGATTCAGTACCTGCCGGTGAAAGCAATGGAAGAGGAAGACCTCCACACAGTTGCAATTGGTATCTTCAATTGGCGCCGAATAGCGACATATAATCTAAAAATAAAACCAGAATCACAGCTGCAGGTTCACCGTTTTTTATACTCTGAACAGGGTATATTAACTTTGCCCCAAAGTTTGTCAAATCCAAAAGGACACGTTAGGGACCCCACAGAGTATATATCAAATCAAGATAAAGATCATTATATAACCTTTTAATACTCAAATTAGTGGGTTTATTTATTTGATCTAGAACTTCAAAAATACTTATATATATGTGTATGTCAGCCACTTAATTAAATTAGAAAATGTCTCAAGCAGAAAATTTATAGTTTGTGTAAATATTCGTAGATGTGCATGTGAGTGTAAATGTGGAAAGCAAATATGCCTTTCTTTTCCACAGAATTGAATTCAACTAATTGCAGCAAATTAAATGAATTACAAGACTGAATGAATAAATGAGACGAATACTGAGACAAGGACAACGAAAAGACGAAAAACAAATTAATGAAGCGATGTTCGAGTGTAAACACATTAAATGAATTTCACCGACAGTTTTCGGTTCGCTTGACAAGCGTCAAATGCTCTGTGCACGTTGCTAAGTAAACAACACTATTTGCGGGCACTGTATGTAAAAGGTTGTGAGAACAGCATGAAGAGCTATTATTGAAGTGTGAAAAAACAAACACACATAGAAAGGATACAAGTAAATAAGAGCAAATTTTCTCACAGACACGTGCATATGAGAACACCCAGCAAAGAACCCTTGAGGTGATAAAGAATATTTTAAATTCAAAATGTGCTTAGATTATTGAAAACTCAGTAATATTTTTTCTGTTTTAGTATGAATTCTCCTCACAGAATAAGTCATAAGAAGTAAATTTCACTTCAAAAATTAACTCACCCAGGAGCAACCGCGGAAAAATAAGCAATGTTTTAATTTTAATTTCGACGCAGAGGAGTTAAAAGTAATGATGGACCGAGCGCGGAGATGTTTAAAGTCAGGAAGAGCTTTTAAACTGCACACGCAAACCGACTCGATAAAATTGGTTTTCTATATTGGTACAATCTTTTTTATGTTCGTGTGAAATTTGATCTCCATATGTCAATTAGTGTGTGTCGCCACAGTCGGGCAAATATCAAGGAGATGATCATTGTTTTCTTTTATTAACGTGGTGTGTTTCACTATGAACTCATTCCACACAGTCAAACGGTCAACAAGGAATTCATGGATTTTTTACCACGTTTAGGCGTCGTCACATCTTAGCATGATTATGACTGACTTTTTCGCGAAACTCCCTTCAATATGGCTCCCTTCAAGCCATGACAAGTTATTCGTTGAAGGCACTGAAGGCCATCCCAGCCGAGGATTATAACAAGAGTATAGAGAATTGGATTAAGCGGTGGCATGCTTGTATTGGCTGAAGAACTTATCTTGAAGGTGATAATTTATGGGCTAAAAATCTGGGATAAGAACAACCCGACTCATAACCATATTTATAAATAATTGAGTGCATGCATGAGTATATCTCTGAAGGGATTTTTTTATTGCAACTGACCCTCTGCACAAAATATGAATTCTTTAATTTTAGTCTCTTTATATTTTGTACAGATGTTATCTGAAACCTTTGGGAAGGATGAGGATTAAAAATGGGTACACTCAAAATTTAAGATCGTTTTGATGGAGGTTCTGTGTCTCGTGCAGTCACTTTTACTCTGAATTTCTTGAAGTTCGTTACCGGATTTTCGAATTTGTGCACCCGATATAAGTAAACCTAAATTTCTTTACCTAGTCGTAGATGTTACGTAGATGGTCAGCAATTGTTTCAGAGTGTGAAATAGACTCGAAACGTTTACCATAGAAGGTTACTTTCATAATTTTAGTGGTTAAAAGCTTACAGTAACTCGGTGGAGAGACCACTAAAACCTCGGCACTGAACTATGCAAATACTGCGAGGACCTTAAAAACATCCCTGATTCTAAAACCCAAAAGGTTTCACAAAATACAAGAATAAAAATTTATTAAAATACAAAAAAACTGTATACTTACTTTAAATTACCAGTCGAATTGTCTCATCATCGCTTTATAAAAAACTTACGCGCCTTGAACTGTTTACACCACATTTTTCTACTGTCAATCTGTCTCTCTCAGAAATCGAACAAGCATTCAAACTCTTTAAATTCGCACCTTGATATCTGATAAGAAGCACAATTAAAAAAGAAACAACAACAACCAAGGTGTGAAAATACGCGCTGAGAAAATTACGAGGAGGAAACCAACATTCGATTTGGAGCGTGTGAATATACGCCACATGAGTGCACTACTAATTAAAAGCGTGGAAAAACAGCTGTGAGACTTCCTTGCAAAGCAAACAGCCATAAAATAAGAACTTCGTGTGAAAAGTTAGGTGAATAGGTGTTTATATAAGTAAGGAAGTGCTGAGCACACAGGTGTGCTAAGAGCGACAAATGAGGTAGTGCTAATGTGTAGCATTAAAGAGGATGAAACAGCTAACTAGGAAATAGTTTAGTATGACTTTTTGATACCCTAAGCAAGTTATGGTAATTAAGGAGTTACATGAGTTTTCTCGAACAAAAAACGGCCTATTTTCAAAAATGTTTTTTTTTTTAATTAAATTTTTTATTCAATCATTTTATTGTTCCAACGGTACATATTTTACAAAAACTCATTGAAATTTTCAAAGGAAAGTTTTCAAAATGCAGCCATTGTAACGTCATTTCCGGCAGAACCCAGGAAAAACGGTGCCTCCGCGTTGACAGCAGAACTTCTTACAGGATCGTATGAAGTAAAAAAAAAATACGTGTTTTAATAAATATCATAAAATTGGTCCGTCGTTCAAGACCTTGTTAGCTACATCTCGAAGATCTAAGTAAAATTTCATTAAGATCGGTTAAGTAGTTCGCGAGAAATCTTGACAGCTCACTTTGAAAACACATTTCGAGAAAAACGCGTTTAAAGTTGTAAGTGACTATACAGCTGACCTCAAGTGTGCACCTTTTTAAGATTGTCCAAAACTATAACTCGTATCAACTGAAGCATTTAGGAAAATACTGTAGAGATGTTTTAGAATTAAATAAGACAAAATTTCGATTTTTGGAAGCCGTAAAACCAATGTAACTCCTTACCCTAGTCAGTTTTGAATATTTATTGCTGATGTTTAACTTCAAAGTAGAGTTTATTGAGTAAAAAACGAAAAAAAATTTAATATAGAATGTTATAAAAGGCGTAAGCCTTGGAAGTCATTTTTAAAAAGAAGTACATTAACCGAAAACCGTACTTGTGAAGACCTTCTAATTCGGGCCAGCAACCAACAAAATTATATTATTAAAGAGATCTCTATATATATATCGGTTTGATGCTGGAAGTGAAAAATTTAAAGAAGTCTAAAATTAAGATCTCTTGAGAAGCTGCGAACTTCTTATAAACTGATGATCATCTGAACATATGTTACAGTTACGTATTTATGTATGTATTATATAATATAAACTACCAAAATACACGCATACCAACATCTCATGCCCAATCGCAACGAATTCAAATTTACATAGGTTACAACAAACCAGTGTAAATTATTAAGTTTCAGTGCAGAACTGATAGACCGCTGGAGTTGCTTCTAATACTCAGGACGCACGACTGAGTTTACGAAAACGGTTGGTTTTAGATAACTGGAACGGAACCGGATTTATATCCGGTCCAGAACTGTAAACTGAGAACGTTCCTTAAAAAATAATAAAAGATATTATTTGTATCTTATGATGATCCTATTGGATATGGATTATTGAAATATCCACAGTGAGATTTTATATACCTATAGTCAAAAACTTTTTCTTTCAAAATATACGAAAAAACTTTAATATACATCAGCATAATGTCGATCACAATGGTTAACGAGTTGCTGATTCGATCCTGATCCCGCTGTCGAGATTCTGTCATGAAAGTACTTCTTCTAGACGACAGATCCGATGCATCATAAAGAGAATTCCATCATTTTCCACAACCTAATAACTTTAATGTAAACAAAGATTAACAATCAGGTTACGACCTCATGAGGTTTCAGCATATCTAAAACGAATTCGTATAACAAGCACTGTCACCACAAAAGTTGTACACAGAACAATCTATCAAACTTTGCGCTATTGCAACTACAAGAGCAAGAAAATACGATAAGACTTAAAGAGTTATGTCCACTTGCAAGTCAGGGACGGACATAGATACTTTTTATGCTGAAAGTCAAAACAATTCATATACCATATAATAAAAGTAAATGAACAAAAATATTATACTATGTAGCAACATGTTGAGAGTATAAAAAGGGGCATAGCTGGGCACGCCGGATACAGCTACATAAAAATCTTATCTATAATATTTTGAAGAACTTATAACAATTTTCACTTTTCCAAATTAAAGCTGAGCTATCTTAAGCATCTTCATTATTCCTTAATTGCTCTGTTGCTTTCTATACCACATTCAACTAGGTCTAAGAGTTCGAGTCCATCATTTCCATTCGGGTATTTCACTTCTGGCAGTAGCTTAGAAAAATAATAATTCAATTACAACCCGAAGGACGCTCAACGAATTCATTCGAATTCTTACTATTTTTTTAATATCCAAAAACAGTTCTATTAGGTTACACACTGAAATATCCAAACAATTGAAACTTTTTCGGAATTAAAAACAAGATCCAGGGAAACTACACAGCGAAATTGAAGAGTGAGAGCAGACACAAGTGAGAACAATGAAAATAACTGCTACGTTGGAGCAACTAAAAAAGAGATCCAAATAGAATTAATAACGAAGATAAAATACTTTAGAATCTGCTCATACTTAAGTTGTTAAAAAAAAGTGTGGTAAATTGTTTGAATATTAGAAAAAACAGAAAAGAACGCGAAAGAAGAATGAAGCGATGAACAAATGTTGAACTATCGAAGCGACAAACTGTAAGCGCTCGCAAGTTTCTGCAGATGCGCGAATTACGCTGAAAGGTTTTATTTTTCTTACGCAACAATTCTTACTCACATTTATCTTTTTTTATACTCTTACAACATGTTGCTACAGAGTATAATAGCTTTATTCATCTAACGGTTGTTTGTGTCACCTAAAAATAATCGAGTTAGATATAGGGTTTTATATATAAATATAAATCAGGACGACGAGACGAATTGAAATCCGAGTGACTGTCTGTCCGTCCATTTGCCTGTCTGTCTGTGCAAGCTGCAACCTGCGTAAAAATGGAGATATCCTAATCAAATTTGGTACACGTATTCCTTAGCAAAAGAAGTGAAAACAAGTTCGTCGATGCATGCTATCGGACCACTGCCACGCCCACAAAACGCCATCAATCGAAAACCTGCAAAATGCCAAAACTAAGCACTACAATTAGATATAAAACTGTAATTTGGCACAAGGCATATGTAGGCTAAAACTTTTCAAAAAGTGGGCGTGGCCCCATCCCTTTATAAGTTTAGTATACATATCTCCTAAGCCACTTAAGCTACACAAACCAAATTCGCTCAGAGCGAATTCCTTAAGCACCCCTCCCGACACTGTAATAACGGATAAAATCGGATTATAACCCAACCCGCTCCCCACGTAACGGTTTTGTTAAAACCGTTGGTTGAGACCTGCTTGACCGATTTCCACCAAACTCGGTAGGTTTCATTATCATGACATTCGTATATTGCTTTGCGAAATACCAATTAATTCTTTCTCTTTCCAGTACACAAATCAAGCACTAATGAATACTTTCGGATAAAACTTTGCACAAATAGTGCCCTTGATGTATCAATCATTATCGCGGGTCTAAAAGTTATCAAAATCAGACCATAAATGTTCAAGCCCCCACATACCGAATATGTGGACCCCAGTGCGTATGGCTGACTTTCTGTAGAAAATATCAGTTAATCTAAGATATATATTTCCGAAATTAATTCATTTACGACTTCGTCGAACAAAGAACGCTTTCCCTACATTTTTTATTATTACCAAAACCTTTAGGTATTTAGCCGGCTTTGAGCCTTGCAAGTTGTAAGAGTACGAAATGTTCGGTTACACTTGTTATTTTTATTTTACTGTGCCACCTCTTAACAACGCCGGCGTGCAACTATGTATATGAAAGAAAAAAAACGCAGAAACAATAATTTCACTAATGTAAATATAATAACAGAAGCTCAATACATTTCTAGCGCAACAATGTATGAAAGCTCGCCGCCAGCTTGCATGAAAAATCTTCCGACCAGCGCAACTATTTAAGGCTTCACGTTGAGAAATCCTGTTAGCGAACAAGACCTGCAAACTAAGTAATCAACATAAATCAGACACGTTGTTTGCTTTAGCTGCGATAAATTTTTCGTGAAAGTTTTGCTAATTTTCGGTTGGCTTATTTCTTTCTGCGCGACTCGAATGGACAAGCGCACACGTGAGCCGAAAGCATTTCACGGCGGCCACATGCAGAAGACATGCGATAACTTCGCCATTAAGTAGCTGCGGAAGAGCACGGCGCGCCTGTGAAGCCTCCACCAACACTCAACCAACTACGCGGCAGTCAAGCAGCTTGGTGACCAACTCCGGCACAGCTTTCTTGTCAGCAGGCCGCGCGAAGACTCGCCTGCTCTGCCTACAAAGCGATAGAGAGTACATCACTTTTTTTCCTTTCGGTTGTGGCAGCGGAAATTAGTAAATTTGTCACACTTCATCTGCCATCACACAATGCTAATGGTGGCTGTGAACGCGATAGTTTTATGGCTTTTGGCGCTTATGCGCCGCCTATCTGTCACAGCCGCGCACAACTGCTGGGCGATGGGCCGCAAATAAATTTGGCACATTGTTGCATGTTTAATGGTGTGTTTCTGGTTTTTGTTGGCTTACTCTATACGATAACGGGAAGTCACAAGGTGGCGATGAGGAGTGCGAGTTTCGCGTGTTGCCACAGTAGCGGTAGTTTAAATAAGACAAAACTACAGCAACGCTGGGAATCTTTTAAGAAGAGTATTTGTATATGATCGAAGTTATGAATTATATTATATTTTACACACTTTAATTTCTGTCCTTTTTATATTATTTTTATATTATTAATTAATTATTATTAAAAACAAGAAAAAACGGTCAATTCGACTGCACCGAAGCTATAAACGCCTTCATAAAAAAGATTTCCAAAGACGGACTTGGTTCATTTATATGCTATAGTAGTTGGATCGAAAAAATATAATCCAAGATTAAAGCATTATCTTGAACAATAGTCTATGCAAAATTGAAGATAATAAATAAAAAAGTTTTTCATACAAGGACTTGGTATTGATCGGTTAGTTTGTATGGCAGTTATATGCCGTAGCGGTCCGATATCAGATCGCATAAACAAGTAACAACAAACATACAGACGGAATGACATGTCAAAATCAAGAAGCTGTTCATTTATATATACTCGTATGCTTTATAAGGTTTCCGACGTTTCTTTCTGGGTGTTACGAACTTCGTGGCAATATATAATATACCCCGTTCAGGATACAAAAAAACATGATATTTTGCTGGGATTCTTGATCATATAAACCAGTTTTTTACAATTCATGAACATAATGGTAATTACATTTCTTACCATTACAATTGGTGTTTCATCAAGAGTTTTCAGTGAGCTCTTAGTTTCCCTAAAGCATACATACATAGCTATATTACAATATAAACTGTAATCAGAAAAGCTTAGGAATCTAGAAAAAGCTTGTACATCTTAAAGCAGTTTCAAGAGAAGCGAAAAGTGAACACTTGGGTTTGACAACTCCATTATAAATGGAAATAGCAAAACCACAGTTTTCTATGAAAGTAAAAATAGAAAACCAGATCAACTTTTGTGTGATCTCTCCTAATTGGACGGAACAGCCTTAGACACATTTTTTTGGTCTGATGAATCGAAGTTCTACCTACAAGAATCAGGATAATTATATTAATAAATATACAAGTCAGTCTTAATTTTTGATGGCAATAAAGTATTTGTGAAAAATATGTTATGTCAATTGCTTATATTTAATCACCACTATACAAGGGGCAGAATGAACAGTTAATGGTATTTCCACAAGAAGGCGATACTGAAATTTATTTAGGTGATGCAATCATTCGTAAGTAATTTTTTACATCCGCACCGACCAGATGAGCACCGAAACTGATTGAGTCACCGAACATTGAGTCCAATGAACGTGCAGAAGCAGCTGTTCCTCACGAAAGCATTAAAAAATCTACACAAAATTTTATGGAAGGCAGTAAACTGAAGCTGATCCATATAACTGATAATCTAAATAACTATTTGGATTTTCAAATGTTCTAGACAAAGTGAATGCCGTAGAAGCTGGCAACTGGTATCTACTGTATAAATATATACGATGTTTGCCCATCTTTCTGGCAGTTTGTGGATCCCATCCCAAAAGAACTTCTCCGGCTTGGAGGTCAAGAAAGAATCGAGCCAATTTCTGATACCCTGTTCTGAAGTGAAGCGTACTCCGGTGAGGGCATTCTGCATTGATTTTAACAAGTGGTAGTCGGAAGGTGCTATGTCTGGTCTATAAGGCGGGTGAGGTAGAGCTTCCCACCCACAGTTTTCCAAATAATTTTTAACTGGCCTTAAAACATGTGGCCGAGCGTTGTCATAATGAAAAATATATTCTGGTCGTTTTTCCGCGATGGCCTTTTTCAAAAGAATCAACTGTTTTCGGTAGAGGTCCCCATTGATCGTCTGACCCGATTTCAATAGCTCATAATAGAGCACACCCTTGTGGTCCCACCAAATACATAGCATAACCTTGGCACCATGGATATTCGGCTTTACCATGGATGTCGATGGTTGGCCGGACTTCACATACGATCTCTTGCGCTGTGGGTTGTCATAATGAATCCATTTTTCATCGCCAGTGACAATCCGATGCAAAAATTCCTTTTTTTCGACGTTAGACGTCTCTTGGCTTTAATTCATAAGGCATCCAATTTCCAAGCTTCTAGATGAATCCGAATGATTTTAATCGTCTGGTCAACTTCTAATACTTTTGCAAGTTCTTCTTGCGTCTGGCATGCATCTGCGTCGAGCAATGTCTCCAATTCTTCGTCTTGAAATTTTTTTGGCTGTCCGGGTCGTTCTCCGTCGTCCAAGTCCGTGCAACCACTTTTGGCACGTTTGTTGGACTAAAGCATGGTCAACATAAACGTCCAGTAAAATACGATGGCTTTCGGTAGCACTTTTCTTCATGTTAACGTAATGAAGAAAAACTTCCCGCAAAAACACTTTATCTGGTAGAAATTTCGACATTTTTAAATGAATGAAACAAATTGTTGTTCACGCTGAAACAAATGACATCTACTGAAAACGACGCGAAATGACAGTACCTTTGAAATGAATATAGCCACATATGAACACGATGCACCCAATACTATATATTAGAGTGAGTACAAAAAAGAAAATTTTTTTGTCTCTTGGTACTCTGTAAACACTTAGACACCTCTTCGAATGTCTCTCCAAGTATGAGCTCTTGATTGTAACAGAACGGTCTTCTCGTTTAAAAGGAAGTTGAATACTCTACAAAAAAGATTTGTTTCGATTTTTTCGTAAACCTAACCGTTTAAAAGATATTAACGGTTGAAGTTTGAGTTTTTTATAGCAATTTGTTGTTCTTATAAATTTTTTAAATTAATGAAAAAAATGGTTTTTAATTGCACTCATTGTTTAGTAGGAAATTTACTCCTTTACAAAAATGGCATTCGCGTGTCCGTCATTTCTCTAGTTGATTTTGTTGTAGGTCTGATTGATTTTTTTATAAAAACTTTCTTTTAAAAGGTAAGCGTAGTTAAAGTTATATATCAAATGTACTGAGCATTCATACAGCGCCATGTCGCGTGGGCAACCAAGAATTTGTAAGGTACTTGTATATGTGTAAGCTCTAATTAATATTGTTGTTTATCCCAACAAAGCCAAATTGTGGATATTTTCGTTGCCAATTTTTGCGGTGTGCTATCATCAGAGAAAGAATTGTCCAAATCATGGTAAAATAAATATTTATCATCAAAACAAAAGGAACCATCCTAATTAATTTTGACTCGTCCTGTGAAAAGAAACCACACTTTCACTTATTTTAACAC
Organism: Bactrocera oleae; assembly: GCF_042242935.1. NCBI lineage: Eukaryota > Metazoa > Arthropoda > Insecta > Diptera > Tephritidae > Bactrocera > Bactrocera oleae. Next base: position 39,064,665 of record NC_091539.1, on the reverse strand, counting down.
ATATCTTTATTATCGCCTTCAAAAAAGGTGCCTGAGCCAATACAACGCTTAATCCAATTTTCCGTACACTTGTTCATTTTTAAACTGACATTAGCTAAATTATTGGACAGTTTCGACGTAATATTCATAAATCCACTTCTCGTCACCAGTAACAATGCATTCGATGAATATAAAGTCATCAGCTACGTTGTCAAACATCTCTTTTGCGACCTCTAATCGGCGTCGTTTTTTTCAAAAGATTTAAGTATTTTGGTACTAGCATTGACACTCTTCATACTCAAAATGTGTTGAAAATGGTTCAGATCTTCTACTATCTCTCTGATGCCAACACGATCTTCAAGTACTGGTTCTTTAACTATTTCGATGTTATCGTAATTAACAGAGATGAATGGACATCTCACATGAATCAAGTTTTCGTTGATTTTTCGACCTTCACTGAATGCTTTGCGAGTTGTGATGTTTTATGTTCAGGTTTACTGACGCGGACTTTCTCTTTGACATGATATAACATTTGCACGGAAATGTTCAAAACACGCCAAACTATGGTTAAACCAGAAAAAACGTTAATTTCGGCTGCACCGCAACTATAATACCTTTCACAAATAAAGAAGTTTTCATACAAGACTTTAATTTTGATCGTTCATTTTATATAGCAGCTATATGTTATAGTGGTCCGATATCAACAGTTCCGATAAAATAAATTCAAATATCAGATCGATATCTTAAAAACTGAGGAATTAGTTCGCGTACACGTGTATATAGACACGTATATCGTCATGTATACATTTATGTATATATTTTATATGATCTCCGACGTTTCATTTTGGATGTTACAAGCATCGTGGGAATAAAATTCGTGTTTCTAAACATTATTAAAATTATTTATAACCAATAAAAAATATTAACTCATAAAAAAAGTATATAATTCCAAAAAGAGCAATTCTCTCATATTTAATTTGTTAACTTTATTAAAAGAAGGTTCAAAAATATATAAAGAGTTACGTTCATAAAAAAAAATCTTGCAAACTAATTTAGAAATGCTGCGTAGTTCTAAAAAACCACCTTTTATTAATATTACTCGAAATACTTGTAGCAGCACACTTAATTAAACTCGCTGCAAGCAACAATGTAACAAATTATAAGGATCGTCCACAACCCCTACTGAATTAACGCCCCGAACAATTAAAGCGTACAAATTTCCAACACTTTAAAATAAAAATGCGCATTTTCAATTAGCCGAAACACAAAAGCGAACCCGCAAAGTTATAATTGCGTATGTAAGCGCCAATAGCGATTTTAACCGCATCGATAGCCAATGCGGCAGCAAATGGCACGAACTTGCGGCAAGCCACGGAAAATAAAACAAAAAAATAATCAAAAGAGAAAAGCAAACTTTTTTCGTGCCTTCCGCAGCGGCTGAGCGTTTTGTACGGGAAAAAGTGTGCTTTATGAAAATCAAATTAATTTCACACAAAATCGCCATTAGGAAAGCGGAAAAACACGACCCAATGCGCACACATTACAGTACAAACACATACAAACATATTTACAAATATTAGGGAATATGGAAAATAATCAGCCGCTCGTGCAATAATAATGAGCATATTTGTTTCTAATTTATTCTAATTAAAATCTTCAGCTATTGAAATTTCGTAATTAGCGTTTTAAGCAATTACTTAAGAGACTGCCGCCACCCACCCCTCAACAGCTATGCATTGACTAAAATACGAATACTTTAGTTGGCTTTTCCGATTTTAAATGGCAACCGCCAACGCAGAAAGCCCACGCTTACTAATAATCGATATGCGCGTTGTACCGTTAGCCCGAGGCTGGTCAACGCCTCATTAAAACTTCGACGCAAAAACAGCTACGCACACATACACACAGTTTAACCTTAACCAATGGCAGCAGCCGCATTGACGGAAATCTGCGTAGGCTATCAATTGAATTGGCTTGCGTCTGTGAGCCATATGTTATGCTAAACACCTAAAAGTAGGCCTCCGCAATGGGAAACCAGCACAAATTCCGTGTATTTCGTAATAGTGAGAAGCGCGAGCGCCAGTTTAGATACTTATGTATAGATAAGTGAATTTATATATAAATACATACATACAGTACAATATGTACAATTCATACATACATATATACGCACATATGTAACCATACAGATCTGCGGTCCAAATATTTGCAATTTCGCAAATGTACTTGGAGCTCAGCAGGCGAACCACTTCGCTGTGGTTGCTCGTCACGACACGTGTTCTGTTGCTAACTCAGTCTACCCGTTTGCAGCGGCCTGCGTCTCAATCTACGAGCCCAATTAAGTTGATCTATGCATCAATCCATATGGTTGGCATAACCACTGGCTTACTCTTTCTGTGCCGCTTTTCCTTTCAATGTGATTGTTCTCATCGCTTTGTTTATGTTCGTGTGGAAAGTAGTCTTACGCATGCAGCTAATCTGTCAATTCCTTCTACCTACATAAGTAGTTATCCGCCGCTCTGCCAAAGGCAGGTCTTCATTTCCAATTATCTTCAAGTTGGCCAGAAAGAATTGAATTAATTTTGCTTAAGTGACCTGCTTCTAGAAGTATCGGAAATATGTGTGTATTATACATAGATAGTAGGAAAATATTGGATTTTGTTACACCGGTAGTGGAAATTTAATACAAAAGACACATCGAAAAGGCATTACTAAAGCGCCAGTCATGCAGTAAATCCTTAAACTCTGAAAGCTCTTTTTCTCTGTCTCTAATTTTCTATTCCCCTTCCAAAAACAATTACAAATTATGCTTAGCGATATTCATTTCATATTGTATTTTTTAAAAGAAATATTTGTGGCTAATCCTAGTACGTTATGACAGAGTGAGATATGAAAGATTATACTTGTATATCAAATGTGTTCAATTTTACTAACATAGTTTTGAGGAACGCTATCTGGGTAATAACTGTAAAATCTTATAAAAAGTTGTAAGTGGAGACCCGTAGTCACAAAAAATATTTTCAGGCGGTACTAGTATATTAATATCATTTTTACTCACAATCAAATATACATATACATCAACCACCATATAATCAAAAGTCCAAACAAAAAAACGTTGACTTCGAAGCTTTGATATCACAGATGCATTTTTTATAGTACGTAAGTTTAAAAAAAACATTTGATCGACCAGTTTATATGGCAGCTATATGATATAGTGGTCCGATCAGAACAATACATTCGGAAATTGTTGTGAAGCTTAGATAATAATTTGTGGCAAATTTCGTGACAACACCCTGTCAAATTAAAAAGTTTTCGATAGGAGGACTCGCTTTTGATCGGTCAGTTTACATAAATATTATAGTCGTCATGCTGATCATTTATATACATATATAGGCTCTCTGACGTTTCCTTTTGGGTGTTACAAACAGGATGGTAAACTTAATATACCCTGTTCAAGATATAAAAAGAGGTCCTTCACTGCTGCAGTGATTCCGATCTTCTCCTTGGATTAAACCAACACAGCGTGTATGTCCGCTGTATGAACTAAACAATCGGAATCAAGGGCTTGTACGGAAAACTTTTTTTCTTGTTTATAAAGCCGTCAGATACCGCGAGTATTTCAAAACTTATTTAATTTTTATATTTTACTGTGTGTTCTGAAAATATTTATAAATATACCCTTAAAATTTATTTTTTTTCTTCAAAAATTGCATTTTTTAACTTGCGCCCTTTAACAATACACATTAGTATGTGCAACCTATAAACCATCTTATAATTAAGTGAAACAGCCCCTCATAGGAATCAAAGACAAGAGTTTTGTTTGCTAGCTCTTAGTTTTTTTGATGGTTTCATCTTTGTAAACGAAGAATTATCTCTCTCAGAACGCTTCATTCCTAAACCAATATCAAACAATCTTTCATAGATCATTTTCTCATATTTTTTTGATATCTATCCGCTTAGTATCGAATAAACAAAATCAAACCTTAACCCTCTCTCATAAAACACTATTTTGGAACAGCTTATAACTTTGTTTACATCATTATAAAGAATATTTATATAATAATCGCGATCCGTAAAGGCTTGTGTAAAAGTTTCAACAAATATTTTTTTCATATTTTTAAGAAATCTTTCTTTTTTCAAGAATATTTTTTAAATATTTAGCCATAATATTATATGTGAAAATTCCATTTTTTTTTATCTCTTCACTTGTGTAAATGGATTTAAATAGTATAACTGCAACTAAAATCCTTTAAAAGCAATTTGTAGCAAAGCATTTACACTAGCAAAACAGTAGATCTAAATCGGGTTAAGGCATCATAGTAAGTCTTTGATCAAATAAACCCAGAATAATTCTTGTAACGTAGCACCGGTTGTTATGGGAATTTAATAATGTAGTTGTATCACCATACAATACCAGTACTTAGTACTAATTTAAATTTTGTTTCCTGTAACTGACTTTCTGGGGGTCACAGCATTACAATGGATGAATTGAAATGAAACATCGATCTATAACTAAACCTAAACATGCCCCTCTCTAGAAATAAATTTATTTAATTAGCCTGGGAAAAAAACGTTGAAACCACAAAACCATGAGAGCAACGCAAAAGCGAGTTGAGTACTCTTTTGCCACTCATTACAAAAGCTCAAGTCTAACATCTGAAACAACTTAAGTAGACATAGCGAGTGCAATGTTCTCAAAATGAAAGCAACAATCTTTTATTCAATAAAGCTCAAGTACTCCGAATCGTAATTATAAAATCCAATTTACATACCGTAAGAGTCTTCAAAAACGAATATAACAATTATACTCAATACGAGATTGTGCGCAATAAATAACCGCTGTTAGCAATAACTACCAGAAACGCTTAACTCGCCTCTTCAAATATTAATTCCTCCAACTTAGCAGCTTAAAATTATTTGAAAATGGCGACAGGCATAATGTGGTCTCTCATTGGTAATCCGCTAAAATTTAATTGATTTACCCACACTTACGTGAGCCAATGCGAGTTAAAGAGCTACTTACTGTAAATTGTTAATTGCACGATTTGAGATTTCAGCATAAGAACACTTATGCATAAACCACCTATTAAGTATTTATATAATTTCGTTTGAAAACGGGGCATACATTTCTAAAATATCACGGATATTCGAAGTTTACATTGTTGTTGTAGGCAACAACAACAATATATTACCATCAATAGCAACATCTTGAATTTATTGTCGGTATTTTTGCATGGCCTTGCCAGGAAGCGCGCTTACTTGCTCCAATCCTCTCATTTTTTAACTGAGCTCTTTTACATTCGTTTTACTTCCTTGTCCAAATAAGCACACAATTCTGTATCTGGGCAATTTTTTAAGTATTTGAATTACTTAAAACTTTTGAACATAAATTTTCGCTCAACAAGATTGAATTAGTGTTCGAAGAGAGACAGAGTAAGTGAAAGGGAGAGAGAAAGCGCGCGTGCTATAGCGTAAGCGTGAAAGCGAGAGTGGGGGATCTCTAAAAGTTTAAAAGGAATTAAAATGATGTTCGTTTTACAGGCCATTACGAGCCGAATGGCTTGTTCTTGGTGTGACCTTACTCCTGCGTGTCTGTAAAGATTTCATATTCAATGCCTTTTATGCGTTCGCCCTGGACGGTGCGTGCTTGGGATAAGAGCGTTCCGATACATTTTATGGCAGTTGTGTTCCACTGCATACTATTAAATTGTATGTAAATATGCTGTCGACGAGTAATAACGCATTAATGGCAAATATAAAGGTCAGTGCAATTAACTTGCGACGATTTAAGAAGGCAGCCACATTAAAAGTTGTTAAAAAGAAATGAGAATTTATTCGACGTTCAAGTTATTTTATACTATATATACTATAAATTGGAAATTAAGTTATAACATATTGTGGATAGCTCTTAAAAGTTTAAGTTGACTTTTAGTAAGGTTTTTATGTTTATTATGTGGCTTAAAAATTCATACATGTTATTCATTTAAATAGTAGATGGATTAATGAATATCTAATGGAAAGTAATGAGAAATGGAAAGCAGAAAAGTTAAGAATTTGGTGAGTAAATTCGCTTCTATTATATTTTGTCAACTTAACTTAAGGCTATCAAAAGTATATTGCTTCATTTGCAATTCTCAAACAGTTTACAATTAAATTGATTAAGTGATACATACACATGTATGTATATCAGTGAGAAGTTTGATCTCCATATGTCAATTAGTGTGTGTTTGGCAGCTGTTGTGTACGACGCGAAAATTTTGTGTGGCCATTTCACTATAAAAAAAAAATTAACAACGAGCTTGCTTGAAATTCGGTGTTTCCTACAGATTTGCAGCTAGAGAATAGTAGAAGAGAAAGTATTTTGAAGAGTAAACTTTACCATAAACATAAGTGTTTGAGTGGCACAAAGCATTCAGTGAAGGTCGTGAAGTCATCGAAAATTTGCCTCGGACCAGCAAAGGATGTCAACATCTCTTATGGATCGACACAACATACTTTGGTTAATGTTTTGGGTATGAAACGTGTCAATACCAATATAGAAACCGCAAAAGAGTTGCTTGACAACGTAGCTGAGGACCTTACATTCATCGAACGCATCATTACAGGTGACAACACGTGAATTAGTGAATATGACGTCAAAACTGTCTAACAATTGCGAATGGCGTCCAAAAATGTGTCGAAACCGAAAAACTAAAATTCGTTGAAGGCACTGAAGGCCATCTCTACCGAGGCTTATAACAAGTGTATGGAAATTAGCTTAAGCGTCGGCATGTTTGTATAGGTTCAGAAGCATATTTTGAAAACGATAATAAAAAGTAGTTTTTATTGTCAGCCCAAGTCAAATTTGGTCATTTGGCTATAACATTGACGAAGTTATAGCACCTATACGGGAGCGTCTAATTAGAGTACGCTTATAAATAGAAATATATTTAATCTGTTGAAACTTTAAGACTTTTTTCTCGAAACAACCCGGCCTGAATGATAAAAAAAATTTGCTATCCAACCGATTGGGGTGAAATTTAAATACGTTATTTTACTCATCGATAGCTCTCACAAGAACTGGGATCTTTTTTTATCGCTAACTTTCCATTTTACAGCCCCATTTCTATTTTAAAAAAATTTTTACTTGTTTTCGAAATCAACCATTTTTTTTATTCTTAAACGAAATTGTTCAATCCTAGTTCCAGCCAGAATGACAAGCTCACAAAGCAATAATCTTATCGGTTTTTCTATTTTAGATGTCCTCTAGTGACCAAATCTCCCCTTTTTTTCTTTTTTTTGAGAAGCTCACTTTAGTGCAACGAAACAACAAATTTAAAACAAAAAAGGCAAAAATAAATTTTTTGTACTCTCTGAGATACTATGAAGGGGGGGTAAGGTTTCAAGGTAAAAAAAAGACTTTTTTGCGAATTATTTACTTAAATATGGATTGAGTAATTTTATTCGGACCTTTTGTACATTATTGAGCATATTTTCGACAATATAGGGTAATTTTTCATGCAGGAATATTGAAGCATAAGCCGGTAACAGAGCTTCCCCAAGAACGTCTTGAGAAAATAAACAATTTGTGGTGTTCACCATAACTCGGCTGGAAATTATCCGAAAAAAAACCAAGAAAAATTAGTTAAATTATGATCAAATCTTCCCCCCCAATGTTCTCTGATAATTTTTTTTATTTAAAAAAATTTGTCGGCTATTTAAAGTGTAAACTGTTATTTTCCACTAAAAAGTTCGCCATTTTGGGGGTGGAAAACACCCTTCATGTAAAAAAAATTTTTTTTACTAATATTGGTGGCGGTATTTTATGTGTCGAAAATGTGTATAAAGTTTGAAATGAATCGGTCAAGTACTTGTAGTTTTGAATTTAATTGAGTAGTTTTGAGAAAAACTCGTCTAAAGTTTATGAACTATTGGTTGGAGCGTTAAAGGCCAGAAGATTAATAAGAAAATAACTTTAAGAATATTGCTTCTATCGACCTAAAATTTTAAGGACATATTCTTGAAATGTTAAACAATAAGATAAGAGAAAAAAATCGATTTTTCGAAAGTAAAAACTCTACCCTTTGGTTTTGCTCTACAGACTTCATTAGGTAAGTTATACATGAAAATTTAATTGTCATAGCCCAGTAATACTATAATCATGTTTCATAAAGGGCTAAGGTTATAGTAGTGGTACCTGTTATTTAAAAATTATTAAACACTTTAAAAAACGCTGGGGCAAGTGTATTTTGATTATATGGGCAAATAAACACAGCACGTCTTCCCTTTAACAAAGCTTTAATCTAGTGAGCATTTAGGGATCAGTAAAAAGGATTAGCTCTGTAAAGTTTGTTTACGTACATACATAGATTTCACTATCTAGCCGTCCAATAGCTTAATTAAAAACTCCAGAAAAAATTTGAATTAATTAAAATGCAACAATTACTGGCATTCGCCCTCATAGTTTCGTGAAATGTCTCATTTTCATGGTTTTTACGAACATAATAAATAGGAATATATTCATATGGTGGAGGCAACCGCTGCCAAGTGAAATTTTTGTTGTGATTACATTGGCTTACATACACATTACATTTGTTGTTGCATTGTATTACTTGAATGCTCATCCAGCGTAACTTTTCGAGCTTTCCTAGCTTTCACAGCAGAGAAAGTTGCATTTGGCATTGCACTAATTGTTTTGCTGCTGCTGTCTGCATGTCTACATCGGACCGACTTACAATCAGTGTTGTAATTTGGCTTTTTGGCAGTTGCTTCTACTGTTATTCTAGGCGGAAGCAGAAGGCGAGGAGGCACATACTTTCTTCTTCTCTCCTTGCAGTTTTGCGCATTGGCAACAAAATGCTTCACATTTAATTGTAAACTCTCGAATTGAACTGCTCTTTACGATACGGCTCACTTTCGGCCTCAGCTAAGAATTTATTTTCATTTTTGTACCAATACTTTTTGCTGCATTACATTACGCAGCAATACAGAAAAATACTGCAGTAGCCCGAGGCAATGCTGAGTGCTTTGACTTTGAATGGTCATAAAATTTGCTTATGTATTTGTTAGTGTGTAAATATGTAAAATATCAAAACAACTGGATAAACAATTATATTAAAACTTTTCTTTAGCGACATGTTCAAAACTATTCAAATTAAATTTTCCATTTGCTAAAACCGAAGCTAAAATTTGCATTGCAACGATAAACCGATCCAACTGCCCATTTGTTTTTATTATGTTGTTTTTGTTTTGTAGTTGCATATTTTTCCTTTGTTTTGCTTTTGTTTGGAAATGCTGATAAATGCTTTTTGGCAAAAGCTATCAAAACAGCCGCTCTTTCCCTTTGTCATTGTTCTACTTAAAAGTCGGCTCCAACGCATGAACCCACGCATATAGACGAACAGAATATTTTCGAGACCGAATGGTAGCTTGTTGCAAAAAGGTAGGTAGATCGCTATATTAGGTGTGTTCAACACTTTAAATTTTAAATCGAAATTTCGCGAGTTTAGAGAGTTCAATTGCAAAAATGGTTTTTATTACTTATATTAAAAAAAATACTCCTGAAATACGATAAGCCGCTAAGCTTAGACGTGATTTTATGAGCTTTACGATTTTCATTTGTTAGCATAAGTCAACCAAGGATTTTTTTCGTGAATTCTTGGCCAAAAACAGTACTATACGATGCCCCAGCCTCCACGTGACTTTTTCCTATTTCCAAAAATAAAGAGAACCTTACAGAGCCATCGTTTTACAACCATAGATGAGATTAAAAACGCATCACTGAAAGGGCTAAAGGCTTTCCCAAAAATCGAGTTTGAGAAAGGTTTCAACGATTAGAAGAAGTGCTTGCATAAGTGCATAATATTTAATGGAGACTATTTTAAGGCGATAGCAATAGTGTAGACAAATGAATAAATTTATTTTTTCCAATTCCCAATCTTCCCGTTATTTTTTTAACACAACCGTAGAATTGTTCATTTAATGAAATATTAAGAGGTAGTAAGAATCATTTAAGGAAATGTTGAAAGGTGTTTTCGTTTCAGAACGAATTAATTTAGTAGTTTAGAAAACGTGATCAACACATTAAGTTTGCCGTCTTTTAAAGAACTTATCTCACCATGCTTTTATACCACACATATAGCCTAACTTAATGTATAACAAGCAAAAAAGTTAACTACGTTTGCGCCGAAGCTGGAATACTCTTCACAAATACAAAAGATTTCTACAAAAACTTGATTTTGACCGGTTGTTCGGCAGCTATATGCTGGAGTGGTCCGATATCGGCGGTTCTTCGGAGATTACAGATCTTGAAGATAACTTGTCAAATGAAAAAGTTTTCCATACAAGGACTTGTTTCCGTTCATTCAGCTATAGTGGTCTGATAAGAATAAATTTCTTCGAAGATTGTAGCGTTGCCTTGAACAATAATATGTCCCAAATTACGTGAAAATATTTCGTCAAATAAGTTTCACGCACAAGGACTTGATTTCGATCGATCAAAAATTGAGGGATAAGTTCGCATACATACAAGTACAAACAGACAGACCTGATCCTTTATTTTATCGTGGCAAACTTATAGACCCCGTTCAGGATGTAACAAAAACAGTAGTGATTGTATCGAGAATAGTGAAGAAAAATTGTATCTTACAACAGTCGACAGTATCCAAGGATTTTTTCGACAAAAACGCAGTGTTTGTCTTGAAAATATATCGGACTTCTGAATGAGGTTTAAAAATGATTTAATCTATACTGATGTCCACTTCTCCAATTTAACTAACACTAATAATGTCGTACAAATCATTTTCAGAATATTCTAGCTCAAAACGGTAAGCAATCATAGAGTTTGACGAAAGAAGAACCCGTATTGAAGCAAATAAATTGCAGAAAATGGCGCTGCTTCTGATGAAGACTCCAGACAGTATTACGAGTGTCTCGCTTAACTGAGATTCGCAAGAAGGAAAAGAGCTCGCGACTGACAAGAATTAACATGTAGGAGGTTGGTACTGTGCGAATTAACCGATGTCAAAATCACTTGGAATAACGCAAAGGCTACAGTCCTAAATCGTGTGAGATTGCACAACCTTGTAGAGCAACAAGCTCTAGAGAAGAGTAACAAGGAAAAAATGGTATTGTGTTGAAAATGTGTAAAAATGCGGATGATTCGAAGATTTAGCATAGCACGTCTTATGAAACCTAGTTTATTGACTAAGGGTTAATAGATGGGGTTTGAATTCTAGTATTTTATAGTATGTTATAAAAATAGATTCTTACAACGATATCTGAAATAATTGTTTCGGAAATAAAAATGCTCTCCACGAAAAATCATCCGCTGTGCATAGTGGTCCTCACAACCTTTGTTTTAGTTTCGACTTGTCTTATGACTTGTGCAAAGGAAATTTGCTCTTAAAGACGTTAAGTCTATGGAAATTTTAAGGTCAGGTCTTATATTTTCATAAAGCTACATTTTTCTAGTCCATAATAAAAAAAAAGTCTTTCAGCTTCATATAGAGGGAAATATTTACTCAAATTACAAATATTTAGGCTTATAATAAAGCTTAGAACAGATATAACGGCATATTTACCGTTATATTCGGTAGATATACAGTTTGCCCGACTTTCAATGTGAGGCGAAAAGTAGCCTTTGCTCAGTTTTTGCTCCATGATCAGTTTTTGCTCCTTAATTTTACGTTACTTTGAATATGTATATGTTTTTATTGTATTCTAACAGTAGGACTTTTTGTAATAAAATAAAAAAAAATTGAGTTTAATATCTTTTTTCATTACAAATTTATTATCAGTAGAAATTTTGCTTAGTTCTTGTCCGACTTTCACTGTGAGTGACTGTACATACTTATATGCAAGTATTTAGAAAACTCTAGTCTACAAAGACAAAGTATATATAATATATACCATTCCTGCCGGGACGCAAACGATTGTTTGAGGCAAGCAATTTTTGCTCAGCTCCTTGTGTCAGTTTGTATTCGGACTGGGTTACAGTCTTAATTGAAATTTCTTAATTTCATTACGAACTCTTTGTATTTACACTCGTAGGCAGAGACACACTTACTACTTTACACTCAGCATACCCATCCGTTATTTTGTAATACAGAGAACCTCTATAATTGCAAAGGTCATTTCTTGCAATTTCATCAAATTGAGTATGTAAAGATTGTTGGCTCAACGTAAACTTAGGCGATCTAAAATTGCATCGCCTGTTTGCTTTTATGTCGAAATGAGGAATTTCATCAACACTCGCTCCCACACGTCCTACACACACACACACACGTACACGTGGACGCCATTAACACTTAATTCGCCATTGTTTTCGTTCTTCAACATTTCAGCATCCCATTTTACCCCCTTCTTACCATTCGTAGCACTTTATTTGTCCGAGCACACAAAAATGTGTGAATTTGCTGCAAGTTTTCGGTCAGTTTTGTTTATGCAGTGTGCGGTCGACCATCAACGACAGAGTAAACATTCCGAAGAGTTTAGCAAGGCTATTGTTTTTATTAGTGTTTTACAAGAATTTATGAACTTTTCATAGAAAATAAATTTTAAAAGTAATGCCGAGTAATTAAGAAATATATGCAAGCAAGTGTGGGAATTTTGGAAAATTGGAAGTGAAAGCTTTCACTCTTTTTGTTTTCATTTAGTGAGCTGCAAGAAAATGGCAAGACCATAATGAAAAGAACGTAAGAATATTCCCTAGTTTAAAACTCCATGAGCCGAAAGATATGCAAATATTATTCGGGGATTCGAGCTCATTTTGGACAAATTGGGTTAGATTATTACGAGTGTGTCTACTGTATCCCAGTGGAATGGCATCACGAAATAATTTTAAGGATTGAAGGAATAACTCATAGTCAGAGAGTCGCAATCTAAAATTACATAAGAACCATAAGAACCGCAGGTGTACGCCTCACATAAAACGTTTCATTAGAAGCATGAGACTAACGAATAAGATCAAAAACTGTCCACAGATATGAAGTAAAGCTCGGCCGAACATGTAACAGAGTTTATAGTTGCTTAAAAGTAACAATCAAAAATAATTATTTATAAATATGACAAAATACATGAAAAGTATACCCATAGTGTTTATCCAGTAAATGCCAGACTTACTTTAAGGAAAGTGTAAAATTTGCATGTTTCGATAGTTGAAATTAGGGAAAAAGCTGGTACTAATGAGCGCATAACCACTATTAGGCAAGTATTCGATAACTGAATTTAAACTATGATTACAAATTTGAAAAACGTTAATATGACCCTTAAAATATGGACAACGGAATGGCATAAAATTCTGTAATCGAAACGAATAAGTTAAATTTGAAAGCTACCGGTAAATATACTTATGACATCTAAAGGGAGAAAAGTCATTCTATAGACCATTTACAGTAAAGTAGCAGGTATAATAGTGTAGGAGGGGATTAGAAGTAATTATTAGAAAGTAATAACAATTTCCAATATGCAAATTTAATTGAAAACTTTTGGGGATGGCTCGAGACGGCAGTATTATAAAATATCCACACTTATCGAGACCATCAAGCTAATCCTATGTATGAATATAAGTTGTAACTTTATAGCAGACAAACTATGCAAATAACAGTACTTAAATCAGTGAAATACATTTAACTTAGCTAATATAGCGATGTTGATGTGGAATATAAATTTATTTTTGATTTTAGTTGTAAAAAACTTCATTTTATAATGACAACTCTTAACGTTGGCTATTCGTTTAGTCAATTCACCATCCAAAATAAGTATACTTGTAGAAGTGGTTCTAGAATAAAATACTTGGAAAACTGAAACTGCTTAACCAGCAAACACATCATCGCTAAGGTATCGGCTTCAATAATGATGCAATAAGAGGGTAAACCCGTCTATAATTTCCAAAACATTGAAATTTCTATAGATTTTAGTACACTTGAAGGTTCCACCAACATCATTCAGTTCGCAAAACAAAAAACAATTCCCAGTCCAATTTTCGACGAGGGTACTGGGAGACTATCACAGGTACCCACTTGCAAATGCTCCATTGATGTAAGACTAAAAACACATATAACACGAATTCCACGAATCACCAACGCCTGTAAGGTCCTTTAGAAAAAGATTATTCCGAAATTTGGTGATTTCGACAAGTTAATTGAAAAATGGAAGAAAGTGAACTTTTTTTTCCTTGCTCCTAGAACTAATTATCAAAGCTGGGTCTTTTTAGAGCTCTAGACTTAAATGTTCTAAATTCCTTATTCAGATAAGGAAACAACTTTCATGTTAATAAAAAATTTTAGCATATATTATATATTAAGTTCAGTTCGGATCACTATGGCACATAGCTGTCATACAAACTAACAAATATTTTGTATTTGCAAAGGGTGTGATAGCGGTACAACCGAAGTTAATGTGTTTTTTCTTGTTTTGCTATTAACTGCCTCTTGAGTCTTATATACCAACATGCTCATAGATTTTCTGATTGAGCAGTTAAATCAATAGACAAATATAAATTTTACGTTCGCTTATTTATAAGGAAAAATTCATGATAAAAATGACAATAAATGATTTATAGTACACTTACGGCCAATGGTAAATGATGTGCATAAAACACACACATGCACACAAACGCTTATCCAAACCACTCACAGGCAAACCATTTAACCAACCGAGAGCATTGTTAAATCGTTTTAACGGCTATAAATATATGCAATATCTATATTATAATATGTTTGCAAGCAAATTTCATGACCTACACACACATTTATATAATATATTTACTTTATGGTGACACTCATAATAATATTGAGACAGACATACATACTTATATGCATGTATGTATGTATACATATATAAATCAAAATTTTTAAATAAATTCAACGATCTAATAAAAACATAATTTAACAAATCGAAAGATTGAATGCAGGAGCGATTGCGGAGAGTGTATGTATGCATTTAATATTGTCAAGTGGAAACTAACGGTAGTGGCTGCATCAAATCGAATTTGCATTTTAATGTCTAAAACAATGTCGGTGCGATTGCAGGCGAGTCAAGAAACGCTGTGAAACGCCTGCAGTAAAGCGAAAAGCTCTCGAGATGCTCGTAGTATGCCTGGCACATAATCACACGGACACATAAACACATACTAACGTACATATACACACATACACAGGGAAGATGTCCGCACACAAGGCAGCGATACAAGAATGTAGTTGCCATATGCCATACACCACTCGCCATATTGCCACACTAACTGCTTACTGTCGCCTTGTTGGATTTTTGCTGTTGTTGCTTTTTTATTTTTCGGTCGTTTATGACTTCTACAACGCATTTGCCCCACTTCGCTTCCGTTTCGGAACGCTGGCGTGTTGCAGTGAATGAAGATGCCGGCCAAACCGCAGCTAAAGGCCATTTTATCCACACAGATGCACATCTAAATTATCGTGTCCATTGCCGCAATTTGCCAAAGACAACAAGCAGTGCAAATAGCATGGGGTAGGAAGAAAAAATTGGAGCACAAAATATGAAATGCTTAAGGAATACATATGTATGTAAAGGAGGAAGAATTTATTACTTGTGTAGTCGACTGAATAATGGGTACACTTGCACAGTGTTGCCACATTGTTCTGAACTTAAAAAATTTGGGTGATTATATGTTTTAAATGTTCTAAATTTTATCTATCTATTTTTATGTTCCAAATGTTATATATGAGTTTTTGCTATTTTTATTATTTTTTGGGGCATAAGTCAAAATTTCTGAATCCGTGAAATAAACAAATATACGACAAATAATGTCAGTTAAACTCTGGACTAAAACGTAAAAAACGGAAGACGAAATATGGCCTCAAAGAAAAACATGGTTAGAATCGAACTATGTTGTCATTTAGTAAAATTTGTGTCAAAAATAACACTTTGGAAAACATTTATAAATATCGATTTTTTTTTGTGAGCATTTACTTTACAAATTTGAGGTTTTGAGTTCCACTTTCTTGAAAATTTAATGCAAAAAATGATAATAAAGTACAACTATTGATATCTAATAAGGTTATAGAGAGAGATCAAAATAAGTTAATATTTAGCAGCGAAATCACTAATAGAGCCAAGTTGAGTTAGGGAAGCAGCACCTTATAAAGCAAAAGAAATTTAAGATGAGGCTGAAAATATAATTAGTGCTCCATTATACGTTCCTAAGGAATAACAAAACTGTAATTTTAATGTATTCATAATTCTGACAGAGCCGTTTTAGTAAGTCTAAAGGCGGCTAACGGTTTGCACTTAACGAAAAACCTTTTGCATCTTTCTAGTCACATTGTTTGATATAAAAGCTCTTCTAGTCGAATTAGGGTTACTTAATAAAGAAAAAAGATCTTTTATGAAGATATTTATCTTTATTTTGATCGGTTAGATTGTATGGCAACCATACATGCTATAATGATCTGAACTGAACAATTTGTTCTTGTTTTGTCTTGTCAAAAAAAAAGCTTTTCAGAAATTTGTTTTAATTTGATCGATCAGTTTATATCGCAGCTATTAACATTATCGGCGATTCCGTTAAAAAAAAACAGCTTCGTGGTGACAAAAGGACTGGTGCAAAATTTCAGATCGATATCTCAGAAGCTGAGGAACTAGTTCGTGTACAGACAGACGGACGGACAGACAGTCGGGCATGGCTAAATCGACTCAGTTCGTCACGCTGATTTGCATATGTATATACTCTAGAGGGTATTCGACGTTTCGTTCTGGGTGTTACAAACTTCGTGGCAAACCTAATATACCCTGTTCAGGATGTATTTATATATGGAGATTGATTTAGCTGTAATCTTTATGATTTTAAAGTACTAAATAAATTTTTAAATATAAAAGAGGCCTTCATAAACGATTTTTTATAAGATTCTAGAAAGAGTTTAAGGAGCAAGTAATGTTTCATATGGCAACACTATGGCCTTGACGGCCATTAAAGATATAACGTTCGTAGAGAGAGAAAAAGAGACTTAAAGAATATGCGCGAAAAAACCAGCAAGAAAGTGAATTGCTTGGAAGAATTTAGCATATGCTTAAGAACAAACACACACACACACCCGTGTGCTTTATGGCATGTGTATGTTTCTCTACTATTTACATACAAATGCAACTCATACTCCACGCTGCAACGCAGCAGTTATCCTTCAGCTTGCTGCTCTACTACTTGCAGCAAATAAGTAGTTGTAACCTAATCACAATATTTCATGAACTATATTAAATGCATAAGTGCCTGGCTGCATGCAACATTGCGCCCACACATGCACATATGCAACCCACACACACACAGGACAGATTGCATATTTCCTTTGAGCTTCAAGTGCTCTGCAGATATACTTGAGAGTACAAATTTATAATATGTAAGCATTCCTTATGTTAGATCATGTTAAGATGGCTTGGCTCCTTGGGAAACACCAATTTTAGAGGACCGCAAATCTGCAGTAACAACAAATTGGCGAAATATATTATAAGTGAGCTGTGAAATTAAGTTACAGCGAAAATGCAAACAATGGCATAAATCTGTGAAAAGTGATTCAGCTTCATGCATAAGTGTTACATCTTCATTCGTCTCCGTCGCTTCTAATATAGATATATACATACACACAAAAAAACATTTATTTGGTCAGACATTGCAGTTATCTTAAGTATTATGATTTTAGCTACTTCGGTACAAGCAGTCTGGCAATTATAATTTCTATACCATTAAATCACCCGAAAGTTCGAAAATCTTTATATTAGCTAAATGGGAAGTATTGACCCGATTCAACCCGTTTTTTTTTTTTTGACATACAAGCATTGAATTTCAATTACATATTCCACACGATGACCAATATTTGCGGTAAAATGTCAACTAAAGGCACTGGGGTCCACATATTCAGTACCTGGGGGCGTGAACAGTTTTGGTCTGATTTGAACAATTTTTGGTTATAAGGTGGCACACTGGAAAATGAACGACTTAGATAGAATTTAATACTGTGTTATATGGGAAGTAGGCGTGGTTGTTGTCTGATTTCCTCCATTTTCGCACTGTAATAACGGAATATCAGAAGAATGTTATTTGTCGAATTTGGTATAAATCGGACTAACGGGGCATGAGATGATTTCTCCTAAGAGTGGACGATGGGCGTGGCATCGTCCACTTTTAGGCTCCTCCCAATCTGGATGTAAAACTTAATGTTTATCGCACTTTAAGTAATTTTTAACAAAACCGCTAAATTGGGAGTGGCCGGTATTATTATTCGATTTCAACTATTTTCACACTGTGTTATGAAGGGTGAAAAATTTTATCCTGGGTAAATTTGGGTGATATATCTTGAATCATTTGGAAGATATATACATTAAACTAATTAGAAAGCTGGGCCCCATTCTTTAAGATTTTCAAGCCACAAGTGCCCCTCCTTAATGTGATTTGTTGTGCGAAATTACTTTTTAATATCTTGACGGCTTAGTTATGGCACTTTATACGTTTCCGATTGATGGCGTTTTGTGGGCGTGGCAGTGGTCCGATTCTGCTCATTTACAATACTTAATACGATGCCACAGAATACGTGTACCAAGTTTGATCAAGATATCTTAATTTTTTCTCAAGTTACAGCTTACATGTACGGACAAACATGAATGTTGAATAAACTCAAAAACTACTGAGCCGATTTCAAAAATCCCTTCTCCATTGCAAAGATAAATGCACTCTAAGTATCAAAGGCTATATTTAATGCTAGTAAGGATTACGGAGCCTTACTAAAACTTAAGTAACATAACCCAACGAGTAAAAAAAGTGCTCTAAAACGTCTTTCGTCGCATAGGCTGTTGAAACTATTACTGATAGAATAAAAGTATGTTCTACAATATTAAAGAACATATCAATATCGAGATCGGTCATCCAAATCTTCGCAATCACTATCCGATTTGATTATACCAGGATTTTTATCCATTGTGAATACAAAAGTACCCAAAATATCTTTTAGAGAGAAATCGGTACAGGAAGCGGAAAAAATATCACAGTTGGAAATTGATTATGTTACATTTTCGCATATGTTTAATAATATAGAAGTCACTTTTAAAGTTGCTTAAGTAAATTTATTATTACATTTAAGTATATAATTTCTGTTAAATAATAATATAAGGTTGTCAAATATCTCCCTTCCGCTTTTTTGTCTTTTGAATTTCGCGGCTATGTACAAAGCGCTACAGAGCTCGTATCTGGCAACACTATACATAATTTGAAAGGTCTTGACATAACCTACAAAACAACGCTATGCATGATTAGTTTGGATATTGCGTTCAACAGTTATAGACGTGTAAACATGGAGTTCACTAACGCCGAAATTCGCGCTATTTTAAAGTTTTCCTTCGTTAAAGGCAAATCCGCTAGAGAAACGTTCCGTGAGATTAATGGTGTTTGGCGGAGGAATGGTTTCGACGATTCAGAGCCGGTGAAAACGACACCATGGATAAGCCAGCCGGCGGAAGACCTGTGACGACAAATACCGATCAAATCATGGAATACATCGAGTTAGACCGGCATATGGCATCTCGTGACATCGCCCAGGAGATGGGAGTTAGTCACCAAACCATTTTGAACCATCTGCAGAAGGCTGGATACAAAAAAAAGTTTGATGTTTGGGTGCCGCATAATTTGACGCAAAAAAACCTTCTGGACCGAATCAACGCCTGCGATATGCTGCTGAAACGGAACGAACTCGTCCCATTCTAGAAGCGGATGGTGACTGGCGACGAAAAATGGATCACATACGACAATATCAAGCGAAAACGGCCGTGGTCGAAGGCCGGTGAATCGTCCCAAACTGTGGCCAAGCCGGGATTGACGGCCAGGAAGGTTTTGCTGTGTGTTTGGTGGGATTTGAAGGGAATCATTCACTATGAGCTGCTCTCATATGGCCAGACGCTTAATTCTACCATCTACTGCGAACAACTGGACCGCTTGAAGCAGGCGATCGACCAGAAGCGTCCAGAATTGGCCAACAGGAAGGGTGTAGTGTTCCACCAGGACAACGCCAGACCACACACTTCGTTTATGACTCGCCAGAAGCTACGGGAGCTCGGATGGGAGGTTTTATCGCATCCACCATATAGCCCGGACGTAGCCACCTGTTCCTGTCCATGGCGAATGCCCTTGGTGGTGTGAAGTTGAACTCAAAAGAGGCTTGTGAAAAGTGGCTGTCCGAATTCTTCGCAAATAAGGAGGGGGGCTTCTGCGAGGAAGGTATTATGAATTTGCCGTCTATATGGAAACAGATCATCGAACAAAACGGCGCATATTTTAACTAAATCCGATCACTATAACACTTTTTATAAAGCATTGACTGAAGAGCAAAAAAGCGGAAGGGAGATATATGACAACCTTATATTATGCTAGAATTGAAGGTTTTAATGTGGATGTCTCAAACTTGTGTCACATAAAAAATACCGGAATAGTTCCAGTGTTAAGAAAAAGTTTAATCATAACCAAGTTTTTGGTTTTTTAGTTTTATCTTTTACAAAAAACTTAAAATAAATGTTAGTATTCAGCTAGTCACACTTAGCGTATTTATTAGCATAGATCATTAACGTACACAAAAAGCAGACTAACGGAGTGGTCCATTTCTTGATTCAGGTTTCATTAAGTTGGATTATTTGCTTACACCCCACATCCTTGAGTGTAACGTTGGATTCATGTTTAATTTTTATAAAGTATGAAGACATTACAAGAGAAACTTTTGTGGCTCCCAGGCTGCACAAAATTACCCGGACTGACAAAAAAACATGTTTACGTATATTAATATTTTCGGCTATAAAATAGGCTCATTTTGAACCAATACAAGCATGTCTCCAACTAATCAAATTTTCCAAACGCTTCCATAAGCCTCAGCTGAGTCATCTTTTGGTTTTTTCGGTTTCGGCTCATTTTTGAAGCGCCATTCGCTAGATTATTGAACAGGTTTTACAAGTTATACAGGTATTTATAAACCCACATCTCGCCACCAGTAATTATGAGTTTGATGAATGTAGGGTTCTTAGCTACATTATCAAGCATCTCTTTAACCAAAATATGTTCAGTCGATCCATAAGAGACGTTGAGATACGCTGTTTTCTCTCTTTTCGATGTTTTCGTTATTAACAGAGGTCAATGGATGACTCGCGTAAGGCATGTTTTCGATGACTTCACGACCTTCACTGAATGCTTCTTGCCACTCAAATACTTGTGTTCATGATAAAGTAGACTCCTCAAAACACTTCTGCTACATTTCCAACGATCCCGTAACCGTGATTCCATTGGAAACGCAAACTTCAAGCAAACTCGTTGGTTAATTACTTTTTTTCTGTATAAATCGTCAGACAAACCTTTCGCGCCGTAGAGAAACAACTGCCACACATGAATTATATATGGAGATCAAATTTCACACGAGAGTAAAAAAAAAGTTGGACCAACCTAGTAAAGAAATATTTGTTGATTCGGTTTGCGCGCGCACTAATCCGATCTGAATGTGATCAGATGGTATTTTAGCCTGCAGGCGGTGTTTGTGTTTTGTTTTGCATTTTTAGGATATAAAATAGATTAAATTAATCTTCAGGAATAAAAATATAAATATTATGTTTAAAATAATTCCTTTTGTCTCCAATTTATTATTTCCTAAAAATCTTATTTTTCTTAAGTAGATATTTTGAAAATATTGTTATAACACTGCACTTCAACTGCTTTTATATTGAAAGAAAATTACTATAAAAAATATTTATTCTTATTGGGACAAAGAAATCTCTAAATTCAAACTCTTCAACTTTTTAGCCACAAACCACAGCTAAGCTATTATTTTATAAATTTTCATTTCACAAATTGAGAATTTCTATCCCAAGCACACATTTTTGGGACATTCTTATTATTTATTAAGTATTTATTTTATTTCTACATTTCCTCGTGCTTCATATGTAGTTCTAGCAAAGGACATTGGTAGCTTCAATTTCCGTAACACAAAAAAAACATATTTTTAAATAACAAAAACCTAACCGACTGTAGTGCAAGCACTCTTTTTAATCCTACAGCAATAAACTCTTCATTTTAAAATATGAAATGAAATATTTAAAATCATATTTCATTTAAGAAATGTATTTTCTATACTGAAGGTAAGCGCTAGCTGCCTTTTACCTGTCCAACTGTCTGCTTGCAGGGAAAACGCTCGCTTGCAGCAACACACACACTACTCCCCACAGTGTTGTATAAGGTTTTGGTCTCACTTCTCACCTCACTCTGCATTTGCACATTATTGAATGACTTTCAGTGCTAAGCGTCCGCATGCGTGTGTGGCTATGTGTGCGTGCCTGCGTTTTGCGAAGTGGGATCTGCCACAGAATGCGCTTAGTGACAATCGGCAACTTTGCACTTAAACGTGTAATAAATGCAACTAACAAGGCGTACAACAATAACAAAGCATGCATGATATATGGTACATACAAATATGCGCCATAAACACACACATGTGCAGTTGACAGCGCCGCCCTGTAATGGTGAATGTGTGAAAGTAGAAATGCTGCTGTGGCAAGAAATGACGTTTGCGTTGTGCCATTTTTTCCTGTTCACTGCTTTATTTTATGTCTTCCTGTACTGTTACCGGTTGTTATTGTTGTCATTTCCGGCATACAAACACACTTTGCATACGGCGGTCGGGTGTGAGAAGGGCGGCTGTGAAACTCAACTAAACGTGTAGGAAAACTCGTGTAGACATTAATATGTATATATACCGTTACCTAGCCCTATATACTATGTACAAATGTTTGTGTTTAAATGCATGCAAGTGTAATAATTTTATGTATGTTTGTGTGTACATGTACAAAGGTAAACACGTGAATAAGCAAAACAGATAAAGCAAAAAGCGCAAAAATACGATTGCAACTGCTTGTTTATATTCGCAAAAATATATAGCACACATATATACATACATATGTAGGTAAACTCACACTCATACTCAAAAATATAGTGTACTCAGATTATCCCTTGCTGCCATTGTCTACACGACTGTCTGCATGCTTCCCTACAGCAGCTTAAATGCCGCGATCCCTTTTCTACTGACTGACTTCGTCGTCGACGAGCGTCGTTTGAATTTCTCATGTGACCACAAATGCTCCTCAACTAAACTCATTCCGCATGACTGCATCATCAACGTGATATGCAAAATAAATCATATAAGTATCTACCATATATGCCACTCACTTACGCGCATATTAAGGTGGTCCTTAGACGCCACTGTCACACATGAACTTTGATAAGAATTAGAGACGTTTTATAGGTAATTCAAAATTCACATCTTAAGATTATTAATCTGGGAACTCGCACAGTTTATTTACTACCTTTTAAAGTTCTCAGAAAGCCATAAGGAAATTGCGCTTCCCTTAAATGCTGATGACAGCAGGTAATGCCATCGAACTCTTCCTTGAACATTTCTTGATTCTGTACAGCAAAAGTCGAACTCCTTCTGCTGAAGGATCTGCAGAGCCTCTTTCTACCAACTAGTAAAAGTAATACACTGACGACTCAAGATTCTTGGCCATTGGAACCAAGCCCAGCATGTTCAAATAAATGATCTAGCTACAGAACTCGGGCTATAATGGCAGTGTGACCGAGACAAGAAGAGCCGATAATACCATCAGCGAAAGTTATGTATTCACCGATGAGTCAAAGAATGAAACAAGAGCAGACTTACTCTATATTAGTCCATACTCAAAAGGCAGCTTCAAACTAAATGACTACAATTCAGTTGTTCAAGCTGAAATTGTTGGAATAACAGAACGAGCCAACTGGGATTCTACGTTAACGCGTCAGCGAAGCGGCAATAAGGTTATATGAGTATAAGGCGGCAATAATGAGACAGTGGAAAACTTGGTGAAAATTATTTGAGTATGCAGTCATATATGTAAGTAGGTATAAAAGGAAATAAATAGGCACCACTCAGCTCCCTCAGTTGTTGCAGCAATAGACTCTAGAAAAACATCTCAGATCTTGGAGCACTAGAACTACTTTTAGGTAAGAGAGAACTAAGGGCATTGTAGGGGTCGCCACAGAACATCTATCTCTAAAATCCCACCTTCAGACACTTGGCAACGTAGAATCGCTGGACGAACATTCTTAGATTTAAGTTTGGTCGGTTAAGAACTCAAAAATACTTGTTTTAACCTATGACACAGAAACAGGTCTATAATCCTTCGCAGAATATTAAACCGTCACAAAAGTTTTACATCAGTCGGCAGCTTTTCCGGAAAACAACATCTTTGTAGAACTCCATTCTGTCTCGCTTAAAAGAAAATTTATCTAACGATTAAAAAGGTATTCTTAAAATATCCTGAGCTAAAGTTTGTTGTCCCCTATTGAGGCCCACCCTACTAGAAATAAATATATATTTACAATAAGTAAAATTCTTTAGTTGCATACTTAGCACACATAAACATTGAAATATCCAAACTTAATTTTTTTTTGTTGTTGCTGTCATCTTCAAATATGTCATATGAATTTATTTGTTTATAGGTATATCACACATGCTTCGCAGAGATATGTTGTTGTATATGAAATTGAACGAAGACAAGCATTTAGACAACCCGATCTGTATCGCTCTTATTCTTTTACGTAGGTATGTATGTAAGCTTCACAATACATATTGCAAAACGAGCAATTTTTGCGAACAAAATACTGAATAAAATGTAATACAATTGTACGACTGTAAGTATATATAATACAATATACATATGTACATACATATATAAAAAATGAAAATTCACTCAAGGAGATAACAGATATTCATCTTCACACTAATCAAATATGGAAAAACTTTTTACAGTCTACTAAGCAATGGATTTTCCTTTCCGAGCATACTCGTGGGACCAAAAATATGCAATAGTACAAACAAACAATACACTGTGTCAACAAAACCTTAAAGCGCAGAACGACGATGTTGGTGAAAAAGAATAACAGTAGAATCAAAACAAGGAAATCAAATGTATTTCCGCTATTGAAATTGAGGTTATAAATATCTAGTAGAGTTCCTTCTTGCTTTCAGTTAAGTGATAATTGAAAATATGTTAAGGTGTACGCAACATAATACACTTAAGACTGGATAATATTATTTTTAATATGAGGAACCCTTCATCTACATCTACAATACTAGCATCGGAGCAAACAGGAGTATGCGAATTGAAAGAGTTAGAATTGCTCATAGCTGTAATAACCATAAGTTCACTGCTAATGCCTGTTCAACAACGTGACGTACACTCGAAATGAAGTAATATATGAGAAAAAAAAATAACACGTGAGCTATAAAAAAGAATTTCCGCCCAATTGATAGGAAATCGGGAAATATTTCTGAGCCGAGTTGAACAAATTAAGTGTATAGGATTCTGCTAAAGATATCATATGACGAGAAAAGCACCTGTAAATTCTGTAAAAGGGTTCGAAACCCCTTATGAACAAAAACGCCTTTTACTCAAGAAAAAAATCGAAATTTGTTTCCTTATATGTACGAGTGTATCGAGTGTACATAGGTATATGCATTTGAAAACATTCTCCGAAGCTTTATATAATATTTTTCACAAATACAATGGTTTCTTACAAGAACTTTATCGTGCAATTTGTATGGCAACTATATGATATAGTGATCCGATATTGGCTTCTTAGTGAGGAAAGGACAGGACATTTCAGAACAATAACTAGAAAACTGAGGGGCTGATTCGAATATATACGGACAGACAGGTAGACGGACATGGCTAAATCCACACAGCTCATCATTCTCATTATTTATGCATATATTTTATAGGGCCTCCGACGTTGGGGTGTTACAAACTTCGTTGCAAACTTAATATACTTTGTTCAGGGTATAAACATAGTCATCGCCACCAGATACCTATTTTCTACAGCTACGGGATCAAAGGAATCCAAATGTTTTAAAAATAAATCAGTGATTGTTGAAAGACATTAAATTCATTAAATGTACATTATTATTTTTTATATATTAAATATGACTTGCAAGTGGATATAGCCCCTAAAATTTGTTGTTGCTGTGTATAGAAAATTTTTGAATTTTTTGGAAAAGTATTTAACTTTTTCACCATAAAAGCTCATTGGTTCTTTTACACAAAATAACACCATGATCAGTAGTAAGAGTATTTAGTTAGTATTTAGTACATATCTATAAATTACAACTACAACAATATGCAAATTCACATGCAAATTCCAGTGTTCATTAATAGCCAGATAAATTCCCTCTAGACTTATGTTAATGGTCAGTTATGAAAATGGTAAATGTAGAAAGCCATCAAATGGAAAAAATCAGTGGAAAAGCTAATGTGTGTTGCAAACAAAAAACGAAGATGCATTGAATGAAAAAGCACTGATAAGTTATTGGTTGAAACAATGAGTAAAGAAGAAATGAAAGAGCAAACAACAATGCGTTTAGAAAAACGTTTTTACAACTTAAACAAGCACAAACAAATATTTACATACACATATTTACAAGTATATACGTACACACAAATGAAGCAAATATTAACATTCTTCTCTACAAGTATCAACTTTGAAGCCTTGTGTTTTAGTAACACATCCATAATGACGTTGCTTTATGAGTCTTTAAGATTTACAATATTATATATAAGCCTATATATAAGTACATATATTTAGATATAGACGCACATAGAGCAATATACATATATATGTATGTAGGCAGTAATGGATAAAGTGTAAAAAAGTTAACATCTGTTTAACGGATTATTATGAGGCTTTATTGCCAATATTAAGAGCGGTAACAAGCAATTTGTTTAGAGTTTGATTACATCTTCTGAATAGCTACGATTTTAGACAGATGCTGATGGAAAAATTATCCCTTTTTAATATAAGTTAAAACAATTTTATTCGAAGAAAGTTCTTTCACAATAACACGATATTTAATTTTAGTAAATTGTTAAATAATTGTTAATTACCTAATTATGTTAAAGGTGAGGTAAGAATCTTTTATATTTCAGTTCAAACAGTTTATTTACAATTATGAATAAACTACATACTTTGAGGAGTAAGAGAGCAACTGCAAGGCAAATTACAAAACATAATCGTGAAAGGAAAGAAGCAGTGTAAGATTGCCGAAAATGTTGAACGTACGCAAAACTTCGTTTTTAATGTTTTAGCGCCGACAAAACCGCATTCCAAAACATACAAAAAGTGTGTGGGAGTTTTTCCTGGCTTTGCTTGGTCCAATATTTTTTATTAAGGAAAGTATAAACTTACACCTTCACGTCCAAATACTTGAAGAGATTATTCTACCGTTTGCTGGGTGGAAAATGGCCTTGAAATCGATATAGGAGCAAAACATTAACTTCGAAACCCCTTTCGGGATCGAAAACAAATTTCTCAGCATAATTTGGAGCGTTTTAAACAGAATAAAACCGATTTCTTGTGTCGTTTTATAACTATGGTTGGGACTTAGATCTACCACCATGGTCCTAAATTGAAACAAGAACGTTAACAGTGGACTGAAGCTGGTTGTTCAGCTCCAAAGCAGGTGAAGTCACAATGATCAACAAA
The DNA here is from genome assembly GCF_042242935.1 of Bactrocera oleae. NCBI lineage: Eukaryota > Metazoa > Arthropoda > Insecta > Diptera > Tephritidae > Bactrocera > Bactrocera oleae. The sequence goes on along the minus strand of NC_091539.1, from coordinate 39,037,151 downwards.
GAAGGTTATGACATGATTTTTTGGGATGCAAAAGGAATTTTGTTGATTGATTATCTGCAGAAAAATAAAAAATCAACTCTGAATATTATTGCAACCTTTTAGACCAGCTGGATGAAAAAATTCGTGAGAAAAGACCTGGTTTGCAGCACAAAAAATTCATTTTTCATCAAGACAATGCACCTGCCCACAAAGGTGTTTTAACAATAACAAAACTCAACCAGTACGAATTGCTGGAGTAGCCATCATATTCACCAGATCCCAACGACTACTAACTTTTCAGAAACCTGAAATAATTCCTTCGTGGAAAGCGTTTTTTGCCGAATGAAGAAATTATTACAGCCGTAAACGGGTATTTTGCAGAGCTTCCCAAAAGTCATTATAGGGATGGCATAAAATTATTGGAGGATCTTTGCAATCAGTGTATTGAAGTTAAGGGAGATTATATTGAATAAAAATATATATTCCGTACCAAAAACAGTATTTTTTTATTTCGAGCGCAGACATTTTTCAACCGACCTGTAAATATACAGGGAAGAAATAATTCATTAAAAATATAATTGAATTAACACTTAAATTAATATTTTTTATTATGTAATCCCAAAACTCATAATAAGATATGATCTTTCAATTACCGGACCTAAAAATTTACAACAAATTAAAGTGAAAGGAAAATTAAAAAGAAAAATTTTAATGAGGTAAATACCGGGTTGACAAATATATAAATGATAAACCGCAGTTTTTCATTATAAATTTGAATTTTGTAATTTCGTGTTCTACCGTTTTGATTATCTTTTTATAAGGAAGACTTATTTTTATTAAATTCCCAATAAAAATGGTTTGACATTATTTGTCTTATTTACATTAAATTAATATTAATTATAATTTTTCAGTTAGAAATATGTACAATAAATCTTAAATTTTTATCCATTTTTGTTCCAGCATTTGATTTAAAAAATATTTGATACTCCAATTTTTAAATTAAAAATACGTATTTTATTAATTTTTAATTTCGGATTTTTAATTCTGATTTCGGTATTATTTCTAGTAATGAGGTTTTGTTACCTTTTTAGTTTTTAATCATTCTTTTTTTTTTTACTTGTTATTTCAATTTTTAAATTAAAAATATTTTATTAATTTTTAATTCTGCTTTGGAATTAACAAGCATAAAATTTATTATATAATCCCAATTTTTCTAAACAAATTCGCAACCATAGCTATATTAATAAACAATGTATAAAATGCTCACTTACCACCTGATGCAAATTTCCACAAGCCATTCCGAGCAGCCGCTTTGATATTTTAAATTTTCTATCACAAAACACTCACATTTACCGGAAATACAAATCACCATTAACCATAAAGGCAAAACACTATTGCACACTTCCAGGAAACATTTTTCCGGAATACTTCGAACTTCGAAATTCGAATTGTACAACCCTAATATGAAATCACAGCTAAGCGAAGTCATGCTAAAATGACTGCCTTTGCTTGCTAAAATGGCACTTGTAAGCATTTGCATAAACTTGTTTACTTTCACAAACACAGCAGAAGCTGTAAATAAACTTAAAAATCATGCTAAAAAGCTTTTCATTGCTAAAATAGAAAGTTTATTAAAGAAAATTTTCCTGCACATAAGTGGTAACAGGCGTTTCGGCAAAATGACGAACAAACACACAAGCACCATAATGAGGGCATAGGCATTTGCACTGTGTTTCCTGTAACACATTATAAACACACTATAAACAAAAAAGCACAACTTAATAGCACCTTTTATCACTTTACACAGTAAATAAAAACAATTATTTCACAAAAACTCACAACAAAAACGCGCACAGAAATTTGTCGAAAATGTCTGCAAAACTAACGGAACGGAAGCCATTACTGTCGATATAGTAGCGCTATAGTTTTGCTAATTGGACTTCGAATTCGAAAACAGCTGTTTGCATAAACTGTCAGCTGTGCATATATGCAACCGCATTTTCAATAAGCGGCCTTTGGTTTTGTAATTTCTTATTTTCTCTAATAAAACTTAAATAAAAAAGTCTGTCGGCATGCCTTTCATGAAGGGTCGCGCGCCTATACGGCGTACCATTGAATATTTGAATGCAGGACGCCTTGTGCTCAAGGACAAAGTGAAAATCTTCAGTGTCAATTACAATGTGTATGGTGACCACCACAAAGGCGCCAGGTGAGTGTTATCCAACACAGTTCCAGGCTTAAGTTTATTTCATCTAATGCCTTTTATATTTTTAGAGACTTTGTGTTTTGGAATTTGAATCAAATACAATATAAGAATCCAAATGTACAAGTGGTGACATTTAAGAACTTGACGCCCTCCCCGTTTGTGCGCTGCTACTTTGACGACGGACGTGATATGCTCATCGACATAGATAGCCGAGATCGTGAGGAAATTATAGAACATCTGTGCAAAGTTGTTGGCAAGTCAAAGTGAGTACTGTAGAGAAATGTCGTCGTAACCTCCAGCGAGACACCTGTACAACTGTTAACCTTGTTATGCCTTGAAAGGAAGGTCGGAAACCCTATAAAATGTATATATAAAAGATCAGCAAGACAAGCCTTCCTTCTGCCTGTATAACGCAAAGTAGCCCCTAAGTTTTTGAAACATCGCTCTTAAATTTTGTACACGTCCTTTTCTTCCCAAAAAGCTGATTATTTGTCGGAACCGTCGATATCGGTTAACTATGGCATATATGCTATATGTACCGAATGATCAAAATCAAGTTCTTGTATGGAAAACGTGTTTATTTGACATGGTATCATCACGAAATTTGGCAGGGATTACTAACTAAGGCAATGCTACTAACTTGACCAATCAAGATCAAGTTGTATGGAAACTTTTTTATATATGAAGGGTGTAATTGCTTCGGTGAAGCCGAAGTTAGCGTGTTTTCTTTATTTTTACGTACAATTTTCCGTCTTTCTATTCACCTTACAGGGCCCAATTGGACGCAGAGGCACATTTAGCGGAGAGTAAAGACAATCCTGCCAACTTTGGTTATGGCTGCGATAGACATTGCATCTGTGAGATACCCGGTCAAGTGCTATGCCCTGGCACTGTTAAATTGCCTGATCATCTGCGTGGCAAATTTATCTTTGCGCCAAAGTAATATGACAAAAGCCAGCATTTTACACTTTTAGCCTAATTCCTAAATAAAACACATATATCAAGTTACAATGTTTACAAATAAATCACTTTATTTGGCTTAAGTCTCTGAACACAATATTTGATAAGTATACGGATGGATAGCGCGCATATGAATACAATTATAAATACTTGATGAAATTGATGAAAGTCCAGATACATTGTTCCACGATACAGAATAAACACTAAACAGAATTTGTCGATACCTCCCGTCGTTTCCAGTTTCTATCTTCGTTTTGGCCGCTGATGTCGGTTATATGGCGCAGAATTATATGGCTTTGTGTATGTGCGCCCGCCTGAGGTACTACTGCTTACATCACGGTCTTTGTTGAATTGATAACGTTGTATAAACGGTACTTGTGTGCTAGCCGAGTTCAAAAGATTCAACTCCAACTCTTCCTCACCGTTGCGTTCCAGCGCACGTAATTTCGACTCTATTGCTCGTATCGCATCTTCTCTACTCATTTGTTCATCGCGTGAGCTGGAACCAAGTGCAGGTATTTCGATGCGTGGTTTTTGTTTGTTGAGTTCGTCCTAAACATGAGAAGCATTAATATATGTATATGTATCCATATGAAGGATATGCGTGTCTACTTAAAATAATGTGTAGACACTTACGTAATTAACATTCTTCGCCAGCCGTATCACAATTGGCCGATTCGCTATGGGTGTGCCATTTAATTTCTCCAGAGCTTTTAACGCCGCGTCCGCCTTTTTTAAGGTTTTTTCTTTAGTAAGTACACAAGTTTTGCCAGTATTATGTTTACTCACCGTTCCGAATGTGACGAAAGCGTATCCACGCGATTGCCCAACCAATGGGCCGCTCTTGTGAAAGAGCATATCAAACTTTTCGACAGGACCGCATTTTTGCAAAATTTTCAAGAGTTGATACCAATAATAGCAACGCACGAAAATGAAATTGACAGATTAGTTTAACTGAACAAACCACAATATACAAAGTAGATAAGGAACTATTAACTTACTCGCTTAGCCTTGGATCTAAATTGCCAATCCATATACGTCGTTCTTCTAGTACACCACCACTACCGCTGTTGCAACTTTTACCACTGCTTGTCGCCTGCAATATTAATTCCATGCATTAAAATTGTGTTTGGCACAGTAAATTTATCAATAAACTTGCCATTATTTTTGTAATTTTGTAAACAAAAGTATTTGCCAAAGTACACTAACGAAGAACGTAAAGAAATCAATCAATAAATAGTATGCGTTTGACATTTCTTTATGGAAACATTCGGAAAGCAGTTTATTGCAGTGTTGCACAGCGGCAAATTAAAAACAAAACATTACCAAAGAACGTAAATCATGTATTTTACGTTCTCTGGTTTTATCAGTGTTGCCTGGCAACTAACAACTTGGGAACATTTTAGTGGCTGTTTCTACTATTCTCACAGGACAGCTGATTAAAATTCCATTCAATTTTAGCATTTCGGTAATTTTAAGTAAACATATAATTTTTTTAAATGGAAATTACTTTGGCGCTCCTTAAACCACATGTAGTTCGTAATGTCTACGCATTCCAACAGATAAAACAAATGATAGAGCAGCATTTTACAATACTACACACCAAAGAAGTGCATATTACGAAAGAGTTGTCTGAGCATTTCTATGCCGAGCATAAAGGAAAGTTCTTCTACAATAGACTTGTTACATTTATGGGCAGGTATTATTATCCTATATAAATCCATAAATCAATAAAGCTTATTTTTACCATTCTTTGTTGCCAGTGGCCCTTGTCATGCGTTCGTGCTGCAGTCAAAAGGCAGTATCGCCAAGTGGCGCGAATTGATGGGCCCAACAAAGGTTTTCAAAACTGTGTACTCACATCCTGATTGTATACGTGCGCTATATGGTCTCTCGGATACACGTAATGCCTGCCATGGTTCCGATAGTGAAGAATCTGCGACAAGAGAAATTTCTATTTTATTCCCTGAGTTAAATATAAATCAATTATCGGCTATTGACAACAATAGTTGACTGAAGGATTATGTTAACCTGAAACTGTTTTGAATGGATTTGTTTACGCATATGTAGCTGTTGAGTTCCAAATGGATTACAATTTGTAAATAATAAGTAATGTAAATGTTAGCAAGATTGTTAAATAGTTTTAAGACTGGATTATAAGCACTAGTATGAAATTTAATATGATTTTTTTTTTGCTTTTAGTTGAGTATTTTTTTTATTACTGTTAGAAAAAATAATCGTTGTGGAGACCCTGTCTCCAAAAAAAATAGAATAAATAAATTTGTCATTTTGAGTAAACACTTTTCTAACAAGTTGGACTACTCCCTAAAGAAATACAGTGATACAAATAAAATATGCTTATAACAATGATGCTTAATTTACTATAAAAAAATGGAGAAGAGCAAGCTATATCTGTGTTTCGCAGCCGATGTTAGAAAATGTGTTTATGCTACATAACTTCGAATAACAATTGTCTGTATATGTTATATTGAGTTAAATATGGGATTAGAAGCGATATAAATAGTTAGATTATAGACAGAAATCAAATAGACGATGTCTGTCTCTCCATCAATTTATCTGCGCAACAGACACACTTAAAAGTTGTATATCTGCACCAAACTTGATACGTTTGGAAACTTGATTAAAAGTAGTGAACTTATGTTTAATATGTGTATATCCAAAACTACTGAAGTTATATTACATTCTCTGGAATATTTGTTAGTACAGCTTGGAATTAAAAAATCCCAATTACTTATACGACTTTGCAACTAACATTATTTAAAGGTCTTTCAACTTTACCATACAACAGATAACCACGTGCACGCTTTCTTCCAAGTTCCAAGTACAAATTGGTGTAAATGCAATTTGGTCCGAATGGATGTGGTGTATATAGAGACATAGCATTCCTCAAGAAATTGTTATTGTAGATGCATAAAATATAATTTTAATGAATTCTGCTGACTTGACAGTGATTGACCGTATATAAATCCTGATCGTTTCGGTTATGTAGAGCCAACTGTTGAGGGGAATGTAAAGAGTTTTGTAAGTTAATTTTATATCGTTCATATCAGTTGTTATAAAAAATGTTGTTGAAATTCCTTATCGTCTTCAAATTGAAATTAACACTAGAAAATACGTTATCTTCGGTTGCACCTAAGCTATAATACCCTTCACAAATACAAAAGATTCCTTAAAGAGCTTGATTCCGATCGTTCGGTTTGTATAGTAGCTATATGCTATAGTAATCTGTTCTGAACAATTTCTTTGGAGATTGCATCATTGCTTTAGGCAAAAACCCATGCCATATCTCGTAAAGATATCTTCTCAAATAAAAATGTTTTCCATACAAAAACTTGAATTTGATCGTCCAGTTTGTATGGTACATATGGTACGTATATACAGACAGACAGACAAATATATGTATATATGTACTCCATAGGTTCACCAACGTTGCTTTCTGGGTGTTACAAATTTCGTGGCACACTTAATATTCCTTGTTCAGTGTATAAAAATAATAAATAAAAGCCACACATGTTTTTTTTTGTAGTTGATGATTTATTGATAAATTCTCAATACAAGTTTATAATAGCTTTTTCATTTTTTTTGTTGTAACCGTATCTTCGAGGTTGTAGTAAATTAAAAATAAATTTCTCAAAAGGATTAATCATATATTCGTATAACGAAATACTATATAAAAAGTATAATCGTAAGACAAAAAGTGTAGAAAAACAGTTTCCAAAATACATGTGCACTTACATATATGAATTCATGTAAGTATGTATCTATGTATAGATTTATAGTTAATAATTTGTTAATTTAAAACGCTGTTCTTGGAAATCTGTGTGTATATGCATATATGTTGTTTGATTGTTGTTATAATCATATATAGTATATGTATGTACATATGTGTATAATAAGTGGCGCAAAAGTTTCTCATATTAAATGCCGAAATGCTCGAAAATATTGTTGAGTTAGAGAAAACATGTATACATGCTGCTTATTATGTGATATTATTTTGATGGTACATACATATTACTGTTTTCCATACATTTTTGCTCTTTATAGCGGTTGTTTACCATAAAGTGTAAATGACACATATACATAAATACATGTGTATAAGCAGTGGCTTATTATATTTATAGTACTTTGTCTTTTTAACTTAATTTAAAAATAATTATACGAAATTGAGAATGATAATATAAATTTATTTTTATTTGCTTCAAACACTTCTAACCAAATATCAAATGGTATCTAGGTAGTAAGCGGTGTGCAATAATTTTTGTGTGATTTTCTGGGATTATTTTTCTATTTTTATTTTTGTTTTACTTTGCTCCTTAAATTGTAGCAATGTTTTTTTATATTTTTTTTTAGCTTTGTACACAGCAAGTTCGAAAGCTTTTGGACTTTTCAGTTGTGTGCAATAGTTTTAGTTGCTAATTACAACAATTTTGAACTAATAAGTTCATAGCTTACCGCTTTTGCTGTGTTTGAAGCTGTTTTATTTTGTTTTATTTTTTATTGTAGGGTATGTCAAATAACAATTTCTATATAAGTAGCTTTGCAGTTCTATAACTCTAAATTCCATTGTCCTTTTAGTAAATTATAAATATTTAATAAATTTAATGCCTACAGCAGTCCCATGGTTTTCACAATTTTTTCCGGTTAGGATTTTAAAACGATTCTAAAATATACATATATAGAGCGAATACTCGTATAGTCTAACTTATTGATTTTTTGCGTTTTCTTTTTCCTTTTCCATAAACTTTTACCGAATTAAAATATTGCTATGCGTTAAAATTCTGATTTGTTCAATGAAATTTAGCTGACGATGACAGATGAAGGCCAATGAGCGGCATAATGCTGATGCTGAATGAGGATAATATTGTATACAATTTTAGAATATTTTTGATTTGAATGTGTTTTGCTACCTTTTTACATTGATATGCAGCTTTTGGATTGCAGAAATGTAAGTATTTTGTCTTGAGCATTATTTTATTTACACCAACTTGTGAATCAAATTTGAAATCTAAAAGAGCGGGTAGTTGGAAATTTGTTTTTTGAACACCTGGAAGGCCTATTTATCAGCAAGTAAGCATTTTTAATTAAAGATCTTGTTATAACGATAATTATACCCCTATCAATTTACTAGAAAACGCCACAACTTCACTCAAATAACAGTTTTTCAACTGTCTGTTTCTCTATAAACTGTTTTTTGAACCAGCTTGATACAATATATCAACAATTAAGTTTTCTTCACTTATTTTTATGGTTGTTGTTATAAAAATGCCTCATTAAATTAACTGGAAAACGCGATAACCTCACTCAAATAACAGCTGTTTAGCTGAGTCAGCTGCTTAACTCGTTTTTGCTTTTGGCTTCCTCATTATTTTATCAAAAATTCAATATTCTGCTGTCGTCAGCCGCTCACTGTTCCACCATTTCTCAAACATCAGCTCATAAAACTTACAATTTACATAAATTTCTAAACACTATATATCATAATATACCACAAATATAGCATATATCATGAGCACACATACTTATTTTGTATTATGTACCTAAATATACATATACTAAATCCTAACTATATCATCGCATCTAGTTAAATAAACTTTTTTTATAGCAATTCAAGCTACATTTTTCACATTTAATGTAATGTTTTAGAAACAATAACATTGTTTTGTAAACGTTTTACTAAGTTTTGACAACAATCTGATGATTCTAATAAGCTTACAACTAAAAAAATATATAATATTGTATATATGTAGGTCTTTAGCAGAAACTTTATATAATGCATATATTTTCTTAATTTTTTTTATATTTTTTTTTTAATTTTTGTTTTTTTTATATAAATTTTTTTTTTGTAAATCTATTATTTAACTGCAACACGTTTCATAGTTGAATATTTGTGTTTACTGCTCTGCTATATTATGTAGTTTAGACAGTTAACCTATTTCGTACGTACATTATTCTCTCAGATCCTGAATAGATAGTCTCTCCTTTACTTTACATTGAATGATTAAAATTTTGTTATATTTTTTTGTTTGTTACTCTTGTAACACATTTTTCAATATTTTTTTGTCTCAGCCGGTATTAATGAAATTGGTTTTTTAATTGCTTATTCGAACATCGATGAAGTTGGCACCACTTCCAACAGCAGCTGGAAGAAAAGTGTCACTTTGTCTGAGCAAAAGCGAAAAAGAAAATATAACATTAAATATTATATTTGTTAATATATGTACATTCATGGACTTACTCATAAATCTTGGTGTCATGCCTAGTTTAACGAATGGCACATAGAATATCAAGCCGCCCAAGATGAAGAGCAACGCATATAAGTATTCGATGCGCGGTGTATCGATGATCGGCGCCACCACTAGATATATTGAGATCACCAGCACCACAACAGGAATGATGATAGGCACTTTGTATGGCCTTGGATAGTTGGGTTTGGTGAAACGCATAACAATCAGCGCCAACATAGCACCGCCATAGAAAATCCAAGCGGTGAAGCTGAAGAAGTCAATCAATGAACCGATGGTGCCGTACAAGACCATGGCGGTAGCGATGAGCGACTGAAATTGAAAATAGTATTATTATATATAGAACTTAGTTGCTAGTTCTTGAGTTCTAGTATGAATGTTAAAAATTTTTATTAGTGACCAGGAGCCCAATCGGACGAATTGAAGAGAAAGTTCTTTTATCTCCGCTTCGTTTCAAATTTTCTACAGGAAGTTTTTGCATAAAGCTTAGACGTGTATTAAGTTAATGTTTCATGCCTTTAATTCCCACAACAGCCAGTTCTACGTTACCGAAATTTATCCGGATTTTAACCAACACAGGGCTGTTATTTCGAGGATCTAAGACTATTTAGATCGGGCTTAGTACTCTGTTTTGTGTCTAGTGGTATCACGATGGCTTTCGAGCCCAATTTCCCTTTAGCGATTTCATCGATTTGAAGACCCTTAATGAATATTGCTATCCATGCTCCATACTTCTCTCCATGCCATATATATTGGGATACCGTCGTGTAAAAGCTCTTGTTTAGACACTCACACACATCAAGCAAAACTACCTCCCAAAGACCCATAAATAAAATTTTAAAATTAGATGTAGTAACGACACCCTATAAACAAAGTACGTCATTCCCAATGAATGATGTTCCCAGAATTAGCGTAACGCTTACTTAATTGCGTTCTGTAGGTGAAACTGTTATCACTCCACTTGGTGCAAACAGACTTTAATAAATGAGCCCTGTCCTCTTCTATACTTCCACCTACTACGATCCACGTCTTCTGGTCGAACCTTGTCGAATCATGACGTTCCCTGGACGTTGACAACTAGCATTGAGCTGCTAACAGTCGAGTCTACGTAACCGAAAAGGTCCAAACCAAAAATTGTCAGCTCGGCCTTATCTCCAAAACTGTTTGTCTTATACCGTTTTAATAATAACAACAACAGTGTTGGACCCGCACCTCAAATGCAAACTAGTAGACTACTTTCTTTAAAGGCCCCAATCCTTTCTTTACTATATCAAAATATTAAAGTGCTCTCGTCCTTATTAAATTGCATGGTCGCAGAACTAGCTTAAATTGAATAAATACTCACATGGAAAATCAATCCTGGTGCTGGTGTTAGACGACGTACATGCACGTACGACAGTATATCCATTAGATGACCCTCACGGCTCGCGGCAAAGCACAAACTGGAATGAAAAAAATTAATAGTTTCAAGGAAAAAAAGCATTGCTTAATTCTTAGTTGCCAACTTACCGTCCAGCCGCGAAGAGTGTACCGTTGGCGCTACCAAAAGTGCTCACTGTCACACTTAGCGGCATTAGCCAAGCCATAGCTCCCAGTATGCGATTGCCGAAGGTCACGGCGACGGCTTCTGAGTCAATCATTTCGGTGGGTGACATCGCCGCTAAATATGATATATTGATGAGCGCGTAGCACAGTGTCACCAACGGTATGCCAATTATGATGGAACGTGGCAAATTCTTGCTTGGATTCTTGATTTCTTCGGTGACATAGTTCAAATTATTCCAGCCATCGTAGGCCCAGAGGCCGGTGTAAAAAGCGGTCGCTACAGCGCCCAAGGTGGGTGTGTCGCCACTAAATGCATTCGACAGGTGTTGTGTATTGCCTTGGAATAATTTCCAGGCGCCGCCGCAAATCACTATGAGGACGGCAACCAATTTGGCAGCGGTGAATATGTTCTGCACAGCCATGCCCAGATTCACACTATAACAATTCACGAACAGTATCATAACTATAGAGGGGGGCGAGTTGGACGTAGAAGGCGTAGTAGGCAGAGTCGGAGAGGCGGAGGCATCGTAGTGGGACGTAGGAAGTTTTGATGGTTGTTTTTTGATTTTTTTTACATATATATAATTTTTTTTTTATTTGATAGGACGGATGAGTGGTTACAAAAAGTATACAATAGCCGGAATAGTATTGAGGAGAAATATAGAGAACAATTTTGTCAAAAAATTAATAAAAAAAACTAGTTTAAAGAAAACTTCGTTTGTGCGTATGTATAATATGTATGTGTATGGGTGAACGTTTGCATGATTTGCTTTTGACTTTTTTTCTTGTTGTTTGTTGTGTTTTGGGGTTACTATTTGTTCCTTTGAATTTTATTATTTTTGTTTTTATTTTTGTTTTAGCATTTCAAGGATTTTGAGGATAAAAACACAACTAAGCAAACGAAAAAGCATAAATATGTATGTGCATAGCATCTATAGTTTGTTGTTGAGCTTACCAATTGCCAGCAGTGCAACCATTTTAACCACCGATGTTGGTGGATCGCATTCGGTGACGAATGCCTCAACTGCATACTGCGCAAAGGAGAGACAAATTATAGCCATTTGCGATGGCTTCAGGACCAATGTCGATACCCATGAGAACAAAAATGCGGGAGCCGGACCAAATGCGTCCATAAAATATGCCCACTCAGCGCCAGACGATGTGTTCATCGTACCCAACTCAGCATATGCCAGAGCGCCTGAAAATAGATTAGGCCAAATGTTGATTTATTGTAATGCCGAGAAGATATTTTGATAAAATTAGTCGTTGGAAAGTTAATTATATTAAAAAATTATAATCTACACATCTCCTTATAAGAATCTACCTTATATAAACATATAAATACTTTTAAAATAATATAAAAACATCCATTCCTCCATGAAAATATCTCTAAACTTAATAAAATGTAGTTTTGAAGTAGTTTATAACTGGTTCTGAAAAAACTTATGCCTAGTTGATTTCACTGCAGGGTATGTAGTTCAGTATGAGTATGTAATTCGAACACAATTACTTTAGCAGTTGCTTCTTCTAATCTAACTTGCCACACCGTATGTACAATACATGCTTAAAGCTTTGTCTACCGATGCCTCCACCGCAACATTTCGTGCCGACGATCTTATGGAGAACCGGTTTCTTCACCACCAAAATCTCACTCGCAATGTATGTATGTATTACAAGTATGTTCCTCTGTTTAGCTCACTGTATTTTTATTGTGCGTACAGCCGCTCGCTGCCAGCTGCCAGCTGCCAGCTGATTGCTATTGTTATTATTGTTGTTGCTTAGTAGTACTTATTATATTGTACATCGACACATATTACTCATCATTTGTGTTTCTACTTTTGCACATTATTATTTGTTGGGTGTTGTTTTGCTTGTGTTTCTACACTCGCTTGCCCATTGAGTATGACGCAGTGCAGTTGGGGCGCAATGCATTAAATACATACATACAGATATTTTTCATTGATGCCAGTTTTTGCTTGTAATTCACAGAAGCTTTTTCGTGTCTTGCTCATATAAATAGCATATCCAATATTGATATTATTGGCGGTTCAGATCCTCCCAGTTGAAAAGGTTGGTCATATCCCTCAATTGTGGCAAATGTATACTTTGAATAAGCAAAACATAAAAACGCATACGCATACGCATATACAACAAAAACGCAAACGCAAAAAAATGAATCAACAAACAAGAATCTATGGTGAAAACTATAAAAACCACTTCAATGATCACTTTCTATCCTTAAGAAGCGATTTGAAAAGTTAAGAAAAAATTCTCTCAATTTTCGTCGAGGGGTTAATTGATAAGATACTGTGGAGGTCAACGCGATCGCCTTTTTTGCAGTTCTCAACTTTGTATTGCAATGCAAATTTATTTCCTAATATCTTTATACATTTACTTATATTATTTTCTCTATTACTTGTATAAAAATAAAATACATCATAAAAATACTACGTGCGGGCATTAGTTAGACTTTCGCTATTAGCAAATGAAGCGGGAGTATAGTTATAAAATAAGGCGATCACCGGCGTAGCATTTTTAAAAACCCTACCTGTCGAAAATTAGGGCAATTTTTTGTTCTACTTTGACTCGCTTTATATTCAGCCCAAGCCATTTTTTTTTGGTAATCGAATCCTGATTGGGTTGTTTGGAAGTTTTATTGTGAAATTTCAATAACAACATCTGTGGTGTTTATCAACACCTGCTTTATCCTTAATCCTGTTTCAATCTCAGTACGAGAGCCAACAGTAAAAATATTTATATAGCTATGATCCTATTTGATATTCCAGCCAAACGTATGTGACTATGTTAAATGTTATTCTGCAATCTATCTACTTAGTAAGAAGATGGAAAAACTCTTCTGGAGAACTCTTATGAGAACGTCCAACTTTTGGGTATTTCGGGTTCAGTTCCGCTTTGTCTAAATTAAAAAAAGAAGCAAGACGATTGGGTCCGGCGGTACACGAAAATATCTTCAGACCTCATATAAAACTTGAGTTCGCTTTTCGCTAGTCACTCTTGATATTTATAATTTTGAAGTTGTTTAATGTTCTTTGAATGGGTGCAAAGTTTCCAGTAATGAAAGGGTTCATTGTGGTACCATCTGGTGAGTAAAAAGAAAGATTGAGTTCATCAGCAGTATAAGAACCATATGTAAAGGTTTGGTGGTGGTATTTTGAATTGGGAAAGGAAGGAACCATGTATGAACTATTGCTTAAAATCGTTTAGGCGGCTATATTATCAGTATAGAAAAAGGAGAACAAGTTCAATCGAGAGAAATTTTATTTTTATTTTATCCATCTAATATTTTTAGGAAATATCGCTTAGGAAGAATGGTTAGTTGTGCAAACTCCATATCGATATTGCATCTGTTTAATCGTGGTTAAACGACAAGTGACTGCTGTTTATATGCGATTTGTGGCCTTTAGCTCTATTTATACAGCTCTGCTAGTGAATACTAAAAAGGGGTGTTTGTGTGTATATGCTTATGCATTTTGTTTATTCTGGTTGTTGATGCTTGTAATGGTTTCTATTATTTTTGCAGATCTCAAATCAGTTTGGGCATACGAATTGTCCACATTCGAGCGTTGCAACAACAAACCCACATACGTACATTCATACTGAATGTATTTGAAAGCTTATATTTACTGTTTTATTTATTAAGTCATAAGTATGTAAAGAATATTCCTGTGATCATATCGACTACCGAAGTGCTTACGCAGTGGATTGTTTACAGTTTGAGAAGATTATAGCCATATTTGCTTACAAATAACACGCTTTATCTGCTTGATTCCTGCTACCATATTCAGTTTTCGGAAATAATTTGAACGCATTAATTGTTAGCATATAATTGGCAATTAACAGAAAGTTATTAACCATAAAATCTGAAAAAAATGTGAGCACGAACCTTATAGCAAGACTCTTTTTTACTACCCTAATCGCTTCTAGTTAGTACTCGGTTAGTGTAAGCATCCTTAGTACAAGTGCGGAAAACTAGCCAATACGATCTTTGAAATGAATCTTAACATTTGTTTACTTGGCGTAAGCGACCTTGACTCTGAATACAGCAGATATCAACAAGCTAGAGTAGGATTACCAAAATTCTATGAATAGATAGAGTCTAAACAGAAAATTATTAAAGATATAAAGAAAAGAAAAGCAGTCTATCTACAAGTGGGACGTATGCATAATTAGCAACTATTTACTCAGACAAAATTCGCGGAAAACTGGGTATCAAATGATCGGAAACAACTTGCCTTGCCAGGAATACATAACATTGGTAACCCCACAGATGTGGCGACAAACTGAGAATAATGTACATCTGTTATTTTTTTAAATATATTTACACTTTACAATACACTATAACACCCTTCACAAATACAAAGACTCCTTACAAGCACTTGATTCCGATTGTTCAGTTTGTATGGCAGCTATATGCTATAGTGGTCCGTTCCGACAAATGAGCAGCTTCTTAGTGAAGAAAGGACATGTGCAAAATTTCAGATCGATAGCTTAAAAACTGAGTGACTAGTTTTTATATATACAGACAGACGGACAGACAGATAGACGGCTAAATCAACTCAGCTCATCATGCTGATCATTTATATATATATTTTATTTATATATATATTCCGACGTTTCCTCCTAGTCTTACAAACTTTGTGGCAAACTTAATATACCCTGTTCAGGGTATTAAAAGTTCATGATATCTTAATGAACAAACTCGAGGTAAGGTTTTGAGTTTACGACCATTGGGGTGCTTATGAGTCTCTGAGTTAATTGGAAGTTCCTGTGTTCACGTTTAGTGTACATCATGCGTATTGTTAATGTTCAATAATGCGAGACAAATTTTTAAAAGTGAATTTAAGTTATTCTTTCTTTGGATTAAATAAACAGTAATATGAGGAACTTTGAAAATGTATTTATCACTTTAGAGACAGATAAGGGTTGCCAGATTGTGGTTTAAGGTTGCAAATATGAGCGACGTCCTAGTGAGAGAGTGGTGTGCTCTTATGGACAGTTCTTTTCTAATAAAAATATTGCATTTATTATGTTTGACCCCGTGAAATAAATTCATAATAAACCACTCCAAGGTAATCAATAAAAACGATGAGCATCATCTTGATTTTTTTTACCGACTTTAACGTAGTTTGTTGATCGGTTCCGACGTCATATTCATAAACTCACAACTCGTCACCAGTAATGATGGGTTTGATGAATGTAAGCTATGTTGTGAAGCATCTCTTTTGCGACTTCTACTTGACGCCGATTTTGTAAAAGATTCAGAAGTTTTGAGAAATTTCGTTAAGTCAGCGTCCAACCAATTTACACGTACAGGATTTCAAAGCACGGTGGCTGCAAAATTAACATTATTAATTCCTCTTAATATAGAATACTAAATACTCCACGGCTCGTGAAAGTTTGTTAAAAAATAGGCGAAGATCTGAGGTAGATTTAATTAGACCGGACAGCTTTTAATAACAAATCAAAGATCGCAGTTTGACATATCAAAGTCTTGCATAGCTTTTGGCAATTATCATTCAAAATAACACTGAAAGATTCTATTCGAAATTGTTGTAAGACAGTTTTTGCATCCGAGATTTTCTGCTTTTCATATTTTAAATCTGTATTGAAAAGACTCTTAAGGACATCTGAAGGCAATGGGTTTCTGCGAAGGCAAATGTATATATATGAAGTGTTCTAAAGATCTTTACCTAGAGCAAATGCGGCTAATTAACCACGGGTTTTGAAATAGTAGAAATTAAACTAAATTGTTGTTGTCACTTCAAAAATGGGAGCCTTCTTTAAATACTTTATTGTAACTGCATAAAACAGTCTTCCATTTTCACTGCAGTTGAGCTTAGTAAATGTACAGATCCGGATATCCGATTAAAGACTGCTTTCTCGGCATTCGTAAAAATTATGTGAAAAAGTAACGACTACTACAACAACTACAACATATTTCTTTCATTTATGTACATCCGGTTTTCTGAAAATTAGCTCCTCTCTATTCAGCTCTCACTATTCATATTGTGTCCGCTTTCTTTATTCGAAGAGAAAGACGCAATTTTAAATTTATAAAATTTTTTTTTACAACAAAGATCAACGCTAGATAAATAAATAGTTTTTTTTGCTCCTATGGAAAAATGCGTTCAGTTACCTTTCTTCAGTTTTCGCCCCTTTTTCGTGACATTATATTCAAGCAAAAAAATTTAAAACCATCAATCCTTTGCTCAAAATTTCTAAAATCCTTTTTTAATATTAAAAAATTAACTCTACCAAAGTGACCTATATTGAAGAATCACATCAAGATATACAAACATCGCACCATAATCTCTTTGGCAAACTTGTCAAATATGTATATATATACACATAATATTAATCGCTAAATAAATGCTTCTGCTAAAATGCACGTATACACATTTCAATACTATATATTATTTTATATATATACTCTATATAAATACATTTTATGAAGCACATTTTATTTAATTAATTTCTCAACACATTACTTTGCAAGCGCTGCACAAATGACAAATGGGCGCCACAAACGAATGCAACAAAACACATGTAGATTTACGTGCAAACACACACATGCACATATATGGGCTTATGAGTATGTAAGCAAATGTGCATGTTGTTTCTAAGCGACGCCAGAGCCCGGCCAAGTGTGAAATTATTGACAATTTGCCAAACAAAATGCGATAGCTAGTGGCATCCACAGGTTTACAGGTGCATTTACACCGTTATACATATGTACACACATACCTGTATGTACTCGTATTTACATATGTATTTGTGTCGATTTTTGAGAGTTGCACGACCGTTAATCATGTGCAACGCGGCTGTTTCAAATGCGACGTAAAATAATTGGGAAAATTATTACAATGCAATTAGAAACAAAAGAACTACCTAAACACTTGTTGACAAAACAGAATAATGTACTCGTACATAGGTATGTATGCATGTATATTTGCGCTCGCACATTTGCAAATTCCATACAATGTTATAAACTCCTAAACGCCCAATACTTGACATAAGGTTGTGATGATTTCTGGCGTATTTCATTTAGCAATTTTGATGAATTTGCTTGTGGGTGGAAATGTCAATTACTTCAGTCTAGCTTGGCGCTAATAAAAATCAATAGAAATTATATGCTGTGAAAATTTATAAATATAAATATAAATAATAAATTTGAAATATTTGTAGTCTATAGTAAATATATAATTTTTGCAAGAACAAAAGAAAAATTATTTAATTAACTTCTTTAACCCCGACAGATTTAGAACAACTTTGGAGTACTATATTTTTTTGTTGTTTTTTTGGTTTTGTTCAGTTTAATGAGGCCATTTCATAGCTTCGGTGGTGCTAGGTAATTTTTTAGTATTAATTATTTAATAGCAGTCCTTATTTGATCAGATGCTGTTAACACTGCCTTTTTCAAATTAAAAACCATCGCTAGTATTAAGCACGGTAAGTATGGTCATTTTGTAATTTGCTCAACGCTTGACAACAGGGCGTATGTGTAACTTCAGTGAAAATGAAAAATTAACCTTGGGTAGATACAAAAAATATTACATTTACTTCTAAAACTCTTAAGGCATATTGCGTATTTAAGTTTTAAATTAATATAATTATTCCATATATTCGAAGTATAGTGAAGTTATAAGATATAGTATTGAGCATGTTAAAAATGTATTTTCAACATATATCTATTACAATTCCATGCTACTTTAATAAAAATGTATTACTTCCCTAATATTCTCGTAGCTAACTAGTGAACTTCTATTATGAGTTTGCTATTGAAATCTAAGTTTTTGTTGTGTACTTTAAGTAGAATGAATATATTCTTAAGCAAAAATATATCATGCGTTAAGTAAATGTGCGCAATAACTTGCAGGCAAGTTAGTCGTCCTATTAGCGATTTGACACTTCTCTGCTCGCTATATTTAACTTTTTCCTAATAGTCAAACAATTTCAAGTAGAAACAACATTAATAATAATATTCAATACAAAAAGAGTATTTGGGTACCTCATTAAAGTGGTATAGCCACTATGCTGGCTCTATTTGAAATGCGAGTTGCTTGTTCGATTCATCACAATTTATTCATAGTCACAAAATCGTACTCAACAGCGTATTAGGGTAAATTTTTAATTCCTAATCGATTACTGGCTTTACTTACCCAACAAGGAGAGCAAACCACAGGCCAGCCATATAATAAAGCTAACACCAACGGAACCAGTACGAACTAGTAGACCTGAAGGTGACACAAATATTCCAGACCCTGAAAATTAAGCGTAAAAGGAGAATGTTAAAAATATTTATTAAGAAAAATTAAGTTAATATCTATAAAATATATAAATGGTGTTGGAGTAACACATAAACTAACAACAATACAAAAAATGTAAACAATACGAGAAGTTTTATTTTAAAAGGTAATATATTGTATGTATAAATTAAATAAATTCATTTTTAGTAGTTAATATGTATATTTTCCTCATGCGACGCCCTAAAACACAATAGCAAAAACGTTATTATAAATTCTCTTAAGCGAAAAAATATAATTTTTCTTTAAAAAATACTTCCTCTGGCTAAAACTCGTACTTGAGACCAATCATACATTTTAAAGCAATTTTTTTTTTAATTTTCCCTACTTCTACCTGAGTGATTACTTTTATCACAAATTATATCTAAAACATCTATACTGGCAAGAATATGCTTCCAACAAACTTCGCAAAATATTTGTAAAATAATATATATGTGTCAAAATAATATGGTGGCATATTTGCAGTCATTTGCGAAAATCGTCTTGGACGTTGGTCATGGTGAACTTATAACTACATATGATAAGTTCAATTTGCGTCAGCAATTTTCGCGCTTTTAGGGCAATTTCGCTGTCGCCTACACCTGTTCACCATATCTTTTTTTCTTTGAATCACTTTTTGACTTTGACTTTTGCAAATTAATGCATGGAAATGGTATTTTGGTATAAACAACCTTCAAGTCGAATTCAGATTACTTAATCAGAAAAACGAATCTCTTATGAAGATATTTATCTTGATTTTGATGGGTCATTTTCTATGGGAGCTATATGCTACAGTAGTCCGATCTGAGCAATATGGTTGAAGTTTGCAATTTTATACAAGGAATTGAGTTCCAACGATCAGTTTGTATAGCAGATATATACTATAGTGAACCGGCAAATGGGCAGTTTCTTGGAGAGAAAACGACGTTTGCAAAATTTTGAATTAATAAGTCAAAAACTGAGGGACTAGTTCGCATATACAATATATAGACGGACAACCGACGACTAAATCGACTCAGCTCGTCACGCTGATCATTTATATATACTATAGCGTATCCCTGACGTCTTTTTCTGACTGTTACAAACTTCGTGGCAACCTTAATATAGCCTGTTCAGAGTAGAACATCATTATCTACCGCATTTATTAGTTTAACAATAATGAACACTTAAGGATTTTCATAAATCGAGCTAATTGTTCTTTTTCTTATTTTTATTTATAGTAATGTATAATTTTTAATTAATTTTAAAACCCTTAAGTACAGTCTTTATTGCTTATACAAGTAGATAAGTTCTAATTAAGCAGAATAAATTATTATAATTTCGTATATAAATATTTACGAATGACTGATTCATACTTTAACTAGCCAACGGTAAACAAATTTGTATTTAAGCCGTTATATCAATTTTTATTTGCAATTCAATTACACTGACGCCACGCAGTGAGAACAATTTATTGAGCAAGCACAGTATTGCGTAAGAAAAGTATTCCTCTGACCATATATTACATAAGGATATATGGTACATAAGTATATACCTGCTTTTTTATAGATAGATTGCATTTGTATATTAACTATATGTACATCCAAACTTAAATCATCCATCCTTTGCCTAAAATATGTGCTATGTACTTACATAACTAATTTTAAAAATCTACCAAACTTTTTATTTCACTTTAACTAAGTTTTGTGTAGTTTCCCAATTTTTTTTTTGACTACTTTCAGCATATATGCCGCACAAATTGCGAATGTCCTTGAGCAACTGCATTGCAATATTCCAACAAAATTGTATGTACTCGGTTATATTTGACCTTCGACCTTAAACTGCAATAGACGCCATGGCATTCAAAGGCCCTGTGTGTGTATATTTACTGTGGGTATGTATTTGACGGGCAAGCAAGGCTTATGCATACTAAATTTTTTATGTACCAACTGTAGATATGTTACCATGTATGTATGTATGTATAGTAAAATACGCATATAATGCATTTTTATTTGTATGTATTATGTAACGTTATTGTTCCTTTGACGCTACTACAAGTAGAACGTTACAACTTGTCACGCGATGCTTTTATGGGTCATACAAATTATAAACGGACGTCAGGTATATGGTAAGTAGGGTGTGATTTTTATTTTTCATAATCATAACCATGGTTAGTGGTTATACGCGTGCTCTTTTCAAAGCTGCGCATTTCTCAAGCTTAAAGTTGGGTTGCTTTGACGGACCCCAAAAGCTTACATAATATAATTTTTATTAGTTAAATTAAGACCGCGTATGACATATTTAATTTTAGATTGTTTGAAGTTAAATAAGAAAATAATTTATGATGTATACTGTTACACAATACTCTACTCTTTATAATATCCGATCATCTGAAGGGATACAGCATACCTAACCTAACTTTCCTCCCTCGGTTTTAAAACTGGCATGCTAGAACTAACCTAACTTTCTTAACTGGATATGGAAACCATTTAAACCAACTTTTAAAGACAAGTTTATCTAATCTATAAAACACATTATAAATTGAGTTGAATATCCACGAAATACAAATACAAACTATTCACAAATATTACTTCTAATTCATCAAACCCTGACCTCCACACAAGGCTGGTCAATGTTCTGGCGCCGCACAATAGAAACATTTTTGTTTTTCTTATATTTTTACGATGATATTGTGGACACCTATAACCATAAACTTCGGTAAATATAGAACAAAAAGTTCAAACTATATTATTTATATATAAATGCAGAAAATAAGCGAAAATAACAAAAGTCATACATATTGTGTAAGTGTATCTATCTGTGTGCGTGTATTAGATATTTCAATGGTGACAACGTTTCAGCACAGGGCCATTGCGATGCTCACTATTAATAGTATGTACTGTTAAATTGTTTTAGAAATTTTGGAATTCAAAGTGAAAGTGATTTCAGAAGCCACTTTTGGCATGACAAAATGCACGAACGCAAGAATATATATAGGTATATAGGAATAAGTTTATACATACATACGCGTATATATCAGAAAGTGTTACAAAATCACTTATCTTTTTTTTTACTTTACTCTCTGTAAAATTGGTTTGTAGACAACTCGTAATATTCTCTTTAAGTAAGAGCTCTTAGTATTAGGAGGAATCCTTATTATTTGGAAAGAAGAATTCATATCTCAGTATCTATGTATTACACTACTCAACAAATCTGAAGAAACAATTTGCGACTAATGTGCTAAGAGGTCTGTGGGTGTATTGAGGTGTGCTGATTACGAATTTAAGTTCAAAAATTTTCCATGACGTACGGCTATTTTTGTCATTTTAGTAAATGGTGCTAGGCAGTTAGATCTTTACACCCCTTGACTACGAAACAAAAAATCCTACCTGTTAGGAAATTTTACTATCATTTTCGGTTTTAGCAATCCAAAATTAGCAAGAAACAGCCTCCATCACAGTCGCAAAATGACTGTAAACTAGTATTATTTGAAAAAAATATATATCGTCTTTATATTTTTATAAAACTGATTACTCTACAAAAATGGAGTCTTACAATATTTTCGTAAACTACACTGTTCAAAAATTATTAAAGGTATCATAATAATTTTTTGTTAGTGTGTTATAAAATTCATAAAAAAAAATAAAAATGATTGAATAAAAAAACATAAATATGCCTTAAAATAATTAAACTTCAACATTACAAATAGTAGATACTGCGATATGAATTTTCCTTTCCAATAATTACTACTAGAGGGAGAGAATTTTTTTGAGGTGTCTACCAACCGATTTCAGAGTACAAAATGAAAAAAAATAATAATCGATATTTTTTTATACATACATACACATGCTTGTATTTACAACAAAGCGAAATATCGCTAAACATTTACCTACCTATTCATTCATATTTTTGGACGAATCTATTTTTTATTTTATAATTTCCACAAGTGTCAAATTTCTCATTAACTTTTCGTTAATAATTCATTCATAAATCTATGTTTAAGCATGCAATAGTTGTTTAACCTCTAAAAAATACAAAGTTCATAAAAAGTGTGTGAGTCTAACCAGTTTCGTTTAATTATCGAGATTTTAAATTATAGACTACAGAATCTTTATTTTTAGATTCCTCACATAAATTTTTAACCGATGTAAAATATTTTATCAAATATTTTTTTTAACTAAATCTTTCTTAGTTCTATTCTCAAATTCGAGAAATCCTATAAAAACGGTATTTTAAGCTATCGGGTAAGCAGGATACCCCATTACTGAGTTAAATCTGTATTTGATGACCACGCAATAGAAATAAGCACGAAAATGCATCTAAAAGAAACTATTAAAAAATGCATACGCTCCGATTCTTGAAAAAATTTTATTTGAAGTAATGCTGTTGTCGACAAAACCGTAGAAGAGAAGGTATAAACCCCCAAAGTAACGGAAATAAATTAAAATTTTTTCCAGATTTTTTGTAAAAAATATTGAGTAGCTTTAAAGTATAATAAAAATTAATAAAAAATACAATGTCCTCTTCACAGCCTCCTGCTCAGGGAGTTTATTCGTAGACGATCTTTCCAACAAATTTTCAGTCAAAAGTGTGTAAAATTTACACTAGTGGTTTATGAAGATTAAATGTATTTTAATATTTAATAACAATTTTGAATTGCGGGTAAATGGAAAGAGCTATATCCTGAGTCGTTATGATCTTGTTTATTAATCTATTGCTACTATGGCAGATTTATTAGGCTTTTTCAAGGTTTATACCCTCACGATATTCACTAAAGAAAATATATACGCATATATTTAAATAAGTGACAGTATATATATTTTAATAAATATATTCAGATTTTGTTATAGCAAATTTCGTTGCCACACCCATTTTTCTTATAGGTATATATTAGCATTGAAAATTCTTAGATTTCTTTATTTAATTTTTTTAAGTTTTTTTAATGTATGAATAAATAACTTAATTAGTGATAGTCATGTGGTACATTTCATTTGCTTTTCGATTTTTTTCGAGCCTTCGCGTCGCTTGCCAAAACACCTACGCAAGAGAGTGTGGAACATTTATTTTTTCTATGTTTCAATTTAGCGTTTGTTTTATTGTTTTCTCTTTCTTTTTCTCTCAAATACTTCTTATATACACATATATGTCTTTGACGTTTCATGTCCTAATTGCACGCAACAGTTTTTAACATCTAAAAAATGAAATTAAAACATTCTTTGCGCTAAAATATATTTGTATATGTATGTGAGATACACATTGCAGTATTGGAATTGTCAATCGAGGAGGATTATAGACAGGTCACATTGTGTTTTAAGGGAATTCAGAGTAAATTAATTGGTTTTTAATCAAATTTAAAGTACAACGGCCTGGGTCAACTATGCAGTATGCTTATGTATATATGTATATTAGGGTGAGCCAAGGAAAACTTATATATATTGAATTGATAGGTTCAAATTAATCTATATACAGAGAAACAAATATCCCTGCAAAGCAGGATTTTTAGCTTAATTTTAAAAAGTGTCGGATAAGATATAGCTGCCATACAAACTGACCGATCAAAATCAAGATAAATTTCAATATAAATATCTTGTATCCTTATTTGTTAACCTTAAGTCGACTTGTTATCAAACATAGTGGCTAAAAAGAACTAGCAAAACTTAAACTTAAATTTAAAATAAAGGAATTCATTTCATTTTTACATTACTATTATTAATATAATATTATTGTTATTGTTTTTATTATTTTCATTCCTTTTTTTATGAATTGTACTCAAATTTCTTTCATTCAATATATTTTGCTGATTTCGTGGGCAAAAAATATTGTATTGCTTTAATTTTCACTTGAATGTATATATATTTATAAAACTTTGGTTGAATATTTTTGCCTACGTGCCAATAAGATACCACACATATGAACATATCTACGCATATACTGTACTGGCATTTCTTGCGCTTTATTAGCGTTAAGTTATTTACTAAATTCGCTTTAAACACATAAACATAATAAATTCTCTTTTAATCACATTTTAATCGTTGAGAAATAAGAAATTATTTTTGCTATAAATAATACTGTACATTTACGCGCTAAATACCATTGCTTATGCGTTCGTAATGTGTTAAATAATGACTGTATATTATAAAAATACAACTTTTTCAGGCAACTAGCTTAAAATTGTGTGTTAATTTTCAAATTCATATTCTTCATGCAATTTCCGGTCCGTGGTAGTTTGTATTAGTAATATGAAAGTTACTGCCATTTTATATGTTGTAAGTTATAAATAATTTATGCTACTTTTCTAAGATTTCTTAGCATACAAAATTGGTGAAAAATATATACTATTGATTACATCATTTCAGATTTCGGCTAAAAACCGCGTCATGCTCAAATCAGCTCAAAATAGAAACTATTAGGTTTTGTAAAAAGAAATATATTATATTATATGGCTTTCTATATGACTTTTGTATTCTCTATCTCCCGTTGTATAAGTGCAACTTGATTACGGAATACAGCTTTAGAAAAACAGGATTTTGTACTAAAAAAATTTCTCAGGGATTTATATGATGTCAAAGATGCACCACGACCTGGAAGGCCAATTGTTGAAAATATCGAAAAGTAATGGAATCGTCAAGTTCGGCCAAGTCATATAAGTGCAGTTTCAATTGCCCAGAAGCTCAACTTGTTGTCATTTACCATAAATAAGCCTGAATATAAAGAGAAGCAGGTTATGGGTTATGAATTTGTATCTGTGAATATCTGATGAATCGCAAAAAACTCCATCTATTTCTGAAGCGGATGGTTACTGGTGATGACAAGTGGGTCACTTATGACAACGTCAAGTGAAAACGGTTAGCAGGGATGCATTTAATATGAGCTACTTCCCTACGTCCAAACTTTTAATCAGACTTGTGATGTCAACAATTTGACCATTTGAAATAAGCGATCACCCACAAATGGTTAGCTTTAGCGAATATGAGGGGCTTTCTTATCCATCAGGACAAAGCCAGGCAATACACATCGATAGCTAACATGTTAATAATAATTCTAACTATGCTAAACAAAACCTTCAATTTAGTGCAAAAATAATGGAGTTGCTTTTAAGTAGTAGCCAAACCACTGCTCGAAATTATCAAAATCGTTCTAGAAACGGTATATTTCTGGTGGTTTCTATTTTCCTTTCCGAGAGAAATTTCTAGTTCTAACCTGGTAAATTTATATTTGGTGTTTCACTGCAGGGTTGTTATTTCAGACGATTTTAAATTTGAAATCCATAAAATTCAAAATGTTTATTACTTCTTCATCTCATCAGCTGCTATAAATGTTTTCATAGAAATAAATCTACAATATTAACGAAACAACGTGTTCAGTTTCGTTCCATTCGTGTTTTCTTCAAACTGAGGTCAAGTAACACAAATAATCGGAAAACCAGGCTATCAACTGAGTCCAAAAATTTCGAAACTTAATATTGACTTATACACAAAAAAAATATATTCATAGTATAAATTAAAATTATTGTCCTTGGAATTTCTGGGTGTGGAAATTTTCGTATTTTACGAGGAAAATTGTAGTCTGATTTTTGAAAAAATATGTATAGATTATTAATAAACCTTTAACGCTCATAACTAAAAGGAATCATGATAGGAAGATGGATTTAAAGAACTAACTATATTTATGTATCTAATTTGGTTTAGTATTACTGTTTCAAAATTTGCATACGATTTAAGTATAATATATATTTGTTGTACTCACCTATCATGGTCCCGACAATTAAAGCCACCCCACTGAAGAGTCCCACCCGTCTCTGGAGGTGAACAGCGTCGTTCGGCGCTGAGCCCTTCCTCTCCAACGACTTCCGCATCCCCCCGGTCCCTGATGAGTCGGTCTCTGTTTCGGGCCCTTCTGCCCCAAAAGACCCATTGGCACTCGTTGTCCCGTTGCTCGTGACTTTAATTGGCACATTATGTCCTATTTCATTATTTTTGTTATTTTTTTATTTTGTTTAATGAAATTATTATTGCGTTCACAATATGCCAATATTTCACAATTTTTGTATAAATGACCATGTTAAGGATAGCACAGAAATGAAAAGAAAGAAAGAGTGTAGCACAATTAGCAAAGTGTTTAATACAAATTTAGTTTTAATACACTATTGATATATAATTGTTCTAATTTTTAATAAAAAAAAATCTTATTTTTATTTTTTATATATATGTGCTGAAAAGCAACAAACCAAAGTTTTTTTCAATTTAATATAACTTTGTTTTTTATTTTTAATAGTTTCATTATAGTATTTTAATTTCATTTTATAATTTTTATATTGGATTTAATTCAGTTGTTATAAATTTTATGAATCGAAATTATTTAAAATATATTTTATTTATGTTTTATTAATGTATTTGATATATTTAATTATACCCTTTAGTTCTTTTAGATTTTTATACTCTTGCAACATGTTGCTACAGAGTATATTGGTTTTGTTCACCTAACAGTTATTTATATCAAGTTAAATTCCAAGTGACTGTCCGTCCGTCTGTTTATGCACGCTGTAACTTCAGTTAAAATTAAAATATCGTAATGAAAGTTGGTACACGTGTATGTTTGCAAAAAAGTGAGGACGAGTTCATAGATGGGCGTAATCGGACCACGACATGCCCACAAAATGTCATTAATCGAAAACCTATACTAAGCCGCAAATTATACACAAAATCCGGAATTTGGTGCAACGAATCGCAATATTGAGAAGCATATGTGCGTTTTGAAAAATTGCTTGTGTATGTTTAATTTTTTAATAGTGGGGGTGACTTCGCCTCCTAATGGGATTAATATATATATCTCCTAAACTATTAGAGCTATATCACCCAAATTGCAAAGGACATACTTTTTCGACACCTCTTGCGACAGGGACAATAGGTGAAATCGGATGATAACCACGCCCAATCCCCAAGTAATGGTTTTGTTAAAAACTTCTAAAAGTGTGATAAATCAATAACGAAATGCGTCGTGACACTGTCCACATTTAGGTGAAATCCCATATCACCGAACCTACTACACATATTTCAACCAAATTTGGTAGATAAAATTATTTTGACATTCCCATGTAACAGCGTACCAGCCTACTTCCCATATAACAAAACTTTGTTTTCCATCTGATTTTTTCACTTTCCACTATACAAATCACTATTTGTGTGCCTAAAATGGATAAAAATCGGGTGAAAACTTGCTTTATCCACCATATAACTGTAAGTACTGACGAGAAGGAAAATATAATAATAATACTAAGTGAGTCTATGACTTTCAAAATAAGTTAATATGATGCCAAATTTGATTGTAATACATTCACTATTTCGTCGAATAATAAAGTTGAACCTTTTCACTTAACATAAAGTTTTGCCAACACCTGAAGGTATATCCCCCGCTCTTGCTTGCAAGTTGTTATGAAATGTTCGGTTACACTCGAACTTAGCACGTCCTTACTTGTTTTGTTTTATTTGTTTTTTTATTTGTTTCAGTTTTTTTATTTATTTTACTGGGTCACCCTTATCTAAGAATGTTTGATATTAATTTGTTTTAAACATTTTATTCGATGTTTTATTTATTTCAAATATTTTATTATATTTAAAGTTTTAATTTTTTATTTTTGATTTTTATTCGATATTTTATTAATTTTTCTTTTCTTCGTAATTTGCTTTATCATTTTATATAATTTATTCAAATATTCTTTTATTTTTGTACGAAATTTGCAACACTCAGAAAGAATGGCCGAAGCCCCTGTAAATATGTATATCTATATATGGTATGTACATTTTTCATTAAAAATACAGTATACAAATAGTTCGAAATTGAAAAAAAAATATTTGTTTATAAAAACCTATTTTTTGATTATAAAAAAAGGCGAAAAACTTCAAAATTTTTCTCATTGGAAAGTTGAGAAAAAATCGTAAAGAATAGGCCAGCTAGTTATTTATTTTTATATAGAATTACTTTTGTTTGTATACGCAAATGTTTAAAGGTACTTTATTCAAAATTGAAAATTCATAACTCCAAAATTTGGCATATTGAGTCGAAATAAAAAATATGTGTCCAATATTTTGCCTCAAAGAACACAGCAAAATATATTTTGTACGAAAAAAATATTTCAATGTAAATTTTCGATGGAATGACGGATCGATCTGAAATTTTACACACGTCCTCTTCTCCGGTAAAGAGCTGTTCATTTATCGGAAGCGCCGATATCTGCATTTAGGTGCCTTACAAACTGATTGATCAAAATCAAGTCCTTGTATAGGAAACATTTTTATTTGAAAATATATCTACACAAAATTTGGCATGGATTATTGACACTTCAAGCTCCGAACATATTAATCAGATTGGCCCATTATAGAATATAGCTGCCATTCAAATTGGCGGAACAAAATCAAAGTTTTGTAAGGAAACTTTTTTTGTGAAGGTATCATAGCTTCCTTGCAACCGAAGTTTCGTTTTTTCTTCAAATTTATTATATTATGTTTCTTATCCTTTTTAATTTTTTATTTTAATTTGTATTTATTTATTTTGGTTTTTTGTTCTGAACATAATTCTGTATTTTTTTCTGTAGTTGCTCATTGTTTTTTTTATTATTTTACTTCTACGTCTAACAATTAATATTGCATTGTCCACTAATTCTGTTTTAAATGCTTCCAACACTGTCGAAAAAATGTGATTTTCTTTTTGGATATCCACTACAAGCCATTTATTTTTAGCCGAAATATAAAAAATAAAATTTTCGAAAAATCTGTAAAATTATGTAGGCGGCACAAACACACGCACACGTATTTCTAAATGACCACATAAATATATAGAGGCAGTACACACATATGTGTAGATGGACAAGCAAACATACAAGTACGTATGCATCTATTTATATATGTATGTATATGTCAACGTGTAAGTAGTAGAACCGTTAATGAACACACACCTCGATTATCTGTTGTATTATTTTTGCATGCGTTCTTTTGCAAGCAAAATAGTTGTGTGATTTTATCGCGCATGGCATGGACGGATAACGAATTTTACAAATTATTTCGCCGCAAATTTCAACTACGAGCGAACGACGACAACAACGGATTTCAGTAGACTGTTCGCGTATCGTGGCCACACGTCCGATTATACCTCGCTGTGAATCGAAAAATTGGCGCCTGCAGACGTCTATGATGCCGATGATGTTGATGTTGCCGATTCAGATGCTTTGAAGGTTGCCGAAGGCGCAAACGATTGCCAATTCCTATCTGATGTGTGTGTGTATGTCGGTGCGAGCACACGAAGCGCACAAACGAAGACAGCTGCAAAGGAAAAGCGTGGTTGACGCTGCCAACAAACAGCGGATGCCGGGAAAAATTGTCAACTTGAAGCGGATGAACAAGGCCGA
This sequence comes from Bactrocera oleae, assembly GCF_042242935.1. Classification (NCBI taxonomy): domain Eukaryota; kingdom Metazoa; phylum Arthropoda; class Insecta; order Diptera; family Tephritidae; genus Bactrocera; species Bactrocera oleae. The sequence continues at coordinate 39,006,515 of NC_091539.1, read as the reverse complement.
ACCCGCAAACAGATGATGGGAGCGGGTGCGCGGTGTGCCACTCGAATCAGTTCGGCAAAGTTCGCAAGCACAGCAAAGTTTTCGGCAAATAATTAAATATATGTATATATATATATGTGTGTATATATATATATGTATTTTTACATATATCATGTATGTATTAATGAAATTTTTTTGTAATGTCTATACGTAGAGTGTGTGGCGCGCATTGGCTGATGCTGGGCCTTGGCGAACAGAATTTCAGTAATACAGGAAAGTATTTTAGCGTGTTCGCACACTCTTCTTTACACCTTGACGATGTGGCGCTCCGCCTAGCTCACTTTTCTTTTTGGCTTTTTGCCTTTTTTGTCATGATAGGTTTTTATATATACATTGCTTAATTGCACGCTCCAGCAGCTTGGAGAAAATATGCAATAGTACGATGACGTTCTTCGCGCAGCGTCAGAAAATGATGCAAGAATTTGGAAGTTTTTCGCGCCGTTCTCGCCGACGAATTTCGTATGAGATTACGTATTTAGGTACAATTTTTTGTGATTTTTTCTTCTTATTGCTGAGTTATGCGCTTGCAATGTTGAGAGGAAGAGAGCACTGGTGTCTGTTTTGTTCTGCCGAACTTATTTCGGTTGTCTTCGTCACAAGTTCTGCCACTGAGCTTTGGCTATGCAAGAATTTGTTAAGATTTTTTCAGTTCTCTCTTTTTTTTTTTTAATTTACAGCTTAGTTCTTAAATGTTTTTTGTGTTTTTAATTACGATTTCTTTTGACTTTTTCTATTTAAGTTCACAATTCTTTATTTATTATTATTATTTTTTTTCTGCTTGAGATTTCCGTTTCTCACGCCTCCAGTTTTTCAACTGTCTATTTTTAGTAATTTTTCTTAATATAAATTTTCCTCTGCACAGTACACGTCAGCATTAAAAGTCATTAAAATGTTTGCACCAATTCATTTATTTTTTTAGTATTTAATATGTTATCTTTTTTGTTTCTTTTGTTCTATGCATTTAGACTCCACCTTGCGTGTTTTTGGTGTTGCAATAAATTATGAAAATTCTCTTTTTGCCAACTTTGAATTCGTCGCTATTTTGTTGTTGTATATTGTTTTTGTTAAAAATTTATTTGCTCTTTTTGTTGTCTTAAATAGCACGTATAACTTTTTATATTAATTTTTTTCACTTTTTCATAAAATATCTTTTTAATATATTGCTTCTTCAGATGTCTCTAGCCATGTGTGTTTTCAGGCGCTTTTCACTGAAAAAGTTTTAAATAATTAGCACTTCACTTCTTTGCTATCTACCATATGATCTCGCCAAACTCTTATGCATTACATTAAAAATTTTCAGTAATTTTCACACGTTCTTTCGCCACAACCAATCAACCAATCACTCAATATTCGCTCTGTATTCGTTGGATACTTTCGTATAACTGAAAGTGTAAATTTGCAATAATTGCTAGAAATAATAAATTCTTCTTTTAACCACCAGAAACTCTCAATTGCTACAGTGCTCAATTGAATTTTGTGTTTGTAATTTTTGCCGGTTTTTTTTTTGCTTTAAAATCGGTCATCAGCTACCGCACACCTCGCACACATCTACATACATATTAAATGCTAATATTTACACCCGAGTACCAGTTGTATGTAGCCGCTTCTTCACATTTTCCATTTGAGTAAATGAGTGAGTCTTAGTATGAGTACTTTTCATATGCAATCCAATTGAACATTTTGAGTGTACATAAGTACTCTTTAATTGGGAATTCATATTTTTTTATTGTTTATATATACGTTCATACACATATATTTCATATACAACAACAATTTCAGCCACATAAAAAATTATAACATAGCAACATACATTTGTATGCATGCATATATCCACACATACATACATAAATCAATTCACATGTCTGCGATCATATTCCACAGACTGTCGCACTTTGTTTGCACTGTAAATAAATTCCTTACTCCAATATTGGTTTCTGCTTACTGCATTGTAAACATTTTTTGTTTTGATTTACTTCCATTTTTATTATTCATATTCGTTAATTGTTTTCTAACTGGAAATACAAATACAAAGTCTTAATCTAAGCTGAAAACAGACACATTTTATTTGAGACTAATGCAAAAGAAACGAAATTAAAATATATCTTAGAACAAGGGTAGTTAGATAAGTCAAGTATTTTTAATTGCATTAGACTCGTGAATTTCAATGCGTGGTTTCCTAAGTTTCGTTGCAGTCAAATTAAAGTACGTGCCCAACATTCGAATTGCCTGAAAGCGATCGTTATCACAACATACCCGAAAACTCTCCGAATGTAGGCAATAGGAGATAGCTTCAGAGAAATGTTAGTAAGAAAATCAAGAAAGTGTAATTCGCGATTTCAATGATAAATAGCTGTTGAATTACATCGCATTTTTAGTGGGTTAAAAAAACACATTTGAGTGGGTAATGAAATCTCTATCTTATGTATGGTAAAAAACAGTCACAGTTTTATCACCCTCTCCATACGTCTGAACTTTATAATTTCGTAACTATTGAGACTGAGTAGGGGGAGAATGAGTTTAAACGGAGAACCATAGGGATACTAAGTTCTTCATATTTCAAAATATCTTTCGGGCTATTAAAGTACATATAAAGTGAATTATTTTAACTAGAAATTTAACTCACGTAAAAATTAAGGAGCTGTAAAATGTTTCGCATTAAATCCATACATTTAGAAAATATTTTGATTTTAGCGCCACCTAGAGGGCATGAGCTTTAAAAAAACACTAAGTGGGTTTTATTAAATTCGCTTGATTAGCTAATAGGTAGTATGAGAAATTTTGGAACGCTAATAAACCAGCAAGCGTTCAAAAAGTATCTGTGTTCCTTATGAAAGATGAAGGTTTTGAAAATTTCTCTTGGATATTTTCATGTAAATGTTTCATATTTCAATTGCTATACAAAACAATCAAACAAATTCTAACCAAATATCATCTGGCTATAGTTTTCCTGCTTATAGAATATTTGAGAAAAATATAAAATCCAATCTCAACTGTTTATATTATATATTTCATTCAGAAGTGATAACCAAAATTCAACTCATTCATCAAAAATATTACTACTACAGTACTTGTTTATAAAATTCATATTTTGTGTCTCTTTTTCTGCTACGTATAAATATATGTTCAAACAAATGTGCACCTATCAAGAGCCAGATGGATTTTCCTTAATATTTACAATTCAACTACACACCCACATTGAAAATTAATATTTTCATTTGTTTGTTCTCACTCTCAGGTGGCAGAAGACTCGTTACCCAATATACAATAATGAATAACGGTGTAAAGAAAAAAGTTTGTGGGGTTAATAATAAACTTTGATAGGGCACATATGTTTGTATCTAGCTATATAATTATCTATACTGTAAATAAGGTAGAGGTAAACTCGAGCGACCACGCATTTTTTATACCCACAATTATTAGATCGAATATATAATGAAGCAGGCTGCATCTTTGAATTTATTTCGTTATCCACTGAACAACAACAATCTGATCAATCACAATCAAATCCTTGCATGGAAATTGTTTTTATCTGACAAGAAATCCACACAAAATTTGGCATATCTAAGATAATGCCAAAATCTCCGAACAAATTTTTTTTTCGCTTCTTATTATCAAATAGAAAAATTCAAATGTCATTTCCAGCTAATCTACAAAATGGTCCCTTATAATTTTACGATTAAATTCAGCGTGTACGAGACATTCATAGTCAACCATCAATGCATATCAATAGAAAAAATAAAAATTAATAAATCAAAAAAATAGACCATTTTTGGTAGAGCAGTAGATTTCCTACAAGACTACTTATGAGCTTTGCAAGTTAAATGATTTTTTTTTCATGGAGTTAAAAAATTCAAAAGGAAAAAACAAATTTGCCTTAAAATAATCAAACTTCAACCGGTAATATTTTTTAAACAGTTAGGATAACGAAAAAATGGTAACAGACCGTTTTGTAGAGTTTCCTACTTGATCTATGAAACGAGATATTATTTGAAGTAGTTGAAAGCGAGATTTGAATTTTTTATATCAAAATAAGAAAAAAATAGAAAATGTAAGACGGAGGATCTTTTCGTTATATTTATGAGAACATACTTGGAGAGACTTTCTTAGAGGTATCTAAGAACCTATTTTTCTGAGTACCAAGCGTAAAAATATTGGTTTCTTTTTACTCACCCACATACATATACAGCCGAGGTGTGACCTTTTTTCTTATTTTTTTTTGTAAGAAAAGCCAACATATTTCTCTACAGAATCATCACAAACCGTTTGCTATCCAACTACAACGCATACATTGTACTCTAGTATAGACTTCTAACCAAGCAACTGAGAAGCACAAAAATTATTCACTGCAGTGTATTACAGTTGATGCCTTGAGCCCAGAATTAAGATAACGTCGGTTAAGGTATGTATTTTTTACTAAACAATTCTCACGTTCTATACAAATATAGCACACATGAGTCTAGTAACCATGTTTGTATGTAACCATGCGGTACTCAATTTTCTTATTTTTTACCTTTCCACCGATTTCATATAAAAATTAACATAAATATGTATATATGCACACCCATGATAAGTGTTAAATTAAGTAGCACACAAACACATACACACATATGTACCCGCGTATGCCTCCAATGTGTCAATAAGAAAAGCAAAATTTCGACGTCAAAATTAGCGCGTGGGCATTTGCATTTTTCTTTTATTTCGAATTCTTCTTAGTCACTCGGTAATTTTGCTCTACATATTCATACGTATATGCATATATATATATATACCATATATAATAATATATATATTTGTATATGTACCTCCACTTGTCATTCAATTTATTGCCATTATTATTTATTGTTATACGTGTTAATTTATTGTTGTCACCGGTCCAATTGATATGCGCTGAAGCAGAAGCAATCCGATTGTTCCGCTGTTTTTTTTGTCAATATTGAGACTTTCCGGGACAACATTCCTAAAAGTTTCTTTTCTAAAAGGCGACGCGCAACAGTTCCCGAAAAATCCTACGCCAAATTCTTTTTGGATAGCTACAGAGGACTAGAAAGAATCGTGTTTTGATAAAATCTCTATGTAATTGTCATCCTGAGACGTCGTTTTTCGTGGCTGTCCCCTCAAAGCAGTAAACACAAATTCCTGGGATTTTTTTTATAATTTTTGCAACTTCCCTTTGGATATAACTGTTATTTTGTAAATTTTTCATGAACTTAACATACGCTCTGCCGCTATGCAAATAATATTTAATTGCAACAAAGTGTCAAGCTTTAACAAATATCCTACTGATTATATACTTACAATATAACTTTTACTAAATAACGGCTATAATTGGTCTTTTCATTCCTTGCTTCTATTTTTTTGGCGCACACTTTTGTTTAATTTGAACACAAAGATAACAGTAAAATATAACAGAGCTACCATCATGGTGTTTTAAAAGATTACAGGCAAAACAAATCGGAAATCTATCCAACAAATATAAAGATTATTAATTATTTCAGAACCATCTACTTGATTCTATTTAATTGTCAGTAACTGTATGTGCTTACAAGTATATAAAAATGTGTGCTTCTTATTGCTTCCGCAACAGCTTTCGATTTTATTTATATAATATATTTGCATTTGTGATCCTATTTGTTTTATAACGTAGTTTTGGTATATAAATTGGTCATCAAGTGAAATATCAATTTGTGTTATTTTAGAAAATAATCCGCCATAAAATCAATCTAGATTGTAGCAATTAATTTCAAACCAAAATAATGAATGTGCCGAAAAGCCAACGGTTGGAAACAAATCTAGTAAACCGTCGCGCATGCTCTAGGAAACGGCATTAAGGATTGGATTGGATAACCATACTTACTGCAAACATAAGTGATTTAGGTGTCCTGAATATCAGTCTTAACGACCTCAAAATTTTACTCTTTTATATTAACCTTGTCTGGTCGGCTAATGTCATTAATGTAATATTAATATTTTTTTAATATTTAATATAAAATTTAATTGTATTTCGTGTACGCTTCTGAATCTTCCGGTTTTGTTTTCTTACATTTTTCTCTTTGTGTGTTCTAAATGACTTGCACTAATTACAATATTTTTTAATATTTTCCGCACGTTTGTATAAGTACAAATCTATTATGCATCAGTTATCGAAAGTCACTCGAGTATATAATCGTGTGGCACGCGAAAACTATCATTAGAGTGTTGACGTCAAATTGAGAAACGAAGAGTGTTAATTACGTCTGATTTTCGTTATTGCAGGCACTCTTTTCAGAGTTCAAGCACACGATGATATGTATATACATATATATAAGTATATATTTATACTTTTATTTATATTTTTATACTAAAAAAGTAAATAATACAGAATCAAAATCTTTTTGATGAAATAGCCCTTCGAAGAGTTTACTCTACTATGGAACTACAAGCGTCCATTTACTCAAACTTTAAAAAAGTTACAGTCTATAGAGCTACTACTTAAAAGAAAAGCTGTACTGTTTGTCTCTGCCCATTCTTGCCTTACTCTTCCTATATTTTTAACTGAAGATCTACAGCTGAAGAGACACTTCCAACAAGTTATTAAAGCGGTACTTCTTTTGATTTTCTCATAACTTTGTAAATATTGCCTCAGTCTCAACAATTTCGTTCAGTTCTAAAATCCGTTTTTAACCTTTATGGTCACACATTTTTTTTTCATGCTCTTTAAAATTGTTTCTTTTGAGTATGAGTTCCTACTTGTAAGAGGGTCGATTACAAGAGGCTCCAATTTTCACGAAATATTATGTTTTAAATACTTCTAGGTTTTATCTTAATATACATATTTACGTTGTTTCCCTATTTAAGTGTCTAGAGAGAATTATTTTTAAATGTTTTGAATACCACTCTTACAATAAATATGCTAAAAGGATCTTTCGCCAACTCTTTAAACATCTCTTTCAAAACATGTAGAATATGCGCTAATCAGTTCGTTTCGGATAGGCTTCACAACCAGAGAAAGCGTGAAAACTGCTTTCTGGTCCTATTGTCTCAGGCGAAACCATGTCATGCTGTGGACAAATTCTTACCCCCCCAATCTCAAAAAAGATACAGACGGATATTTTGACTATTCACAAATAAATATTATATTTTGTAGTCATTTCGAAAGTCACGCTTGTATTCAGTCGCTCAAGGAAACCTCAACTTTCAACAAATCGAAAACAGTTTTTTACACTATAATTAATTTTCAAAAAAGCAGCAATAAAAAGGCAAAATCTGCACATGACACGCGCAACAGCAACCAAAATACTAAATTGTTGTTTGTTTGCTATTTTTTATACTAATAGTAAAGCATTGAGGCAGATATGGAATATACATATAAATACACAGACACATAATTACCTAGAGATACCTGATTTTTTTAATAATATCTACCACATGAATTTTGTGAAAAGCATTTACATTTATGGTATACCTACATATAGTACGAGTATATATCCGGACATAATTAGAGTTAGTTAGACGTTAGTGATTATACCCGAGCGTAGCATGTGGCTTTGTTGTTTAGTTCACTTCACTGTCGTATAAAACTTGCAAAATGTGCAGGTTCTTAACAAATTGGTATTCTAGAACGGAATACTTTTTGGTAAACTACTTTATCTCTTAGTTTCTTAAAGATTCCAAATTAATTTAAATTATTATGGAAAGAAATTATATGATTATTATTATTATATAATATATTTCCGTTTCTGTTGTTACAACTTTTGTCTACAGATAACTTACTCTAAGTGTTTCAAATACCGTCTAAAATTATTGAAGTAACAGTAGATATGTTTGTGTTACATCATAAATCCGAATTTATTACTATACTGTTGTGTGTATGATCGACGTTCTAATTTTCTCTTTGGAGTGGTTAACAAAACTGTGAGTTTAATATTCCAAGGTTTCTTTATTAAAAACCAGGGGTATTCTTCCAATTGTGAAAATGTGGCGTATAAGTTGAGTTAAAGTGATTGTTGCCAATAGTGAACTCCGTGTTTGTTAGTCAATTTTAAACTAAACACCAAATTAGCCAATAAACTCTAGTTTGCGATTGAAAATTAACCTACTAACTGCTACTACTATATTTTGTTCAAAAATTATTAAAAAAATATGTTAAATATTTTGTTAAAAAAAAAATTCATATAAATAATAGTGATGCCTTGGACAACCGGTGGAAGCTGCTAGTAAAACAATACGAAATTTTGAATTAGCAAAAATGAAATGAAGATCAAAGCAAATTGACGTCACTGACAGCGCGGCAGCAAGCAGTGTCACATGGTCCGGCGAAATATTTGTGTATTTGATTCGTATTTTTTTTTCGTTATTTATTTGTTTAAAGATTTCCCTGATAGATTCGTTTAAATTATTTTTATTGCTTTTGAATATTTTATAATTATTTATTATTTGTCTAAAGATTTCACTGATAGATTCGTTAAAATAATTATTATTGCTTTAGAATATTTTTTAATTAAATAAAATAAATAAGCAAAAATTTTGTCTGTGAAAATTCACACATCTTCAAATTATCTATTCGATTTAGATTATACATTTATTTCTTTGCAGATACCTTACTATGCCAGTATCGTAAGAATTCACAAAGGCAATCTCCGACGCTGCGTCGGTATTATGAATTGGATAGTGCGGCGCAAATTAAATCACATGATTAAAGATGTAGGTATATGTACATGTAAGTATAAATGGGTATATATATGTATCTATAATTAAAGGTATAGTTTCCGTCGACCGCCGCACTGCGACTTTTCCTTTCAAATGTCGGCAAAGGCATGCCGAAATCGATTTCTGCGGCGCTACAAGGAATTTAACCACACATAAATATGCGATCATTTTTTATAGACTTTTAGCAAATTTTTAAGGCCGTTTTTAAATGGCCTACATTTTGCGCACACAAATTGCTATGCATTATTTTGCAACTGACAACTTCACCATATATTTGCCATCGGCAATAATGCATAGTTTTGTGCTAACGCATGTGGGCACGCCTTAATTGCTGTCCTCCCCCTAAACATTCACATTCGTAATAACAGCATTTATGTGCATTTATTTATATGTTTGTGTGCGCATGTGAATAAAAGCTTTTTTTATCTAACGCATCCATGTTGCATGGCCATGCCGCAAAGATTCCATTCACTGCATCTTATTGCCTGCGGTCGACATTGACATTTGTAGAGGCGCACAGCTCCAATGGCAAACCGACTATTATATGAGCGTTTATAAAAATAGCATACAAACGCCTGCTTCATTGTTGCAGATTGTCCACAAGTGCAATTTTTATTCATATCATTTAGCTTTGTTGCATTATGCGTCTGTCGTGACGAAGTATGCTCAGAAATATTTTATATTTATTATCGGTTCGAGAATATTTTCAAGAATTTATAGGTTTAAAAACGGGAGTTATAGAAATTTGTCTATAGTTTTAATGTGAATAAAACATAGAAGAAAGTATATATTCAGTTTGAGCCAAATATTAATACTTTAGAATTTTTTAAGAACTTACGGCGTATGAATTGTTTGTTATTGTACATCTGCCTACACAAATTTCCAGCAAAAGCTTTGGTTTGAAAATAGGTGTACAATATAATTCTGTTTGTACCTATATTGTGCACCAAGTACCCTTTAGTCTGAATTCAGATACGAACACTTTTGTTGCTCATTAGTGTTACGTTTACAGAGGCGCTCAGAATCCGGTAACTCGAGTTCGACAGAAAATTCATTTAATTTTTTATTATATTCTTAAATTCTTGTACGCTTCATTTAAGCGGTACATAAAAATATTTTTGTCCTTATTCATATTTGCATATCATATTACATAAAAAAATAGACGACAAAACTTAAATTTCCGAATGTATTCTAAATATCTATGAGAAACCAGAATTTCAAAATGAAAAGGAAAACCGAATTCTTCTTTCTTCTTCACCTGCTCGCTCACAAACTAAGAGTCGAAGAAACAAAAGTCTTCGTGTGGGAACCAGCACTAAGCACATTCCCTCCTAGTAAGTTAAGTTATATTACTTTTTATTTTTAATAAATACCGAGTAGAAGAGTGCTAGTTTATTAAAGATATAGGGAGGTAGGGATATATTTTGAAGGGCATTTTAAGACGGCAAGCGAAACAATATCTCCAAATGTTATTAGAACATCTGATTTAAGGACCGACATATGCGGCATAAATTACCCAAAATGTTGGAACTTAATATATTTTTTCTTAAAAGAGAGCTTAGTAAAGGTATACCCCAATGTGTACCCTCACCATTTTTGTTTTTTTAATATATTTTGAACAATCCACGTAATGATCACTTATACCAGATACGATTGACCAAAAGGAGGGAAAAGTATACGTATATTTGTAGTACATGGGAGCTAGGAGAAAGTAATTTATTAACATATTTTATACATTGATCAATTTCAGCCGAAAGGAGATATCTGCAGTTTATCAGAGCCTAGCTAAAATCAAATGAACAACACAAATGTTTTATATTATATTTTCATATTCAAAAGACACCATTGAACTGTCTTCCCGAGTAGTTTATTTGAACTTTATTTACCCTGTCAGTTGAAAGTATTTGTATATCGTTTATATATATATATATTTTTTTTTTATTTAATGATTATAATGTGGCAATAATTGGTGCAAAAAAATAAAGTATTTCCGAGAAAAGTCTATAAACCTCAATTTATCTCTTAATTAATAGGCAATTGAAAATCTGTAGAACTCTAAATTGAATAATATCTAGAACCACAAGCTTTTACACCCTTATACATTCACTTCAGTGTAAGACTATATTACATAAGCTCAGCTGGTTAATTTGTATCTTCTCAAATGGTGATATAGCGTAAGCTTTACGCTCACAGGCTTTATTAGCAAGCTCAAATCTAAATACCATACATGTATCTCTCTTACTCTCTGAATTTGAATGAAACTTTCACACTAATGATTTCTACTCAACAAATTTATTGCAACAACACATTTTAATTGACTCCGCGCTCATTTAAAGCTGTCATTGCTGTAAATATTTGCCGACTTTTTGTGGACTGCAAAATTATTAGGTATGTACCCATACAATCGTAAATTGAAAATTATTAAGGCGAGTAATACGTTTCAATTAATGCTTCTTCTGTAGGAATGTACAATTTAACGAACAAATGCTCATCATCAGCATGTTGATCGTAGCTGTGACACTTTTAATAGCTTTGTCGCTGACGGCCTGCAGATTTTATATAATTATACTACGAACGTATACATATACTCGTATGATATATATAATATGTAGTATATGGTATATAAGAATATATATTTATATACATGAGGCGTTAATGATTGTGTCTTGTAATAACAGTTCATGTGTATATTTTAATTAATTTTTTTATATAATGAGTTATTAAAAAAGACATTTTTTTCTAACTGTTAAAATGTAGAACATCGTAAGAATAACGTTCTAATTTTAATCGTGCTTTGCTCATACGGGTTCGGTCGTGAAATATCAAGTGTAAATGGAATAGATGACACTAGTTTAAAACTTAATTTATTCTTCGTTACAAGAAATGCAAAAAAATATTTTCCATCTGACCTTTCAAATAAATAGTAGCCTTTTTTCCTTTCCTATCAACAGCTGGTACAGGGTTGAGTGCTTTCACTTATTCAGAATTTTTATGCGCTGAACTTTGTTAATTTCAGTCAGTTCCGATTCGGTTAGCTTTTTCTCTTGAACACTTCACGAATCGCCTCATCATCATGTTGTACTCGCTTTATATAACTATGTTCTGGGATAAGAATGATGATCTATTTATCGATTGGAAATATTGTTCGTCGAATGTGGACTTTATCTACTAATTATTGACTTAGCTCAGTTGAATTATATAAAAATATATTTGAACCATTGTACAGTCTTGACGCTTTCTGTAAGTCACAAAATCTTGTAGAATTTTTTAAGGTTAATTCGTGTAAATCCATGACCAATCACCAACTTTGAAAATGTGAGTTGAAGTTGGAAAAAACACTTTAAAGTTTTGAACACTAAAAAATATAATAATATATAAGCTGCGATCTTTCGTTCAACTACAGCACGGTATTCCTCATTTTATCTTGCTCTAAGTAGCTATGGTTAAGAAATGTGATTCCAAAGCTCATGTAGAAGGAGTCACAATGCTTTCAGAGAGTAACAGAAAGACGCAACTAGAAAATTCCAATTGAGTTATGAAAATTACTGTATTACACATAAAATACCTGTATACATATATCTCTACTATATATGTCTATCAGAATTTTTACTATAAATTAAAGTAAAAAGTCTACAAATCTTTTGATAATATGCCATATTTTACAGATAAGAAATTTATGACGCTCAACGCAGCTGTTCATAATTTATTTTTGCCTATAGCTGACGAGCTCGAATTTATATAATTTATAAAGCGAAAATTTAGAGCAACAACGGTTCAATGGATTTTATGGCATTTCCTATTTAAATTACATGCATTATAAATTGACAAAATCTAGCGCAGCACTTGTTAATATTTCAATGTATACAAATTAAGACAAAGATCGACAGCGCAAGGCAAGCATTTATTGTTATTTTTAAATTTATTTAAGTTCCCACTTTATATTAATATATATTATAGGTCTGTATATAATTATAAAGTATACGCTTGCATAGAACGACGGATCTAAGGCGGATCATCGCTGTCATCAACAACACACGTAAATCTGAATGAAAAATGGCAGCATTTCAATGAGTACGTCAGAAATGATATCTGTCTGTATGATTTTTAATCTTTATAAATGCAACTGTATTTCTATATGCCAACACATCAAATATATCAAGAATTTTGAATGGTATTTGGTATTAATACGCTCAAAAATTGGCCGCAAGCCAATAAAAAGTCGACAAGCGCATAAAATAAAAGTATATAAATACTGTTAAATTAAATACAATAAAATTTAAAATATTTATTACAAAAAAAGTCACAAATATGGATATATGTATAAGCAAAGCTAAACGAGTAAGCAAAGCGATTGTCTGTCGAAGACCGCGTGATTTGGTTACTCATACGCTGCGTCTGACTTTGGCTGAATGGTTTTCAAGGTGGCCGTAGACGTGATTACTTCCAATTTTACTTTCATTACTTTCTTTTTTGATATTTCACTAAACTAGAAACTATCACCAAGGTGTGCTTGTATATAATTGCGTTGCTCAGTGTTTATTTGATCGTTATTAGGTTGTTAATTGTTTCACTTAATTTATTGTCGTAACTTATTTATTTATCTAAATAAAAATATTTACACATTTTTAAACTCATTTAAATGCTTATTCCAATTCATTAAGAACAATTTAAATAACAATCCAAATGTGTCCATTTCTTTTAATAAGAAAATTTACAATTTGGCGGAGAATTTTTAGCATTGCTTAGAAAACAAATATAATAAAGTCGTGAACAACAATAAATGAAATAATAGATTAATTTTTATACCCTGAATAGGGTATATTAAGTTTGCCACGAAGATTGTAACACTCTAAAAGAAACGTTGGAGACCCTTTAAAATATATATACAAATGATCAACGTAAAGAGCTGAGTTGATTTAGTCATATCCGTCTGTATACTCGTAAATGCGAACTAGTCTCTCAGTTTTTGCGATATCGATCTGAAACAAACACGTCCCTTTGTCCCCAAGAAGCTGCTCATTTGCTGCCGATATCAGACCACTATAGCATATAGTTTCCATACAAACTTATAGTTTCCATAACAACTCAGATTGCGTTATGAGATTAATTATATGTAAAGTTGCTATAAGAAATGCAGCTGCCGGATATTATAGCTTCAATGTAGCCGAAGTTAACAGTTTTTCTTTGTTTTAATGGGTAATCAATTAAATTGTGTGTTAAAATATTCGCTTAAAATGTTTCTTTAGAAAGGTGGCCTAGTGGAGGCTTTAATTGTTAAGTCACTTGACTCACCAGCTCTGAACTCCTGTCTTTTGTTGTCTGCCTTCTAAAGCAAACTATCTTTACCGGAAAACATAAGGTCCCAAAGCCAAATGTTGATTATATTCTACGATATTAAAAAAAATATATATGCTGTATCCACTGATCTGAGCTCCTTATTTAGAAGTATAATTTTCATAATTTCCTTTAATTTATTTCCAATCACAATGAGAAAGACAACGAAACAATACATAAATGTAGCAAATAATTCTGAAAATTTGGACTTAGTTCGAAAGTTAATATTTTAGACACATTCATCTTAAACTCTGCTGAAATAAGTTGGAGTAAATAAATAAGTTTTTTCGGACAAATAGAGCTACTCAGTATTTTACTTGCAGCATAGAACTAAATTCCTTCCCTCATTACCACTTATCAATGAAACCTTCTAGAAATCAGCATTTTTTTAAAGAATTAATAACCATCCTTAATGCCCAATAAAACCAATGCAATTATCCATTAGCTAATTTTCCTACAAGTTCTTCGTGAATGAAAAATTTTCGTACAGACGTGCTCTTACATATATGTATAGCGTTCATCCAGATATTACAGCAATAAATTTTAATATACCCCCACACATTCCACCACGTCATGCGCAGCGGCCAGTAACTGCACTCACACATACATATGAAATAATTGAAAAACAAATATTTGCACTAATTTCCTTTCATATTCATGTAAGTCGCTGTATAAATTTTTCAACATCGCCAAGATCTACGGCGTCGTGGATCAGTTAATAGAATAGTAAATGTGCTTTTATTATCCGCTGCACCGCTCATGAAATAATTAAACAATCATCCGTTGAGTGATAATTAACACGGGGAAGAAAATGCCTTAATAGACACTCTGCCTTCATTAATACGATATAAAATAAATATTATTAAGCTATTGTAGGTGTAAAAGTGTGAAAAAATTCTTATATTCTGTATATTTTTATTTTATCTATCATTCCACTGTGTGAAATTGAACGACAAAATTTAGTTTTAGTATATTAGTTAATATAAATATTTTTCACAGGCGCATTCATTGGTGAATAATAGAAATTTTTAAAGATTCTAATTAATTTTTATATTACCATCAGATTCGGTCACGCGTTGCTATGGTATACATGAAATACTATTATAATAAATTATTCAATACAGTGAAAACATTATTTACGAATAAAGGCGAATATTACCGGTATAAAAATCCAAGGGATTGTACTTCTGGTTGTATTTTGAAAATGATTGATTCAAATATTATATTTGTCAAAGGAAGAAATAGTGAATTTTCCATTTAGTATCTGACTCAAAATTATAATAATAAATATATTTTTTTTTAATTTTGCTTATTTTTAGAAATATATTCTTTTATTTATGAATTTTTTTGACTTTTAACATAATTGAGATATGAACTATCCCTTTGTAGTTGGTTCAAATTGGACCTAGTGTGCTAAATTTAATTAAAATCGTTTCAGTAGTTTTGAAGTTTTCTCGGACAAAACGTGGTCCGTAATTTTTATATATGTATGTATATAGATAGTACAAAATTATTTTGCAATGAAACAAAAAATATTTTCTAGAATTAGTGTGCTTTTGGGTTGCCATCTTGTTCTCTTTACTTTTTGGACTTGCATCTGGTTTAATCAACCTAAGTTGGTAACTCCGGTTAGGGATGCAATAGCATCATCTTTATTTTCCCAACCTAATTTTCGAAGTAAGTGGGTTATACCAGATATTATTCGAAACCCGAATATCTATGGACTCAGAGTGGAAAAATATAACTTTCAAAACTGTAAGAAAACAAGGCACGTGAAAAAATCCTTAATAATTGTCCAGCTATTCAACCCTTGTGAACTTCTCCAAATGACCCCAGCTTTGGTATCGACCTGAGTTGCGAATATGTTTATCACTTGTTTGATTCTCGTTCATGCCAACAGACTTTAAAAGGTCCTCTATGGTATTGAGCAACATTTCAGTCTTTAAATTCCAGTAAATTCACTTTGAACCAAAATTTTCTTGTAGAACCCCAAACCTGGGGATTTTACCTATTTTCGTTAATCTTCCCTTATATGAATCTATTTTCATGATTCTCAATGAAGGATGGTCCAATGTTTCGGTCATTACAATAAAAATGGCTTTACATTTCAGTTGGTACAGGGCCATATAAAAAGCTATCTGTCTTCGATCTACGCTTGAACAGATCGGTTTTCGATGCTTTCAGTTAGCGCTTGATCAGCAAAGACACCTATACTCGTAGTGAGTAAATACCCACCTAAATGAATCAAAAGTGACGTGACTGTAAAGCCTCCATTACTAAACAGACCTTAGCTCTATCTTTAGTTTATAATCCTTAGAAGTATACGTAATCATTAGCTAGCCATTTCTTGCTTTCCCAGTTGTTGCGGAAACACGCTGTTATTTCTATAATATATTAGTTTTTTCACCTCAGTCGTATAAAAATAGTGCTAATGAATTAATCTGACGCAAATGCAGCTAGTACATTGAATTGATTTCAATCAATCATTGAAATCAGAAATGCAGATAATTCCACGTTCGCTACACACGCACAAAGTATATACCTTACACTGAAATCATCCCTGTTCGAAATATTTCTTTGCTATTTTAGTGAAATGAGCTTTAAAAGCGCTTAGCGATTGACTACACGTTACTGACTTAACAGATTTTAATTATTCATAGAGGTTCACAAATAAATTTGTTGGTTTATTTAAAATTCGGGAAATATAGTTGCTAACCTATAATACAACCAACTAACAAAATCAAATTGTTCCTACAGGGCTGCCATCGGGTGCAAAAATATGATGGCACAATTGCCGCTGATCGCACATAAGTATTTTATAAACTAAACACAAACAAGTAAACATGCTCATCCATACACACACACACGAAAAATGGCATACAAATTGATATAACATGCTGCCACTATTGACAAATGCTTGCCATATTTTTATATGGGAATTTATTTATATCCTTGATCTGCAAATATGTAAACGCATTATAACGGCACTAGAAACACAAATTAGCTTAGAGCCAAATTCGCACACACATATGCACAATTTATGATTGTGTGGGCCTAACAGTTGTTGTTCATCAAAACAAAGCTTGGCATTTGCCATTGAAAAATTTTTTGCGAACCTCCGCAAATGAATTATTTATATGTACAAGTTTATGTTTGAGTGCTTGTGTTCGTGTGTGTTTGTGCACCAACCAATAACATTAACTAAGCGGTTGTCATTTTGTAAGCGAGTAACATAAATTATTAAAGGAATGTAAACACGCTCACACATACATGAACACCGGACATGCATATACAGATGTATATGGGAGCGAATGTTAAGCAAAACGCAATCTAATGGTAATGTCCGCAACCACATGTGATTCATCTTATTTGATGAAACCTTTGGCATTTTTATACACTCATACATATATACATGTGTATGTACAAATTTAGATAGGACATTGCTTTATTTGTGCTTCCACGCGCATATAAGTAGATACCATATGTATATACATTCTATATATGAGTATATAATTCATAAAAAAGCGCGTGAGTAGCCTCGAACTTGTGACTATGTCATTCAGCTTTGAAAAAATCAAACGAAGTCATATGTATATTTTCGATAAGAAAAAGACGTCAGTAGCAATTGGCAAATGAGTAAGTATAATCAACCAATTGTACACTCGTATAGGGAAGCCATAGCAAAAAAAAACTGCGACTATGATATTATCAATACTGATGTCTGCAAATAGTGGCATGGGCGACCTAATTGATCAATTTTGCTTTTTAAGCAAAAAAAAACTATTCAATGACGCACGGTACAAAATATCGTTTTGCATGCTCTTATGTATATATTGAAGATATATACATACATGTGTGTGGGAACGCAATGATAAATATTAAGAAAGAATTAAATTTTTCTATCACATAAATGTACATTTCATTCAATTTTCAATTTTTTTTTTCAATAATATCAAGTTTTGTTTGTGTATTTTATTTTATATAAAATTTTATATTGACAAAAATATATTTACTCTATTATACTCTGTAGCAACATGTTAGCACATAATAGTTTTGTTCACCTAACGGTTGTTTGTATCACCTAAAACTAATCGAGTTAGATATAGGGTATATATATAAATGATCAGGATGAAGAGACGAGTTGAAATCCGAGTGACTGTCTGTCCGTCCGTTCGTCCGTCCGTGTAAGCTGTAACTTGAGTAAAAATTGAGATATCTTTATGAAACTTGGTACACATGTTGCTTGATACCGTAAGTCGGTTGGTATTGCAGATGGGCGTAATCGAACCACTGCAACGCCCACAAAACGCCATTAATCAAAAACAAATAAATTGCCATAACTAAGCTTCACAATAAGATACAAGACACAATAAGATAACAACTAGTGTTGTTATTTTTACTTTTTCCACATTTTCTTTCTACTTTCTACACTTAATGCTTTTGAATATATTACAGAGGCTGTTTTAATAAAACACATGCTTATCTCTAAGCATGTACATAAATCACATAAAAAAGTACCAAAAAAAGTAATTGAAATTCGGATACCGAATTTATAGCTAGATTATGATCTTTTCATATGAGAAAGGATGAAAATGAATTTAGTGCAATAACATTGTATCTACACATTGATTGTGGCGAAAAAAGTATTCAGATTACTAACAAAATATATGATTTTGTTGTAAATGCATATAAATATATTCGCATACGATTTTATCTTAAAAATTTTGAAAAATTATAAAATTTGTGAAATGTGAAAATTTTCTTCAGAAATTTTTAAATAAATATAACGACAGTATGTCTTCATTAATATATATTTGAATAAAATATTAATTCAGTTCTGTTGCTTGAATATTTATATAATACATAGAGCTACCAGATGTACAAACCTTCTATAGAAAAGCTACTGTACGTACTCACTTCACCACCATTCTCTAATAATAGCGCCAGTAGGCTACGACTTATGGTCTGACATATTGATAACGCAATAGTTGACAATTAGTTGACATTTTCATTGTATCTATATATCTACCATATTTATTGTACATTAATTCGTATTCAATGTTCGAGGCGTATACGTGACATTAATATGTACCTGCGTGGGTGTAGACATGGCGTATACGTAACATTTGAAGTGGCATAACCAACAACTACATACAAGCCCGAGATGTGAATGAGGAAGAATCACACACTATTTTGATGGAAACACACATACATATATTTATACATGTACTTTGTCGCTGAAACTATTGTTGTATAAATTTCTTGCAAAAATTGGTACAATTTCAGAGGTAAATTAGCATGCATGACAGCTTGTCAACAGCAGTTAACTAATACCTACATCAAAGTGGTAGTTAATTTAATTTCTACAATAGAAAATATATAAGGTGTGACAGAGTGTGGTGAGAAAATTGAATGGCATTGTATTAAAGCACTAATGATTTTTCAGAAAATCATAACTAACTTAATTTATTTAGCTAAGTAATTTTATATCCATTGCTATTATTAATCAGTAATCACCAGAAAATTGGGTATAATGAAGTAACTGTTACCTAAGTTTAGTTTTAAAGTTAAAAGTACAGTTTCTCATGGACCGACATTTAAGTAGTAAGGTATCAAACAGCTAATATTGTATATATATATTTATATATAAATAGTTTACCACTTTAATTGAAAATAATATAGCAAGTCAGTACCGGAGTGTTGCGTTTTTATGTAAGCTGCTACTTATAAATTAAGCAGGATATTGGAATTCAACATAAGTGATCTGAATGCTTAATAGTTCCTTAGAAAACGTTAGAAAATCAGTGCGTATATATTTACATTCATATTTGGCATATTTTTTAAAAAGAGATACGAGGTGTGTTCAAGAAATAACGGGAATTTTGGAAATTTAAAATATCGCGGGCTTGGAGAGTCCATTTTTTTTATTACGTTGGTATACATCCCCCTGAAGTACGATAATATTTTCAATTGTATACATTGCTTACTTTGTCTGTAGCAGCTGCAAAAGTTATAAGCTTGGCGATTTTTTCTTGCTAAAAGCTCACATTTCGTTGCTTGTTCTTGGCCAAAAACAGTACAGTAACGATGCCCCAGCCTACATATTCGCCAGACATGGCTCCGTGTGACTTTTTCCTTACTTTTCCAAAAGTAAAGAGAAACTTACAGGGCCGTCGTTTTACAATATAGATGAAAATCGCTGAAGGAGCTAAGAGCTTTTTCAAAAATCGAGTTTGAGAAGTATTTCGACGATTGGAAAAACGTTGGCATAAGTGTATAATACCGAGTGGGGACTATTTTGAAGGCGACAACATTACAGTAGACGATTGAATAAATATTGTTTTCAAAAACAAAAATCCGCGTATTATAGGTTTACACATTTTTAAAGTTTATTGGAAGATATAGTTCTATGTTTCTAACCCATTATCAAGTTAGGCTTCCACATCCAAAGTAATTCTTCATAGCGTCCTACTGTTAATCAACTAAACAAATTTAATGAGCTGAGAAACTTTTAAGAGTAGGTATCCTTTATCCCCAGCCTAAATTTTTGAGCAAAAATGAAACAAAAATTTTGATTTTAAGCAGATTTTTTTGACTAAGTCTACGTACTATGCTGGAAATTACTTCAATTCCATTCCTTTTTTGTTACAAAAAACGTTAATAATATATATTTTAAAACAAATGTAAGCGGTTATATCCACTTGTTGATTTCAAAGAATCGATTATTTGGCATATATAACGCATGTACATATATTTGAGAATATTGTCGGAGATATGAGGGTATTTGTAAGAATGTCTCCAAGCATACAAATCGGTTCCCAATACCTAAAACGATTTTCTCTAAACGCTGTTTTTAAAGTCGATGAGGAAATTTTCTCCGAAACCGAAACGGCTGGACCGACCGATTTGATCGACGGTACGGCTCAGGTAATGAAGTATAACTTTTTACACCCTAGAACGACTTTTTTGAAAGCCGCTATTTCCTCAAAAATCAACAATCAATGTTGACTTATCTTTCAGTCATTTTCTGTATATAATTTTAAATAAAAAATAACAAAAAATCTTACTCATCGCCAGATATCATTGCTCGGAGAGCCTCCAAACAGGAACAAGAAAATTGAAACTTTTTTAAAAGATTCGCCCATTATTTAAGTACATTAAATTCTGTAAACGTACATTATTTTTAGTTATTTATTAAATAAAATATCTAATCAAAAGAAAGACAAAAAAATTAATTTTTGTGGTTTGCAAATGAGTATAGCCCTTTGTAAATATGTAAAGCACATGATCAATTAACTATGTGTAGCGGGAGCCAATACATATACAAGTACTTTTTCAATTGGAAACTTTGCTGAAAGTTTGTAACCTTCCGAAAAGTTTGATTAAAAACGAAAGTTTGGACTTCCAATATGAGCTCGAATGTTCAAAATTGACATGCGCTCCGATATTTACAGAGAATTTTGTATTACAAGTACACACCAACTAATACACATACAACTCGTTGCATTGAATAACTGTATATCTGCTGGGAAGTTTGCATAATATTGAGCAATATTTACAGTACGTCTGATTGCTGAATTTCGCTTTCTTACTCCATATTTATTACTCAATTTACAAACTTGTGTGTTCAATTGTTTTTGCAAATCAATTGTCAATCAAAATTGATGAAAATACGAGTTTAAATAAAATGCTAACGCATCTGTCTCCTTCTGCATATGTGTGTAAAGATGCTTGTGTGGAATTACTTAAAAAATCACTAGAAATTTCTATCAAAAACAATGGCATGCCACTTGCCAGTTCTCGCATCTAATTATTTGTGTGTATATGTATCTTAATAAGTTATTATATGCAATCTGTATAGAATTTATTTATATTTTTATATGTGCATAGTTCAGTGACCTCAATATGCTGTCATGCCTGTAAACATATTGTACCTATATACAGAGTCAGGAATAGCCTTTTGTGTGTGTACATAATAAATATATATAAATACACGCATATGCATGCATAGCATATGTATGTGTGTATTTGCATAATTTCACTTAACATGCATGTGAACAGCACGTCAGTGATGTGTTACGTCAATGTGACAATTTCATTTAAATAATAAATAACTGTGAACGCTCAGTTAGCAACAGCAAGCGAAAAATTCACACAATATATGTAGATATATATATACCTATTCGAATATATATATTAGGGTGGAGCGAAAAAAAAAATGTTTGGCTTAGCCTGGGGGTAAAATCTGTAGATTTTAAAAAAGAAAATGTTTGCCAAAAAAAAAATTTTTTTAGAGACTCAGTTTTAAAGAAAATTTTCGAGTTAAAATACACCCACCCTAATATATATATCATTAAATTTATATTTTTGGTAGAAAAGAGATATTTTATTTTAATTAATCCTTTATATCTATTAAATGTTTATATTATTTTATGTATTCAAAATTATACCTCGCATGTTATGACCTTATCCCTAAGAACTTAAGTGTTAAGTTTAATTAATACTCTCTGAGGCGCCAACAAATTTTAAACTTACTGACCGAATTTTAGGAGAATATAAGTGCATGGCACTAAAGTTCGGAGGTTTACCGATGTCCTCCGACCAATTTTAGTCGGAATCTGGAATGGAACTTAGGTCCTTCAAGGAGATCACTAAGAATGGCGCTTCAATGATCGAGTACCTATTTCTCAAAATATTAGGTAAAGTAAAAAGTTCGTTCGGTTTTTTATCGATTTTTCAAAACACGATAACTTTGTGTACATTTGTCCGATTTAAGTCAAATATGCGCCGTTTTGTTCGTAAACTTCTTGCCAACGAGATGCCAACTTCATTATACCCCTCTCGTAGAAGACTGCGTCCCTATTGCCAAAAAACTCGGAGAGCCAATTTTCACAGGCCTCTCTTGAGGCCAACTTCTCACCATTAAGCGCGTTCGCCATGGACAGGAAAAGATGGTAATCACTTGGTGCCAGGTCCGGACTATAAGGTGGGTGCATTAGAACCTCCCATCCGAGCTCCAGGAGCTTCTGGCGAGTCGCCAAAGACGTGTGTGGCTTGGCGTTGTTCTGATGGAACACAATTCGGCCTGTGTTGATCAAAGATGGCCTCTTCTGGATGAGTGCTGCCTTCAAGCGGTACAGTTGTTGGCAGTAGAGGGCTGAATTGAGCGTTTGGCCATAGGGGAGCCGCTCGCAGTAGATGATTCCTTGCCCATCCCACCAAACACACAGCAAAACCTTCCTGGCCGTCAATCAGGTCTTGGCCACCATCTGGGCCGCTTCCCGGAGCTTTGACCACGACCGTTTGCGCTCAATGTTATTATAAGTGACCCATTTTTCATCGCCAGTCACAATCCGCTTCAGAAACGGGTCGATTTTGTTGCGATTCAGCAGCGATTCGCAGATGGAAATTCGGTCCATCATGTTTTTTGCGTTAGTTCGTGTGACACCCAAACATCGAGCTCCTTTTTGAAACCAAGGTTATGCAAATGGTTCCAAACGGTTTTCTGGCTTATCTTTAGTTCCTCAGCAATTAAATAAGTGCTCACGTGACGGTCTGTTTCCACTATTTTCATGATTTTATCGCAATTTTCGACGACAGGCCTCCCGACGCGTGGTGCATCTTTGACATCGAAATTACCGGAACGGAACCAGGCAAATCACTTTTGTGCTACACGTTCGTTTACAGTATCGGGCCCATAAACTAAGTTAATTTTTTCAGCCGCTTTGGCTGCTTTTTCGCCTTGATTGAAGAAAAATTGTAAAATATAGCGAATTTTCTCTTTGCTGGTGTCCATCTTTGACGAGCGCTCACAATGAACTGAGTAAATCAATCGAAAAACTGTCAAAGACAAACTTTTAGCGCGAATAAACGTTTTCAGCGCCGTATATTATGACATGATGCGACACGTAACACTAGTACTATAGACAATAACGCCATCTCTTAGGTAAAACCCGAACGAACTTTTTACTTTACCTAATATAATAGTAAAAAGGGATTTCAATTATTATCTTTAAGAATTTTGATTTGATTTAAGGAGTAAATCTTGTAATTTTTTTCTAGAAGGCAGTATTAACGATATCATACAATTGCAACGCTTTCACTTCAATTCATTAATATTATAACTATATTTTAGTTTAAAAATTAAAATAAATATAAGTGTTATATATTTAAATATGAGTGTGGCTGATCCGCGTTTATTTAATATATTCACATCTATTAAACCGCTAGAGCTATCTTTGCCAACTTTTTGACAACAATTTGGAACCGCTTTAAATAATAGTACAATCTCGAAAATATGATTGCTGATAAATGTCAAACTCACTTTTCATATAACTACTCAAACTTAATCTAACTAAGAACTTTTAAAATTCAAAAAAAATTTTAAAAGGATGGTATGTACTCTTTTTAATAATTAGACAACTTATGGGTGGTTGACCATAAATTTTTACGTTGAAGCCATTAGTTATAAATTAGAGGATCAAATGGCCAACAATTGTTCTGGCAGGTAAACAGCTACCGAAAATGGGTGAAGTCGCTCTAATAGCACGTGTATTTTCGAATTTCTAATTTGTAGTCGCCTAGTTAAGAAAATATATAAAAAGGGTACAATCGAATGGTTAGGCCGGGAATTATTTGAATATATCTCAAGAGATTGTAAGAAACGTATTGCCCCTAAATTTAAATAACATTATTCCCATAATCCGACCAACTGTTCACATATGGTGATTTCGAATTCGAATTTGGAAATAATTTCAAAATAATTAAATAGAAAGTATCGAATGTTCTATTCTACTCGAACATAGTAATTTAAGTGAGAAAACGAAGGACGAAAAATGACTCAAACCTCAGATTGTAATGACTACATGTGCTGCCGCAAATCTGCCAAAGTACATGCAAAAGATTTCAAAGTACGCATATATTTGTATGTATTTGGATGCCTGTATTTGTATTTACATATAAATACAAAGAGAAACACTTTACTGTTATGTGGTTTGCTTACACAGCATATATACATTTGTATTCTGAAATAACGAATATTCGTTTTAACGAAAACCGCTTATAACGAACAAGCTAATTTTTTTCATTGAGTACCCTCAAAAACGAACACGTGAGATTTGTCGTTATTCGGTTTAACGAATAACATAAAGAAGACCTATGTAGAAAGGGTTTAAAATAAAATTATGGTGAAAACAAAATACAAAGCAAAACATGAAATAAATTCAAAAGAAACAGTTATTTTATTAATGTTTAAGTTTGAGTTTCTTTTATTTTCAACTATGTGTAAAAAGCATCTGCGCAGTAAAAATATGAGTGCAAAAAAAAATTTTACTTAAAAAATTTAAATTGTTAATCAGCACAAAAAAGTTTAACGAGTGTCGAAATTTTGTAAAAAAAAATTTATTTAAGAGCGTTGGCTCCGTTGGTGCCAAAATATGCGTATCTTATATGCCTTCAAATGTTCCCCCACAGCCAAAATTCTATTAGATTAGTAAAACTGCATTATAAGTACAGTATTTTGTCCAGAGTTTTTGCAAATAAGGAGGGAGATGAGGTTGCATTTTTGAAGGCCTTTAAGTTTTATGATGATGTGACAGCATTACTTTTGGCATGGAAGTCTATCTCTGAAGCAACTTTTATCAAATGCTTTAATAAGCTACTCCAGTGGTAAAGCAGAACAATGTCGATTACATACAACTTTTTGTATTGATAAAATCTTAATCTTCGTATTCTAAACGACGAAACAAACGACGATTAATGAATTTTTTAAATAGCTACACAAACTTATATTACTGATATGCAAATATTTTGATTCCATAAGTTTGGTTTTTGAGCATATTACTTCCTTTAAGGCAACAGGCATATACGCTTTGAATTGCTCCTTTTTTGATTTTTTTTTTTAACAAATAATTTAATAAAACAATTTATTGAACTACATTTTTTGGATAGTTTACTTATTTTTAGTGAAAACATACCTCGCTAAGTGAGTACTCGAACTAGCGAGAAAATCGAAATAACGAACTGGCCTGACAATTGATATATTCGTTATTTCGAAATACTACTGTACTAATAATTACATACATATATTAAACATATGCTTTATACGTATGTATTAGAATAGCAGCATAACAGTTATAATTTGGACGCTTCCGCGGTTTTGCTGCACGCCTGTGCTTTTGCCATTTGTATGCGAAGTCTTGTGTGCCGCGCGGCACTCTTTATGCACTCGCAACTCTAAAAGCTCAAACACAGCAGCACTGTGCCGGCTGCTTCGTGACGCACAAGCAATTGCGTAGCTTTTATATATATTCATCAGAACAGCCGCCAGTGAACAGTAGGCATCCCAGGAACAAATTTGTATATGCAAGTTTTGTTATACCTATATATGTTTATGTGTCTATACATACTTAAATATATAATAATATATGATATACAGTATCAATAGCTCTGGCGTCACATGCACTCGCCACTTTGTCTGTTCATAAAAATATTCAGCAAGCCCATTTTCCCATTTACAAATGAAGCGCCTGTTTCCGCGCTGACTGCCTTTTTGGCTTTGTGGTGAAATGTTTAAACCATATACAGACGTATATGTATAAATATTCATTTATATATATGTACTTATATTTGTTCCGAATGAAGTAGCAAAGAAAAATAAAAATAGCCCACGGTACAAAATCACCGTCTGTTGTTATTGGTGGTGTTGTTGTATATGCTTTATTTAATTCACTCGTGCCTAATTTATGAAAGGCAATAGAATTTCATGCGCGTGCGCTCCAATCAACGTCCTTGATAGGACGAATAGAGTAAGTTGTAAATTACTGGGATAGCTTTGGAATAACAATGGCTGAAGAAATGTTGTCTAGAGAAGATGGTTAAAAAAAATTCACTCGTTTTAAACCACCGATAAATATTTCTATTTTTGTTGCATTTTGCTTAATTTAGTGCGAATAATTGTCACATTATTTTCCATAAAAAAGATGAGTATTTGATACATTTGGTGAGGCTGGGAATATAAATTTAAAATAATATAGGTGCAACCGGTTTGTTGGTTCGATATGTTTCGTTTCTTAGACTAAGACTTTTCTCTCTTTTTACAGAAGAATTTTTAAAAAGAACTCTTTTATTGCTATAACGAGAATAGTGGCTCGATAAAAAAATGTGAGGGGCTCTGTGCTATAGATGTAAGTAGCTCATAAGTTGCTTATGTTGCGACTACTTGTAAATCGATGAGAGGACTTCGTTTCAGTTAAATATAATTTCAATTTAAGAACACCACATATATGGCGGCATATTTTTTAAGAGTAATTTCATGGTTAACTTCCTCGAGCGAAGTAATGCTTGATTTTAGGATCTTAAATAAGGATTGCGGTAATAAATGTTTTTTTATTATCTTTTAAACATTGCCCTAAATATACATATATGGTATCCATTTTATATGCACCGTTTTCATTTTCTCGAAATTAGTCGCGAAACAGTACTTTTTTTTGGTCTCTACACGTACTTTCCACCTAAAGAAATCTTTATTAACCTTTTTTGCTCAAGAAAAATAATTTTTTTTAATAATAATGTATTGAATTTCTGAAGATTATATACTATTATACCCCTTTCGACAGGCAATATGAAGAAAAAGAGCACAATTATTTTTATTCATAAATTATTACGTTGTGTACTTTTTTTTCTATTTCGATAACAATTTAACACCCCACGTGTTGCCCACTTCATCATTATCCCACACACATCCCTTTGAATTGAAAACTCTTATTTGCTACTGTTATTATTACCAGTAAATGATTTCACCAGCTCCCCACTAACTTGCAACAGCATCGTATTCACCCTGCCAGTCACGAAGAGCACAACTAACAGCAAAGGCAATCGCTTCATTTGCAGCAATTACACCACAGCTCCCACTGAAGCGTCATAGCAAACACGGCAAGTGGTAGTCCAGTAATTTTAGCCACACATAGTCTCACTCTACGAACAATATAAGTACCATATATCACATATAACATTACATAACAGTTGCGAGCATATACGAGTAATTTGCTCTTGGGCATCTGCTCTTTCATGCATACATATTCTCTGAAATGTTTCCCTCCCATTATACTAGCTCTCTCCGCTCTATGTCAACTACAAGCATTAGCATCTTGACTTACGCTTGGCACAGTTGGGTTAACACCTACGCACTTATACATATGTAAGTATGTATGTATTTGCACATATGAATGTATATTTGTTCCCGTATGTTACTTATACGACCCCGACCCTACCCAAGCCGGCTTTTGCATTCACATATTTTGTCCTCACGATATATACATACGTAATAAGGGCGTTCAGTACTTGAACATTGAAACGCGATACAATTCTGATTATACAGGTTTGCCTGCCTCGTTGAAATTTCATTGATCATTTCGGTTTATGAATAAGTTAATATATAAGTGTGTATATATGTTCATATGTATACGTACAAGTATGTATATATATTCTATTTTTAACGCATGTGGAATGGATTTAGTCGTAAAAGCATGTTCACATAAAACATAATTAAATTAAAAATTAAAACAAAACCAAAAGAATGAAAAAAAAATTTAATACTGAATCAAAAAAACTACAACACTGCGTTGGATATTGAAACAAACTAAAATTTTTCAAGACGTTGAGTCATAAAGAAAAAATAATAATTTCTGCGTTTTTCGAAGTTAGTTGCCAAAATCGAAATATGATCCTTCGCATTTCGACATTACTAATAATGAAAAACCTACCCGTTATAATAATTCTCTCTCAAGGTTGGGTTCAATTTTAAAATAGTTCCGGAGTTACCAACTAACTAAAAAATAAAATTTAAAACTTATAAACTTGTTCATACAAGCGACAATATTGTATTTACGCTGATTAAGAAACCAGGATATGCATTTCTGACCAGAGTTGCCAACAATCGGAAAAAATACAAATATATGGTCAAGCCATTGATAAAGATTTTATTTGAAACATATACTAAAAAATGTTTTACCAATATAGCAAAAACTAAATTGATCGATTAAGTTTGCAGATATATGGACCAGTCCGGGTCATATTTGATCTTTAGTGTATAATTCAGTTAAATCACTGTACTGACGGCTTTCGGGTTTACTGTAATTAATATGAAGCAATTTAGTAGAAAAGATTATGTCACACCCCTTCTTATGTAGGCAGGATATATGTATGTACCTTCCTTAGCACAGACATAACCAAACCTTTTTACTGTGTTCATAAATTTTCTTCTATGTTAAGTACCTGTATACATACTATATACCTAAATTTATTAGATATTTATTGTATGAGAAAGGAACCTGCTAATAGAATATAAATAAAATAATGGATATACTTATATACTAGCATTAGCACCACAAATAACGCCCACCAAATTTATGCAGTTCAATATAAATAATTTTTCTATTTATATACATATTTGACAATTGAGCGCCTAAGGAAATGCGAATCAGCTCGCGCACACATTGAGAAGTGGTTGATTAATTACGGTGCGTGTCCTGTCACTTCTTGATTGCTCACTAAATTGTCTGTTTCTTAGCTCATTTCTCATACATTCCATCACTATCCGATTGTTACCGTTTTTAGACACATATACAAACACTCTGTGTCGACGATGCGTTGTTGAAGTTTATTTATCATCTGACATTTAGTTAAATAATTGAGTGCTAAATATTTGACATTTTATGTGCGACAGTAAGTCGAAAAAATGATTAGGTTACTAAAAGGATATTTAATCCCAATTTGATCATGAATACATAAGGTTAACATATGAGTGTCAAGAGGCTTCCTAGGATTTTTTAGGAAACGTTTGGTGTAAGATTGCAACTTGACACATTCAAAATAAATTTGTTACGTAGCTCGTTTAAAGTTTTTGTTTTGTTTGTTCACAAAATTACGACATTGCCACTGATATTTATAATTTTATAAAACTTAAAACTAAGCAATTTGTAATCAAAAATCCGTTACCCTCAGAGTTAGCTCATTTAAATTCAATTATCTCGCAATTTCTCTATAATCTCATTACGTGAGCGTTAAGCAATTTAAATTGCCGCTAAATTAGTTTTTATAAATTTTAGTAGCACATAAAAGTTTAAACAAAAACATAAGTAAATTATTAAAGAGATAAAGTCTATAAAACACTCCGAACAATGTTATTGTCTAACAGTTAAAGATTAATCGCAAAAGCCCTTCAAATAACTTTGGCAAATACGAGATAGAAAGTGAAATGAAGAGTAAAAGTTACGAGCTCAACGCACATTCGTGTGTTTATCAGTTTGTATAAATATTTTCAAATAGGACTAAGTTAAGCTACAAAGTAAACAAATCCATTCGAAAGGATGCTGACAGCTTAATATGGTAACAGTCCGCAGGGGACACACCTCCAAAGCACGAGAAAGTTTGAACAAAAGCAGAAATTGATGGTTATAGAATATTGTGACGTAGAAGGCACAAAGGAAAGAACTGGTAAGTGTAATGTATACTCGTATACACAAATCTATATATTTACATATATTATGCATATATACAGAGTAAATAGTAGGATGTTCATACAATTAAGTTGATACTTTGTTTGCATACGAAATAGATTTCCGAATACCAATAAAAGTGAAAGCTTCTGAAATAAAGTGAGTATTCATGTTAGTGGCGCCAGAACAGTTCTGAAGTAAATATTATTTACATACTATTTATATTTTTTAACAGTATATAAATGGTATCAAGAAGTATGTACACGGATGAACTTACTTTTTTTGCATACTTTATAATATAATATACTATATATACTAGGGTGGGTCAAAAAATCCGAATGCTTTTTTTCGCTACGTACACTGAAAAATTGGTTCATAGCCACCTCAAGAAAGACTCCAAGTATAAGCTGTTGATTTTAATGGAAAGGTCTTTCGCCTAACGGTATTCTATTTTTTATTATCAAATAGAAAAATTCAAAATTTTTCGATTAAGTTAAGCTTTTACGAGATATTCATCGTCAGACATCAATGCCTATCAAAAGAAAACACAAAATAAAAAAAAAATAAAAAATTGAGTACTAAATTTCCTATAAGGTTATGAGCTTTGTAATTTAAAATTATTTTTTTTCATTGAGTTATAAATTAAAGAAAAAAACTAAATTTGCTTCAAAATAGTCAAACTTCAATCTTTAATATCTTTTAAATGGTTAAGTTTACGAAAAAACCGTAAGAGATCATTTGAAGTTATTTTAAATGAATACGACGTATTTTTAAAATTTAGTTTCATTATTTTAGTTTCATTATTTTATATTTTTCTTATTATTGCTATTTTATTTTACTCCAATTTCTTTGATCTTGCTTACATTATTTCAGTTTGATTTTTTTTGTATTTGTCATACATACATATACATTTTTTAATTTTTATAGTTTTAATTTTTATTCTATTTTCTATTGTGGCATAGCACAAATGTCGCTAGCTTACATTGTTTGGCGTTTAAGTATTTCGCTGCAATGTACATATATATGTACTCTTACGTAGGTGTATCTATAATAAACAATAATTTATAATACTATCAGTTGAAAGCAGTTCCAAGTTCACCTAGCCGCTTTCGATATATTTGTATATCTCGCATGGCTAATCATAATACAGTATTTTTTATACATACATACATACATAATATAAATATATATATATATATATAGTATAATAATATGTGTAGAAATCACAGCGTACAAATTCATATGTATGTATGTAAATTTATTTGAAAAACTACACACATATACAAACATGTATTACTGCTCACCACAAAAATGCCGCCATTCTTTATCAACAGCCGCGTCGCCGCGACACTGTCATTTGATGCCACAAAATCAATTTGCATGGTTAGCAAAAATCAAACCAGGCGAAATGAAAATATTATCATTTGCCTTTTATAACAACAAATACACATTTAATGTGTACATGTGACTATTATCAAGGTTTACTAAATCAACAAAACTCCAACAAAAATTGCAACAATAAAGAAACGTGATATGTAAAAACCCCTTTTAATGGCATTTCAGTCTGGTTAACCAAAAAATGTATGAATTCATACTCGTATATGACAAAATCATAAGTACATAGACACGTATATACATTTATACTTGTATGGCTGTGTGTTTATAAGTACTTTTTATATTTATTATTGTATATATGGATTCGCAAAAATTGTTAGTTATACATGTGTATAAGAAATAGTTGACACCGCTTTATTAGCAACTGAATACGAATTACGTATTTCCTATGTCATTCTTTACATAAATATACTAATTATTGAAGAACTTATTATGAACGAGTTGGAGATTTAATTGAAATCGCTTGAAACTAAAACTAAATTACAAACTATCCTGAATATAAAAATTTTAAAGAACAAAATTTCCCATTGAAAAGTCCAAATTCCTGCAGTCATAGAAATGAAATAGGCATTTCTACCCTCTTGATTTAGACAGTTACCAAATTGTCTTTAATAATTGACTAAATTAAGAAAATATTGGAAAGTTCAAATTCCTATAGTCCTACAAATCTAATATGCATTTCACAATAATTTAGTCTAAGTTTAGTCAGTTTCAGCAAATTGCTTTCACTAATTATAATAACTAAATTTAAACAAATAAAATAAAAACAACTGATCAGAATATTGGAAAGTTAACGCCTCTCTTATAATTATTATAATTAATTTGGTCAATTAGTAAACTCTAACTAACTAACTAAGACGTTGTTTGAGTCCAAGAGAAAATAGTTCATAATAACTAAATATATTAAGAGTATGTCTTAAATGTCTATTTCTTTACTTTGGCTGCACGATTCTGAAAATTACCATATTTGGTCAGCTACTACAATTCGGTGACAGTCACGATATAAAGTGGCGTACTTATTGGAGCATATACTCTATATCTCTAAATAATCTGAGGTTTAAATATGGTTTTGTATGTTTTTTTTTAAAGTTACTTTTAAGAAGTTTGAAATGCTCTAATCAATTAATGAGTTGTAACATTTAAGTTAATAAATTCTGAACAACTTTGCCTGAGAGAATATGGGGATAAAACCGATTTCGGGGCAGCGATTTTTTAGGGAAAGTTTTTTTTTCAGGATTATAAAAATATCTTCGTCCATTTTTGAAATATCCGAATGAAACTTATGGTAATACATAGGTGCATTTTGAGATTTGTCGGAATCGGCCAGATCGGACAACTAAATCAAATATCTTGTATACAACCAATTATTCAGTTATTTCGTTTTCCGGTTGCTTGCCTTTCAAAAAAAGGGCTAAGAACACGTAATTTTGCAGAACTGTTCTCTAATACATAATTAATAATGGCAGTGAAAAAAAAGAAAATTGAAAGTCTTTTTATTAAATTTTGCACAAAGTTATTTAAAATCTTTTACATTTTTTGTCCTTAAAATAGTTAATGCAGGAAAAAATATATATTTTTTGTTAAATCGCGAATAAACCAATTTCTTTACCACCGTTTCTTTACACCTCAAACAGGAAGCAACGTTGGTTACCCTATGAAGTACATATAGGTATATATATATATATATATACATGTGACCAGATTCGATTTAGACATATTTGTCTGTCAATCTAAATAATATTATTGTAGGAACACTTTTTTATTGGTGAGAAGTATTATAGCTTCGGTGCAGCCGAAGTTAACGTTTTTTTTTCTTATACTCTGAACAGGGTATATTAGGTTTACCACGATGTTTGTAACAGCCAAAAGGAAACGTCAGAGACTCTATAAAGTATATATGATCAGCACGACGAGCTGAGTCGGTTTAGCCATGTCGGTCTGTATGTATATACGTGAACTAGTCTTTCAGTTTTTGAGATATCGATCTGTAATTTTGCACACTCTTTTCTCCTCAAAAAGGTGCTCATTTGTCGGAACCGCTGATATCGGACCACTATAGCATATGCTGCCATACCAACTGCACGATCGGAATTAAGTGCTTGTACAGAATATTTTGTGTTTGTGAAGGGTATTACACCGAAGCTATAGTTTTTTGTTGTTTTAGTATTATTTCATTCAGAACGTTTCTGCGTGACCAATTAAACTTTTTTTTTTGATCCATTAATCATATAAAACTTTTAATGATTTAATGCCAAAAGCAGCTAAAAACGTTATTTACAGACACATAATTTATGAAAATACATACATACATTAATCACAAAGTTTTAAAACTATATCACAGGTACTTGATAATTCATCATTTTGACTTTATGGCTTGACATACTTATCAGCAATGCAGGTTAGATACTGATTTTGACAAGAACTCAACAATCTGCATATATAAAGATAACCGTGTCAATCAGACTACAACTACAAGCAATAGCAAATAATTGACGATACTTTCAAAACAAAAACAAAAACAAATTTATACTAATAAACGCAAATTAACCTTTACTTTTCAAATTGGCAAATTTCCGACATAATATTAAATAATTAACTGGCTTTGAGCTGCATTTGGAGCACATAAGTATAAAAGCCATTTGAGCTGGAAAAATTTTGTGCGAAATTAATTTCAGTTCAGGCTTTTGCCGTTACGTTCATTTCGTCACGTGCACCATTTTTGCAGCTAACACTTTTTGCTATTAGACCTTATCATTTGCAATTTAAACAAAACGCAGGAAGAAATGGATAGAAAGTTTGATACATTTACAGATACATACTTAAGATACGAAAACAAATAATTTGAATGCCGTGAACGAGATCACGCAGCCATCGACGTTGGGAGTAAAATAAAAGCAGCAAGAAAAAAATATAAAATAAAATAAAATCATTTGAAAATATACAAAAATAAAACTCTATTTTCTAGCCAACTTGTTTTACCTATTTTTCGTAGCTAAAAGTCAATAATATTGGCCACAATTTCAAGTGTTGCTCTATACGCTTTTCTTAGCTTTGTTTATGCCCTGCAGGCGAAATCTACATACATAGTGCTTACTGCGTGCTTACTGTGGGTATTGGTCATTATTGGCAATTATGCGGGTCTTACGCTGTTTATTATTATTTCTTTAATTTCATAACTTTTACAAAACCTTTGTAGTTTTTAGCAGATCTATTCATATATATACATATCAAATCAATCAACAGCTATTTGTAGTGAATAGGTTTGTTTTTGCTTCAACTGTTTTTTCATTTTGTTTATACATAAATATACGCGTTCAGTTATTTTATCGTTAGTTAATTACTTAAAGTACAGTTTTTGTTTTTACAAGCTACAAAGAAATAAAATTGGTTTTAAACCGTATATACATATATAGACGAAAGTGAGCGCTGTCGCTAATTACAAAATACACAAATTCTGAGTGCTAAACAAAATAAAATGACAGTGTGAATTGAGTCGGACTATATGTATATAAATATGAACGTAACTTTGCTCTGACTTAAAACAATGAGATCATAAATTTAATCATTATTTTAACTATATATAATTAACTGTATATTAATATATGTGATAATTTTAATATGATGTAATATAACATCATCTTTTCTTATAAGTTTTATTTATTAAATACAAATACTATCTTGTTACTAAATTTCATTATTAAGCCGGTAAATAACGTATAATTTATTATATAACTTTTCTGTTTCGTGTCTGTCGATATATGGATTTAGGTCGAATTCGTTAATCAAGTTAAACTGTAAATTGTGAATTTAGCGAATGACTGCTCATACTAAAAATATTTCCCTACAAGTCTGATTAAGATACCTAACTAATTCTCAGATATAGTTCCATATAGAAAAAAAACAGTAGATAGCGCTGCAATCGAAACAATTCAATTGAAACAATAGGCGCGCTGAAGATGTGATTCAATTATTATTTACATATTTATGACTACATTAGGCTGACAGGAGTCACTGGAACTATTTTTTGTATAAATATAAACCAATTTTTATACTTCGTAACATCAATGCACTGCAGCTTTACAATGAGAATTTTCGGAAAATATTGTTAGGCATGTATTACTGCCATGAATTTCTTTTATGGTAAAAAATTATTATTAGTGAAAACAATTTGCTAATTGACTAAACTAAGACTAAAATAATATGAAATGCTTATTCCACTTCTATGACTGAAGGAATTTGAGCTTTCCAGTATTCTGATCAATGTTTTCTTACGAAATACTCTGAAGTACCTTCCCAAACGATAAGCATCCTTATACTAAAGAGCAGTTTAACCCCTTCCTGCTTCTTAGGGTGAATTCATCCTTAACCCCATTTTTTAACAAAAATCGCAAAGTGATAAAGAAACAAGTGATGAAATGTCATAAAATGCCTGCTACTTGGCGGCGAATCGGCTTATTGCTGTCGCTGATGATGCCTGGAAATAAAAGAGGGCAACACAAAACAAGGCCACCGGTGTCTCAATGCCGGCACTGTTTAGGTAACGGTGAACTTAAGTACATAAGTATAAAGTACGAGCATAAATGTATCTATAAATACACAAAAGGCGGTTAAATGCTTTGAGGGGGTGGAGAAAATGTGTATACAGTATTATATAGGTATATAATTACAACCAACTGTGTTGACACACTAACGCACTTCTTGCAGCTTTTAGTGCGTCGCTGTTGCTGCTGTTTTCGCTATTGATTGGTGGGCACGCCACCAAAAACAGCTGTTGCCGCTTGCAGCTGGTGTTCTGCACAATTACAACAGGCACCTCGCGGTGCACACATCAAGCAACAAAGAGCAGCAAGCAACTTGGTAGCTGCCTGTCGGCCGATTAGACCCGGCCGCCTGGTAACTTAGTCACCTACAAATGAATTTTGAGTGTAAAGCACTGCTGCCACAGCAAGATACCTTTGGGACCATCAATTCACGTTAATATTTGCCTCTCGCACTCTCTCAATACATATGTATGTGCATCTACATATATATGCTTGTATATACCAATTTGCTGTCTGCATCTGCCTATATCCGGCTGTCCTTCTGTTGGGTCACCAACAAAATTTTTCTTTATTTTCCGGCTGAGTAGATGCGCTCTCGCCTTTTTATTTTAATTAAAAATGTTACATCTATACGTAAGCATCGCAACGCTCTCATATAGCAAAATGTTGCTGAGTATTTGTAGTCAGCCCACATTGTTTTTGAATGCCAAAATAAGGGTGTATGAACCAGGAGCTTTCTCATTACCAAATTGGTATGCAGTCGCATATATTTATTATGTGCATATATTTCATTGCATTCAAGTGTTCTCTGACTATGCTCAACATGTCTTTTTTTGACTTTCCTTTCTCGCGCTCTAAGTTCTCTGCATATAATTGCATTTCAAGGCTCTTCCGGTCGCATGCGCATCAGGCAGTTGGTGAAATAACATTGGGAAATTTAACGTCAGTATAGTGAAATTTCGACCCGAACTACCAACAATGTGCTGCATCGGAATGCACGGTGGGCCGATTTGAGCTATACAATTAAGAGTAAATTTTTCGTTCTGCTTCTTGATAAAAGCCGTTGCCGATGAAAGTACAGCACGTATCTATTAAGTTAGCAAATATTACAAGATAAATGGTATATATGAATTCCTCCAATCATAAGAACGAGCAACAATGTGCCGATCTACAATTCTATTAGCTGTGCTTTCACTAATTACAAGCAATAATTTATATAAAAAAGTAGAAAATATTTATTGAACGCCATTTGCTTGGCATACTTTATAATACTTTGTATTCTCTTTTTTATCAGGTGGCAACTCTAGAAAAAGGCGAATTTTTTTAATTTAAAAAACAAAACTACTACATCAATTTTTTATTAATTTTATACGTAATAGCGTATAAATACAAATTTTAAGAATACACAATAAACAATTTTAGAAAGAAAATTAAATATTTTTCGAATTACACGCGATCTTCGACGACGATAAAAAAGGATACCCACTCTACTAGCAGATATTTTCCGCAAAATAACATACGATCGAAAAATGCAAAATGGCGGCGTTTAAAAAGTTTTATTTTACCCCAAAATTTTGGTCGTATTAAATTTCGATATTTGATCGAGTCAAAAAACTGGTAGGTAATTGTATGGAGAGAAAAAAATTATTGATTGATTGTGATCGGATCATTTATCTCCGAGTAAAAAAATCGAAAAATGCTGTTTCGCTTCCAGAGATAAATTGAGTAAGCTGATCGAACTCAGCGGATACATTTTAAAAGGCTGTGACGAAAGAACTTTTCGAGATATCAATTGAAAATTTTACGTATGTTAATTTTAAAGGTATAACCAATCGAAACATAAAAAAACCAATTTTTTCTTTTTTGTTTTCTGTTTCCTTATTTCCCAACCTTTTCTGGGTTATCAAAAAACGAAGTGCTTTAAAAAAAAGTAATTCGGTCAGCGGTTTTCCTTCGCCACATTCAAATAAAAATCTTTCCACATTATATGCAGTGGTTATTTTTTGAAGTATTAGCAGCATATAATGTCACTGAAGTGTTTTTTTTTTAAAGCAGTGGTCATAGAGACTTCAATATATTTACATAAAACATGTTATTTATGTAATTATAAATTTCGCAATTTATCAGAAATTATTTTCAAGTAAGATTTTTTAAATTTTCTTATGCCAAATTATGACACTGTGTCATACTTTGGCTGAGCAGATACACACAGTAGTGCAGCCAGGCGACTGCTGAAAACAAGCATTTCATATATAAATACCCTTATTATCGTAAGAATGAATTTCGTGCATAAAAGAAAACAACGGTGTATACTTGCAAGCATAGAAATTTGTGTTTTTTTTCAGAAAACCTTAGGAGACCATATTTTCCTTCAGTGCAATTTCTACAGTCTGTGAATTGATACCGTTAATGAGCTTGGTATAACTTTAGTTTTTACTTTTAGTTTTACAACTGTTACAAGCGATAAGGAGTTTGGATGGACAATTTTATTAGAAAATAAATTTTTTTTCAATATATACACCCAAGAAAATTTCAATTTCTATATTTTTAACTTTTTTTATTTAGTACTAGAAGACCCCGGCCACACCTTGCTGTGGCTAAGGTATAATTAAATTATATTGACTAAGCAGTATAATTTAGTAAAATGCTATTATTAAAACTAATTTCAGCAATTTTTTCTGTCTATATAGCTCGATTACCGAGCCAGTTATGATTTGAATAATTATTTTGTGCGACTGGGAAAATACGGGCAATTAATTAATTTTGTCCGTGTACAATAGTACTGAAATTGGCTGGAAGTTTAGGGCATTTCGAATTTGGTTGCAGTTAGAATATGAAATCTAACTTCTATTCTGAAATCTAACTCATAGTACACATATTTTATTATTATTAAATACTTACGTTATAATGAAATCATCACTGGTATTATTAATATTATATTACCGTCAAAGTCGGTACATTTAATTGTGACGAGTAATTTTCAAAAATTAGTAAATTAATGCGATAGAATTTAATTAAGTAACCACATTTCCGAACAAACGATGCTCTTTCAATATAGTCTATGGCTGTGAATTACGGTGTCATTCGTTACGCATTTTTTAAAATATGCAAAATTAAATGTATTTTTTCAATCTTTTTCAGACATTTTCTTAATATTTTTTTCCGTAAGAACCTTCTACAGAGTATTAGAAAACGTTCTCAAGTTATGGCGTGACAACGGGAAACTGGTTTCATTTTTATATATATAAATAAGTATTGTTTAAGAAAATATTTTAAATTTAGTATAAGACCCTCTCGCCAACTACTCAGGTTTCTTTTGAAATACATATATAATATATGTAACATATGTATGTACATACATATCAATTTTGTTAATTTTAGTGCATCTTCCGCCCACATGTTGGGTCATAGCGCTGTTAGTAGGCATATCAGAATATGTTGCATACCACCTGCTAGGCACACGTCAAACGCAAGATACGCCGCGCCCATATTCAGCACGATGCTTGTAGTATGGCAGAAAATCAGGCGAAGAATGCCTGACTGACTGCGCGACAATACGCCAACTGGCTATTAGAGCGGCCACATGGCACAATCATGCAAGCATACACACATACACTAGACACTTTTAGCACAATTGTAGTACAAACGCTCGCTTTAGACATCCATGCATGAGCTATTGAACTTTTTTTCGCACACACACACACACATATATATTATATATACATAAAAATTTGTATTTAGCCACAATATTGCATTTTCGCACGTATTTTTCACACAAAAAATTGCACTTCTTCATTTCATAGAGTCCTTTTTTGCATTGGAAGACTTATTTTCAATAGTCCGTTATTGCTTGTTTCTCAAATTGTCAGTTTTTTTTATATATTTCATTCAAATTTTTTGTACAAAAGAAAAATGTAGCTTGCTACAAATTTTGCTTACCATTGGCAAGAATATTAGCTGTGTTTGGATCATGATACATGACTTGTTACAGTACACCGATGTCTTCACTTTCATGTCACTTTAACCACTGCGAGAGAATGAAAGCTGGAGAGTTGTGCTGTCTGTATTTATAACAAACACAAATGCACTGCTGAGTTGAGTTCAGCTGTACTGAGCTGAGCTGAGTTGAATTGCCCATTGTGGTGGTGGTACATTGATGGCGTCGGCGCAAACGAGCAATTGTCCGAGGAGTACACGAGTCGTGGTTTTTGCTATAAATTAGCTCTTTATCAAACGGCACATACATACAAATGTAATTGCTACACATTACAACAAAGTTGTAAAGCTCTCAGACAATTCTCGGTGAATTGTGTATGGACGATTTCTTGCAATGCTGCTGTTGTTCATATTTCCGATTCCTTTAATATTCCCCGTATTTTTTTGTAATATGTATGGCTGCGTGTATATGTGTGTGAAAACGTCCAAAAAATCGGTCTTATCTTTCTGTTGTAATCAAAACAGATTTTTTCTTAAATAAATCTCAGAAATAAGCAACACAAAAATACGACTCAAATCTACTTTGTGTCAAAAAAGTAAATAAGAAATTGAAAGGAAAATAAAATTATGCAGCGATCAGATTCCACATACATACATATATGAAATGATTTATTAGACAAATTTACCAGATACGAAGAACAAATAATGCAATCGAATTTTAATAACTTTAAAATTATTAAATTTTAAATATATTAATATAATAATTAACTATAAAAGTTCAAGTTCGATCTGTTCTTCAATAATATAGTAACAACAATTATGTTTCTAAGGAATCTATGCAGCCTTTGGGAGTAACACATATGACACCTTGAGTCATGATTGAAAATTATCAGTTATGTGTTGCATTAAAGACTAAAGTGGGCAGCGGCTTTGAAGCAAACGGTTTGCTATATTATTATTTTTAAAAGTACACACAGTGAGAAGAGTTTCCTTCGATTTATAAAAAATTCCAGTTCCTCGAGCTTGTTTGTAGACGGAAAATTACATTTTAATTTTAAAGTATACTCTTAGCAGAGTTAAAGTCTAGTTTTTTTGGAAGGTACCAGTGGTTTCTGACCGATTTTCCTAATGTTGAATAAATTATAAATTAAAATTCATTACAAAAAATATAACTCGGTTCGTAGTTGCAATGAACTTAGATTCAGGATCTGAAAACTTTTATTCATTTAGATTGTACGTATTGCTATGTCAAGCTCACTTAGGCGCTATAATTATGGTAGATGGAATGCTACATCCTTATTTACATTGAGAGGACAGGAAGGCATAGAGGTCTTAACTAGATTCACTAACCACCTCCAGACTTATCTATTGATGAACGTGACGTAAATAACTTTCTTAGCAGAGCGAAAAATTAAAACCTTTTTCGCCAGACTTTTGCCGTCCCACAATCAGTTATTGTTTCCTTTTGTAAGTGTTCGTAGTTCGTAGAGGTTTCGAGAAGCTGCGAGTGGGCCTAACCCTTATCAATTTCAAAAATGTCAAATGGGCTCTGATGCATTTTTGCAAATTAAAAAAAAAAATACTGTATCAATTGTTTTAAAATAAGATAGATGAGTGCTCAACTAATATTAAGGGCCACGCGGTATAACATATCGAAATATGGAAAAATCGATTTTCTTAAAATTTCATATATTCGATAGAGAATTAAAAAAACACGAAACCCGTAAAAATGCATTGGTTAAATACCAAAATATCACTTGCTAGGATTCAAAAATACAGATAATAAAAATAGAGCTTTTACTGCTTCGATATTTGGCATGGGTCTACGAATTGCCGAATATCAAAATTCGAAAAAGCTTTGAAAAACACATAATAATTTTTCTAACTTATTTATGCTCGAATTCGAAATTTTAACACCGATTTCGATACCCTTGAAGACCTCTATGATTTTGAATGATATGTGAAAAATTTATTTTCGTTTCCGTATAATTTTCATAATAAAAATGGATTTTAAGTAAGCTCACTGCCCGATTCTCAAACCGATAAATCATTCTAACAGTCTCATAACTTTCACTTTAATTGCTATTTTCCAATTTGCTTTAAGTATCGCAAAGCGACATGTGAATCCCTTATGAGCTTATTGCTTTACTTTCCTTAATATAACGATTTATACTAAGCAAGAGGGACGTGCGAATAAATTAACATGTATAGTATGCAATTTAGTTTAGAAATTGAAAGAAAATAAAGCGTGATTTTTTCCAATTACCTACAGTTAACCTTCCATGTGATAAGGCATGTGATTCAATTAAATTTCCATTAAGTTTTTTGACTTTTTATATATTTTTTTCTTATGACAGCATTATGGCGAAATATTGCAAAACTGATGTCACCATGAGTTGAGTTATTGTTCATTCTATTTAAAATTGTTGTTTGTTGAACTTGTCTCGAATTTCCGCTCTGATATAAAAAATTTCTTTCTTACACCCACATACTTTAAGAGTCAACTGTTATTACAGTGCCTAACTTTGACTAACCCAAAGTCATATAAATTTATATATGCATACTTACTTACAATTTCTATCAAAATTCGTTTTAGTTTTTATTACTTTTGTTGATCGTTAAACATATACATATGTATGTGTGTACTTTGCAATTAACGACCACTGCGTATACGTAACACAGCTTTCTTACCTGCCACAAGCAAATTAAAATGACAGCTTGTTTATTTAGCTAAATATATGCACATGTACATGAGTTAAGTGACCAAAAATATTCCTAATTTAATTATCAAGCCAATATTTTATTACACT
Organism: Bactrocera oleae; assembly: GCF_042242935.1. Classification (NCBI taxonomy): domain Eukaryota; kingdom Metazoa; phylum Arthropoda; class Insecta; order Diptera; family Tephritidae; genus Bactrocera; species Bactrocera oleae. The sequence goes on along the minus strand of NC_091539.1, from coordinate 38,963,279 downwards.
TTTTTTAGTATTTACCTGCAATTTGTAATCAAGAGTACTTCTAGAAAAGTACGCTGTTGCACTTCACCAAATCTCCATTAAATGTGTCTAAGGGCTTATGTTTTGATTGTCACGAACGCACAGTGGCTCGGAATTTGATTTATTTAAAACTAAAAGCATTTTACGATCAACTCGAACCTAATATTTTGGGTATTTAGCAACGATCAAATCATAAAAGAATATTTCAAAAAACTCGTAGTTCAATTTGACAGCTGTTACGTTTACAAACTGTCAAATAGAGTATCTGAAATAATGTATATAACTTTAACTTACCAACTTTTTCTAACTGTTTACATAAGATATTATTGGAATAATAAAATAATAATAATAATACCATTGAATAAGAAAAATGTATCTCTGTAATGCCCCTTTATTTATTCTTTATCTTTCATATAAAAGTAATTTCAATTGTTTATAGTAAATTTATGACTTTATTAGTAAGAAATGTAACTTAGGAGACATTAAAGGCGCCGACAAGTTGGTGGTTTTTTAAGATTTTTGCGGTTTTGCGTTTTTCAAACTACTATATGATGAGCCCTCTTATTATACCATATTATGAATGTACTTATTATATTTACAGCGAATTTCAAAGTTAATTTCAATTTAATATAAATTGTTAATTAAATAAGCTAACCGCACAAGTCAAAACCGCACAAGACTAAATTAACGCATTCTGAATATAAGGCTATAAATATAGCGGAACTGATTGCACCCAAAGAAGAGTGTGTTCTAGTGGAAAACTCATATTGTTTTTTTTATAAGAATTTCTAAAAAATATGCTAAATTTTTGAAGAGTTAAATTAAATTAAAATTAAATTCAAAAATAGAATATACAATATTTGTGAAAAAAATTTACACTTTAGAGTGACTTAATTTATAATAAAAAATTGTATTCCTTCGATCAATACTTGACCAATATATATAAGAAACCCGTTTCGGAGGAGCTTTTCTCACAAAATCTGCAAACAGCGTTACGAGAAAAACGCGTTTAAGTTATGGGAGCCGATTACAGTTAAGTTAAAAAAAATCTTTACAAAGCCGCTTATTTGATATAAATGCAAAAAAGATCAATTTTTTGAAATTCACAAGTGCATATAACCCCTAAATTATCACTAATGCTATAGTATCTGCAAACCACCTATCAGCTAAATTACCGGTTAATTGCCCAACAGCGCTACCAGAGATTTCTGTTAAAGTTTCTATGAGTTTCTTAAGATCCAATTGACAATTCTAACCAAAACTCTTATTTACGTGTGATCGTTTATCCCTTTCTTACGAAAAGAGCATATGACTTGCATTGGAACTTCGGTAGCCGTGGGTACCAAATGATTCAAATTTCAATATATCGATAAAGGCTTTTGTATCGCATATCGATATGGATATTCAATTATTCGTTGGTGGCTGGCAGCTCTTGGTAATAGTGCATCAGCTGTTTATCTCAAATAAAATGCAATTAGTATATAATTTGTTATGCTGAGAAATTTTCTATTATCCGTAAATTGTTCCGAAAAAAAATTAAAATGTCGTCTTTTGATGAGGATAATAGCTGGATGAATTATAAACCGAGTGCAAAGTTTCTGCCAATCGTAGAGGGCAAAACTGCAGACTGTCCTGCAGCCGGTGAGACGGACTTTGATAAACTGGAGACGCCCATTTTCAGTAAAAGACAAATTACATTGCGTATACCATCCACCTACAAAGGAAATCTGATACATGTGAACGTAAACAAAAATTGGTTAGTTTGTGTCCTGGACACACCGCAAACAATGTTGCTACGCTTTTTTCTACCTCGAGCGTTACCTCCAGGAGGTTTGTATAAGTATGCTTAAGTTTCTGCCGGATAGTTTAATTTTTTTTTTGCTTTTAGAAATACCTTTGGAAAAGTACTTGGCGGGCTATGCAATTTCAAAAGTGTTTTTTGATTATACTGGACACCACACACTTATACCGATTGTGCCACAAACTCCCGGGCTATCTGCAGACTTTCTTTACATACATGGAAACGGTCCAAAAGTGCGACGCGTAGAAAAATTTAAAGATCACGAAATTACAGCTGTTGCCTTTAATCGTTATATGGGTACAGAATCCTCCACTGGACCAATACTGCTGGGTACAAGTCGTGGTTTGATTTTTGAAACGGAACTTGTTCAAGATGGTTTTTCGCCTTTACAGCGGAAACAGGTATAAATTATACTATGTTAATTGTAAACAGTTATATTGGCTAATATGCGCAATTTCTTTTCTTGCAGGTTTATGATTTAGGTTTGGGTCGTACAAAGTATCCCATAACCGGGTTGGAATTATTACGTCTACCCAATACCAATAAATATATGGTTATTGCTACAACACCAGATTGTATATACACATTCCAAGAAAGTTTGAAGCCAGACGATAGATCTCTACAGTTTATTTTCGCTAGCTATGTAAATGGACAGCAGGTGCATGGAGCTGAAATGATTGAAACTGAATTGAGTTATTCAGCTCTTCAACTTTATGGCGAACCAAATGAAAAGCTACCCAAACAGTGGGCATGGTTATGTGGTAGTGGTATCAGATTTGGAGAGGTATGCACTTAAGTACTCAGATTTATGGAAATTCAACTAAAACAGTCATTTAACAATCAATTTTTCATTTATAATTGGTTTTTTTGTTTTAAGATTTCTACCGAAGAACGCTCCACTAATGTCTTACTTGGTGATAGCCTAATAAATTTGGACTTCAAGCAATATAAGCATCTTTCCTTTGAAGAACGTCGTCAAAATGCGCCACGAGCGCTTGCTTTAACCGAGTATCATGCACTTTTACTTTATTCAGACCATATTACAGGCATTTGTCTGCTAAATGAGAAAGTGGTTTATGAAGAGTATTTTCATGAGCAAATTGGCAAACTATTGAATATTTTGCGCGATCCATTCACCGGCACCATCTACGTTTACACGGATAAAATGTTCTTCAACTACAAGATCACCGATGAACAACGTGATGTATGGCGTATTTATTTAGAGAAGGGGCAATATGATTTGGCGGAGATTTACGCTGCAGAGCAACCGGAACACTTGGATGTTGTGCTCATCAAAAAAGCAGATGCCGCTTTTGAAAAAGGCGACTATACGCTAGCGGCAGATTTCTATGCGGAAACATCTAAGCCCTTCGAGGAGGTTAGTTTGAAATTTATCGAACTAGATACTAAAAAGCCGATAATACGCTATGCTAAAAAACGTTTAGCCATGTTGGAAAATGATCCAAATAAAATAATGGTTCTCGTCATATGGCTGGTTGATCTCTATTTAACGCAAATCAATTATCCACGTCGGAGTGCACAAGAACGTGCCGAATGGCAGAGTGAATTCGATGAGTTCATGCAAGGGGCACGTGTGGCAGATTGTGCACGGCAAAACAAAGAGCCCATATGCAACCTATTAAAAGAGCATGCAGATTCGCATAATATCGCACAATTCGCGATATCCATTGGTGATTATGAAGAAGTAATTGAACAACAAATTGGTAGCAAGAAATTCAAAGAGGCACTTCACACACTTACACAACAGGATAATCTCGAACTGTACTACAAATATTGTCCTATACTTATGGATTTTTTACCGCATGAAACTATCGAAACGTTAATGTCACAAGGACGAAAATTCGACATTAAAGAGCTTATACCCACATTAGTGTTGCAAGAGAGCGATAAACATATAGAAGAGATTATTAGGTACTTGGAGTTTGCAATTTATAGTTTAGGTGAAACAAATCAAGCAGTTCATAATTACATAATACATTTGTATGCCAAATATAAGCCTCCTAAGGTAATCAAATATCTTGAGAATGAGGGCCAGGATTTGAGTTTGATACATTACGATATAAATTATGCGATGATACAGTGTAAACTGTTCAAAGCGAATGTTGCATCAGTTTTCCTAATGTGTTTATGTAAAATGTATGCGGCGGCCGTGGATTTGGCACTGCAATTCGATTTGAAACTGGCGAAAGAAACAGCTTCGAAGCCAACAAAAGAGGAAGAACGCGAAAAGATGTGGCTGGCCATTGGTAAGAAAAACTAATAAAATTCTATTAAACATAGGAATACTCAATCCTTTCGTTTCCCATTATAGCCCGACATGAAATACAAGATACGAATGATGTTAAAAAAGCACTAGATCTTCTAAAGGAATGTGATTTGCTACGCATAGAGGATTTACTACCATTTTTTTCTGATTTCGAAAAAATTGACGATTTCAAAGAACCCATATGTGCGGCATTAAAAGTATGTGTATATATAATATTAAAATTTAATATAAAAATTAAATTTAAAATTTGCTTATGAACTTCCACCAGGATTACAATCTCAAAATTCTTGAACTCAAACACGAAATGGATGAGTGTGATAAACAAGCGGAGCGTGTCATCAAAGATTTGCAGAATGTGCGTGAACGAAGTATTCGTATAAGCGCGCAAGAAAATTGCAGCCTCTGTGATTCCTTTCTAATGGTTAAGCCATTTATTGTTTTCATCTGTGGACACAAATTTCATAGTGATTGCTTAGAAAAACAAACCCTACCAACACTAAGCAGCGATCAAAGTCGTCGATTGACAACCATCAAACAACAACTGGACGCGCTGGTAACACAGAGTTTCGTTATGGATATCTCCGAGGATATGCTCATACAGCGTACGGAATTAAAAACTGAAATTGAGGAGATCATTGCTGGTGATTGTTATTTTTGTGGTGTAATGATTGACATGATCGATCAGCCCTTTGTCAACGACTGGGATCAGGTTAATGTTGATTGGGAATAAACGGTATTTATACAGCAAACCCACAGGGGATATGTATTATTTGTAATAGTTTTAAGCTGATGTATGTGTGAGTAGATTTAAGCTTGCAATAAACGTAGCCATTATGTTTTTACACTTAAATATAATTTATAAATGATACGCTGAATTTAAATAATAATTATACAGTTCTACAAAAAAAAAACATTTTTTTGTTGCCCTGGGTATGTTAGAAAATTGTGATGTTTTCAAAGGCCTACATTACGAATTTCTTCATCAAAATATTGAACGTGCTCTTTTTTTATGATTAATGCATATCATATATTTTATTCAATTATCGGTTTGTTGGGAATAAAATAGATTTTTTCTGCCATGAAAAGGTTGTTCTGCGCATCTTTTTCGTGAATACAATCACGCAAAACCTACTCTCAGGCTCCTTACCGAAATATGTGGAAAGTTTTAATAGGTACCAAATTATTGGGGAATTGTGCAAAACATGCTGAAAACTTGTATGAATCTAAGAACAAATATGAGGGTCATTAGACTATTACCGCAATCTAAAAGTAACGGAAGAAATGTATCACGGTCGATGGGATCGTCACATGGCAGATTGCTACTGGTCCTTAAAAACAAATTTTCGACTGGAAAATTATAAAAGAAAAACTCATAAAATGCGTATATCTGTTTTTTTGTTTCATGTTTTCAGATTTTTGTAATGTAAAATGAAAATAAGGATTTAAAATTAAACGAGAGCAAATCTTACAAAATCAATAATAGTTTCACGAATTGTGAGCATAAATATATCCAATATCGATCTTATATCTAGGGCAACAAAACCACAATAAAATTAATTTTTTATTATTATTAGCAAATTAATAGAACGAAATAAATATTTTTTAAATGTATTTTTAACGTTTAACAGCGCATGTAATCTGACCATCGGATGATGGCTGCTTGCATAACTTAATATCTCCCATTAACAACATCAACCAAATTTCCAAATCAGAGATAGCTACCGCATTACAGATATGTCGCACCAAGGTCATGTTGTTGTAGCGGCAGAATTTTGTCGAGTTGACAGTCCTTGGCCGGAAAAAATCCGAGTCCGTTCCGGTTACGTAGACTCGACTGTTATGGAAACGGCACCAAGGTCATCATTTAAATCGTTTAGCAACACATCAGCTAATGGTCGGGATGTATCTAAAGAACAATAATAACAAGTAAGGAAGTTCTAAGTTCGGGTGAAACCGATAATTATATGAATTTCAATTATATATCTTACACATTAACCGATATTTTCGGTAAAAAGTCAACTATAGGCGCTGGGGTCCACATATTCAGTACCTAGGGGCTTGAACAGCTTTGGTTCGACAATTTTTGGTCAGAAGGTTGCATAGTTTAAACACATTATTCACACAAAGTTTACCCCGATACAATTATTGTTACTTGATTTGCATGGTGGAACGCCCATCTGCAATACCAACCGTCTTACGGTACCAAGAAACATGTGTACCAAGTTTCATAAAGATATCTCATTTTTTACTCAAGTTACACCAGATCCAAACAGTGCCCCTACTGCACAAACTAAGTAAATAATAAAATGTTTTAAATAAAACATGACGTTTTTTTGCAATATTGGCAATTATTTTAATCAATTCTCGTCTATTGGCAGCCATTTTAGTAGATAAATGAAAAGAACGGTACAGTCGAAAAATTAAAATTCTAACTGATGAATGTTAAATGTTGACATTTTTAAAGAAAATGGGACATTTTTGACAACTTGTAAATGCGAATAGATATGCATTCACCAATAAACGAATTTAAATGAACCGCCACCAACATAACAAGTAAAAATACTTAGAGATAAAAAAAAAACTAGTAAAATAATACGTAACATGTAATATATGTCAAAAAATATAGTATTATTAATTAGAGGATCCTTTATAAAGCCTACTATTAATAAATAAGGTTGAATAAAAATGCAGGAGTTAGCTTAATTTAGCGAAAAAAAATTTAATTGTACATTTTTACACTCCCAAGTTAATGGTAATAAACATATACAATAAATTACCTATAATTGACATGTTCCATCTTCGTATATACTTGTCACTAATGGCCATAGTTTTTGCACTTTTCTTTATCTTAAATATATGTTGACATAAAGAAATATTATAAATAAAATACAGCAATAAAACGCAAGCAATACCAAATACAATGCACTTTTAAGAAATATTGTGCCTAATAATGTGACATGGTCCTTGGCAATCCATAAAATACCCACAGGTCAGTCGATGATCTGACACCTCAATTCATTCGATACGAAACTGGTGACTGTTTTCAGAACTGCCTGCTGTATATTTGCATTGTTCATTAACAACGGCAGGAGCATTGCCAAATCAGAGATTGCGAACTCAGCCAGAGCATTTTTGACATGTCGCACCAATCTCTCTTGTTGGTCATCATTTAAATCGTTTAGTAACACATCAGCCAATGGTCTGAATGTGCCTACAGAAAAAGAAATAAAGCCTGATTAAAGTACAGATATGGACATATATGTATGTACAACTAATTGTAATTGTATTAAAAATTTAATAAGTTTCTCGCTACTTAGTCATCAAGATAAAACACTTACTTTATCCCAGCGATATTTCATCATTTTATACATGTAGCTTATCAGATCGGAAGTAATTGAGGGTTATAAAACATACTTATATATATTTTAGGTTTGTCTAATAACACTAAACTTACCATTCGTCATTTTATAAGCCATCAATCCGCCCGCTGTGCCACCAATAGCCAGTCCTACAGGTCCAAGCAGAATTCCAGCTGCAAAAGCACTTGCTGCACAAACTAAATAAATAATAAAATTTTGAGAGTTTACATAAATAAGAGCTTAATTTAAGACATTTATTTGCATATTCCACATACCCATTGCTCCTTTGGTTGTTTGTTTCATTGTCACTTTCACATTACGTTCATTTGCAATGATGGAAATTGCCTTAATCAGTTCTCGTCCATCAACAGGCATTTTAGTAAATTAAAAATTTTTGTTTATGGATGAATTTTTAAGGATTACGTGTATTTAATTAAAAACAAGTTTTCAGTTGGATCACAACAAACATTGTATAAATCAACATGTACCCAATCCTAAGATTATCACTAATCCACACGCAAAAATGTCCCACTTGGTACGGGTTGCCTACTTATATTCTACTACTAAAGTCACACTTGGTACGGGTTGCCAACCAATATTCTGTTACTAAAACGTCCAAATGAAACAAATCTGCTTTAGTGTGTGGCCGTGTTATGTTTTAAAATTTATAACTTTAAGAACGTTTTTAGTACATATTCAAATATTTTTCGGTTGTTTTAATTCCTATTATATATTTTTTCGAAATATTATTAAATGTTTCCAATTTTATCATATATATAACTGTGTAACGGTGATTTAGAATATTTTGTATATATTATTTATTGCTTAGTAGATTGTTTTGATTATTGTTATTGTTCCTGAATTGTATCTCATTTTTTATAAATATTTTGGTTTTTGTTCAAATCATTTTGAATATTTCAACTTATATTGTTAATGTTAAATTGTTAATGTAATTAATATTCATGAACCTGATTTATGTAACCTAAAATATTCTCCATTACAAATACATGTTCACAAACAAGTTGTTAAACTGCAATACGTTCCTTTTATTTACATCTCTGTGTCAAAAAATGCAGATTCGATCAGGTGACCACGGCTGTTTCACACACATATGAAAACAGCTGATTCTGTGGCTACTTGAAGGTTTACACAATGCAACAAGCCCATGATTTGCGTTTTAAATAAATAGCCAAATGTCACAAAATGAAAATGGTGGAAAAATGTCACTGCAAGTTAAATTGCACGGAGTTAACAATTTCAGACTCTTCGTTAAGTCTTTAAGTTAAGTCAACCTCAAATAACAAACGATTGATTTTATATTAATAGATTAATTCTTTAAATTAAGTTCAAAATATTTGAAAATTGTCAAGTAATAATGAAAATAAATGATATTTACTTCTCTAAAACAAATTAGTTGTAAATAAAAACCTCAGTTTCGGTACATCACACAACTTAAACTTAATGTTAAAACGGTAGCTGGCAACTCCGATACGTCTTTTTATTTCATTGTTTAATTAAATTTCTTATGTGTTTCTTTTGCTCCAATCTCTTTTGGTTTAGCGCTAATTTCTCACAATCCGGTGTGTTTGGGGCTACCTATCGCTATTGCTCCTCTGCAGTCGATCAATAGCAATAGCAGTAAATAGCAAAACAAAATAAAGGTGTAAAATGTGAAGCAACTGGTGTCGGTGAACTAACTTGTTTGAATGCTAAATAATATAAAATAATGATATTACTGGAAAGAAAGAAAAAATAAAATCCGTCCTTGATACAAAACTAGAAAATACATCTAGTTATACATGATAGTTTTCAAAAAAGTGATGAATTTTTTATGTATTAATATACATATTCACCATTTTTGAAATGCATATTTGCTACATTTTTAATTGTAGATGAATGATAATTTTGTCGAATCATTTGCGTTATTGTTTCATTGTCTTTTTTGTGAGAAAAATATAATAAAGGCGTACAAAGTTTACACAAGCGTAAAAGTGTAAAATACTATATATATTATATTATAAAGCTGCACAAAAATTAATATAATGATAATTTTTGTTGACATCGGTATGTAATGTGAATGTGGTTAATGACAAGTTGTTTATAACTTTTTATAAAATGGCAATATTCTACAATCAGTTGGATAAATGTGTAAGTACCAACATGCCTACATAATTATGGTAAATACGTATGTATATATGTACATATATAGGATCTCTGAACATACACATGGATGTAGGTGTGAAGTCATAAATGTTAAAGTTTACTGATAACAATGATTTTGGCAATATGAAAAAATACGTCTTTATTGTACTTGATAATACATATACTCGTACATTACATTCTTATTACTAGAATGACAAAATGTTAAGTCAACCGTGTTCAAGTTGGACTTGGTATGCAATTGGTACAGTTGTATCTATCATTCTTTTACATAAGTATGTATGTACAAACATTGACAAATTTTATTCGTGCTTTTATATTCAAAGTGCTACCTCAATGCTTTCAATAAAATCTATTTTTATCCCAAGTAGTGCACAAAATTAAAGATAATCTTATTCTGCAATATTGTCAAGCTTTATTAATGTACACTTATTTATAAATACAATTTTACGTAAGTATGAGTTATATACACACTAATACTTGCATTCGTATGCATTGTTTACAATTACGGTGTAAAGTAAACATAATTTGTTGTAGAGAAAATAACTGCTTCACAGTTACACGTTGGTATTTATTTAATAATTGTTTTAGGAACAACAGGTGTGTGGGTTGTTTTTGTTCGACTGAGTGCACAAACAGTCACCGACATTCCTCCCTTCCGTACTTACCGTCCGTATCAAACCAAATTTGTCAAAAGTTATGCCCGTAGTTGCAGCGCAGAAATCGGTTCTTCTCTTATGTTTTCATTTCACCAATGTAGCCATTTTTCTATTTGTATACACGACTTTTAACACATTTAGTTTTTCAGTTATAATTTTTCATAAAGTAAAAGTTCAAAACTAAAATCCAACTATTAAAAATAGTTTGCCTATTTCTAAATAAGTGTATTCGACTGTGATTTTGAGTTGTGTTAAGAATATTTCAAATATATTCAAGTTCATTGCTCTCTCACTCTTAGCTCACTCGTTTCTACGGAAAAAAATCAAATTTTCGCGGATCTCCTACCGTATGGTCTATTGAAGCGGTTGTGACTGTTCATTTACATTGCGCTCTCATAAGATATCTCATATCAGCTTATTCGGTCCACATTTTTGGGTCGGTGACCGTTTGTGCATTAACGTGTAACAACCTAATCTAGTCCTTGTATGGAAAACTCTTTTATTTGACGAGATATCTTCACAAAATTTGTCATGCGTTATTGCAACGGTACAATATTCGAAAAAATTGTTCGCTATGGTATATATATAGCTGTCATACAAACTGACAGATAAATATCAAGTTCCTGTATGGAATATTTTGTATTTGTGAAGGGTATTATAGGTGCAGCCAAATTTAAAATTTTTTCTTGTTTTTATTCATATTACAGTGACTAGCTGGTTGTTGATATCCACTGAAAATCACTCACTCAATCAAATCTTCTTAACATAGGACAGACATCCTTTAAAGCATCATTTTTTTTCTGTGTTTGCGCAGATAAATGTTTGATGCAAAATTATCTTCTAGAACATTACTTTAACTACATTCGATCCTTGTATGGAAAACTCTTTTATTTGACGAGATATCTTCACAAAATTTGTCATGCGTTATTGGAACGGTACAATATTCGAAAAAATTGTTCGCTATGGTATATATGTAGCTGTCATACAAACTGACAGATAAATATCAAGTTCCTGTATGGAATATTTTGTATTTGTGAAGGGTATTATAGGTGCAGCCAAATTTAAATTTTTTTCTTGTTTTTATTCATATTACAGTGACTAGCTGGTTGTTGATATCCACTGAAAATCACTCACTCAATCAAATCTTCTTAACATATGACAGACATCCTTTAAAGCATCATTTTTTTCTGTGTTTGCGCAGATAAATGTTTGATGCAAAATTATCTTCTAGAACATTAAAAAAAACTTTAACTACATTCGATCCAAATACATATATACAAAGGGATTGGTGTACTAGGACATTGGGCATCGTGTACAGAGATCTTCACTATAAATCTATACCCATTGCCGACGAAAAGCTCCAGATGGCTTGTGAAATAAGAAAAACCTCTCTCAAATAGGTTATGAAAATTCTTGTAGGTTAGACACATTACTTTCATACCACAAAACACACTGTTTTACACATAATAACATTTATATGTTATCATAGATTTTAATTATAATGAAGTAATTTGCATGTGTAGTTTCCTGTAGAAAGTGAAAATGGTTTTATTATTGCTTTATGAATGAATTACTAGATTACTTAGATTTGCAATTGTAGGTGCTAATATTTAGTTTACGAGAAATTGTGAATCTCATTTACCATACATATGTATATTAGTTCAACACAAACAAAAGTAATTATAGTAACTGTTAACCCAAACAACGTTTCCAAATAAAACCTGATAAACAACAATTTAGTGATAAAACAACTTGAAGTTGTCACCTGTACTCCTAGGCGTGAACAAATCTTCTTATACAAACCGAAATATACTTTTATGTATGTACATACATACATACATGCATAGTCAATATGTAGTGAAATTCGTTATCAAAAATTATACATGTACAAATTTGTGTACATGATATGCAAATATACATAAGATTGGCGCACATAATAGTCTTAATAGTGTAATACAAGCTTTTCCCGCGGCTCCGCTCGCATCCCTTAAATAAATATCAAATATTATTAACAAACACAAATAGCTAAATATATAATGTACTCGATCGCGTTGATCATCCTTGTGGTGGTGGGGGTAACCAGAAAATCTCAATTTCTCTGATTCACACGTTTAATGTTTTTTGCTTTGCTACATTTTAGAATTTTTCGACAAACAATCATATCTATTAAAGTAATTTTTTTCAATTTTCAAATTTTTTTTTTACAAACAGATGTGATCTGCCAAAATAATTTTTTTTTTTAGAATACGTAAAATTTAAATTTTGTTTTTTAATAATAAATATACTATGTCCTTTTTAATACCATGAGAGATACATATGTAAGTGTACAAAGTCTCGTGATGGTCGGTTACGTAGTTTCGGCTTGAAAGCATAACAAACATACATACTTACATTCTCATTTATAATATTAGTTAGGATGAGGATATACATATGTAGATAAATAACTATGTACTTGTATGTTCTTGGAAACAGTAAAAAATTCGTCTTTCCATCCAATTGAAAATATTTGAAATACCGCTAGAAATCTTATATTATTGTACTTAGTCTTGCCATAAATTTTGTTGCAAAGTTTACAATGCATACAGCGTTGACCAATTCGTAGAAAACAGTTATTTTTATACTCTTGCAACATGTTGCTTCTATCACCTAAAACTAATCGAAATAGATATCGAATTATATGTACATATATATATGATCAGGATGGCAAGAAGATTTAAAATCCGGGGGACTGTCTGTCCATCCGTCCGTCTGTCCATTGGTACACATATTCCTTGGCACCCAAGGTAGCTTGGCATTGCAGATAGGCGGAATCAGATCATTGCCACGCCCACAAAACGCCATTAAACGAAAACCCTTGAAGTGTAATCGCACTATATCTTGTGCTAAAAATGGGTAAATGCAAGTCAACACTTCCCTTATCCCCCATATACCTAGCATAAGTATTTTCGGACGTCCGGTTCACTTTATACCGTACCTATCGATCAATATGTAAGAAATCTTAATGAAATTCAGAATGGATCTTTTTTTAGTAACAGTGTACCTCTTTCCTTAAATGGATGAAATCACGGCGATACTTTCCTTAGTTTGATACAAAGTTTTGCCAAAACCGATAGGTTCTCCGCCTCCGCCTTTGTTTTGCTCGAATTTATCCCTTCATTACTTGTTTATTATAATTTGTATTCAGTACCTTCTCATATGCATATAATAAGGAGCTAAAGAAAATGATATTGCGATGAATACTTTTGGAAAAAAAGCGCAAGAGATGATTATGGTCTTCTCGAAAAACTTAATATTTCCAGATGTTGGTTTACCGCACAATATATCGTTTTCTACAAAAGTCAACAATTGATGACAGAAAGAAAAATGGTCATCCTCGCGTGGTTCGAACCAATTCAGCCATAAAAACTGTTCGCGTACGCATTCACGAAAATCCCCTTAAAAAACAGAAAATTATGTCAGGGAAAATGAATATATCTTCCAGATCAATGTGAAGACTTATTCGAGATTGTCTCGATGATCTCTACATGAAAACCACCTTCGGCCAACTATCTGGTCATCTTCTGTCAACGCGCTTGAAGCAAATCATGTCATCCGAGTTGAAAAACATGGACTGTCGAATAAATAAAATAATAATAATAAGGACTCAAATAATTTGAGATTATTGAAACACAATTAACAATGCCGGTATCATTTAATTTTTTTTTTACTATTCCGCCATGGCGATTTTGCAGCTGATAAGTGAAGAAGTAGAATACTTCCAGTTTGAAATCTATTTTAATATCGTAAAAACTGAATTATAACCCTTCCGCTTGACTACGCCAGTGAGCGTTATGTTTATTTTTGAATAACTGCCTATTGGCTATAGTGTGGTGTTACTAATTAAGTCAACTCGAGAAAAAGTACAAATAAGGGTAGGTTGGAGAAGTGGTACTCCACTGAAAGTATACATATTCTGGACTTATCTACAAATGTATAATTGGTATAAAACAGCTGCTTTACATTTTTTATGAAAACATATTTCTTTTATAGTGTTTAATTATTTTTTAAGTTATTACTACAAAAATTGAAATTATTACGACTACTTGATGTAATTCGTTCATTTATGTATTTATCCATTTTGCACATCAATAAACACGAAATATGTTAAGTAAAGTGTAAATTAGCAGTTGCTTGTGATTTATCTGTGCCTTAAAGGTGCACACCTCCGAAATTGTGCTAATAACTTCATGAATTATTCATAAATATGCACTAAAAAGCTCAGCAAACAAACGATTAAAGATTTCACAAACAAGCTGGTTGGGGACCAATTGTGTGAAAATTAATTAAATATACATACGTTCCTACTTACATATGTATATATATTATAATATTAAATACGTTACATTTCTCTATGCAGGCGACATATTACCGTCGCGTGGATCAAAAGCGCCGTTTTTCTTTTAACTTATCACTAAACTAGGAACTTGTTTAACAAATTAATCATATAAACAAGCGTCGGTCACCAATCAACCGTATCTGGTAATACATTGAAGTTCATATGTATCTATGTTTATCGTCTTATGACCATGAGTTAATGGATCGCTAAAGCATATAACCGCTCCTATAGCTTTTTGTGATTCTGTCAGTGGAAGTCCTCAGCGGGTGCAGGACAATATGTCAATAAGGAGCAGCAATAAAATCAATTACAGTCCTACCCATTTCGCCCAACCCAATTTCGATTTAGCTTTTACCGTTAACTTGTAAATCCACACCAGCTATGCTAATTGACGTACAAAGTACCCCTTACGTATACAAAAAGTTTAGTCAGCTGTAGCTACAAAACAAAAGAAAAAAATATGTACATACATATATACATTTATTTGCACAGCGCTAATTATCCCAGTAAAAGATTGGTCGTAAACGTCGACCTAGCGAACTTTTACAACTTTAAGTTAGTACATGTCAGGTTTCGACTCAATATCGCTGGCATCGAATATTAAATATGTACTCGTGCCCATTAGAAGAAGTATGTTAGAAGTATGAAACATTTCAAGATCTCTGTAACAAAAATTGTATCATGATTATTTCATCTTAGGGGGGTTCTTAATTACTTATAAGTATTTGCTTTCTACCATTGCAACGAATCTTTTGATCAGCTAATGACTTCACCTCCCAAATACCTTTGAACTTCGCTAATTGCCCATTCTGCAGGTGTGCGCCACGCCCAGACTGTGACCTGTGAGTATTCCAAACATGTTTCTACATTCTCTTTCAACGAGAGTGACTAGGAACTGTTTGTATTTCCGATTTACCGCTTTACACATAACTTATGCAGTTTGCACTCCGGTAGATCTCTTCATCACGTTTCCTTGCCCTTCCTTGGATAACGTAGATATTAACTCTGGAATTGCCTGCTGATGCATTGGAGGCTAGCTCTGTGGCTTTCCCAGTAACTAAAACGTCTGGTTGAAATATTCTGTGTTTACTCTTAATCTTCTTTCCCAATTGAAAAATTTCCATTGGTCAAACCGCCATTACTCACCGAGCTGTGCTCGAAGATTCTAAACGTAAATTCTCCTACATCCAGTATTCGTGCCGCCGATTTTTTCACGCAGTTTTTAGCGAAGAGGTCTCTCAGGTGGCAGGTTTAGTACTAGATCAAGAGCCGCCGTTGTGGTGGTCCTTAGAGCTCCCGTTAAGCACAGCGCAGCGAGCCATTGAACCGTTTCCATTGGCTTCCAGTAGGTAGATTTCCATATGCTTGTTCACCACACCAGCACCGTAGAGCAGAATTGGTCTTACTATTGTTGTGTGGCACCGATGCATGAGAGAGAGAGAGAAAGCCCCCCGTTGGTTGTGATGAGTACATACATATACCTCAAGGTACTTGGTGCGGTTCATGATAAAAGTTCTGTCTTATTTGTCGAAGGGAGCCTCTATAGAGTGATTTTATACAAATTAAAATATAAAATTTTATTACAAGTATATATTTGAATTATTTAAACACTTATTAAACATCAGGGTTGCCTCTTAATATGTTCTCTTCTTTTAGCCATCCCAAACTCACATAATTTTCGTGGTTATGTGTTTGCTCTGCTGGACAGGGTCTTACGCATTACCACATCCCGTTGAGGAACCAATGGTGTTGCCACAAGAGTCACTACAGAATGGGTTGATAGATTTTCAACCACCACCACCACCAAACTTATTGCCGTTGCCAAAAATTGTGTCCACTACCAGCCTACCGCCAGCAGAACCAGAGATAACCGAATACCGTCCGCAGTGCTTCTATGCAGAGGAAGAATTATGTGACAAAACTCTAACGAATTGGAATCAACAAACTTACGATCAGCACACACACTTGGGCACTTGTCATTGTCGACCATATACGAATATGCCTACGTCATGGTATTGCTGCAATGTAACACACATGTCAATGATCTCGTCCTGTAGCAACACAACCACCTGGACAAACTTACATATACGCAATGTCACATTGCATGAATTAGATTTGTCGAATTTTCTCTACCAGAAACTACAATCGCTCGCCATCACCGACGGTAACATCACCAAATTGGTGGGTAGCTTTTCGCGATTTTCCTCTATCAAGTGTCTGAATGTATCCAATAATAATTTGTCGGAAATTACGCAACGTGGTTTAATACCGCCGACGCTGAAAGTGTTGGATATATCGAAAAACAATTTAACCAGCATTCCGAACTTTAATCAAAATCAAAATATAACTGTAGACGTGAGGTGTGTATGTTTATGCAGAATTACTTTTTTTTATTTATGTTTTCTCAAAAATACAAAATTAACTTTCATTCGCAGTGGGAACAACAATATGCTATGTTATGACATATACAATTCCATCTTTCGTGATTCGCTCATGTTCGTCAATCAGCAAAACTCGTACTGTTTGCATAACTCCACTTTTCGTTGGTTCAATTCAACAGACTTGATATCCATCAAGGAGCTAGTCAAATCGCGTCCGTTGAACACCGATTGTCCCAGCATACCTGGTTATGGCAATTGTACTTGCAAGAAGGAGCACATGGTGACCACATTGTCGGTAAATGCATTGAAATTTATTTTAAAAATATCGCTTTTAAACTCACCGAATGCAACAACACCTTGTTTATAGGGCGATGAATCGGAGGCTACAACCAAAATCATATCGGAAGTGGACTGCTCTAATCTTGGTCTTGTTGAGCTACCGCCAAAGCTGCCAGAAAACACATTCTCATTGAACGTTTCGAACAATAAGGTTTTTATTTAAATAGCAACCTTTCTATATTTGTTTAAGTATTTTCAAAATTCTTTTTTTTTTTACAATAGATTACAAGCATCGGTAAACACTTTCATACGAATCCGACATATCGTAGCCTAATTTACCTAGTGGCGGACAACAATAACATTTCAAAAATATACGATTTTGAAGGCACCACCTTTATGGAACACTTTCAAAGACTTTACTTGCGCAACAATGCAATCAGCAGTGTAAGTTTTATTGATATATAATATATAATATATAATATATCAGTATGGCGAAACCAATTGATCAACGTACAAGTATGATCAGCTTGGCGAGCGGAGTCGAGTTCAGGTTTTGACATATCGGTTTGATATTTTGCACACGTGATTTTTTCCAATATGCTGCTCATTTGTTGGAATCGCCGACATCGGAACACTATGCTATATAGGGACTAGAAAAGTGATCGATCATAATTGACAAGATATCGTCGCAAAATTTGGCGTGGATTGGCCAGTTACGTTTTAAGATTTAGTTATATATATGAACCTGTGAAGGATAGGATGGGATAAGAATATACATAGATTCGGTTCAGCCGGAGTTACTATTTTTCTTGTTTTTACCATATATACCGAATATTTTATGGTATATTCATAATCTCCTCATACATATATCATGTATCATTTTATTAAATATGTTATTCACTATTTCAGATTCCCGAGTACTTTTTGAGCAACGTATTGGATAATCATGATGTTGGACGCATTATCTTTCTCGGCGGCAATGAGCTGAATTGTGACTGTAACTCAGCTAAAACATTGAAGGTAAATACCAAATTGAAACTCATTTATTATGAAAAACTGTATGTGTCTTATTTTCACAGTATTGGCTGTTGGAGCACAATCGTGACATCCCTGACTATAATAGCATAAGATGTCGGAATTTACCACAAAATGTTATGGAATTACGTGAAAAGAAACTCTGCCAGTCACCACATGATTGGACTGATTATATTTATTATTTGATAGCCACTGAGGTGATTTTGTTAATTGCTTTAATCACAAAGGTGTCTTACGATTACTGGGTGTTCAAAACGGCCGGTTATTTGCCATGGCCAGCAAGTAAAATGCCGAAATTACCATGTGATTGGCTATGTGAATCTTAGTGCGCCCAGTTTATCGTGAGAGGGGAAGCAGAAAGGCAAAAGATTATTGAAATAACCATCGAAATTTATTGAAAATATACATATTAAGTAAGGCTAGTTAGTTTTATATCAGCATATTAATATTTATTAAATGTGCCTATATTAGTTCAGTAAGTGGGAGAGAAAAACACACTCAAAAGAGAAACACAATAAGTGCAATTTCCCTAAAGTGCCTACAAAATTGTTATTATTGTCTATAAAAACTAAAAAATAAGAAATTATGCACAAGAAAATAATTACAGAGTAACATATTTACAATCTTTTTTATTAAACATATGCTTATATGTATGTATTTGTAAATAAAAAAAGAATTTCACTGAATTTATGTAAAAGTATTTATAAGAACTTATTACTGTTTTTTCAATTTCATTTTTTTGCTTGACGAAGGCTGTAAATTAGAAGACTTTTTCGTGTTGCTAGTATTTTTATCAAACTCAGCATTTGCCTTACGCTTTGTCGGCATTGGTTTTACATTTTTCTCAAAATTATCTTTTTCCTTTTCCACATTCTTGGATATACGCGTTGATATACTATCTCGCTTTGGCGCATGGCTTTCCAGCCACTTTCTTTCGCTTTTACGTTTTTTCTTCATAGCTAATATGAAATCGGGCACTTTCCCATTAGATTCCTTAATAATATTTGCAATGCTGGAAAGGAAAAGTTATAAGAAATTACATTGAATAATTCATTTAATTCCTATAATTTATTTACCTTCTTAAATTTGGTGTGTCATTTTGTGTGAAGAATGTTATAGCCTTGCCATTTCTGCCCGCTCGACCCGTGCGACCAATACGATGTATATACGAAATCACTGATGGTGGAAAGTCGTAGTTTATGACCAGATTGACGCCTTTAAAATCTATGCCACGGCCCATTAGTTCGGTACATATTAGCACCCATATCTGTCCCTCCCGAAATGCGCGTACGCAATTGTCACGTTGTTGCTGTGAACGATCGGCATGTATGAGGTCGACATTAATGCCGTCGTAAAGCAGTTCCTGGAAGAGTTCCTTAGCACGTTCCTGAAATAGCATGACATTTAAAAGTTTTGTTTTTTGTTTATAACATATATTCATTTACTTTGCTTTGCACAAACACCAACACGGGCGGTTTCAGTCCTTTGCGTACCATATCTCTTATGGCTAATAGTTTTCCGCTCTCGGAACCAACAAATAGCAGCTCTTGTTCAACGGTATTCGTAGCGCTATTTTCATGACCAACTATTACACGCGCCAAGTTGGGAAGATTTTTTATCGCCCACTTAGCCACGGGAACTGTGTATGTCGCACTAAAAAGTGCCAACTTCTTTTTCTTATTTGTGCAAGCCGCTAAAATCACATCGACTTGGTCTTTGAAATTATTTATGCCTTCCTCCATTAAACGATCTGCTTCGTCAATCACCAACCATTCGACTCTTTAATGTTTAGATAAAATTATAATATGAAAATTTCAATATTGTTAAGAAATTTAGCCTTTATATACATCAATATAATTCTATTTAAGAGTTTAGATTTAGTACATACTCAGCTAAACGTAGTGCGGGTGGTTCCTGCTCCAAAAGAAAACGTACGCGATTCGGTGTGGATATAAGTATATCATACTTCTTGTTCCCATTTCCAGTAGCCTCATTGTTGTTGTTTGCTTTTGTTTGAAAGTGTATTTTTAATGCAGTCTGATGTGCCAATTGTACGCATTCTCTATAAATTTGTGCCGCCAATTCGCGTGTAGGTGCCAACACAACCGCACGGAACCCAACTTTACTTGGCTTGCGCAAATCATTAATAAGAGGAGCTAGAAAAGTGATTGTTTTGCCTGAGCCTGTTGGTGCTGAGGCCATTACGTTGCGTCCCTGTAACAGAAGCGGCATTGCCTGCATTTGTATGGGCGTGGGTTTCGAATAAGTGGCAGTTGCGAGGTTTTGCAAAACACGGTCGGACATGCTATATTCATTTTTAAGTTCTTCAAATGTAGTGACAGGTGATGGTATATTCTTTCCAGGCACAGTAATTAGATTTTCTTTACGTATTGTTGTCACCTGTTAAGAAATAATTAAAAGAAAAACTAATTTATATTCATATATATATATTATTAATTAATGTATACCATTTCTTCATGAAGTTTTGCTTCCCTTTCCTCTGCGGTAAATGTCTTTTTAGGTTTCTTCGATATTTGTTTAACATCATCTTTGCCATTGATGTAATTAAAAGACAATTCTTCCTCTTCAGAACTGAAGCTGTCCGAGCGAGAGTCCTCATCGGAACTTTTTGCTTTTGTAGAAATTATGGTTTGTGCTGCTTTATTTTCTTGTATTTCATCAATCGTATTCTGGTTCTAGAGATATGTGCAAATAAAAATATAAATATATACGTATTTATTATCTATAAATAGAAAAGGATCTTACCGCTTTGATTGCAGTTCTAGATTTTGAATTAAACCGTGCTCCTCTTGTCAATTGTAGAAATATATCATGTGTATCCATTACTTCTTATTCAGCTTTCACTTTAATGTAAAATAAGTTTTCACTTTAATTCCGAAAGTTGTAATCTGTTAAATTTACAACTTTTATTTATTTATTAAAGAAATTCGTGAAAAGACGCACGTGTTTTTTATTTCACAAAAATAATCATTCTTAATAATAAACAGAAACTGTGCGCTCAGCTGTCCCGAGCAGGGTTGCAGTCGAAACTGCTGCAAATTTAAAATGACATAGCTTTGGAGGTACACATTTTTTGTATATATTTACGATAGGATGCTGCTCATCCATACATTTGGCTGAGGATACTCGTTTATAATTTTGTTTCTTAAAATATACTTTAATATACAATTAGAATATGTTTTAATAGTAATATTTTTAGAATATGCAGTCTTAACTGCTGCCAATTTGTGGGTAAGCGAACAGAGCTATGGTAAACAATAACAATGAACACATTTATACATACTCCATTTGTAAACAAACCCTTTTATATATCGTATTAATACATATATTTATACCACTAGGGTAGTGTTGTTGTTATTTGGATCTGAACTAATTTGCAATAAATAAATCATAAAGTAGTGCGCGAATAAATTTATATCGCCAAAATGGAAAGTATTTTGTTGCCAAATATTGCCGCGATTTTAGTGAAAGATATGTTAATAGACGAAAACAAAACCAAAGACAGGACAAATAAATTTGCCAAAAGGGATTTTCCGCTACTTTGCAGTGACTCCGATGATGAGGCGTTGCATTTTTTCCTGCAACAGAAGCGCAGGAAACATGAAGATAACCGCGATAAGCGAGTTATACCAAACAATTCGAGTTCAAAAAAGTTTACAATGGAAAATAATGTACCATTTGCTCCATATGAACCTATTAAGCGTCAAACTTTAACCGAAATTAATTTACTAAACAAATTTAATACGACACTATTTGAAGGATATTTGCATATGAGTAAAATGACTTTCTTGGTAGGCACAAATTAAAGCAATCATAATATTAAATTATTGAATTAACTCTTTTTTTCTAAAGCGCATCTTCAAGAGACTGCGGCAATATTTACCCAGCGAGCATTTGCCCACTTCAGCACCACCGCAATCGATTTTTTCACTCGCACTCTGGAAACTGTCTACAGATGAACATTTCGAAGATATTGGACGTAAATTCAACATTACGAAACATGTATGCCAACAAGTTATACGCCTATTTTGGCGACGTATTTCCGCACAATACGAAACATTAATTCAATGGCCCAGTACACCAGAAAAGCGTCAGTACACCGTACAGACTTTTCAATCAAATCAACAGCTTAATAAATTTCAACAACTATTTGGCATTTTGGCCACCAAACAGTTGGATGTGTTTCTCGAAGCTGAAAATGAGGAGCGACAAGTGGTATTACAAATTATTTGTGATGGTGATCAAAAAGTAATCGATTGCTTTTTGGTACTCGCCGATGAGTATTCATTCGACACCTCTCCTATAGGACAAACATTAGCGCTAAACGTTCAAACAATGCCCCTAGGAAGTTATCTCATTGGCGATGAAAGCTTTCCACTCAAACCTTACCTATTGCGTCCCATAGGTGCACCCAGCGATGAGAAGGAGCGTGCTTTTAATAAGGCATTACAACCGGCTTTGTTGTTGGCTCAACAATCGCTAGATTCTATGGCAAAACGATTTAACGCTCTTTATGCACTGGAAGCACGTAATCTACACGAAGTGCGTAAAATAGTGGATACAGTGTGTGCATTACATAATCTATGCGTCGACATGGAAGACGAATATGTCGAACGCAAATTAAAAGATATACAGTTTAATTGGGCCAAAGTTGGGAACGGAGCAATAACAAAACATGCAGGTGAAGAAGATGAAATTGGCAAGCAAAAGCGCGCTACAATCATGACGGAGGTGTTGCGGTAGATGCTTAGTAGATTATATTTAATATTGATAAAGTAATTTAATTATACCTACAAAGTTCTTCTTTGAAGAAAAAAAATCTTAATCTTCAGCCATATCGTTTATTCCGAAACATATATGTAAGCGCAATCGCCGACATATGTTGGTCGTTTATATTTTCTTTTCATTTATAATACAACTTTAAAATTTATGCGCTATAAATACGTTTACTTTAGATTACAGTACATTAACAGCGATGTATTAATGTATAAGGTATATATGTATGTATATGTATAATATGTTGCATATTACTTTTTGTTGCTTTTTATTACAGATGCTAGAAATATTTGTCCGTCAAGCTCCACAAATTAGTTCATGTACCAACATATAGTAGTTATCAGATGAACAAAATATAAGTTATATAACAAGCTAATAAGGTACATAATCGAAATATAATAATATATAATATGTGTGTATAAATAAAATTGACTATTAAATGTAAGTATATATAAAAATAGGTATATGAGAAGAGATAATAAAGTTTCGAGATTCAAGTTACACAAGCTTACTCCGTTTAACGAAGTGTAAAGAAATTTTTTTTTATCAATATCATAAGTGAAGAGAGTTTTTAGAGAGTTTGAAGTACATCATTTCGAGTAATGTAGATTTAATAGGAGATCGATTAAATAGATAATAAATAAATTTGTGTTAATAAATATGTACAATAGGGGTCCGCCCTCCCGAATTTTCAGTTTTTGGCCTACAAAAAGGATCCAAGCATTCATACAAGCGATTTATACGTTCTGTGTTGCTCATACGACATGGTGTACTGTATGAATACAGTACATTCAATGGAAAACTTTAACTTTAATTATTAAGACCTTTTTTGTAGAGCGGATAATTTTGTATTAGAATATAATTTTTTAAAAGTTGTAGGTTTATTTGCTTGGGAGATAAAAAATTTATTGCAAAAGATCAAAAAATCTCATGTAAAATGTATGGGAAAAGTAAAATGATTTAGGCAGGTTTCAATTGAAAATAAAGAGTTTGTTTACGTTGGATAATTTTTTGTAAAGCAAAAACTGAAGCTTAAGAGGGCGTTTGCAAACACAAAATCAACTTGGGAAATAACGGACACCCTAATGTACACATAAATAACAATAAATGATTTGTAAAAATTGCCTACAAATATAAATAAAAAGTGGAATGTTTCGAGACATTAACTTAGCATTGAACAGCACAAAATATACAAATGTGGATATGTAAATTATAAATATTTGTGCAGTGGCCAAGTAGTTGGCGCTTAATATAGCTTTGCATGGCTTAAATTATTCCAACTATGTGCTACTTGTACTTAAATTGAGATTATTGCCATTTCCAACACTAGTGTTATTACCACCTAATAATTGTAATAGTTTTTGTCTGGTGCGTTTGTCGCTAACGCAAACGCATTGTATGAGATTGGTTAGTTGCTTTGTGGAATATTGCTCCAGATTGCGCTGTGCATCAATCCATTCTTCGAATTGTTCATTTGAGTAGTAATATGCTTTTATAAAACTGTCAACATAAATGCGATGCGCCGGATATTTCTGATTTGAAATCAACTCGAGTATGGACATAAAATTTGTAAAATCTAGTTGCATTAGCGCACGACCGCCGGCGGAGCATTTTTTTACATTCGAGAAACTGTATGAAAACCACAATGATATAAAAATATTATTTAATAAATTTTATAAGTTCAATATGCTTACCCTTCTACTAGCAAATGCGTCGCGACATGAGCCATGGAGTTCCATATAGTTTCCGCAGGTAGATTTATTTCTTTTGCGATTTCTTCCAAACGCATTGCAAAACTTTGAATATTCTAATATAACACAAAATAATTAATTGAAAATGTAACTCGAGAAAAAATAAATCAATGCTTATAATAAATCATACACACCCGATTCATTATATCAATATAATTATTATGGTGAAAGCTGACGTGATTGACATCCCATTTCACTTTGGTGATCATTGCTAATACCGCTGGCAAATCAATGACGCGCGATGTAACACAGGTGTACACTGGGCGTGCAATATCAGTCATGAATTTAATATAATCGAAATAAGCCGTTAGCATTGGTCTCTCTTGTGGCGGTAACAAATGGTTGAGGTAATTGTGTAGTGTTTGAAACTGCTGTGTCATACAATGACCACTCTCGATCGCAACTATGCGCTGTGAAAGGCCGTACAGAGTATCTGGATTCGCCAGCTCATTATTAATCTGCAATCAAATATAACGGTTTGAGTTATGAAAAATGTTATAGTGTTAATGGTGGCATACACACCAGTGATGAAAAGTTTAGTGGCCAAATTTTTATATTTGTTACAACATTATCCAGAACTGTTTGGAGTTTTTGCTCAAGACGTGCGTTGTAAAATTTTTCCATCGTCACGGGCTAGAAAAAAATTTAACATTTATAACAACAACAAAAAAAACACTATTGCAACAGCGGTTATTGACGTTCATCAACTTACTGCATCTTTGCCGAAAATTTCGTGCACCGCATAGGCATAAAAATCCATCAATTCCAACATGCTCGCCACAATTTTCGGTGAAATGCAATGCAACAATTTACACATTTGTAGGTAACGGCCAATGCAACGGAATACATTCAGTGTTGTATTGTTTACAATAACACACGTAATGCCAGCTTCATCTTCGTATTTGCTTTGCATGCTTTTCTGCTCGTCATCACTCTCCTCTGAAAAGTAGCAGGATGCCTCGTCTACAATTCCGGAGAGTATGTCCTCTTCAAGCATAGCCACATCCAGACCGCCATCGAATGGTGAACTCTTCTCAGAGAAACGCAGAAAGTAACCATAGGAACCGTAAATGGAACTACCACCGTCTTGCGAATGCACCGACACTAACTCGTCACAATTGTTATTGCTTGTTGGTGAATTATTTACCGATGTCGCTGAGACGATCAAGTGTGCGACAGGCGGTGATTTATGCCGTCTTAACGTATTGCGTACAGAACGAAATTCCTACAAGTATGAAAAAAAAATCATTTAAAATTCAATTAACATTGCTTTAAGTCATTTATCTCACCGGCAGCTGAAGTATATTAACAAACGAATCCACCATTGTCCACGATTCATTATCCAAAAAGAGACATATCTCCTCTAGGCATGTTATGTGATAACGTTGGAAAAATTCCTGACTTTGCACTTGCATTGTTTCAATCAATTTCTCGGACTGTTCACCACAAAACTCCAAACCAACTTTTTTTAAACGCTGTACTATGGATAATACTTGTATGAATTGATCATACTTCAGCGTTTTCAGCTTGGTGCTTTGTAGGAAAGTGCATATCTTTGTTAGAATATCATTCCAAATGCGTGATTGACCTTTCTTCAGTTTTTCCTGTATATATATATCGGGCGAGTCTTCCATGTCCATAGGATAGAGTTTATAATTTTGATGCCAAACAACAATTTGATAGTAGGACGCCAATATAGTCCAGAATGTTTTGCATAAGCTGATCAAGCAAGAAATGTATTTGTCCACAGTCACTTGTTCACAAAGTTGTTCGAAAAGGAATTTCATATTTTCATCAATATTAGGATCGTTATAGGCGCGTAAAACTGAGTTTACAGAGGAATGTATAGCCGAGATGAAATTTATGTGCAGCTGAATCATAAAAGGAGATATTAGATATTGGAAAAACAAACAATATTATTATATCAGCTAACCTGATCCATAGCAATTAGAGATTTGTTCAGCAGTTTGTAAGCTTCTTGCAGCTTCGCATACTTTCGCATATCAAAATTCAAAATCATCTATAAATATAGCAAATAGGTAAACAGTCATAAAAAACAAAATTACATTAATCTGTGCAGTAAATATCCACCTCGTTGAGAACTGTGTCTAACTGAAACTCGGTTAGCAAAAGTGTTTCCTGTAGCTTCTTATTCAATGACTGCACGCAGTTGTATTGCATATATTCAGCAGCAGAATCTTTACACTTAAGCAGCAAACCAATTGCACCAGAGTAATTATAGTCGGAAAGAAATTTTTGCACTTCGACGTCAGTTGATTTCTAAAAGATATGCCAATAAATGATAATTAATTCCCTGCATTTACATATATTACCGAAGTTAAAACAATCTTACCAGCTTTTTAATTGCGAGCAAAGTATTTAAAAGCTCTTTAAGTATTTCACGCTTTCGATAAGATGCTAATATTTCTAGGCTTGTTGTGGTTAAATTGACTTTTGCATAGTTTAAATAAGAACGAGCTTTTCGACAAGTCCACAGGGACTCCTCCAGCTCTTTTTGTATATCATTAATGGATGCAAACTCCTCGTTGCAAGCGCTACGTTGCTCTAATATGTTTTGTAGTACTTGTTTTGATAGAACTTTATGCTGTGTTCGCAATTGTGCAATCGTTCCATCAATTAATTGAAAATTTACACCGTCACTAAGAACTTTCTACAAAAGAAAATAAATACAAATATATATATACATATATACATAGTGCATCAGTTGTGAAGAGACAAAACTGGTTTTACAGCATTTCTGAGACATATGCACGTCTCCATTCTTAAGTGACTACGTCATACACCTTCATCGATGTTAATGTCGACTTTTCATACATTTTGAAACAGCAACTTTACAACTATTTTACCTCACCTGAAGTTCATATTGACCATGCACATTGCGCCCCTCCTCCCTTTCCGGTTGAAAATATATTTCCTCTATACTCTCCAGTATTTCCTGGTCGGATTTTTGTGCGTGGGCATTAGTATTAAGATTATCGGAATTAGATGCATCACTTTTACCACTTGGTGATAACGATGGTCCATTGCTTTCAGCTTTCAGTTTATTTGCAGAAACTTCCGTAGGCTCAGTTGTGACACTCTGTATGAAGTAATCGGAGAAACCCATAGCTGGTATTTTCAACTGCCTATTGGTCTGCAGATTTTTTAGGTGTGAAATAACTCTTCAAACTATATCAAAGATATATAAATACCTGTTTATGCAGCAAGTCCATAAACTTTGTTTTAATTTCATCCATTCTTGCTCTTGGATGATGCATTTTTCTGATAAACCCGTTGGAAGGAGAGTTCGCAAATGTTTAACAATAAAAATGACAGTTCAAGAAGGATGATGGGTTGCATTGAAACTGGTTTTTTAATGTAGAATTTATTGTAGTTTTTCAAAAATGTCATTTATTAAATATCTTCATTAAATAAAAAAAATCATATTATTAATTTATATTTCATTGTAATATAAAAAAATTAAATGTAGTAAGTCAGAAGTTGACCGAAATTAATTTGATTAATCTTTTATCGATTTCATATATTGGACTGTAATCGATTTTATTATTAAATCGCTATGCTTAGCGTAAAAATACCAAGAAAATACTATAGTTAATTATATTCATGGAGTGATGAATGTCTTTTCTAACAAATATTTTTATTTGAAATGAATAAATAGCAAAATGTCAGCATTTTGTGAGAACATTAACAATGTCGAGATGGATCTTCCAGTACTATTGGCCAATTTGAAAAAATCTTGTGGATTATGGTTCCTAAACGAGCGACATACAACCGTCATACTTAATAATGAAAACAACTTATCCTCATATGAAAACATAACAACAGCCACTGTGGAGATATTGCGTCATGGATTGAGTATAAAATCAGGAGATACTATAACGGTGAGATATCATCTCTAAGGACCATTTATGTTGTGAAAAGTGTGTGTTTCTATTTGCATTGGAAGTAGTATTAACATATTTTTTCATTGATTTATTGTTTGCTACATAGATATGCAGTTAAGTGTTAGTTGGTATAATTTTTATATGTACGTACGTACTCAAGTAAGATAAACCTTGAATTAAATACGTATTGATGAAAAAGAAGCTAAATGTGAAATGATTGAGTGCTAAATGCCTAGGCTATTACTAAATAGAAATAAAAGATTTTACTGTTGAAACTTATTCGTATTTGATATTCTATGACTATATAGTAGTTCTTATATACAGCATTATAATTTAAAAATATGTCTCTTCGTTTTTAAGGCGAACTGTAAACCAACAATTGGTTTTTCTAGTGAAAATATTTACCTTGATAGCCCCGACGGTTTTAAGAAGCTTGTGGAAGATTTTGAATGGGTTTGTAGATCGGCGCAGATTCGTGATTCAATTGCAGGGGATTTCTCTATAGAACCGGCGTCATATGGGAGCAGCATAAAACAAAATGAGGGTGCATCATCTGCAACTAATGACAGTGAACAGTATTCAATTGAAAGATTCCTTTGTTCCTGGGTGCTACGTAATTTACAGTCGAATTGCTTAAGTGTTTGTTTGCAAGTTTTGGTTGCAGAAAAAGAGTTGATCAATACATACTACACTAAAGAAGCATTTCTACGCAATGAGGCGTATTCGACGTCACTTTTTATTTGCTTATCAGCTGTAGAATTGAACCAATACAGTCTGATAAGTCAAATAGATACAAAACTTTACAGTCCAAAATCCGTGACTACTACAACGAGCAGTAAGCACAGCCGGACCTCTTCACATCCCACATTCTCCATTTCTCCATCTAAAAATACAAATATTAGAAAGACTGGTGAAAAATATGAGGAAACGAATGTGGAGAAAAGCCCCACAAAAAACGATTTACGTAAAACGGTAATTAAGAAAATTTTGTACATTTAATATAATAATACTATATCGAAGTATATTAAAATTTGATATTTTTTTATTTAGACTGATTTTACAAATGTTGCATCGAATTCGAGCGTCCCTGCTTTACTAACATTTCGTAAAACGAAAAGCCTTCCAACATTACTATACAAACCCTACGTATCGTTCGGATTATTTTTCGACGAAAAGCCTAGACCACGTTCTAAAACAATGGCTATTAAGTCGCAAAATTGTTTACGAAAAAATAATAGGCAGCTATTTGTTAAATCAAATGATTTTAATGCGGAGCCTACTCTTGTCATTACGCCTAAAATAAGTAATAACAGTAGTTCCTGTTATTCCAATTCTACTACCAACACAAGAACCACATCAAATTCATTGTGCTCTGGAAGCGATTTCACTGACATCGAACTGTCTTCGAAAAATTGTCAAAACCAACAGCAAATATTTGCTTCAGCTAAATTAAGGCAGAGATCGTCTTCCTCAACACGTACGCCCTCCATTTCTTCCTTTAATACTGCACCTACCTGTCGCATAGAATTAATTAATTGCGATGATATCAAAATCTGGACCGATCAGGCTTATGAACAAACTCAAATCCCACAAAGTGGTTTTAATCGGGAAAACTCGACAACCGATCCATGTACCATACCGCAAGGTTTTGAACCACTCAAACAGGTGATACCCAATATCATTGTACATAAATATAATAAATATAAATGTAAATTATCTCTTACAGAAAGCGAAAAGTGCAAGCCCTTTAGGCAGTTTTCTATGCAATCTATTCAGCACTCCTCCCACATATACCCATTGGTCCATATCCAATCAAAATGATAACAGTTATGTTAGCAATTTAGATGATACCGAAACTAATGGTTTTACTGCGGCATTAGCCTTTCCTTGTAATTTGAAACAACCTGCAGATAATTCGAAAATCTCGTCTGGTGTCTTCGATGCATTCATGCCAGTTTATGGACAAAAGTTGCGTTCACGGCACTCCCAAAGCTTGTTTGAGGATGGTATAAGTACGCTAGATTATAAAACAACAGCAAATGATTCAGCAACGGATATAACAGTGAAAAGTGGTGCCAAATTAACTGAAACCTCGAAACCATTGCCAAAATATGAACAATCGTTAACAGACTTTTTAGAAACTTCGCAAATGTCTCGAAATAACACTGATTTGGAAAAAGAAAATGCACATTTTCGTGTATCGGAAGCGATAATATCAGCAATGGAACATATAAAATGGGACAACAGCACCGAACCAGAGAAAAAGTGGCGTCGTAGAAAAGGTATTTTTCAATAATATTGTAGTTTTTTTATAGATTATTTACTTATGTTACTTATACATATTTTAGAAGCAAGTCAATCTGCAACTACCCAAATCGCCACAGATTGCTTGAGCAGTGAAAATACAAACAGTCGTATACATAAAACTGATGTATGTATTCAGAAATTTACATTTAAAATTAACAAACCTAATTATATACCAAACAAAATTTAGACTTCTCCCGATGAAGCCAGCGAACATATACCTTACGCAGAGTTAGATGAGAATTGTTTAGATTCACTTTCTGCTGAAGTGGTTGGGCTCTCACTTATTTCCAAATTTAATGACAAACATCTGCCTAAAGTGTCCGAGTTGAAATGGTTGGTTTCAGAGGAAGATACGCCGCAACAACTATTGCCAATGCCTGATAATAGTCCTACCTCGAATCCCGATGAAAATGTGATACAACCGCTTACACGCGGCACACGTTATTGGGCTCCACCACGCCAACAAATTATCTTTACGGATCATCCCTCGTCAAAGTACTACTGCTTATGATTTTTAATGAAAGCGACTTTCAAATTGATAATTTTTTGTCTTTTACAGTCGCAAAGAGTTGATACAAAAGCAGAACAATCGTTGCGCAGGCTGTGGAATGCGAGTTTCTCGGCAATATATCAATAGTTTTCGCTATTGTACGTATCTCGGTAAATATCATTGCACCGGATGTCATCGCAATCAAATATCACCGATTCCTGCAAAAATTTTACAATCGTAAGTGACTTTATACTGTATAATGTTGGTCAATATTGCATATTTCGTTTTCAACGTATTTGTGTCAATACATTTAGTTGGGATTACAAGTGCTATCCTGTTAGCGTTTTCTCTTACCGCTTATTGGATCAGATGTATACGTATCCGCTGTTTTATGTGCCAGACTTAAATCCTGCCCTATACATAAATAATAAAGGGCTATTATCCGCGCGAAAGAAGCGTGTTCACTTGAAATTCGTTAAAGATTTTGTAAAGACCTGCCGTTTTGCTGTCAGGTGCGTGGAATCATTTCCGAGAATTTTAAAATTGAACCAAACTAATGTTATCTTTATTTATAGAGAGCAAGTTTACTTCGAAAGCATACCAGAACACATTGCAAACGATCCGGATATTTGGTCATTGTCTGATTTCATTGATGTGCGAAACAAAAGTATGCAACACTCAATCGATGAACTCATTGAAAAATGTGAACATCATATTTTCAATTGTGTGGTGCGTTGCAACAACAAATATCGATTTATATATAATACTTTTTGACATTTTAGACTATTAACAAATTTTATATTTTTAATTATATTTTGTTTTGATAATAGTTGTGTACAGCCCGTGGATTTCACTGTGAATTTTGCCAAAAGGATCAAGTGATATATCCATGGCTACAAAATGTGTTTCGTTGTGATCGTTGTGGTTCTTGCTTTCATTTGAGCTGCTGGAAGTTAATGTCCAATACGTGTTGTAGATGCCAAAGAATAACCAAAAGACAAGAGATTGTTGTTACCTGAAACGCAATGCAACAAAGTTCAGCACCGAAAATCCGAATGTACCTTTATCCAAATTCGAATATAATACAAACGCAAATATTATAAAAAGAGTATATACGTACAAATATTTAGATATTACTAGTAGAATTTGATCTGTAAATATTGCTTAGCAGAATACTAAAAATAGTACGCAAAATTGTTTTTTTTTTTTTGTTTTTATTGTAATTCAACTTGGAGACAAATACTGTATAGTTCTATCTTTATCACTATTTTATTTATATGTATTAAACTATATAATCAAATGTTAGGGTATTTATTGGAGTACGATTACAGAAAAAAATTATATTTTATTGTTATAATTATTTAATAATTAAAAAGTCTTTAAAAGAGGTACTCTTTTAAATTCGAATGATGTTTAGATTTTGAAATTAGTTTAGTCTAAATATGTCTCCATTAAACATTTTTTTAGGTTATATAGTGGCTGTCGGTTTTTTATTAATGAGCAAATATTGCCATTTATAATATATAGCTTTCAAAGCTTATTTTTATACAGTACTAAGTATTAAACGAAATTTAAGTGAGTAATCTTATTTTTATTGTAATTTATATATATGTACATTTTGTACTATTCTAATCAAAATTCTAAACTGTGGTACTTGCTGAAATGTATACGAAAGTATTTTATTGAATGAATAACTATCGAATTTGTATTTATATTTACTTTGAGCGTTCAATATCTGTGCTATTTTAAAATTAGTAAAGTAATTAGTAAAACAACTTAAAACGAAAACATTATTAGACCAAAATCAGTTTTTTATAAAAATAAAATACAAATTACTTAATATATTTAATTATAAATAATGTTTTCTTATTGGTTATACATATTTATGAAAAGGACAAAATGTATTTTATTTAAAGCGAAGTTTATAAAAAACCTGCATTTTTAATCAAATGTAGTAAAAGAGCGATAAGGAAGTGTATTTAACTTTAACTTTAAGTGACTATATTTTTTCCGGCAAAATCCGGGACGGGTTTTTACATATTATCCATATTACAATTCACTGAAAATCGCGACATATGATAGGGGGGGAAAGCAACACAACTTTATTCGAAAAGAATGGAAATGATTAAAAAGAAAGCAAAGTAATATTAAAAAATTTAATCACTGTCTGGTTTATTCGTTTGTATATAAGTTGATGAAGTGGGCGGTCTTTCCGGCATTGTTGAAGACGTCTTCGGTCTGACGTATTTCTCTTCTTGACTGATTTTTCGAAGAAGCCCAGGCTGCAATTTTAAATGAGTGAAAAATTCCAAACAAGAAATTTTAAAATTTTTCTTCACAAATAAAATCGATTTCACGGTGCTGCTGACTTGTAGGCGAGTTTTTTCGTATGTCCACATTCTGTTAATTGTGGAAAATTTTCGTTCCACTGGTGCCGATGTTCCTGGTAGTACCAGAGCGTATTCAACGATCTCTGAAAGCTCAACGATTGGTGTTTTTTGCTTCAACAGAAAAGTAAAACATTAAACCCAACGTTTGTCAGCAGATTTCTGCTCTTTGCTTCATTCATCAATTCGTTTGTCTACTATATACTGAGAAATATAAGTGAATTGTTCGAACAGCTTAAGTGAAGTAGTGTCTGATGCTTTCAAAATATAATTTTTTGTGAGGAAAATAAACGTTTTCTCAATTTTTTCACAGTCGAGTTTATCAGTGAGTAGCACCCAACCAAATAGTTTTACATGAGCAAACTGTTGAGTCCATGCCTCAAGATATTAGTAGAAATCACCTGATTGACATATTGAAGGCAAATATGAGAAAACTAAAATTGAGGTGTAAAATGAAAATTTTACTCGCCTCTACTTAAAAATGTTTCAAATCATAGTCTTCTTTATTCAGGTTTTCCATTTCCGCTTTTACTTGCATATGAAAGTAATTGTGTTGGTTGGATGTTTGCAAATTGTTCATTAAATGTTGCAAGTGTTTGTAAATTGCAACTGCTGGAATATCATCGCCTTCAATTTTCTTTTTTGTTTCCTCGAAAATCAAGGTCTAAAATTAATGAGATAATAATTAAATATTATATTTTTCCGCTTTGGAAAAAATTTTAGTAAATAAAAATATATTTTCACCTGTTCATAAGCAAAAATGAACCAGTACGTTTTCAAAGGTTGGAACATTCGAATGGTTTTCGCCAAAGCTTCTCTCAAGCTAATGAACCGAGTTTTGCAGTAACCAACCAGTTGATCGTATTCGTCTCCAGAAATCTCGCAGATTGACTTCAATGCTTCTGTGCAAACGAAGTGCATGTAAAAATGAGTGTAGATCTGAACAACACTGCTCTCAATTTCAACATCGAGTGCATTACATGCGTTACGAATCGCATTATGTACGATATGCGCTGCACAACCTACATAAACTATGTTCGATTTTAATTTCTTTAATTTTGCAAAAACATTTCCTTCACTTTTTGGATCAACGTGACCGAAATTAATTTGCGCACTGTCACTACAGTAAGCGATCAATTTATCAGTCAAATCAAGATTTTCCAAGGCTCTTTTAATGAATGAAAAAATCATATCCGACGTTTCACCTTTTTTTTGTAAAAGTTCAATTATTTTACCATATAAAATAACGAATGACGACAGAAAACATCTTGATTGCTCTGCGATTGAAAGCGCTGGTCGACAAACAAATGAATCGGGCTATCTGTAAATTAGACTTGAGGAATTCCAATGCGTAAGGTGCAAAAACATTGGTTATTATCGCTTCACTTTTTGTTCTT
This sequence comes from Bactrocera oleae, assembly GCF_042242935.1. Taxonomy (NCBI): domain Eukaryota; kingdom Metazoa; phylum Arthropoda; class Insecta; order Diptera; family Tephritidae; genus Bactrocera; species Bactrocera oleae. The sequence continues at coordinate 38,927,891 of NC_091539.1, read as the reverse complement.
CAATGTTATGATTGAAGTTTGAAGAGAAGCATCTGCTGCCACTTTGTCCTTTTTTCTTTTCAAATGATTTTCCATATCATTGCCTCTACCAGAGAACGTATATTATATATATATATAACATGGAAAATCATTTGAAGAGAGAAAAGGACAAATGGCAGCAGATGCTTCTTGCAGATGCTTCTTGCCATACTAATATATTATACTACTATATTATATATATATATATGAACGTTCTCTCTATAATATACGTTCTCTGTAATCTCTCTATTTATTTTTTAATATATTAGTATGGCAACACTGGTTTTTGAGATATTTGTTTTCGAGATATTTGCATTTTAAGTTTAAAATAACAAATTTTATTTTACAATTTCTCGATTTATGGTTAACTTTTCTTTTATATTAAGCACTTATTATACACTAACACTTCACTACAATGTTTCTACATATTTATTTTATATTAAATATTTAAATATTTGCTTTAAATAAGCATTTTATTTTTACACAATTTTCGTTATATGAACAATAACAAATGGGTTCCATGTTGTCAGATAATAAGTGTTGCCATATCCAAACGAATGAAAGCAATAAAAATAAATAAAAAACCCAATTACCCTCTACAAAATATTATGAACTAAATTTTCCAGTTTAACAAAAGAAAAAGGTTTTATGGCTTAAACGTAGGTTTTATTGCATCTGATAATTTCACCATGATGCTGATTTGCTATATTTTTAGGCCATATGTATTCATATATCAAATTTTCAAAATCTTCATTGTTATTATAATTATCCTTAATAAAAGTTGCAGTTTAAAGGAAGTGATATACCCTCTTTAACATTACTTTCTTTTTGTTTAGATTTCTTATATGCACCGGCCGCGCTTCAAAAAAATAACTCTGGTCGGTCCAACACCGGGGTGTTCATAATTCAATCGCGTCAAACTCCTTTCTGTACTGGCGGCCTTCGGCCGCGCTTCAAAAAATTAACCCTGGTCGGTCCACCACCGGGGTGTTCATAAATCAATCGCGTCAAACTCCTTTTTGCACTGGCGGCCTTCGGACGCGCTTCAAAAAAATAACCCTGGTCCGTCCACCACCGGGGTGTTCATAATTTAATCGCGTCAAACTTCTTACCGCACTGGCGCTTCGGCCGCGATTCAAAAAAATACCAATCCAATACCATAATTTATCAATAGAAGGGAATGAACAAAATTATAGTATATGTATATGGGGTATAAAACTCTTTTATTGTTAATTTTAATTCGCTTTTAAAATATAAATATATATATATATATATATATATAATAGATATGGCAAAACTTGTTAGCTGTCAACATGGAACCCATTTGTTATTGTTCATATAACGAAAATTGTGTAAAAATTAAATGCTTATTTAAAGCAAATACTTAAATATTTAATATAAAATAAATATGTAGAAACATTGAAGTGAAGTGTTGGTGTATAATAAGTGCATAATATAAAAGAAAAGTTTACCATAAATCTAGAAATTGTAAAATAAAATTTGTGAAATTTTCAACTAAAAATGCAAATATCTCGAAAACTATAAGTTTCCGGCGGCATATTCGTGATCTGGAGAATCTCCTCTATCCAACCATACCCCTCTTAACACTGAAATCGTGGGATGCTAAACTAAAGCCGACCGCCCATTTTATCCCCGAAAACCTGAGACGGTATACTAAAGCCGACCCTTAATTTGAAAAACAATTTTGTTATATGTTACTAAAATTTTTAAATTAAAAAATGTTTTTTTAAATTTTAATCCAAAATGTTTGGGATAAAAAATTTGACTTTTAATAATTAAAAAATTCGCAACCCTGATTAGGAATAAATCAGTGGAAATTATCCTCTTTTAATAAATTACCGAAAGTATAATCTCGATACAATTTTGAAAGTAACGGCGAAAATTGCATGTGAACGAACCTTAATCAATGAAGTGTGTTGGAAAAATGAATCAGCTGAGTGTCTCAAAGCATGCGATAAGAGATTGTATATGCAAAGAAATTCTATTTGAAACAACTAAGTATATATAAATTTCGCACTGTAAATTGATGAATTTAAAGAATTTTGTACGTTTATTAAAAAAAATGACAGTGGGTGAAAATGGCACAACTTTGGACTATCGCAATATGGTAATAATGGCACCGATGGTTCGAGTTGGAACTTTACCAATGCGTTTGATGGCGCTAGAATTCGGTGCTGACATTGTTTATACAGAAGAATTAATTGATTTGAAGTTAATGCGAAGTAAAAGGCGTGTAAATGGTAAGCGTGTATATGTGTTAGGATTTTATTATAATTAATGTTTTCACATATAACAGCTGCATTGGGTACCATTGACTTTGTCGACCGAAGTGATGGCACAATTGTATTTCGCACTTGCGCAAAGGAACGACAGCAACTTGTACTGCAGTTAGGAACAAGTGACGCAGAACGCGCATTAAGCGTAGGCAAGTTAGTCGAAAATGACATTGCCGGGCTAGATATAAATATGGGATGCCCCAAAGAATTCTCCATAAAAGGAGGAATGGGTGTAGCACTACTTGCTCAACCAGATAAGGCGGAGCATATCCTAACTACATTATGCCAAAATTTGAGCATTCCAGTAACCTGTAAAATTAGGTGAGTTTAAATTGACTACACACTCATGAAAATAAGACTAATTTAAGGCAATACAGAATTTTACCAGACCTCAATGATACAATCAAACTGGTGCAGCGTTTTGCAACTACAGGAATAGCTGCTATTGCGATACACGCGCGTACGCGAGATGAACGACCACAGCACGCGCCACACCCAGGCAAGTATTACAAATATTAGTAAATAAATTAATTTACATTTTACGCCTTCAATAGATTTTATACGGGAAATTGCGAAGGCGGTCGATATACCAGTGATTGCAAATGGCGGTTCGAAAGAATTTCAAAATTATAAAGATTTAATAAGCTTTCGCGATTTGTGCGGCGCTACAAGTGTTATGGTAGGTAGAGCTGCACAATTGAACGTGTCTATTTTCCGAAAAAAAGGTAATTATTTTTTAAATTAATTAATAAAAAAAAAAAAGAATATCTATATATATATATATATAATATATAATAAATATTAATTATCTGTTAGGAATGCTGCCAATGGATGATATTATTGTTAAGTATTTAAAGCTGAGTGTCGACTACGATAATGCTGCACACAACACGAAATATTGCGTGCAAAATATACTAAAAGAGTTGCAAGAATCACCGCGTGGTAAGCAATTTTTACAGTGTCAAACGCTACAACAAATGTGGTAAGTTTTGTTACATATATAGATATATGAATTGAATGTCTTTTCAAGATATTTTCCCTTGCAGTGAAATCTGGTCGCTTGGCGATTATTGTTATCGCAAACAATTGGAACTGAAAGAACGTGGAAACTTTGGAAGACGTGAAGTGGCGCCTGGCATGATACCTGATGACGACCCCAGTGAAGGTCCCGAAAAAAAGCGCAAAAAAATCGATATACCGCCACTAGAGGCTGATGTTGTTCAACATAATATTGCATTCTTGCGTTCAAATTATAATAGCGGTCTGTATAAAAAAAATGTGCCAATTTTTGCTTCTTGTTTTCAACTTGTTTTTCACAATATATACATAGATACACAATTGCCAAAAACAAAGCTCTACACGTATGCTGGTCGTAACAACATAAGCATAGCGCAATATGAAACGCAACGTATTGATAAACTTTTTCGTGCCATTTGCACGTTCAATGGCAAACGCTATACGAGCTCATTTTGGGAAAAAAACAAAAAACAAGCCGAGCAAGGTGCAGCCCTGGTGTGTTTACTCGACATCGGCGAAGTAACGGAAGGTGATTTGATAAAAAATGGTAGCATATTACGGTGATATATTGATTAATGTAAATACTGTTTGTACATATTTTTACTGCAATGAATACAATGAAACTAATTATTTGAGCTGCACTGCTAATACAACATATACAATTGTTTATCTAATGTTTCATAGTCAGAACAAGGAAAAGCGTTAAATTCGGTTTCACCGAAGCTATAATACCCTTCATAAATACAAAATATTTCATGTAAGAACTTAATTTTGTTCGATCAGTTTGTATGTGAGCTATATGCTACTATAGTAGACCAAACTGAACAATTTCTTCAGAACAAATTTGTACCGTTATCTTGGACAATAATACAGGCAATATTTCGTGAAGATATCTCGTCCAATAAGTTTTCCATACAAGGACTGGATTTTGATCGATCTGTTTGTATGAGAGCTACATATATGCTATAATGCTCCGATACCGGTGTGCAAAACTTAAGATTAATATCTCAAAAACCGAGGGATTAGTTTTCATACATATATACAGACAGATGGACACAGCTAAATCGGTTCAGCTCGGCATGCTGATTATTCAGATCTGCAATTTATAGGGTTTCCGACGTTTTCTTCTGCGTGTTACAAACTTCGTGGCCCAGGGTCTAAATATGAAAAGCGTAGGTTAATACATGATAACCGCATATTTAAATAAGATGTGATCTAATTATGTTACGTAAAGCGTTATGTTACGCTTTCAATCATATATTTTCCCAATATGGTTATCTTGCTTTTATTTTGAACTTTATACTCTCGTATAAAATTTGCGTAATTTGTGTATTAAACTTAATTTAAAAGTTCTATTTTACTGTTAACATTTATTGCGGTTCATGGTGTTCTCTCTTATTTTTGTTGACGGTTGACGGTTTGATGATGGTTTTGTAGTTGTGGTTGTTGATGTTGCTGCACGGGTAGTTGGCTGTGTCTCTGCTGCTGCTGCTGTTGCTGCTGATGATGATGATGATGATGATGATGATGATGTTGAGTATGGTGAGGCTGACGCTGTGGTGGTGGCATCATGTCATTGTCATCTCGATGTCCATAGTTGGCAATAAAGTGCAGTAAACCAGACTGAGTTATCGGATAACGAATACTTTCCAAAACCGCTGTAACATAATAGTTAAGAAAATGTTTTTTTTATAAATTAATAATTTGTGTAATTGAGGTTAGTAGCTCACACTGGGCAGTGTTAAAGCCATTTGGAAGCGTTTTGTCTGTGCGTTCGCGCATAAATTCCCATTCGCCCTTCTGATTTATGGCGCATTCAATGATCTTATTATCTAAATTTTTTAATGCTTTTGTATATTTCATCTTTGCGAAATATTCTGTTGTTCCACCGACATAAAGGTAGCCTACTTTCTCAGTTAACATGCTGAGTAAAAAAAACGAAATTGTTTTAGTATATATTGAAAAAAATATATGAAATAAAACATTGCACTAACCCCGGGGCACTTTCCACTTTTATTTTAAGACGAAAATCGATTGAGTTCATATTACTAGGTTTCCATTTAAGTACGTCGTTGCATACGCCAGCTGTATAGGGCTAGAAAATGTGTTATTATTGAAATGACAGCTGCTCTAATTGTTCATTTATTTTTTCTCAATCTTACTAGTTTTGAAGGTTGAAAAATTAAACCATCGGGTACATGTAATAACGATTTCGAGAATTTTTCACCCAGTAAAGAGGCAGATTGGCGAATGTCCCAAAATTCTTTATTGCGAATGCTGAATGGTTCCAACGGTCTATTGATCAGTCCTTTGATTATAGCCTCGTAGCGTGGTTCTAAAAATATGCGTTTGAAGAGATGTACAAAGTAAGTTTAGTTCGTTTAGGTATAAACACACCTATAATTTCCTTTTTGATACAATTCAGCCGGTCGGGATAGAAGGGCTTCGAATCGATGTCATAATTCGAAATTTTAATTATGTCGTATATGAGGTAGCGCGGTATAGATTCACCATTGAGTTTGTCAATTACCATTTCCTAACGTAATAAAATTATTAGGTTTATTGTTTAATAAAAATTTAATTTGATAGCTCACTCCATCTAAAAGTGTGTCTTCTAAGTGTTGGCCTAAATTGCCAGCTTTGACAAATGTTATATTTTCAACTTGGAAACAAGTATTGTTCCTGTCGAAAAAGTAAATCTCATCACGTTTATTAATAAGCATCATGTACCTGTGGTGGAATAATTAAAAATGTAGTAACAATAAATATTATAAACACATATGCGAATATACTGCTTACCGCGTGCCATCCGCCTTCCATGACACTCGATATGGTATCTCGCTTAAACGTTTTAAATTATTCTTATCCATAGATACCGGTTGCGCACCAGGAAAACCTGATTTTTCCCAACCGCACATTTCCTGTACCTTTAGCTGTAAATCTCCCAACCTTGGTTGATCAGTTACTTGCACTACACCTGGAACGCCGCTCATGAAGGTGGCATTTTTAATTACTAACTCCCTGCGTCGCTTCTTTTTACGGCCACCACCATTGGAAACGCCCGGTTCCTCCTCTGTTTGATCATCTTCTTCGTACTCCTCTTGTTCATCGCCATTAACGTTGTTTACGTCGTCTGCTTTACGCTTATGCGAGTCGTAGGAATTTGCGTAATTTCCATCACCGTCATCATATTCTAAACACCAAGCTGGTAGGGTAGGCGCTGGTCGAGGGTCCTCCTCTTCATCGTACCGACGAAATAACTCATTAATATAGTCCTGTTTGTAAATTCCTGGTGGACGTGCCTCTGCAAATATGGCTATTGCTGCTTCAATTGAGTAATCCAGTCTTTCCACTAAATAGGAAGCAATCAAAAATCCCGTTCTATTAAAACCATGTGTACAATGTACGCCTACAGTTTCAAGGGGACGTTCTTTGACGAAGCGGTCAACTATTTCAATAAATGATTGGGTTTGTTCTGGTGAAGGTGTTTCTCCATGGCCGCGACACTGTAGCTTGACATATTGAGCATCGCGTGATTCAACAATTTGACGATTGTAAAAACGCGTTGTGTTGGTCAAATCAATCCAAAGGCCCAGTTTTAACTAAAATTACAAATTATTATTGACAAAATTATACGAAAATAATATACAATATTAATCTACAACAGCCAAATCGAATATGTATATACATATGTTAACAAAAAAGTAGTTGTGCCTACAATATTGGCGACACGTTGCAGGGTACTAGTACAGACCTTTATTGCTTTAAAATAGTCAAAAATCATTTCAGGATGAAAGAGACATTCAATTGGCACTTGATCATCGAATGCACTACTCAATGGTGTTTTAAATGCCAAAAATCTTTCAGCAATTAATTTTTCGCTCTTTCGTGGGCAATTTAGCCATCGATTTGGTATTGGCCCAGGTCTTGAGTTTCGGGACATCTTTCTAAATTAGCACTTTAACACCGGAAAAGAGGTGTGTGCTTTTGAACTGCACAATAAAAATCACTATTTATATTTCACACGCACGGTAGCTTTTTTGTTAATTTTTTGTACACAATTTTAACCAAAGCCACAGACACAATAAATTAAAATTTGCACTATACTGTCACTTACAGCTGATACTCGAAGAGGATGGACGTACAATTTTAGTCGATAGCTATCGATTTTGTTTCTTGGTCTAAATTTTCCTAACGCACTTTGACATACCAAAATCTTGAGTTATAATTTGTTAATAATTATTATTACTTTTAAGTAATTCAGATTATTTGTTCCGCTTATTTTTCAATATTTTTTAGGTTTCTATTATATTATTATTTGAATTATTCTAAGCACTGAATTTCAGTACATAACAATCATCCTGAGGTGTTCCGGTTCCACTTCGTCTCTAAAAGTGAACCAATCAGTTTTGTGGAGTTGCGGCGTTTTGCAAGTACTCGTTTCTTGCATCTAAATATTTCTAAACTTTATTTAATTACAAAAAATAAAATAAAGATAAACTATTATGTCAGATACCGAAAAAAATATACCCGAAGGTTGGGAAGTTCGCAAAAGTCGGTCAACGGGTAAGCAATATATGAGTTTTATACAATACTTCACTGGTGAATGTTATCGCCAACGAACATAAGCATTGTGTATATCGTATTTACAGAAAGAAAAAAAGTAAAATTGGGGTATTTTTGATTTTGCAGGATTGACTTATTATTTGAATATTTATACAAAAGAATCCCAGTGGGATTTACCGTCTGAACCCGCAAAAAAGGAGTCGTCTGGTCCTAGTGAAGTGCGATGTTCCCATTTACTTGTTAAGCATAAAGGTAGTCGCCGTCCTAGTTCATGGCGCGAAGAAAATATTACACGATCTAAAGAAGAATCACGTGCGATTTTAGAAGACTATCGCAAGCAGATTGAGTCTGGTGACACTACATTAGCCGCATTAGCAACGAAGTACTCGGACTGCAGCTCTGCTAAACGTGGCGGAGATTTAGGTCCATTTGGCAAAGGTATGTAACCACAATTATTGTACTTATTTATGTACTGTAAACTTTCATGTTTATTTTGTTTTAGGTCAAATGCAAAAGGCATTTGAAGATGCAGCATTTAGTTTGAAGGTTGGACAAATGTCGAAAATTGTCGATACAGACTCCGGACTACATATAATTCTACGTACGGAATAAACAATTTATATTAACATTTAACGCTCCTACTCGTTTAATTAACTGAAATCGCATTTAAAAATTTCTAATAACTAAAGTTTTTTTAAATTGTAATTACGTTCATATTGTTAGCTAAACAAGTAATCCATTAAAATTATCAAAAATACATATGATAAAATTAAAATAAACCAAACGATACTATATTAAAATTCCATTTTATTCATTAACAGTTTTTGCCCAGCACCTTTTTCTTTTTTTAGCACTTCACTTAATGGCTTAAGGAGCTTTTTAAGCGCCGATTTCACAGCTTCAGTATTTTGCTCGAAAACATTTAATAATATAAAACAGGCCCGGTTTACATTTAACCAATCTCGCAGCTGAAAGCAAATAAGTTAGATTAATATAAGTGATACATGTGTATCAAATATAGTATTTCTTGCCGTATCATCATTGAGTTTTTGAACGAGGATTGATCCAAATGTTTCTGCGCTCTCGTTTTGGGACAGACGTTCTTTGTCATTTTTGATAACCTTTTTCAAAACAATATGCAGACCAGATTCCTCAATGCCTCGTACTGTTACTACAGCGACCGGTTCTTTAGTCTTTACTTCATCATCCGATGAATCGTTCTGTGGCTCATCAACGTCAGTAGCAGCTGCCAAGCGTTTTTGTTTCTTCGCTTTGGTAGCTTCTGCAATTATTTTCTCTACATCGTGAATGTTTTTTGCGTTTTTCGCCTTTCCTTCCTCTTCTACAGTTACAGTCCATGTTGTATCCACAATAACATCAGCGAGTGCTCTGGAAGCTTTCTGAAAGTACTCTTGGGTTACTAAAAAGAAAATGGAAGCAAATAGGTGGTTAATGTAGAAAAGTGGCAAGCATTATTATAAAACGGAAACATACATTTCTTCAATATTTCGGCGGTGACGAGACCTATATGTCTATTAGACATCCAAAATTTCGGATCTTCAGAAATGGCTGTGGATAAGGACTCTTCGATCTGTTCGAATATTTCTTTACGTCTAACATCTGTATCTTTTTTTCCATATTGCAAGCCATCATTAATGCTTGTAATGAAGCTGGGATGGAAACAATTTGTATCAGCAGGCACAACGAACCATTCGATGACACGACGACCCCATTGATTTTCCATCAAAGTTTTCAATTCGGGATGCAAATTGTCGTATATTGCCTTCTTAGTTGCTTTTGTGTCATCAAGACAGTTAACTAAAGCTATTAAGAAAATATGACCATGTTCATGTGTACTAATTTTTATCAAGTGATCTTTGATAGTTTTTATTATAGCCTGAAAGAACGAAATATTTGCGGTTAAAACTTCTATTTAAAAAAAAGAGTTCAAGGTCAATCAAAATAGGAACAAATTTAACTGACGTAATTGGTTTTAAATAAAACACATACGTTAGTTAATAAAAACAACTTACCCGCCTATTTTTTGGAGTGGATTTATAAAAACAAATAATTGCCGCTTGAGTGCCATCCTTAGTTGTTAGCATAAGTGGTATTAGAGGCGCAAATGCACTAACGGTTTCCTCTATTTTATCATCTTCACATACTGTTAAATATTCCAAAATGACTGCATGCACCAAAGAATTATCCACTAACTGTTTGTTAGCCAAATGGTCGATGTTGGATTTAACAGCACTCAATATGGACAATTTCATATCGATGGCGTCTTTGAAAGTATCAGCAAGTGTTTTTACATCGTCATCTTTTGACTGACGATATAGTTCTCCATAGAATTCTTGACGTAGATAAATACGTTGTTTTGTATTAGCTACAGTATGATAGGCGTGGTCAAGAATTTTACTAGATATATTGTGACCAGCCAAACGTATTACATTGCCCATAAAACTATCAACAATTTTTGATTTGATAGTAGGTGAGCCATATTTGAACATTCTTAGTACGCAAAAGTGAGAATATTTAGAAACACACATTTCCACCACTAGAGGTAGTAGTTTCTGAAAAAAAATATATTAATGAAAATAAATTAAACAAGACGTATGTGTTACCTCGGATAATTGATCACGAAGTAAAGGCGAAGAATGCTTCAACATGCATTGTATGATACGTGCGGTATCGTGTGCCATTATTAACTTTTTTATCACATCGCCACGATTCAGAATATTATATAGTTTTTCAACCAGCTCAGCTTTTTTTTCTGTACGACGACTTTAGGAATATAAATTACAATGTTTTCGTAGTAATATATACAAGAAAAAACACAATTACCATTTCAGCTTTTCATAAATTTGTTTAGCTTCCACTGACACCTCATACGAATCCTTGGCTTGCTTACGTTTAAGTTTCAGCTCTTTCTTTTCTTGTTTGAATTTACGCCAGTCGGTTTTTTCGCCTTCGGCAGGTTCGCTCCCCTTTTCACCCAACTTCTTACCTGTAGCATTCTTATTAAATTTGCCGCTGCCATTAAACTTTCCCGGAAATTTGTTGGCTCCCGGTTTTCCTAAGAATTTATTTGTACCTGATTTGGCAAAAGTTTTTGGAGGAAATTTGGATTTTCCCGTGGAGTTTACCTTAGATTTGCCTTTACCTCCTTCGAATTTCGAGCCTTTTTTATTAATAGGTCCATCTGTGTCATTCTCCGACTCACGTTTCTTCGCTTTAATCATTCTTATTTACAAGTTTTTAAACAAATAGGCAGATTTTTATGTAAAATGCAGTCCACGTGCGTTCAAACTGTTGTTTTCTTTAGATTAAGTGATTTGAAGTATGTCGTGTCTACAATTATTGCAACTCTGTTGGTTCGTTTCCATGTTGTTCTGTGTCATTTACCGCATCGTATCATCCAACGTTGCGTTTGTAAATTTCTGTACTCCTTTTTCAGTGCTTCTGTTTTTTGCCACAATTTTCACGGCGTCTTAAAAAATAAAGGTACATTTTGTGTAGAAAAAAGCATTTTACTCGAAAGTTTTTGAGCTTGATTATTCATTATTTTAGGGGTTGAGAGTTTAAAAAAATTTCTTCAACAAAAAGAGTATAATTTGTGAAAAAAATTATTTTCAAGTTTTAAAGCGGTGAAAATTAAAATGGGGAGAGTACATAAGAAAAAAATCGCAGAATATGCGGAATCTGCTGAAAATGAAAACGAACAAGATGAGGAAACTAAAAAGAGCGCCACGGTGGAGTCCAATAGCGATGAATCGGAAGTTGAAGCTGGACGTGAAGAAGGTGATGATGGAAAAAAAAAACAAAGCGTTGTAAGAGATCAAACACATCCCGAAGGGAATACCGATGATGAATTCCATTCTGTACAGGGTAGCGTCTCCGATGACGACCAGGAAGAGGAAGGAAGTAGCGGTACGAGCGGTAAGAAGGGAAACAAACGCAAAGCAGCACCTGAAAAACTGACCGATGGGGACAATGATAATTTGGACAGTGATGATGAGCCATTAAATGGTGGCGGTACTGGTGCTGGTGGAGCTAAGAAGGGGCGCAAGTCGACAGCGGGTGGAAAACAGAAAGCTGCAGGAAAGAATGGCAAAGCCGCTGGTAGGCGTGGCAAAGGCAAAAAAGCACAAACTAAAGCTCTTGTTGTAGAGGATGAGGACGGAGGGGATGAGGAAGTATACGAGGTATGGGCAGATTTAATTTACACATAAAAATTTATTATTTCAAAATTATCGGTAATCAATAGGATTTAAAATATCGATAAACGATATTTGATTCAATTTAAATATTAAAGTTTTATGTGCATTTTAATAAAAATAAAAATATAAGGCCATTTCGTCATGAGTTCGTTGAAAATGGTTTACGGTTAGAAGCAAGCTCTATGTTACTATATAAAACTAAAGCACACAATTTGATAATTTTATTTACAAGGTTAAAGATATAGTGGGGCATAAGATAGAACATGGTGTTACTTACTACTTGATACGTTGGAAAGGATACACCAAGGATGACGACACATGGGAGCCAGAGGATACACTATCGTGCCCAGATATAATTGAAAGATATAAAAATAAGGTATTTCTAAACGGAATATATTTGCTTTGACTTAGATATTTACATAGAATTTTCTTTTTTTAGCAATCGGCTAGCAAAACAATTAAGAAAAGTGGTGTTGCAGCAAAGAAGGGTCGTCCAATAAAAGGCGAATCATCGGCTGATCCAAACAAAGAATGGGAGGTAGACAAGATAATTGACTATGCCGAAGAGAAGAATCAACGTATTTTTCGCATACGTTGGAAGGGATTTGGACCGAAGGCGGACACTTGGGAACCGGAAGCGAACTTGTCATGTGACGAAATCATTGATAAATTTATGAAACGCATGAAATCACAAGAAAATGTATCATTTAAAGAACTTCGTGAAGAGCCAAAAAAAACTAAACGGCTTGTAAATGAAACATCGCCACGTACAAATTATCATAATCCAATTGGGCGAAAATCAAAACGCGCTGTATCAAAGAAAAGGTATGGGTAAGAGTTGTTAAAAAATAAATGCAAATACTTTTTATATAATTATCTTTTTAATTTGCAGGGTTTATTATGGTGATAGCGATGAGTAACTTGAAGTATAATGACATACTTTTTTGATGTCTTTATAGCGTTTCTTTTATCTGAAAGGATAATTTTTATATATATATTTTAGTTCCAACAATTTACTTTTGAATGTTAAAATTTTAACCGATATTGGTTTATTAGTATCTATCTCAATTCTATACGTCACCGCATGCTAAACAAAATCAATTTGACCGAATTTTAGAATTTTTAAGTTAAATCATTATTTCGCCGAATATATTGAAAAAAAAAGTAAAAATTGTACAACTATTCATATATACATACATATGTATGTACTTCCTCGGTGACATGATATGTACGTATTAGCGGTAATACATTTATAATGTATATTTGATTAAAATTAATAAGAAACATTGAATTAAACATTTTATCAACCATATGAAAATTATTTTTTTATAAAAAAGAAAAAAAAAAATTAAACAAGTTCTAAAAATTGTAACCGTAGATTTATACAAAACTATAACTCTACACGATTTTAAGAATAAATATAATGAATGACAGCGTTTCAGTTTATACATATATTGCCAGCTAAACTACTAGCAACACGATTTTATATTTATCAATTACTGCTTTTGGTAATTTTTGTGCTAATATTCCCTTTTCATGAAACTATACATTCAAGCACGAAGCTTTTGTAGAACCACGGATTATAGTGCTGAAGGATGTTTTTTTTTTAATTAAATAATTGGATGAAAACGAAATTTTATCTGTTCCTTAATAATGCTTATATTTCATCTGAAATTTTTTTTATAACCACTATTTTTTGGCATTGATCTACATACAATATATTGACTTTTACTTGGAATTATTTGAATAAATTATAATAAGCAAAATATTAATCAGTGAAACTTACGTTATAGTCTCGTTCTTCCAAAGATGTTAATTTTTTCTTTGTACTTAAGCAACGATTTGCTTTGTTTATTTAGTTTTATTTCAATTATAGAACATAACATTTGCCATCGTAAAATAGCGGTTTTAATTATTTGAAAATGGATTTTAGTTATTTATATTGTAATATGAATGTCTTATGCAAGCGCTGGTTGTAAACCAAATCCAGGACCTTTCGGCTCTTCAGTAAGTGAACTTGGTTCACCTGCAGGTTCGCTGGCATAACGACCGTTGCGTGGACCGGGTGGTGAGGGTTTACCGGCTTTGAAGTCGGCCAAAATTTGTTGCATGTCTTTAGCTGTTAAATCTTCCTGCATCGACGAGGAAAAGAAAAAATCGAATTTAAAATATGGATAATGTAAATACAAATTTAAAACTTACGTAGTAGTCATCATTTATAGCCACCATTGGAGCATTAACACATGCACCCAAACACTCTACCTCGGAGATCGTGAAAAGGCCATCCTTAGTCATCTCACCGGGTTCAACTCCCAAAGTTTTCTGTTTTCAAAGAATTTATTGGATCTTGAAACAAATAACTTCCATTAATACTTGTAATATACCTTGCAACAGTCCATAATCTCATCGGAGCCACGCAGCCAACATGGAGTGGTGGTACACACTTGAATGTGGTATTTGCCAGTAGGTTTTCGTAGAAACATTGTATAAAAAGTGGCGACTTCATAGACGCGCATATGCGACACTTCCAAGATTTCTGCAACCTTTTGCATTGCCGATATTGGCAGCCAACCATATTGGCGTTGTGCCAAGTCGAGCAGTGGAATCATTGCTGCGCGTTTATAACCCTCTGGGTATATGCTGATGATAGCCTCAACGCGCTTTAAAGGTTATATGCATGATTTCCAATAAGGAGTTAATGAATAAAGAGCAGATATGCTAACAACTTACCTTCTTATTCTCCGGAGTAAACTCAAATTTGATGTTTGGATTGTCTTCGGGTGTGTCACGGTGTACGAAAAGATGATCACTGCGCTGTACCGCACTTGTGGCGATAGCGCGCATACTGCCACGCTGTGCACGAAAATTAAATATTAATAAAAAATTTAGGAATAATAACAGATTTACGCTTTAAATTACATAACGTACAGTCCTATTTTTCGCTTTGCCAAAATTATTTTTTTGTCAGCGCATGTTTTATAAATTTATTTTCACTCACCACTAAATTGATTGACTTAGATGCACAACTTGAAATCATTCTAACAAATAAATTGCAAACCCGTAAATATTAAATAATTTCGTTTATGCTTCAAAGCAGCAAAAATTTGTGTTGTTTTGACAACTGACAGCACACCGAAATCAGGAAATTTTCAAATAATTGGATGCATTGTCATAATCAGCTGTTCACTTGTTGTCAGTCAAATGATTGAAGAGAATATTGTTAGTTACACTAGTGTGAAATTAAAATTTGATTTATAGTCGCTATCGGAGTAATGCACATACCATACATAGTATATAGAAGTAATTTTCTCAAAAAGGATTAAGCTCGGTCGCAGCCGAAAGTTGGATCTTCTCGTATTCTTAAACATTTAAAGAGTTTGAAATACATCGAGATGTGTGCGAAATTTGTCACAATTTTAATGAACATTTTCTGTCCAAAACCGGTAATGAAAAATCTTTTCCGATTTTACTCGACTTAAATTTTCTAGGACTATGTATTTTCTGGCAATCACTATGAAGAATACCACATATAGAATTAAAAACATATCTCAAGGATAATGGACAATTTGATTTAATTTAAGAGGCTCAGTTGACGATATCCCTCCCATTACTTGCGAATTAGGTCCCTGAAGCTTTTTAGATCACATTTAATTTTTTTGGGAATTCAAATAGGGTCTAAATCCAAAGATGCGCCTAGAAAGTATTACAAGAATAGAAGAATTTTTGGGAATTCAAAAGGGTTTAAATTCAAAGTATTACAAGAATAGTGTGTCGAGATTTTTTGAGATACTCGTAGCTCAACGGATAACGCCCATAGTTTTATTATGAACCAATCACCTGAAAAATGTACGTCTTTCAAGGCAAGCCATGAATTTTACCATTGTATGAAAATATGTATGTTGGTATACATAAAATCATTCGAATTTACGTCTGGTGCGCTTAAAAGCTACAACTTCATCGTTTTCTTCTTTGCAATAAAAAGTAAACTTATTATTTATTATACAAACATGTCACGAATGGTAATATTAAATGGAAAACCTTTGTGATTCATCTTCAAGCAACTAGCAATTGCCAGAAACAAAGGAAAGTTTTACGTCAGGTTTAACTACTTGTAGAGCATACGTACGTGCAGGAGTACTTTAAGGCTTGTCAAGGCTAGTAAGTAAAATATATATCACCGTAGATTGTCTACAGTAGTGCGATCTGCCACGAAATATATAAGTTTCATATATACGAACAATTCACTATAGCTGCTAGATGGAAGCCCTTCTAGTAATACTTATATATTCTCAAAAAGACTAATGATTGAAACCCGAAGGTTCAAGTTTAACCCGTTGGCTGCCAGTGTATCCCCGGTGTTCACAACGAAAAATCACCCCCGGTGCACCGGTTTTTTGTTTTATTTTAACAGAAATTTTATTGTTGCCTTCAAAACAGGCCAATACAAGTCTATCAACGTTTAATCCCATTTTCCATACACTTGTTATAAGCCTCGGCTGGAATAGCCTTCAGTGCCATAATTATAAATCCACGTCTCGTCACCACTAATGATGCGTTTGATGAATGATTAAAAGTGTCCACAGATACGTTGTCAAACATCTTTCACGTCAGATCGTTTGGTTCGTGTCTAGCGTTGATTCGATCCGTAAGAAATGTTGAACTCTTTTGCTATCTTTTTACTTATATTTTGATATCAATCCATTAATATATCGAAATATTTATATTTCAGATAATTGCATGTCATTTGTTTGCAAAACTATGTGATCAGCTGTTTTAACGTGAGCGTCTACTGGCCTCACGACTTGGATAGCACAATTGATATATTGGCGTTCAAGTTCTAAAAGTGAGAGTGATTGAAAGCGATTTCTTGATCGTGTAACGTCCGGGTTACTCTAATGTGGCATTGAACAAAAATTCGCCTAAAGACCTAGATGATATTTTCTTGTTCCGATGTATAAAGATCTTGGTCGGATAGAAATTCGGTTCGATGAGTGCTATGCCTTCAACGATATGACGTTTTATGGATATCTCTCACAGAAGGGAGGTGTAATAATAAGGGTACCATTAGATCTATAAAGGTCGATTTCATAAAGGGTTTCTTGAAGTTTAAAGCTAACCATAAGACGAAAACTGATTTACGTTTTAAAAGTTGGTATCAAGTGGTCGATCTTACGCTGGGAATTGGAATGATCGAAAAGTATGAGAGTACCCGTGGGGAATATAAGAATGGCATACACTTGATTTCATTTATCAAAGAACCAAATTTGTTTGCCGGTGTTTAAACCACGAGCCACGCTCCCCGAGCTAGTATTGTGACACAAATTACGAGTACATATAACAATTCTGACCGGCCATACATTCGCACAGACATATACATATGTATCTGTATGAACAAATCAACTCGTATGCGGATTGTGAACGCGTCCATGTACGTGCTTATTTTATCAATTAACGTAAAAATCGTACATAATGCCTATATGTTACTAGGCTATGGAGAATTGTAAAAGGCGCTTCAAAGAATTTAGAATACTCGCGGTTTGAGTATTAGAATACTCGTGCCAGAGACGCGGCACGTCGAATGCGAATGCGAAATATTAAATTAGATTAACGTTTGAAACGTGCGTATAAATTGACCGTTATCAGTGAATTAATTTTAAGATCGATTTAATCGCCGATATGTGTACGAGTAGGGAATTGAGCAGAGTCGACATGGCATTCACCATTCTCCACTACTGTTCGGCTGTATGCGAAAAATACTTGCTGCTGTTACTACTGCTGTTGTTGGCGAAGAATGACAAAGAAGCCAGAGCTGCAAAGAAAGCGACACGAGCTTTGTAAAAGACAATGTACTCATGCCTTAAATTTGCTTTACCTGGCCTCATTGGTGTCTCTTGGTATCTTGTTGGCTGTTGGTGTCTGGGCAAAGTCTCTATTTAGTGGCTCTCTCTTGACTTACATACACCACACCAGTAAGTGCCGTTTCAGACAGGGACGCAAAAGAGTCTCATACCAGTTTATTGTGGGCGAGGGGACGACGAGGAAAGACGAAGGGACCGTGCCACTCGTGTTCGGGTGGCACGCTTTGTGTTCTTGTTCGTAACAGCTCGCTGCTACCCTTTTCAGCATTCCTTTTCACTTTCAAATCCTTTGAATGGTTGCAAGAGCGCTCGGTTTCAAATGAATTCGATCGCAAATTTGAGTTCTGTTATCTATTTTTGTATGTAATATGCAAATATGTATGCATAGAATAATAGAAATATTATGACAAATTGTAAATAAGGAGAAAATTAAGATATAGATTATGGAGTAAAGAAATTATGAATTTTTAATACGCAGTAAAGAAATTATGAGTTTTTAATACTTAAAGGTTAGGAAATTGCTATTATAAATTTGGCCTTGAAAATATTAGTTGCGGATATTCAATACATTCTTGTGGATTAGGGAATTCCCGTCTTTAGTATTTTTTTGAAACTATTTAGCGGGTAGGTACTTGTATTATGCATATTGTTCTACCATATTCATGGTAATTCATTGCAAGCAAAATGTGTGACCATCATCTCAACATACAAATGAAATACGCAGCATGCAGTGTTGCGCGGTGTTGCGCAGTCGAACCGCACAAATATTTACGAACATTTTGTGAAAAGGAATGCAGAAAAACTAGACTCGAGTTGCTGGACTCTTTTTGACCGTGTGAATGCCCAGAGCGACACCAAAAGAAAATTTGAAAAAGATCAGACTCTTTTGCATCCCTGTCTGAAACGGCACTAAGGCTTGAAAGAAATTCTTGCACCGGACATTGTTGATGCGCTTTCGGCCACTATATGTAGTTGTGTGCGCTTGTATGTGTATGCGCTTCATGTTGAGCGATCGCATCGCTCTAAGCGTGCCAGCGTTGAGTGACTTGGTGTTGAACTTGGTCAGTGGCGGCAGGCTTTGCGCTTCCCAATATCACAGTTTGATTGCATATTTTCGATTTAGTTACGTTCAGCTTTCAATAGTGGCGTGTACAGCGTGTTCGTTGCGGCGAAAACTAAAATTCGGAAAGTGAAATTTACAAGGAAACTAATTCAGTTGAACTTTAATACATCATTTAGCGAGTAGTTATTTAACGATTTTCGAAATTGTGCATATATTTTTGAAGTAAGTGCATACGTGTTGGATATAATACTACAGACTTTTTGCGCAAACTTTTTTAAACTTTTTCAAATTAAAAAAAAAATTCAAAAATTGTTTTAAATTTTTTTTTAAAATTATTTCCAACGCATGTTTCGAATATTTCCTCGTACATTTTGTGTATTTTTTTCTCTATTACTTTTGTGTTTATTGCCGCTGCTGGCAACTTGTTGTTGCAGTCATAGCTGATTAGTGCCCTGTCCACAAGTTTGTCTCGACTCACCTACTTTCCGAGCTAATTTGCATACATTTTTAAGACGTTTGAGATCTTTTATTTTGTGCTTTTTGTTATATTTTGATAGTTTTTTTATGTATGGTCGGCTGTGAAAGTGGCTTGTATTTTACACATCTATTTATTCTAAGTTTTCGAATCTATGCAAGCTCGCGGAGTTACTGTTGGTAAATTAGGAGCTGCATTACAAATTATAAGAAGGCAATTAAATTTAATAGAAGAAAACATTTTAAAAGTATTTTAAAGAAATTATGGTATATTATAATAAAAATGAACTCAAATACCGTTTTCGCATTGTATAAAAAGCTGTCCTTTAGGAGGTCAAATTGGCATAATCTGTTTAAATGAGCTATGCATTTAACCCAAAACTTTTATGAAGTGTAATTCAGGGCAAAAATTAAAAAATCTACACAGCTGAGATGAATGAAAAGTGTTAAATCAACAAAACAAGCAGATTGTCACTCTCGATTAGAGAATTTAGCTGTGAATTATTATATTTTACTCCAAAGAGGTTACATCTGTAACAAACCGATTTCGAACCGATCTACAGATTCAGTGTGGACCGCCTCAGAACACTGTTATATTTGTTACCCAACACCTTGTAGAGTTTACTCTAACGCTCCACGTACTATTGCATCAGTCATGTTAGCTAACGGTATATCAAGAGAACGAACTTGCAGCTTGATAGACTACAAGAAGAGGGTGTTAGATAATGATGGTTCATGTCACGCAGAGTCTGTTTGTTAACTGCATACATATTTAATATGACAAGGTTAACCGTAAACAAGTGGATCTTAACTTGCTACAATATCCAGAGCATAATTATTTCAAGATCACTTGGGTTTTACGAGATTACACGAGCACTTTGCCAGTAATAGTTGGTGACTTAACTCCCATTAATGGCGTTGAACAGGTGAAATTGCAATCAAGCTTTGTCTTTATAGGAATCGACATAACATATGTGTCAAATGTCGTTAGTTAGTACTTTAGAAAGAGCTTTTGGTAGTCCTAGTACTTAACGCAGCTAAAGTACCATGAGTTTTAAGTGATCCTTTGACAGATTCAGGTTGTTTAGAAAATATATAAGGAAAATCACAATTATGCTTGTAAAATGCTGATTAAAAATTCAGTTTATTCCGGAACCGACCTTTGCGGGAACTATTCTACAAGGTAACTTCTCAAGGTTTACTACCATGACAAAAGATACTTTTTGTTGACAAAGCACAAGTCGCGATCGCAATTAAAATATTCCAATTATTTACTTCATTAATCGAGGTTCCCTAATATTATAATTCCCATTTCTTAGATTTCCCTTTGGTCGTCAACATCTGGTGGTGATCAAGTAACCCTCATTTGAGTCAAGGAGTTTTAAGACTGTCCTCTTAAAACTGTGCGCTTGTACTTATTTCTTCTGATCTATACACTTTAATTATTTAGAATTACATTTAAGTAATGCTCGAGTAATTCATTCATTATGTAATTATAATTATATGTCTATGCAAATCCGTGAACTGAATTTTGATTTGAATACCCCCACTACATTTATTTACGACTTTCGCTATCATAATTCTACATATGCAAATATGTGAGAGCTTAAATATAAACGAGTACACACATACCCTGTAGGAATCGCAAATTAAGAGATCAATGTTTTTGCAGATATTGTTTTATATTATATACTAAATAGCATACATAAATATGTGAATTCTAAAGAAATATATATAGTATGTATGTAACTAAATTTATTCTAGTCAAGCTAATTTTATTGGAGCAAAACTTGCCTAATGTGGACAGAACAGGTGGTAATCACTTTGTGATTATGCATAAGGTGGATACATAAGAATCTTCCAACCAAGCTCGCGGAGCTTCTTGCGAATTCCTATTGACGTGTGTTGCTGGCGCTATTCTGATGGAACATATTTCCTTTCAAGTTGGCCAAAGATAGCCGCTTGTGGTAGATTGCTTCTTTCAGTTGGTTCAGTTGTTGCTATACTATCAACAATCCGAATTAGGAGTTTGATTGTGGGCAGTAGCTGATAGCGTATGATTCCCACCAAACACATAACAACCTTCCTGACCTTCAATCCTGGCTTGGCCACCTTTTGCGACAATTCACCGCTTTTCAACCACGATGATTTTCACTGGACATTGTCTGAAGCGGCTTCAGAAATGTATCGATTTTGTTGCAATTCAGCAGCGATTCGTATATGGAGATTATTCAGGTTCCTTTTTGCGTTAACTTGTAAGCCTTTTGAATCCAGCCTTTTTAAATGGTTCCAAACGGTTATTTGTGCAATGTTTAGCTCTTGAGCAATCAAAACAGTGCTTACATGACGATCGGACTCGATGATTTTCATTATTTTTATCGATATTTTCCTAGACCATAACACTATTCATATTTTTGGCCGCCTGGATGGCCTTTTAGCCTTTACAGGAAAACTGCATTTAAGTCAATTTACACTTTGCTGGTGTGCATCTTTGACGCGTACTTAAGCCATAGTGAGACAAGCAATCAAAATATTATACTGTCTGAGAAGTCTTTTTTGGTACAAAATCTTATCCTTCTAACGTAACCCGAAAGGTTTCTCTTTTACCAGACTTATATCTAAATATATCTCTGTTTGGGCTTTCTACCCGCTGCGCTGGTGGGATGTTAGCTCACGAGAAGTGTTTGCCACACTTAAAGAAATTTCACTTCCACACTTAGATGCTTATATAATCGACGCAAGCGTTTCACTGCAAATATGTTATGTATGTGACGCGGTAATCGTTTCGAATTTTAGTTGCTTTGTTGTTGTTGGCATACAATTTATGCGTTATGATAACGGAACTGTAATATTATTCATACTTGCTAAGCGTTCACACACACATCAGCGCATGCTTAGCCATCCGCCTATACACGCAGAGTTGCCGGTAAATAAAATGTTGAAGAAGAAAGAAACTAGATGACGAAGAAACGTTGGTGTGCTGCCGAAACGCTAACAAATTACTTTTGCTCATTATAAATTCACTTTCAACGATGACAGCTTAGCTGGCACATACATACGTACATATGTACTACATACAAGTGCTTGTGCTCAGATGTAAGTTTAGCGTGCACTTGTGAATTATTGAAACGGCTAGATAGTGCTGCAATGAGTGTGCGGATGTGTTAGTATTTTGTGGCTGACTTTGTTATGTAATAGCACAAAATTATATTTAAACCGTCAACAAGATTTTTTCGGTCACAAGCGGCGTCAGCGGCATCCTCCTTAGAATCACCAGCAGCGGCAGCGTCAGCTTCAAAACCCGTGCAACAACCGGATATGCGGCGTCATGCAAATGATGTACACTCGCCAACACTCACAGTTCAATATGTTAGTATGTGTACGTGTCTTCCCGCCTATTTTTGTTCGGCCGTTAACCCACTATGTGTAAGCTGTCGAATTTCGCCAGGAATGTGGCACTTCTGAATTGTAGTTATTGAGGTAATCACAAATAATTGCAATTCGGAATTCGAAAAAGGAAGGTGGGGCCGAGTGGGTTGGGTGCACCGGGATCTCTGTGTGGACTGGTCAGACTTTCAGTATAGAGTTAATTTCGATAATGATTCCTTCAATTTAGTTTATTGAAAGTTCGTGTGTATCATCCAAAAACGAAATTTGAACCACGAATATAATTTGTATCGATCTTCGCAACTTTGGTTCAGGGGGTATAATCGATTGCATGAGCTCATGCAAGCGTTAGTGACTGCTAACTTGGGATTATCAATTTTTCAAACTTTGAAATTGGTATATATTCTTTTGTGTGGATGTGACTAACTTCTCTTCTTCACCTAACTTAGTGTAAGGAAATTTCTGAAAACTTTATATGAAGTAGCGGGCGATCTTACTTAAAAACTGGTTAATTGGAATTCGAAAAAGCTCGAAAATAACATTGCAAATACTAGGAATTTTTCCGATTCCAAGTTATGGGGTTTTCGATCTTTCTACTACTATCTACTGATACAGTAATGAAGGCTTTCTCGTGGTAAAAATTTGTTAGGAAGAATAACAATAAACATCTAATAATAACACGGTACCACCGCTGTTTTGGGTAGTCCCTCGGCAGCCAATGAAAGGCCTAAAAGTTTATTTCTGTTATAATAGAGCGTCTATTATAATATTTCAGACATTCGAGGACGGCTTTGAATTTGTAGAATACTTCATAAATTTAGGAGATGTATGAACCCGTGTATGATGAATATGTTATAAGAGAAAGGGTGGCGTCAGCTGCTATTGCTATATACTTGTAGTACAGTAGAGAATTCGGTCCGTGGCACTTGAAAAAAATTGGGCGAACTAATCATATTTTCGGGTCCACAAAGCAAGTCTGTTAATTTAAAATAGTTGTGGCTCTCAAGAGTGCCTTAAGTATACTTTGACATAATAATAATTCTTTGAACATTAAACTCGCATGTTATTCCAATGTTTTATTAAGTACAGCATGGTGACAACCCCAGCCGTGAGAAACACAATGATTGGATAAAGTTTAAATTAAAGAAAAATATTTTTTCGTAACAGTGGTTACTCTTTGGTAGTCATCGTATAATATTGGAGTGTATTTGTAAAGACCGAATAGTTTTCGTTTAAACTGTTGCCATTGACTCGAGGCAATATTTATTTATTTCTTATATTCTGCTTGACTAAAAAATTCCGTTTAAATTTTGTGAAAGTAAAATTGCATTACAATAGGTACAACAATGCTTAGGAAAAGGGGAGAAGTAAACAAAACCCTTATGCGTTGGATAAATATATATATAAATTTTCAGCTACTGTATATATACTTGTATATATACCATATATATACAAATCTCTATATACGCAGATTTTTAGTAATTCATCTAATGATGTGAAACACTTTCTATTTTATTAACCGATTTATACAATTTCTATAAATGAATGATAATTTTGAACTATCAATAGTCTTTATAATTATATCAAACAAGATTTATTGGTTTTAGGCATGCAGGCGACATATAAATAGAATCCCGTCAATTATTTCATTAATTTATTTGTATTATTTGATATATTAACTATACACTACTTACGTCCAACATAACCTTTTGATATGAGGTGTGCCTTTGGTTTATAGACATAGTCGACTTTCTTTTATTTATTTCCTCTATTTGCTAACAAGCGCAAATTAATGAATCAATATGTGACAATGGAGGCGAAAAATGTGTGAGGAAATAAATCAGTAACAAAAAAAAAATCACTGTATGTTTGTATGTGTGTGTACGTACCAGCCATATTTGCCGGTTGTGTAAAGAAAAAATGCAAACAAACTTCTACTTTCATTGAAAAAATTCTCAGTGTCCGTGTATCAAAGAAATGCGACCTAATTTTTTGTGTGTCCAAATGAAAAAGTAACCAAAGCAAAAAGTTTGCGCCCAAAATATGTAAGTGTAGTGATGTGGGCGCAAAATGTGTGAAATGAGCGCAAAATGGAATAGGCAAAGCAAACAATAATATATGTACTTTTTATTAGAAAAAAAGCAAAAGCATAATTTATAATTTTGTAATAAACTTATTAATAAAAATTATGAAAAAAATAACACCATATAAAATTTAAAATGTTTTCACATCTATTTGATTCAAGTAATAAATAAATTACAACATTATAAATATTACTATATATATTATTATACAATATAATAAATATTGCCCTATGCTCCAACAGGAGATAAAGAAAATTGTATATATAAATATATACATAATTATTATATTTAAATTTACACTCAAGTCTACCACCACTACCCATAAAATGAAGCAATAAACGAGTAGTGTTATTATATAATTTCGTTCCATTTACACTGATAATGTTAAATAGCTACTATGATTTATTTCTTACAATAGGTATCTCCGTAGACCGTACTTCGCTATTCTGAACAAAGCTCCCACTACAGTAATTTATTTTTAGAATTGAAACAAAAATAATAATCTTTGTTACAGACAAATTTGGCGATAAAGGAGATTCACAAACTAATCCAATCTTCCAATATAGACCAAAATTTTTGGTTGATTTCTAGTAATTTTTGGGTTGATTGTGGTTACTCTTGAGATTTTTATTTCTCAGCTACTGTTTAAATTTTCGAGAAAAGTTTTCATATATTAGCTAGATATGTTAATGCTTTCCCAATACCGTTAAATAATCAACTGCTCAAAGAAATAATGCAATTAAACCGTTAAAAATAATTGTGATTATTTTTAAAGATGCTGAATCATTATTCAATCAAACTTTCTCGTAGTCGTGAGATCGAATTTCTTGAAAAAATGTTGTCTTTGAAAATATCATACAATGCGCAAAATTTTTAAAGTGTTATTCTAGTCCAGATTAAAGAATCTGAATTATTTTTATTAATATTTTGACAAGATATATACATACTTATGTTTTAACATTATATAAAGAACAAGAAGTAAAAAAATTGAACACTTAAAATGTTATAAGCTGTTGAAGTGCGGGTTTGGAAAAAATGAATGCACTTAGTCTGTCACGATTACAATCATCCAAATGATCACTTATCCATGTACGAATTTTTTAATATATTTTGAATTTCATAGAATTTTTTAAAATTAGTAAACATTTTTAATTTATTCTGAATCATAGCAAGAGAAATATATAGAAAAGACAGACCAAATATTAAGGAAAATGGTTAAGGAGGACTTGAGGCCTCATGACCAACTTTTTGAAAAATCAGTTTCGAGGAAAATGCGTTTAAAGGTAAAATGACGCTCAGCGTCAACTGGTCCAGCAGTTTGGGGTGTCGTGCCACTAAAACTGCTATGTATCTGGAAATAATTAAGATTGTTTTAAGAAAATATTCTTGAAAAGTTAAACTTTGAAAATATGAAAAAATCGATTTGTTTTAATTTTTACGCTAGAATACCTCCTAATGAAAGATCAGAAAGTATAACATCTAGACAAACCTCCATTAAAAATGTCTCAAAACGTTTTTTGGCTTTTATTCTGAGTAATTTTTGTCCAACGTCACTTCTGCAGTAATGTTTATAGAAAGGAAAAAGGTAACACATGCAAAATTTGTTCATATACCTATCAGAACTTATTTATTTTAACGATGATCTTCTTTTGTAGTGTGCACAATGTAAGTGGCAAACAGACGCAGCACCTCACTTAGCTTACTTATCCAAAACATAACTGAATCGGTATGAGAAAATTGCTATCCTGCCTGTTATAGTCATCATTTATGTACATGCATGTATTATCAGAATCATTAGAAATCGATAACAATCAGGAAACAAAAAGCAGTATGTATGTATATTATATGTGTGTCGTCGTTGTATAAACCTGGAAAGTTTAGTGTGGGTCTGTTGGCCGCAACTAGCATGCTAAGCAAGTGTATTCGATTGTACAAATAAGTTTGTGCACAAGTATGCATTTAATTAGGTCAATCGCCCGTTTGTGGTATCGATAAAATTAAGTATGTATGTGCATGCAAGCAACTAAATAAGGAACAAAGAAGTGATAGCAAGATATGCGGATGGATTCTAGTGTAACTGCGAGCTAAATATTTACATACATATATGCCTCCGGGTGATGACGCATTGCTGAAATGATTCGGGGAAAAAGTTGTATAAGCGCAAATGTATATATTTTTTTGTTAAATAATTTATAAATTCTTTGGTTTCCCTAAATACTTAAAACACATAAAGACAAAAATTGCAGTAGAAAATGTTGGATGTCCTATAATATACATACATATATATAAATGATAAGCGTGAAGGTCACTATAGCATATTGCGGTCTTACGAACTGATCGATAGAAATCAAGTATTTGTATGGAAAACTTTTTTATTTGAGAAATTATCTTCACAAAATTTAGCACAGAATATTGTCTAAAACAACAAACTGAAAGATCAAGATAAAAGATCAATTTACCATGTTAGGCAATCTTAACTCGACTTGAAGGTTGTATTTATGAAACAACGCTTAAAAAGAACTAGCAAAAGGTTGGCTGGTTATGTTTTCAGATTTAGTTACACATACATTTGCAAAAAGGAATGTATTTGTGAAGAATGTATTATAGTTTCGGTGTAGTCGAAGTTAAGTTTTGTTCTTGTTTTTATATTAACTTTATTTAACAATGCCTAAATACATTTCATAAAAAGGTATATTTTTTACTTTCGGTAGCGAATTCTATGTAATTGTCATAAAAATAGTTTTACGGGGGGCTATACGTGTATAATGTTATTAAACAAGCTAATAAACTAAATTGACGCACTTGTAATTTTTATTGGGGCTTACTACAAACACTCATCATGTTAATAATGTTGTTATTGCTGTTGCTGTCATAATTATTATTCTACTGTTACAGCAGCCACTTTCGGTGAGTGACCATAATAGTTTTGAACTGGTTCTGCCATAAAAAAGCGATGACTTACACACACAAACACATCCACTTCTTTGCTTTATCTAGTTCTTTGGTCAGTGCTACAAGAATGCCAGCATTGGTGCTTCTGGTTATGGAATTGTGGACTGCTGCACTTGTATCGAAGACATAGTTGTTGTTGTTAGCTTTGCTGCAAGTGTTATGACCATTATGTGTATGGTGAGCTGTCACTTGTTTTTGTTACTGCCCCGATTTGATTTGGTCATCAAGGCATACTTTCTATCCGTTATTAATAATAACAATAATGAACATTAACAACAAGAAGCACAAATAACATTGCAGCGTTGAAGTGGCAACAAGAGAATGATAATAACACATGTATTTGTAGTATACATATATGCCTATGGCATATAACTTTATACATGCATGAATGTATGTGCGTATATACCCAGTTAACTGTAGTTAAAAAATTTCACCGCTTCTTTGGACACTTCCGTCCCACACCAGCAAATAACACAATTTAAGCCGGCTTATGCATGTATGTGTGGATGTGTGCAGCAAAAAAATAACATGTAAGAATGTGTGTAAGTAAGTATGTCTCGGAAGCTTTTGGTTACCTTAGATATATATACACGTATGTATATTTATAGTATGTGGCTTAAGCTGCGTGGCCTTCTCGTTGCTCCTACTTAGTCTGTCAGGCAGAAATGGTCACTAGTGCTTCTTCTTCTTCATCTTCTTCAAATGAGCCTTTGTTGATTTACATTACTTTTTAAAAATGCGTGCTTATTTAATTAGTTTTTTGCTTGCATCTTCGTTTTCGTTTCGTCTGCTAACGACTTGTTGAAAAAGTTAATTCGTTTGCGCATGCGCGCGCAGCCGCACAGCATCAGCTTAATATTCAGGCGTGTATACTTTCATACACAAATATTATATATAAAATACGTTTGTGTGTACACGAATATATAGGGTTTATTTGTATTTCACGCAAATATTTGTTTAATTTCACTCTCGTTTCTTTCTGGTATTTTATTTTTTGTATTTTCGCCAGCCAGTGTTGTGACTAATGATTAAACATAAGTCGAGTTTTTTCACCTTAAAAATAGACAAATGAACTGTGGCACAAAAGCGCGTGTTTTCATTTCTATTAATTCGCACTTTTACTACAATATTTTTGTAATTTTTTGCATTTTTTAGCATTCATTAATGTACATATGTACTTGTATATTGAAAATTTATATGCAAAAAAAATTACTATATAATATCTACAAGCAATTGTAGTAGTGTTAATTTTACCACGTTTATTCTTTTATCAATTTTTTATGCGGGTTGTTGTGTGTATATATATATACAAATGTAAGCACATAAGTTTAGGCAATCAATAATTTGTTAACGATTACTATATAATATTTTTTTGTTTCACGGTTTTAACGTTAATTTTATATATTCTTTATTTTCTACCATTCTTGCATTATAATAAATACTTTTATTTTTATTTTATGCTCTGTTTCATTTCACTTGCTATATAAACTGTTATATAAAAACTTGAATATTTACATACTTACTTTTATAAATATGTAAAACGTAATTTTTCGCTGTTGTTGTTAAGGTGAAATTTGAATGCTTTTATAACTTTGATTAGTTTACCGCGTTTGTTTGTAGTTTCATTTCAGTTGTTTTGTTGTTGTTTTTATGCCATCTCTTCGTACGTGTAGCGTCACTTTGGCACCACAAATGACTTTTGCTTTTTCTATTTGGCAAATTTGTATAGTGTTTTTGTTATTATAATTGTTTATTTGTGTAATTGAGTGGGCAAAAAAATTTAACTAATTAATAACAACACAATGTGAAACAGTTTACCGTTTTTTAATACTTAAGTGTCTGTTATGTAAATTTAGTGTTTAAACTGAAGGCGTTGGGTCAAGCTGCGACTTTCGCTGAAGTTTTTAAATTGTTGCAAATAATAAAAAAGTTAATAATTCAAAATTTTTTTACTATTTTACACAGAGTTTCATATATGAGCACTTTAACCCTCAAAATGACACTCGGCTTCTGTTGAATAGGTTGTTTGCACTTCTGAATTTCAAAAAATCGATTTTATTTGCATATATATTTAATGAAATGAAAAAAAGTTAATCCAGCAAATAGTCTCGGAGATATGATCGCATTTGTAAAAATAAAAATCTTTTTGGTTTTAAGATTTGAGAACCCGCAGATATATGTTCTCCTGGAGATCGACTACGGAATCAACAGAATCTTAAATTTTTCAAACTGAAACCCCGATTATTAAGTACCTTAAATTTTGTAAATAGACAGTATTTTTACATATTTATTAAAAAAAATGCCTCTTAACTTTTACCCCGTAAACTTCCATTCACTATTTTTTTACCTCTCCCGAATTATTTTAAAATATTACAAATTATAAAATTTCATTTTCATACGACAAGATATTTAAAGAATATTCCTAGAAAATATCAAGTTAATCGACTGATTAGAACTTGAGATATCATGATATATGCATCGAAAAAATAGTTTCGAAAAAAACGCGTTTAACGTTAAAGCTATATCATCATATTATAGCATTGCCACGACACTAAAACTGCTACACTATATGATATTTTTTCACTCTAAGTTGAAGCTTTCAAGCTGGTTTTTGTTCGGTTTCGAATATTGTTTTGGCATTTTGCAAGATACCAGTGGCATATTAGATGTAAGGCAGCGAAAATCCGCATACTTGAGTAATTCATCTGAAAATTTTTTTCCAGAATTACAATATAATTGAAATATCTACACTTATTATTAACCTAATTCTCTTTCACCTTACAGTTCTCAATCTTCAATTCAGTATGCGTTATCAAGATATTGTGATCGGCATTGTCGTCGCTTCCTTAATGTACTTCATTTGCGTAGATGCCAAAACAGTGTTTCGACGTGCAGACAAAATTTCCTCTCCCTTTCAGCGTCTGAATTTGCCACCTGAAGAAATCGATCCAAATGTAGCGCCACTCGAACCACAACACATCGAGTCACTTAATTCGGAAGACTTTTCAGGGCCAGGCACCGATGAATCAACCCAATTCGCCGATGAAGTTGTCGACCAGGCTGATGAAGCAACAGTAGCAGCTGCAGCTGCTGCGAATGAAGTTGAAAATGAAGCGACAAATGAGATAGTCGATGTGGTAACCATTGCACCTGCAGTGGCTATACCGGCAGTAGCAGCAGCGGCCGCACCAGCCGCCGCATCCAGCAGTTCCGCTTCCAGTGCAGCAGTAACCGAAGCAACCACTGTACAGAACCAGGATGATCCCAGTCCAATCAGCAAATACTGTAAATGTACCGACGATCATTGTGATTGTTGCAGGCAATTCAATTTGCCATTGATACCAGTGCGTGGACCGGGTTGTGCCAAAATCACCTATCTAGGCAATGAGCGTATGTCGGTGTCGATCAAATATGGCGATATTACATTGGCGACTCGTACAATTTCAGGTGATTCAAGATAGAAAGGAAACTTTAGTGTGCCAGTATTTATTTTATGAATTTCTTCTCATAGGTAAGCGCGCTAAGCCCATTTGCGTAGGCTTACCTGGTGGCTACTCTAAATTCTGTGGACGTGTTTATGGTCTATCCAGAGCCAAAAATGACTTCAAGGCTTGCTTAGGATTCGAATTGCGCGCGGAAGATGAAGTAGAGGCAGCTTTGCGTGTGTCTTGCTTTAAATTTGGTCCCGAAGGCTTGAGAGTTGCTGAAGCTGAACCCTTGCCCGTCGAGGTGAACAAGGAAGAAGATGATGATGACATTTTTGGCTTTGGAGGTGGGTTATTTTATAAAGGCTGATTAGAAATCTGGTTTTATAATATTATTTCACATACAGCTGGTGGCGATGATGATGACGATGATGACTACGATGATGAAGCTGAAGAGGCTGATGGGGAAGATGACGAAACCGATGAAGATGGTAATACTAAAATGACACTCCACATTTGTTATAGCTATATTATACGAGTTTAATTGTAGATGATGCCGAAGAGAACGATGATGATGACACTGAGGCGCCAGCTGATGCAGATTATGGCGGTTTTAGCTTAGCCGGTTTACTTGATGAACTGGACGATGATGATGAAGAGAAGCCTGCCGCGGCTGCAACACCAGCTGTAGCTATTGCACCCGCCACCCGAATCGCTGAGCGTAAAGATGATGCGCAAGGTAAAGAGGACAATGGTGCCGTAGCAGCGGAAGGTCATGTCGAATCTGTTGCTGAAGATGCCGATGTGACGCCCGCACCTGCGGTTGTAGATGTTACCACTGTGAAATCGAAGAAGAAGTCGAAAAAGGAACGAAAACAAAAGAAGAAGAAGGCCGCATCGACGGGAGAAAATGATTTCGCCATCGAAATTTTGAATGGTATACTGGATTTTTTCAACTGAGCCTGCAAACCGGACTTGCAGGCATGTATGGAAATAGTGTAAATACGATTTATTGAAGCGAACTTATCATCACGGTCGCTATAATTTAAAACAAATTTAGGCTAGGTGAAAAGTAATTATTTATTTAATTTATTTTGTATGTTAAAGACATAACTATGTATTTAGTAAGTAATATGAGGTATATACGTAAGCTAAAATTTTAAAATTAATCGAACAAATAAAACAAAATCAAATTTTAATTGAAAGCTTTGCGACTATCTCTCTCTGATGTAGTAAATTCAACATTTCATATGTTGACTTTTAACCCAAACAACTCATGAGGTTGGGTTCTTACGTACATACACTTTCTATATCCAAATTTATCTCCTTCTTTCCTCTTTTAGAAATAGAAACTGTATCGAATTCTTCCCAACGTTGAACGTTCGGATCTTTTGAGTAAAACCAAAATTCAGATGCAATTAATGTAACTGGCTCCATGTTATCAGAAAAAGTTTTAATATCGATAAATTGTTTGTTGGCTTGGATTCCATTTTCTACGGCCTGAGATATAATATTGTGATATATTTTTTTAGTGAGGAGTATTGGTCAGAAAGAGCATATGTAGACGGCTCCTACACAGACTTGCTCTCATGCGATAATATTCCATAAGCTGATCCGCCTGTAGGTTCATCGGTTCTCTCTCTTCGTTTAGTTCGAGTTCATCATTCTTTCTTCGGGTATTTCGCCGTTGTTTAAGTTTAAGTGATTAAAAGGTGTTTCATTTAAAGAATTATTCTGCGCCGGTCGTCAATTAGCATCGAATAATTAAACCCAAACTTTTAACTTCTTAAAATTGTAGGTAATTTCAGTCATAAAATTCAGCAAAAGTCTCTGTTAACAAGGTCACTGTATAAAGAACGTATTTTATATGGTAATGGGTAAAATAAAACATTTTCCATTAATTTTAATTACTTTGCTTTTCACATACAAATTGTCATGCACAAAGTAAATTCGCCAGTCACTTCAAAAATCAAAAAGCTGTGTTTCGTCTATGTGTGCGAGCTTTCGTACATTAGCATACAATAATTGATAAAGTCGGCAGGAGGCAAGTAAACATATTTATTTTGTCGTCGATATGAATGTATGTGTGCATGGTGCTTTCCAAGGACCTAAGGCTTTGTTGGATAGGCGACATGAATGTTACTTACCTAAATCTATAAGAATGTATATATATGACTTTAATTAAACATTATCTGTCTTTTTTTTTTGTTAACTTTTCTGGATAACGGAAGCAATCTTTAAGTGAGACATCGTAAGCGAGCCGTGGTAACATCAAAATTTAGACAAATTAGTTTGATTATGATTGGGAGTAAGAAACAAGAAAAGTTGTGAACTTCGGTTGAAGCGAAGCTATAATACCTTTCACAAATAAAAACGGTTCGCATGCAAGGACTGGATTTTAATCGATCGATCAGTTTGCACAGAAGCTACATGATATAGTGGTTTGAAATCGACATTTCCGACAAATGAACAGCTTCTTGGGAGAAAAAAGAAAGTGTGAAAAATTTCAAGTCGATATCTAAAAAGCTGAGGAACTAGTTCGCGTATATACAGACGAAAGGATCGTTAAATCGACTCAGCTCGTCACGCTGATCATTTGTATGCATATGTATATTTTATAGGGTCTACGACGTTTCATGCTGGGCAGGAATAAACTTTGTGACAAACTTTTTATACCCTGTTCAGGGTATAAACACATCTGATTTTAATTAAAAAAACGTTTAATGTACTGGCACCTTGATCTTCAGCTCACTGTTGACATTCCTTACTTCAAAGTCTTATACAATTTCAACTATATCTTAACAGGCATAAGCTTCAAAAAGATTCTCAGCCATTAAAGCAAACTTAAAACTAATATTTGAGCTAGATAGGAAATTGAGAAGAAAAACTTTCTAGACGAACTAAACTCACTACTTATAAGGTCGTCATAAATTGCAGAAACGGTAATTATTTGTTGACCTTTATTTACTAGATATTCGTAAACTGCCACAAAGATACTCGGTGCATTGCAGGTTCGACACCTGTACGAAACAAATTCTTCAACCTTTGAAATATGTTTTTCTAACACTGATGGTAATAAGTCCTGCTCAATTTGGAATGCGTCATATACGTGTTAGAATTACATGAGAAATGAGAAAGCTTAAAAAAATATAATGTCAATTTTAATTTATATAATTTTTTTTAATTATCTGCATAAAAATATACATAATTTTCAATATAATGTTCAAAACAAAACTATTTGGCAACACGGTTTCTTTCCATCACCTTATATGTTCTTTTGTATGCGTACATGTATTGGGGATTTATTTTGATTTTGTTTCGCATACTTTATTACGCGAATTTTAGTACGAGAAGTACATGTTGATGCTGTGGGCCCTTAACCATTTTTGTGCATAAATTTTACACAGATAGGGAGTTTAACATACTTCCGGTGTTGACTAGCGGCTGTCAGCACAACAGCTTGTGAGTACTTCAATACTCATTTTGTTGCCCTTTGGAGCATGCAACAATATTTGGTGATGATATCCAGAAATTGATGATAAATCCCTGTAGGAATTAAGCTGGTAAATTTGATTTCACTTTTGCTTTTAATTGTACGTAGAGGTACGCTCTACCGATATGCAGAATTTGCGTTCGACCTCAGATTCCAACTAAGCTTAAAATGATACTTGTTCCTTTAAAGTAACACTCCAAATGTGCTTCTGGCATGAACAAGCTTCTTAAAAAATCCATTCGCCATTCTGAGTCGGCTAAGCGCTTGTAAAATATACATTTTATTGGACATCAAGACATACACCACAAAAAGGAGCAGAAGCTCGGCATAGTATCGGACCAAGTCAAAATTGAAATTTGCTTCCCAACTGTAAATTTTCGATCGGGAGGACTGACTACTTGGCTACGCCCAGTATATGTTGATTGTTGTTAATAATTATTCGCACACACAACCAGAATAGCGTTCACCTATTTATGGATAATGTCATTGAAAGCAAATCACTATTGTTCCAATAGAAATACAAGACCAAAAAGGTACTTGGGGAACGATCAAGATAGTTATCAAATTAGATTGACTCTACATGTGACTATCCCTGTTTGCAAAACTGAAGAAATCTATGAATGGATGACATTTGCGACTATTGTAAATATAAAAACTCTGTATCAAGCCAACTCTACACCAAATGTGTTTGGCAGTGTCATCAGAATTTCTTAAAATCTACTTTAATTGTTTTATGGAACCATCTAAAATTTTGTTTCAATATACACCTGAATTTTTTAGATGGACATTAGAAGCGTCTGCTAATTTTGGCTGAACGCCAAGGGTAATTCCAAAATATTTTCTTATTTAGACTTTGTTGTTCAGTGTTTTGCATATAAATTCATAGTATTTCACAAAGTTATATATTATATTCCTATGTACTAAGTACATACTAGTTGTATAAAAGTAGTTGCTGTTTTTCATTTAAAATTAATACGTGAAGTTTAAATTATACGGGACAACATATGTACAGGATTATATTTCCAATAACAGAGAATCGTTTAGCAGAATTAATTGTTGTGATTAAATAATCAAATAAAAATTGTTTTCCCCCAAATATTCGAAATTTGTGGCAAATTCGATAATGGAAATTTTCAATGAAATTATTTTGGTGTGGTATGGGAGATTAAAAGTAAGTTTACTGCGTGTAAATTAAAACATACCAGTTTTGTTCAAAAAGTATTGCGAATGTCCGATTCAAAGTAATCACACCTAGATATAACACACTTATACCTGCGTGTCCAATCCTCAAAGCACTTAAAAAAGTAATTTTTTGTGATCATGTTCAGCTCCTCCTTCGATGCAGTTTTTATCTCCTCAATCGTAGCGTCCTCCTTTCATGGGCGTCTTTAGTTTTGGGAACAAAAAAATCACAGGGGGCCAGGTCTGGGGAATACGGTGGCTGATGCACCATTAATTGGCTGTTTTTTTTTGGCAAAAAACCAGGTTTGTTAAAAAGTATCGCGGCCTGCGGGTATTCGCGGGATACGTGTATTGCA
Organism: Bactrocera oleae; assembly: GCF_042242935.1. Taxonomy (NCBI): domain Eukaryota; kingdom Metazoa; phylum Arthropoda; class Insecta; order Diptera; family Tephritidae; genus Bactrocera; species Bactrocera oleae. The sequence continues at coordinate 38,891,499 of NC_091539.1, read as the reverse complement.
TCTTCACCGATATCTAGTTACTTAATAGCGTAAGTGCATTATATCTAGGGGTGAAAACATTGAAGTGGACAAAATAGATATTCATGCATAAATAAACACTTTCTTAAGAAATAAAAACAAAAAAAACTTTTGGAACAAACCTCGTATACATATGTATATGTATTGTTATAATAGTAATATACTTTGCTTAGCCGATTTTAACACGAATTTCAAAGTTTAGAAAACGAGTTTGTTAAAATTCTGTGTTTACAATAATGTTGCACAATAATTTTGTAGAGTCTACTTTATTTCAAATGAAATTATTTAGTAGCACAAAGCATTCAGTGCGAAACTGCGCCTGAAAATGCCGTTTTGGCATCAGAGAGATAGCAGGAGATCTCAACGTCTCTTATGAATCGACTCAACATATGTTTTTGGTATGAAACGTGCAAATGTTAGACTCTTACCAAAAGTCCTGAATCTCTTGCAAAAACGAAATCGAGTAGGGGTCGCAAATGAGATGCAACGACAACGTATTGTGGGTTTATGAATCGGAACTGTCCAGCAATTAATGCTGCTTCAACAATGAGCCGAAATAGAAAAAACAAAACTCGCTGTAGGCACTAAAGGCCATTCTAGCCGGGGAAAAGTAAATGAAAAATTGGAGGCTAAGATATTTTGAAGGCGATAATAAATATTTGTATTAAAATACGAGGGAATATAATTGTTTTAGCGTTCATCTAACAATGCTCTCTAAATAGCATAGTCGCTAGTGTTTTTATATAACATGCGGTGACAATAGAAGTTATGTTATTATTGACATTGATCTCGAATTGGGCGGTCTTGTGATGACTTACTTCAAGAAATACCCTGACGTATATAAGGTGAATAATTTTAGACTCAAATATTTAATAAGCTGAAGACAGTGATGAGTATTTCAATAATAGTCTTGAAAAAACGGGACCGTCAGAGTCAAAGAGCTAGTAGTTATAATTAAACTTACTGGCTACAAGGCAATTTCGACTGGCACAATTTCTACACAAAGCTGAGGAGAAAGTTTTTAATTTAGTTAATATTTAATTATTGATAAGACAAATCCACGCTCCCTAAAAGTTGAAACGAAAGACACTTAGTAGACAACCAGCAATTCATTCCGGGCCAGAGGAATTTTTTGAGCGATTAATTACTAGAAATTTACAAGAGGTTGCTAAGCTTACGTACTTCCACTTAGATTAGAAGATTCGATGCCAAAATAACAGTAACAAGAGAATTGTCACCCTGGTCCAGAAGAGTAATGAAAAACGACCACCCTTCTAGTTTATTCCGCAATGATCCGCTAACTTAATGGATCTTTTTGAGAAATACGAAATATAATTCATATAAAGGTTAACCAATATCTATATAATTTTTAGTGCATCGTCGGCATGTTTGGGGTCAATATTTCTGGCCTGCTTTCGGAATGAATGCTTAAAACTTTCTGATTCTTCAAATTCCGGTTGGAAAAATCTACAGTTGTCTGACACCCCCAAACCAAAACTGACAGAGAGTTAAAGATAGTAGACCACCAACTGTCTCGGCTTTCCTACCTCAGCAGCTACGCCCAAGCTTAGCTTCATGGGGAGTGATCCGAATAATTAAGGCTGATTCAATAAAATAAAGATCAAATGTTGTTCCTGTGTCATAAAGGATTTTTTTCTTTTTAAAAATATTCAAATATACACTACATATGAGATATTAATATGTAGCCCTACTTGTAAAATATTTAAAACGTTTCTTACGGGCATTTATTTCTTAAAATCTAATTCATATAAAATGCTTAACAGCATTATAACTCAAATCGTGGTTAAGGAGGAACATTTTATGCAATTCATTTAATATTTTATGCACGTTTGGCACTGTCATTGCGTTTGCGAAAATTTCCACGCACACATATATTTAAAATTCTAAATGTGTTTGTTGTTAAATACTCCAAAGAAAACGATTTAGCAAATCTCGCCAAACCTAAAGTAGTCACGTATTTTTAGTCACAGGTGTACATTAAGTCCCATTTACATACATGTATGGGGATATAGTGTATACACATATATGTCTGAAGTATACAAGTATACGTTTATTTTCGTGAATGACTTTTTAAATATGTATTTACAGGTATGTTTAAAAAAATAACCACCCACCTGGTGGAGCTTATTATTTTATTAGGTATTTACATAACTTTTGATTCCAGTTTTGAAGTGGAACTTGGTATGAAAGAAATAATATCTCTATGTATCATTCTTTAGTTATTTATTTACGTTTGAAATAGAGCGATTTATGGACCTGCATAGTCCAAATAAACTTTTTATTAGAGATTGAGAAGTAAAAGAAAACTTCTATTAAATTTTTCCTAGATTTCAGAATTTCCACATTTTACATTTTCCTTCAAAAAGTAAAGTTGAAAATATTATGAAAAATAGTTATGTAAACCGAATTTACTAGCGAAGTATCAGTATATCAGGTTCTTCGTTAATTGCAGAAAGCCTTAAGTCTACATAAATGTGAAAATTTAGATATCCTACAATAATAAAATTGAGACTGAGAATATAGATTATTAAGTCCTTTTTTTCTTAATTCCAAAGAGATATTTTAGGACTGTTAAGAGCTTTAGTTTAATGGTATCCTCTAAAAAAAAGTCCATCGAATATAAATCTGTGCTAAGTTGAGGATAATAAATTTGTGATTTTAATATGCCCTAGCCTTAGTAGTCTGTTACAAGTGGAGAGTGGAAGTACTCTCTGTAATTCTTCTCTTAAATATATGAGAAGGTCGGAACGTTCTCGAACTTCTTTATCCATATTTTCTAATCAATGGAATCGATGGTGGTTTAGTATTGCATTTCGAAAAATGAAGCCATTTTTTTGAGCTGCTGTGTCTTTGAAAATAGGCAATTCAGAAACCTACATACTTACAAACAGGTTGTAAATGAAAAAATCATAGCACAGATTGTCATTATGCGAGTACAATAAATCAGGTAAAGGACAGGCGAAAATGATGCGAAAAAGAGTGACAAACGAGAGAGGGCGATGCCTTGAGATTTCAAATGCGCAAATAGCTCCAATAACATGTACCGTTGTCCACGTATGTCTGTGTATATAAAATTTCCTGTATAAGATTCAGTTCTTTTATATTGCAATTTGGCGTGAAAATATGTGCAGCTCACTTGGAGCATGTGGAATATGTCAAACGGGGCACATGAATTCTAGCTCACGGCTAATATATGTGAAATATATTATAATGTAGGTTCGTATGTATGGAAAAGTTTATGTGTTTCATGTATGGAAAACTGTCCATATTTCAAAGGGACACACATAAATTGTCGTGATGAGACCGCAGGGCGACAACTGGCAGACAACATCAATTGACCTTCCAGACAGTCACAATTGCTTTAATGGCTAAATTACACACATATATACGTATGGATTTGCATAGTTTTATGTACATAGTTATATACTTTTGGTATCTTGGAGTATTTGTTATATTCATATGTATATTTATGTATATACATAGTTCACAAATGTAATTTAATAGGAATTATTTTTTTTAATAGTAATTTCGAGAATGTAAAAAAGTGAAAAATACCGAGATGTCTTCTTAAATGTAGCTGAGCAATACTCAGATATCTAAGCTAACGGTTATGAACTATTTCGGTTAAATTTCGATGCTGAACATCTTTATGACCATTTTGTGCTATAAGCTCGTGTTTAAAGTTTCGTGTTTATGAACAAATTTCAAGTGTTTAAGAAACTCTGATTAAGATTCCGATATAAGCAAGCTTCACCTATTTTTCAAAGGAGGGGGAATAAAAATATATTTTTTAATACTTTAATTATTTATACCTATTTACGAGTAGGAGCAATCTCCAGAAATGTCCTTGACATAATGCTCTATATCGGTAGAGGTGCAATGGTAGAGAACTGGAGGGTGCAAAGCACACCCTCATTCTCTGACCATAGGTACATCTCATCATTAGGTCTGAAGCGAAGATCCGACGAGTTAAGAGAAATCCAAGAAACACAAGCTGGGATATATACAGGCCGGAATACGAAGTCGATTGGAACGAATAGAAAGATCTCTTAAGGGAATACTCGTACATAAAGTTGTTTCGCAGGACGAAACGACAGTTCGGGAAGAACTTTTAAAGCAGCTTTGAAAAGACCAACGAGGTGGCTAGACTCAAGAAACTATTATACAAAAGCCTCGCTTCGCCAGGTCTAGTTTGGAAGAGTTGCGGGGAGTGGTCGAACAACTGTGAGGACTCATGGGAAAACCTAGTCAGTGTGCACTTTTCTGGCTTTAAAGACGCGGTAAGTCCTAGCTAGAATTTAGGCTTATAAGCTTAACTTCCTTCCTGCTGAAAACGTTAGAGAATATGTTGGACGTGTACATCATGGCCGCAGCGCCTCCTGGAAACTTGTCCATAGAGCAACATGCATATACAAAAGACAGATCAGTAGAATCTACACCTCATACACTAGTATTTAATATCAAAAGGGCTTTTGAGTATAAGGAATACACTATTGGAGTGTTCCCGAATATTTCTGGAGCATTCAACAACATTTCTACAGCATTTATTCTGAATAGTATCCAGTCAATAGGTGTAGATCCTGCTTTACAGCGTTGGATCAGAAGACCCTCGATTTATAGAAGCATAAGAGTAGAATGGAACGACGCTAGAATAACCAAGGAAGTCTGTAGAGGCACTTTGTAAGGTGAAATGCCATCTCTGCTTCGGTGGACATTAGTGGTAAAAAGACTGCTAAGGAACTTAGACGGCAAAGCCCCTAAGATAGTGGCATATACAGACGAAATTGTCATCTTAATAAAGAGAAGGTGTCTACAAACCAAAAACAGTATTATGACCACCACTCTCAATACAGGTTATATCTGGAGAATACGGATCTGCTTTTGTTCACAAGGAAATACAAAATATTTCAATGGAGGCTCTCCTCGATAAACAGGACACAACTCTCTCTCAGGGACCTCGCCAAGTACCTAGGGGTAGTCTTGGACAGTAAACTGCTGTTGAAGTATAATGTAGAAGCCACTCTTTCTTCTAACTAAGGCTAGCAATGTATTATATGCATGTAGGTAGATGCTCGGCACAACCTGGGGGCTTTCCCTCTCTCAAGCACTCTCTACAATACCAATTCTGTTCTACGGTGTAGTAGTATGGTTGACAGGCGTACGGAAACCCACCTACCAGAAGTCAATGGAAAGAGTTCAGAGGCGCGCTGCGCTGTGCTTAACGGGAGCTCTAAAAACCACTCCAATGGCGTCTCTTGGACTAGTGCTAAGCCTGCTTCCTATAGACATCTTCGCTGAAAACTGTGCAGCAAAATCGGCGGGGCGACTACTGGCTGCAGGAGAATTTACATATAGAACCTTTGGGTATAGCTTGGTGGATAATGGCAGTTCGGCAAGCATCGACTACATAATCGCACTTTTCAATTGGGAAAGAAGGTTTACATTAAACATTTCCACGTGTGGCTCCAAAATGGAGGACGGAGTTAATGCAAGTATATACTGTCCAGAGTTAGGCATAAGGCAGTCTTTTATTGGGAAAGCCGCGAAGTTAGCTTATAATGCATCAGCAGGCAACTGCAAAGTCAACATCTACGTAGAAAGTAGAGCAGCAGCAATCAAGGCAGTAACCTAGTATCGCACATCGTCCAAAAGTGCCTTGAGAAGCAGCGCAGCAGTGGAGAGTGTCGTCAGAAACAAGCGATTTTACTTCTACAGGGTGTCAGGTCACAAAGGCATCGATGGCAATGAGATAGTGGATGAGATTACCAAGAGTGGTGTACAGCATTGGTAAACCCAGGCATTGTCTTTACGACGATCTGGACAAGAGCATGTCAAGGAAAATTAAAGTGTTAGGAAGATCGAAAATACACCTTGTTCCTGCTCACTCTTGATAAAATAGACTGTAGGAATATGATTGGAATAACCACTGGTGACAGTCTGGTGCGGTACACGCCTGCAGAATGGGGCTGACATATCAAGATGGCTGGCAGGCAGGCTGAAATACTACTACTTCTCTTGAACTACTAAACGGCACTCCATCTGGCATCGCTAAGGACTAAAACTGGTCTATGTGTGGCTCACAAGCCTACCAGATTAACCTAACCTAACCTTATTTATTTATTTGAAATTATACTGTAAGCCATATTCTTAAATTTGACTCGGATGGTCCATTTAAATTGCTCACAAATCGAAACGATAAATTATTTATCAAATTGGTACAACCCTTATTATGTTCGTGCGAAGTTTGATCTTCATATATCAATTAGCTTGTGTTTGGCAGCTGTCTGTTTACGACGCCAAATGTTTGTCTGGCGACTTTTATCATTGACTTTTAAGATTGAACAACGAGTTTGCTTGAAATTTTGTGTTTCCAATGGAATCACGGCTACGAAATCGTTGAAAATGTTGCAGAAGTGAGAAGAGTCTATTCTATCACAAACACAAGTATTTGAGTGGCACAAAGCATTACGTGAAGGTCGTGAAGTCGTATAGTTAAAGAACCAGTGCTCTTTGTATTGGCTTCAGATAGATAGCAGAGAATCTCAACATCTCTTATGGATCCATTCAATATATTTTGGTTAATGTTTTGGGTATAAAGCGTGTTACCGCTAGACTCTTATCAATATACTTGATCCATTTTCAAAAACGACTTCGAGTAGAGTATATTCATCATAAATGTTAAGTGTAAATTTATGAATATAAAGTCGAAACTGTCTAACCAGATGCCACAAGTGAGTCGAACTCGATAAAACCGCAATCCCCTGAAGGCACTGAAGATCATCCCAGCCGAGACTTATAGGTATGGAAAATTGGATTATCCGTTGGTATGCTTGTATAGGCGCAAAAGAGCCTATTTTGAAGGCGATAATAAATATTTGTATTAAAATACGAAGACATTTTATCATGCCATATATCTAGTGCCATATATCTAGTTAATTTTTTATTGAATTTTTATTGTATATACCATATATAACATACAGTTTTGGTTCACAAATTTTCATTTACTTTCACCAAGAAGCTCACTTTGTTTGCTTGAGTTTTTAGAATGCCAGCTGAATTCTTAAAATACATATTAATCTGTTTTTTAATTTGATGATTTTTTCCGATTTTCCTCAACTTACTTCGTACGAGATCAATTAATACAAGTAAGGAAGGGCTAAGTTCGGATGTAACCGAACATTGTATACTCTCGCAAAGTCAAATAGTATACTCGTTTGAGATTTCTTTGTGGATTGACTGATATTTTCGGTAGAAGGTCAACTATAGGCACTTGGTTCCACATATTTAGTACTTAGGGGCTTGAACAGTTTTGGTTCGATTTAGACAATTTTTGGCCATAAGGTGGCATACTTAAATCGCATTATTCACGCAAAGTTTTATCCCGATACAGTCATTGTTGCCTGATTTGCATAGTGGAAAGTGAAAGAATCAGATGAAATTGAAAATGGTGTTATATGGGAAATAGGCGTGGTTGTAGTCCGATTTCGCCCATTTTCGCACTATGACATAAAAATATGAAAGGAACGATATGCACCGAACTTGGTTGAAATCGCTCAAGCAGATCCCAAGATATGGGTTTTCACCCAGAAGTGGGCGGCGCCACGCCCACTGACTAATTTTGAACGTGGTTCCTATAGAGTCATCTCATACCATCCCAGAGATAAAATTTAATGTCTCTGGCTTGTTTAGTGCTTCGGTTATCGCGCTTTTAGTATTTTTTAAGAGTACCATTATATGGGGAGTGGGCGGAGTTGCCACCCGATTGCAACTATTTTTACACTGTAGGTAGAGGTTCTAAAAATATTTGCTTCCAGTGAATTTTGTTATTATTGCATAAGCGGTTTAGGAGATATACACATTAAACATATTAGGGGCGGGACCACGCCCACCTTAAAAAATTTTTTTAACTGCAGATGCCCCTCCCTATTGTGATCCTGTAAACCAAATAACAGTCTTGTATCTTTTGGAGCTTAGTTATGGCAATTTATTTGTTTTTGAATAATGGCGTTTTTTGGGCGTGGCAGTGGTCCGATTACGCCCATCTGCAATAACAACCCTCTCACGGTATCAAGAAACATGTCTACCAAGTTTCATAAATATATCTCAATTTTTACTCAAGTTAGAGCTTGCACGGACGGACAGACGGACAGACAGTCACCCGGATTTCAACTCGTCTCTTCATCCTGATCATTTATATATACATAACCCTATATCTAACTCGATTAGTTTAAGGTGATGCAAACAACCGTTAGGTGAACAAAACTATTATACTCTGTAGCAACAGGTTGCGAGAGTATAAAAATGAAATATACTTAAGCACTAGCTAGAACTAGATACTAGAGGAGTAGCTCGATTATAAAATTACCCGTAATGCACTCGGTCATCCACACTTAATTTCCACAAATAAATTCGTAATGTAACTACATTTATTATTTTCAGTTTTCGGTCTTAAGTGCCTAAAGTATTCTTAGTTCATGCAATGCGCACTTCCTACTAGCAAGCGGAGGAAGTCACAAGAGAAATATTACTTAAGTAAGGAGAGCATTGTAATTGTAAGATATAGTCATTTGTCTGCAAATATTAGAAGAAAGAAAGGAAAGAAGTAGCAAAGTAATAAATGCAATGACTCAGCCTAAAAGAATCGTGATAATATTCGAACAAAAAGTTACTTCTCATTGTTTGAATTTGGTCAGAAAAGAGGTTTGTCTGCATCCACTTACCTACTTAGCTTTATAAGAATGGAGTAATTGATTATATGCTCGCATATGTTATTGAAAATATTGGGAGTTGGGTAAATAAGTTCGAAGATTAATTTCGTTACATTTGAAAGCTGAAACAAGTAAGGAAGGCCTAAGTTCGGATGTAACCGAACATTTTATACTCTCGCAAAGTAAAATGGTATATGTGGCTTTGTAGATCTTGCCGCCTTGTTCTTGTTGACCCATATTTTCGGTAAGAAGTAAACTATAGACACTGGGGTCCACATATTCAGTACCTAGGGGCTCGAACAGTTTTGGTTCAATTTAGATAATTTTTGGTCACAAGGTGGCATACTTTAAACGTATTATTCACGCAAAGTTTTACCCCGATATAATCATTGTTGCTTGATATGCATAGTGGAAACTGAAAAAATCAGATGGAATTTAAAATGATGTTATATCGGAAATAGGCGTGGTTGTAATCTGATTTAGCACATTTTCGTACTATAACATAGAAATATGAGAAGAATATTATGTACCGAATTTGGTTGAATTAGGTTAAGCAGATTCCAAGATATGGGTTTTCACCTAAAAGTGGGCGTGATTCCTATAAAATTTAATGTCTCTGGCTTGTTTAGTGCTTGAGTTTTCGCGCTTTTAGTAGTTTTTAACAGTACAGTTATATGGGGAGTGGGCGGGGTTGTCACCCGATTTCACTCATTTCACACCTTCGATAGAGGTGCTAAAAACATTTGTTTCCAGTGTGGCGGTTTGTGGGCGTGGCAGTCATCCGATTACCCCCATCTGCTATACCAACCGTCCTACGTTACCAAGAAACATGTGTACCAAGTTTCATAAAGATATTTCAATTTTTACTCAAGTTATAGCTTGCACAAACAGACGGACGAACAGACTGTCACCCGGATTTCAACTCGTCTCTTCATCCTGATCATTTATATATATTATATAAACAGTAATAATAATAGGTATAAACCTATATTAAACTTGATTAGTTTTAGGTGATACATACAACCGTTAGGTGAACAAAACTATTATACTCTGTAGCAACAAGTTGCGAGAGTATAAAAATAGTATATTTTTGGTTATATTATATTTTTTTCGAAAGCGATCTTATTGTAGTTGGAATTTTGGTTCTTCTAGCATGTGTTCTAATGATTTTTCATCATGGATTGTCTTATTTAACATTCAGATATACACTAACATGTATGTTTTTAAATACTCACTTACATATCTGTGTGTTTTCGCAGAGTCATACAGCATTTCAGTACTTAGGAAATACTTGGCAACAAAATATGTGAATCATTGTATATTGGCAAGTTAATAAATATTTAATAAATAATTTATATTAAAATAAAGAATATATAAGGTTTATTTTTGTATATTTACGAAATTCGTTTTGGGTGTGAATAAGAAAATTACACGGGTTAACACGAAATTAGACCTCGAATTGAAAGTGTAAAATTTCTTAATTTAGGTCACAAATGCACGAAAAAAAATATATGATTAGTTTGATTTTGTGGTCAGGAAACTAATTAAACGAGTTTTCTCAAAATTTGTGGTTTTAATGTTTAATTTAAGATAGAACTACATAGATAAATGTATTTATCAGTTTCACTATTCAAATAACTCATCGGCGAAAATTTTCTAATTTGTGGACCAACAAAAATCCCAGCTTTAACCTTTGATTCTGATAATTTCGGAAAAAATTTTCTTAAGTATTCAAAAGCTTCTGAAGTTTGGTCGAGTTTTTTCACGAATTGTTTCATCAATCCGAACTTAATATGGAGAGGTGGAATTAACACTTTTTCTGCTTCCACAATGGAACTGAATTTTACGTTTTGTTTCCCGATACAAAATTTGGTTCTTTCAGGCCAAGACCGTTGAATGTAGTGCTTAGCATCCGCTCTGCTCATAGCACGGAAACTTGGTATATCCGCTCTGTAATCCCATTAAAAATCCGACCATTTTAAAATCACCAATCAACTACCAATTGAACTCGTCAGACTTTACTGCGTCAAGCAAGATTTTAACACTATCATAATTTTCTTTCATATGTACCGAGTGTGCAATTGGAAGGAATGGAAATTTATTTCCGCTATGCGCTAGGAATGCAAGATATGCCAATTTCTTCAAACATACCTTTGAAGTCATTGCAAAAACAAAGTCCATCTTCTTTTGCGAAAAACCTTGAAAATGTCTCATGCCTAGTTCGCTGATCTGTTATAGGTATTAACATTACTGTTTAAACCGAGCGCCTAAAAGCTCTGCTTTATTTTTTGGTAAATTTAAATCTCTTATTAGGTATATATTATAATCTTCTGTAGTAAGAAGATGGTATTTTGGTTGTTCTGGGGTAGGTAAAAACTCTTTATCGGAATTACTTTTATATGAACTCAGAGATGAGTTACTTTTTTGAGATAGATTCTTTGGTGGCTCAGGCACTGGTCGAGTCAGGTCATGTGGAAGTGGAGCAGAAGAAGATGCAAGGTCAGGATACTCGACAGGTTTTGCATTTTTACCTCTACGTCGTTTACTCGGGTTAACGATACAACAGTAGGAATCATGGACATGGTTCCTTTGTTCACGCTAAATTCTTGGTGTTGCAAACTTCATAGACCTTTTTTCACCTCGATACCAGCCTAAATTATAGAATTTAAATCAATTTCTATTACAGTAGATTCGCCGCTCAATTAAAAATCGCTCACCTTCCAAACATCTTTTACAATAACCACAACCAACATGTGGAGTCCATGATTTATCTTGATTTTGAACAGCACAGTCAAAATATGCTTCATAGGCATCGCAGAGAACTTGACATGACTTTAACTCATATTTAGTGTCTCTAACTTTCATAAATTCACCACATATATAACAAAATGCATTAGCATCGTATTTACACTTTCTCGATGACATTTTAACGTTTTCTGGGTATTTACGAAACACCTAGTCGTTATTTAATATCACTTGAGTGCCATTTTTAAAAAATTGAATAAAGTGTATTATTATTATAACTATCGCAAAAGCAAACTTTATACCAAAAACAAGTATTTTATTTTCGTTTTCGTGTCTAAATAATTGAAAAATCATAGTATAAAGTTTAGGACAAACAACAATTATTTGTTGACCCGTGTAATAAATACTTTCTTTGCTATTATTAAGAATAAATTGTAAAAATATTAAATTAGTAACTAAGACTAAAATCGATACGATATCTATGTATATAATATAATGATAATTAATTTTTTCATTTTTAAAAAATGCCTAATTTTATAATCTTGTATATTTATGTAAAAATGTATGAATTTGCAATTACAGCCTCGTCATACAATGTCAAAGGAATTTTAAATATCAAAATTTGTCCAACAAATTCAGACCACTCTGAATTCGGGTTCTAAATATATGGGCTAAAGTGTAGTCAAAATGGTGGACTTGTAAATTGTTGCCACCATCCACCGCATTCGCATGATTTGGTTTGGTTTTTTATTGTTTCTAAATTGAAAAGTTTTGGCAGTATAGACAGAAATATGAGTTGAATGTGAAGGCTGCCTTTGCCACGGATGCCTATTTTGAAAGCCTCTAGAAAACATAGTTTTCAAACGGTTTGAAGAGCATCGCTGGGTAAAGTGTATTATTTTAAAAGGAGGCTATGTTGTCAATTTTTCAAACTTCTCGTTTTTCGTTTGTAGGATAAGTACTAATCGGATCACCCTCTTGTATTTATATATTATGAATTTGATCCAATGTCTTCACAAAATACTTGCTTGCCTTCATGTACTATATTTATTACATACCGTAGATTAGATTAGGTTAGATTAGAATATGAGATTTTGCGCTGGGACCTAGGGTCTAGGTCCCTCTCCTCCATCACATGCATTCCCAAATTCCCAGCACCCTGAAAAACTCCAAGAACTTGCTGGGTGCTAAACATTATATACCGTACTTACTTCATAAGAATCACGTCACGTATTTTTCGTGCTTCTCTTCTCTTTTGAGCATCTCGGAGTTATAGCATTCCTAGTCACAATGACTGCTTCTTCACTCCGAAACATTTCTCGGTTACTTCCTGCTTTGTGAAGAAATAAGAAAGTTTACAATTTAGGAGAAGCAGAAAAAACCAGCCTTTATTTAGAAGCTACAATTTAGTGAAAAAATCAGTTTATACTTCAAATCATATTTTTTATTACTCTTTTAATGTTATTTTAATACATTTTTCAATGTTGTATGTCATTAATATTTTGTGTTGCGTAGTGTGATACAACAGTCATGTTACCCTAAAAGTTTCATATATGTAGTATGTACTATATGTATAATAAATATATTTATACTTGGAGCTGTCTAGTTGGAGTTTAAGTAAAAATTCTGAAGCCTAAAATTTGTTTATTATAGCATTTCTTTATTTACAAGTTTTGTAGTATACATTATAAAATGATACCTTTTAATAATTATGTTAGTTAATGTCTAAATAACATTTTAATTGCTATGGTATTAATTACCATGTATGGTATAGGTAAAATACTTCTTATTACAATAATTGTAAAATATTTCCAACATTATACAATTTTACAAGAAATACTATATATTTGAAATGAACAACACTTATAACATCAATATAAATTATTATTATGTAATATAGCATTTGAGAAAACCGACCTATATCACATTTAGAATTGAATAAATTCAAATTTTATTTATCTTTTGCTTTAGTTTACAGTTTAAATAACTGAATTTTTACTGTTCTTCAGAAATTATATCAATATCTGTATACATATAATTGTTTTCATTAAATAAAAGAATATATAATATTTTAAATTTTGATTTAACTTTTCTTAGTATAATTTTTATTTTCATTTACTTAACTACTGAAGCAAATGGAAAATCTATTTTTATGTTGTCCGTTGTCGGTATTTATATTTTTATTATTTATACTTAACTCAATATTTATTTTTAATATTTTTATCGCTTATTCATATATGTTATTTATTGAAATCAAAACAAAATAGTCTTCGACTTTTAAGAAACCTTGAAACTTGAGTTCTGAGAACGTCATTCAATATATTTATTGAGTAAATTATGAGGGCCCAATTTATAGAAGTACACCTATATTGTTTTTACAATGTAGCCACACAGCTGAAATAGATATCCCTCCAAATGCAAGATCAATAAATATAGACCTTCAAGTATTGTAGTTTTTAGAGAACTTCGCAACGAAGAATAAATACATCATGAAAGCATGATTGAAATGGCCATTCGTCAAAGCCATTCACGTTTACCAGATTATTGGTTATTAACGTTTTTTTATTTTGAGTCTTATTCGAATCTATAGCATCAGTCAGTAAGAAGAGAAATTACGTTAAATTAGAAGAATTTTCAGAAGCTCGCAGACAGTCAGCTTGGAGTTCATGTGAGACAACTTGGATTCAACGCACTGAGGCAATAGGGCGTTCTCAACTAGCGGACGAATCGAGAGCTAGAGCTAGCAAGCGTTAGCCAAAGTATTCTGCCTTATTTATGTATTTGCTTATCTAGGTCCGCTCACTCATACATAAATACGCGCTAATCCAGATATAGTATATTTGTGGTCTCGTTTATCTGTTTGCTGCTCTTCTTTTTCTCTCGCTTGAATTTTTTCATTTTTAAAAAATGCCTTGCGTTTGCTATAGAGTTCTCCATTCAAAAGCTCAATGAATGTTTAAATGAGCTTTTGAGGAGGAGAGAAGAGATTACCGAGGAAGAGGGGCTATAATTAGGTTACATAAGCCGCAGGTCCTTAATAAGGCCAGCTATATTGTATACAAAATCAAAGTGAATAAAGTGGAAATATCCTATTCAATATACAAGACATTTTTCAAACTAGAACTGTTTGAGTGTATGTAGTAAGAGCGGATATGAAGTTGCTCTGTATTATAGGAGGGCGGTCTAATCGGTATCTTGATTCAATTATATAAGGTTGTGTTACTCGAAGCGTGATTTCTCTTACGAACAAAATTTCTAATCCACAATGACGAAACAACTTTTTATGGTATGAATTTTTTAGAAGTATTTGTACACGATTTTCATGGTTTTGTGTGATTTTCTTGAGAAAAAGGTTCAAAGCGCTTTGTCGATATATAATTGATTATTATACAGTAGGTACCACAACGGACCGGCGTTCTAACTGTCCAAGAGAGATCCTTGTTAGGATCGACCTCTAGCTAACCTATCCTAAACTAGAGAACATAATTTTCAGAAGAAATTTCTTTGGACACTTTTGAAAATTTTATGTGTTTTTAATATTAATTGAAAGAAAACAGAGCGTATTTAAACGAGTAAATAATTAATTAAATTAAAAATAAATTTAAAGCTGAAAAATATCCAATTGCGATACTTGTGGTATACTACGCAAAAAGAGCAAAACATTTTTCCAAGTGCCGAAGGATGTGCAACGCGAAACTCTGTGGAGTAAAGCAACAACAATTTCAAATTAGAAATGCAATTTCGTATGTTCCAAAAATATTTCCACCCAGCGATTTCCTATTGCCTACGATTAATATGGTGTGAAACTTGCAGACAAATAATAGTAGAGGAAGTTTTTATGGAATGACAGAGGGACAAGTAAGAACAATGGTTAATAACAATTATAAAATAATATTATTGATAAACCTATCAACTGGGCATGGGGCGATATATCAAATGCAATATGCTGGCATAATGCTGATCTTCAAGCGTGTAACCATATGTAGATTGAGTCTCACATATTTCAAAATCTGATTTGTTAATTGCATCTAAAGTCATAGACGACCATCTCCAGCAGAATGTTGGTAAGTTTAAATTAATTATCATTTCATAAGGGTTAAAAGTTAAACTTTTTGCATATTTACTGCGAAAGTACAAAGTTGAGCTTGTGAGGAAAAATCGTCTAAATCAAGACAGTTTGAAGCACTTTTTTGGAGCGATACGATGCATGATTCAATTACATATACATATAAGGTTGTGTCGCTACGGAGCGTGCTTCGTCTTACAAAAGAAAAAAAAAATCCACAATGCCAAAATCAACTGGTTTTTGTTTTTCTCATGATATTATTGTTTATATTTTGACGATTTTGTGTGATTTACAACATATTCGTATTCGTATTTTCATTGGTTGAAATCTTTTAAAAATTTATTTTTAAATCATAAATAGACAACAATACAAAGCAAAACGGCTGATTTTGACATTATGGATTCAAAGACTTTTGACAAATTGATGTTTTAGGGCTATTGACATAGCCTTATATAATTGAATCATGGATACGAAGCAAGCAAGATCGTACATAATCCATACTAAATTATAAATGTGAATGTAAGTTCGTTCGCTTTCACGCCGAACCCACTTAACTGATTATTATGATACTTTGTTCACATCTGTATTCCTAAAGGTAGTAGAAAGACATAGGTAATTTATTTAGCCAGATGTGCTTGTTTGTCGAAGAATTTTAAATCTAGCACTGAACGAAATCAAGAAGATTCAAATCACGCAGAGCTGAGAAAACAACTGCAGCGGAAACGCCTCTTCAGATTTAAATCAGTTTTCAGTTTTTTAAAAAGACAAGCTGAGCAAAATTAAACATGATGAGCGATGAAACGTAACAACAATCGTAGGCGACAAGAATCACGGCCACAAAGGATTAGTCCTGAAATTCCACATAAAGGAAAAGCCAAAAGTCTGTCCAGTTTCCAATAAAGCTCAGCTTTGCTGTTACCGTAAAACAAAAAATAACAGGGATGCATTTAGAAAAGCCATGCTTCTCTCGCGGTCAACTATATCTAGCCTTTTTGCTGAACGGAAATCTTACAAAATAGTATAACAAATATTCTAGAATCTGTTGAGTTTCATTACATAAATGCAGTAATTTTCAAATACTAATTTTTATTAAAATGTAATGATCTTTGACATTTATTTAACGAATTTAATGCAAGCGATAACTCGGGTAAAGTTATTATAAACATATTTTAGAATATTTTCCGAAAATTTGAAGTTGATGTGGCAAGTATTTTCGGAGATATTAATGTATTTGTAAGAGCGTCTTCGGACATTGGTAATCAGCTTTAAGCGCGTTTTTCTCGAAACTCTGTCTTCAGAGTCGATGAGAAAACTTTCTCTGAAACCGGTGGAACAATCAGCTTGAAATTGCCACATCTCAGATACTTCTCACGTTTTTAAGCTACACTGAAGTGTAAATTTTACATAAAAAACGACTTCTTTTGGGTAGCTGCTATTTTGTCAAACATCTAAATTTTGGATAGTCCTTTCATCATTTTCATCTGTAATAATAATAATTTGTTTGATTTTTTGTTTACAGAAACTTTTAAGCAGAAAAACTTTCCTCACTGCTGGGATCGGCCACGGCAAAAAAGTAGTTCAAAATTTTTCAAAATGAACCGTCGATTAGTGAAGTACATTAAATTCAGATAATGTACTTTTTTTGATATATTTATTAAATAAGTCTCTTTGGAAAAAGTTCACAACAACACATTATTTCTGACTTCGAAATGGATATAACCCCATATTATTTCATTAAGTATGCTGTGTTAAAAAAATTTTGAAAACAAAATATCGAATAACAGAGATAAATTCTTCTATGTAAATGTTATACAGTTATAAATTACAATTGGAAAATTAATCAAACTCGTTTTTGTAAACTGTATACTAGTACATGTGCACATTACAATTTCTTATTATAAAATATAATTTGATTCATCATTTGATTTAACTTGCATTATTAATATTGAAATAATTTAAAAATACTTTAGCTTAATGCCTTTTATAAACGCAGCTTATTATGTACTATTATTCATAACTTTTGATACATTGTCAGTCTCCTGTGATTTATTTGTTGTTAATTTGTAATTATTTGTTATAACGTATGCTTACTTCTGTATTTTCATATATATAGATTAGGGTGGAGCGGAAATTTTTTTTTTGTTTCTGCTTAGCTTAGGGTAAAGTCTGTAGATTATCAAAAATGGAAACTTTTGGACAAAAAAAAAATTTTTTTTAACATCTTTTTTATTTCCTAAAAATTTTTTGATAAGTGTTCCAGAAGCTGTGTAGAGTCCTCTTTCTGGCCGACTTAAAATTATCAACTTAAAAAAAAATTTTGTGGTGATTGGAGTTTTGAAAAAAATTCTTAAATGACAACATGCTTTCCTTAAACGTTAAAATAAATTTTGAGTCAAAAACCGTCACATTAGGTAATTTCTATATAAATGTAAAGAGCTTAAACCAAAAATAATTTATTTTTGTCCAAAAAAAATTTGAACTTGAAATTTACTTTAAATCTGAGAGGCGGCCATCTAGATGTTAAAAACATTGGTTTTTGTGAAAAAGTTTTCTTCTTTTATAATCTACAGTCTTTACTCTCAGGCTAAGCAAAAAAAAAAATGTTTTTTCGCTCCATCCTAATACATATATATAATATATACCTATATACAATTTATATTTATTTTTGGTTTTTTTTTTGAGGAAAAAGTATTAAGTTTTAGGAAAGTATGAAATGTACAAATTGTATATACAAACAGTATGAAATTATTGGGTTTCATTTTAAATTTTGTATATCCGCTTATTATGCTTACTGGTTAGCTAATTACCGTTATTTATTTGCTATAAAATGTAGTTATTTTTAAATTTGTATCATTACCCATTCTAACTGTCTGCTTGTTCTATTCGATTTTCATTTCGTCAAAATTTGCATTTCAAAAAGTCTTCGTGTTCGTATACTGCTGACTATGACATATTTTTTGTTAAATTGAATGCCAAATATCTATTTTAGTTATATGTATATGTGTGCTTAGATTATCAATTTGCTTTCATAAGTATAGTTAATTTAATCTGTAGATTTCCCAAATCGCTTTCTCATAGTGAGTTCGTCGTAAACTAGTATTTTCTGTAGATATTTATCGCTTTATTGGTACTTGATAAATAACTTTGTTAATATTATATTGTGGTAGTCAAGGTATCTAGTCGGTGTTTCTATTATAGTTGTGATACTGGTTCAAATACGATCTTTATAAGTATTGTATTTTAAAATAAAATATATGTACTGATTATTACTTTCCTGTCTTATTCGCTGCCTTCAATGCTTCAGTCATAATGATTATAAAATTGTATATCTTTAAACTTGTAGTTACTGATAAAATATGTGTGTTTGATATGCAATCCCTGTTTCAAATTCCTAAAAATTTTCTTTTCATTACCATTACTAGTATACTAAACAATACAATTCGTTGCTTTACATTTTACTTTCAGGTTAGTTTATTCGCAATTTAAAAATTTATAGACAAGAGATATTTTTTGCTTGAGTATAATTCTTGTTTTTTTTTCAAGATTCACTTTCGTAGAACTATTGGCTGGCTTCTAAATAATGTACTCAGAAATTTATATATCCAGGATTTTTAATTTTCATTTTCTTGTACCAATGATCTGGCTCGTTTTTTCTTTCTTTGCCTTTGTGTGGCTCACAATCTGTTATAATTTAGAAAATCTATTTTTTTGGAAAGTTCTTTATAATCTCCTATATCTGTAGTAGTGTAACTGCCCTCAGCTGTCACCTATTTCTTTTTTTGTTGACCATAACCAGGTTTTACTGCTTCTAGGTTATGAGAATTTCCTAAATCAGTTCACTGTCTCTATACTGTTCGTTAGTTCTGGTCAGTATCCAGAAGTTTTCATTTCGCCGGGTGATAACAGTCAAAGCTCTTGAGGTGAATCACATACCAACCGGTAACTTGTTTTCTATTTTACAAAGTGGCTTGGGAAGTTTATAAGTAAGTCTAAAGTTGTTTTGGGAGATGGTCGATGGAAGGGCAGATAAGTGTAACATTGAATGAATACATATATGTGACGTTTAGAATTGCGATATTACTTATACACTCTTCATGAAATTCAGAAGGTATATCGCCATAAGGAGCACATCTACATCTTATTAACGACTGGTAGGTAAGGATGGCGTGACAGACAGCCAGTAAAACCTAATCTTTTTAGTTACAGCCCTCTAAAGTGTATCCGCTTAGTTCAATGACCCCTATCAGTTTATCTGATAGTGTTTACTCGGAAAAAAATCATCGGATACTACATATACATATACACTATAAATGTTCTTTTCCATATTTTGTATAATAAAAAATCCAACTTCTATACCTTCAGTTTGCCACCAGACATTTTTGACTTGAGTATAATTCTCGTTTTGTTTTTTTTGTCAGATCCACTTTCGCTAATTTTGTAAATTTTTGATTTTTTTCGACAGTAGGTTATTGTACGGATAATATTTTCTAGAAAAAAAAATCGTTTTAGGTTTCATCCACGGAGAAGGCCGGATTTACGGCACTGTGGACCCTGTATTTGCGCCGTCCGAGATCGTGTGTAGTTCCAATAATATTAAACCTTCTTCTTTTTTACTGTTTATTCTTAAAATATGTATACATATTACAACCTAAAAATCGCCTTTTTTATGATGTCACACTAGGTATGTCCCTTACAAAGGTTAACGTTTTTGGTTGCGTTAATGCATATAGCTGAGAATTCTTCAGTGAAAAAGTTGAAGATTATACGTTTTGAGCACATATTACACCTACATATATAATCTAAAAGTCATTTGAAATTATTATTATGAAGACGTGATTTATATGTGAAGGTACGGTTTCAGATCTTTTTACCTACTTCATTTTTAAGTATAGCTTGCGATCCTTTTAAAAGAACGGAAGTTAAACAAACACATAGATTAACAAACTAATTGCGAAGCAATATTACTTTGGGTGCCTCAATTGTAATTTTTTATTTGGGTATTGATTTTTTGATGGATGATAATCTTCGTGACTTGGCTAAATAAAAAATGACATAATGCCTTAAGATATATAAAAAATATATCCGGTTACTAAATATCATTGCAGCACTACTTTTTCAACAATCATTCTCTGTCCTACCTTATTTCCTTTACTCTTATATAACGAATAGATCACTACAACTCGAAGAGTTTCTTCGACGCATATTTACCGCCTTCTTGAACTTCAGCACCGAAGAGAGGAAGACTTTCGTACGATTCGTTAATTTGGACACGGTCTTCCGATTACCTTCGTCCAATAGCTGATCATTGCTCTCCGTGTAGTTGTCACTTGTTGAACCATCGCTAACACATCGTCTGCCCCCCGTAAATGCGCCGATGGCACCACTCACCGCGCCACTACCGTAAAATCGACGATTTTTTGGCGATGCGTTTAAACTATTCTTGCCTCCAGCTAGCAGCAAATCGAATTTACTTAGTGGACGCGTTTGTTGCTGTTGTTTTACAAGTGTCGGTTGACGTTGTATCGCTTCATCTTCATCTTCTAACTCACTCTCACCCATCTTGAGAATACTTTCCAGATTGAGCGTACGCTTGTTTGTGCGCTGTACATGGTTCTTCGTGGTTGCCAGTTTGATACCCATTCCCGTTGAAGAGAGGCTCGTGCTGACGGTGCGTTCGCTGCCAGTACCGATGCCTTCATCAACGACCGGCTGGTTTTCATCAATGTTGTCGGCGGTGTTGGCACTAACACTAGCTCGGTTTCCCGCGTTGTTCTCATTGTCGACTGCATCATCATCTTCATCATCGTCGGCATGATACATGGATACCTGTCGAACCATACGTCGTGGCGCTATGTGCATGTGCCGGTGCTTTTGTATTGCACTCTGCAAACTGAGACGTTGACGATCGCGCTCGTTGAGGTTACGTATACGCTGTGGATTCAGTTTGGACTGCGCGACAATGCCGACGAGAAGCTCGTTAACGTTGTGATCGAGTCCAGATGAGGTTTCAATAAATTTACAGCAAATCTCTTTAGCCAACTTTCGACCAGCTAAAAGAAAATTCCAATGCGATGAAGTGTACAGTGAATTACTGAAATACATTCTATTCATATACATATGTATGTATGTGTGTACATATAAATTTTTTTTAAATCTGTGACGCATAAATATTTTAATGTATGTAATATTATATACTGTAACATTATATATGTATGTAATATTATATATTACATATACATAGGTTTATACAAAGTTTATACAAGGTTTATCATGTTGCCGTTTCACCAGATGTAACCGAAGTTTTATTAAATTTTTATAATCGATGGTTATCATCAGGAATGATCCATCATATATTTAGTCTTGCCGTAAATTCTGTTACAAAGTTTACAATGCTTCTCAAAAAACTTAATATTTCGAGAATGTTTGTTTACCGCACTATAAAAAAGCCATAAAAGCTATTCGCAGAAATCCCCTTAGAAATCATAAAATTATGTCAAGGGAAATGGATATATCGAGCAGATCATTGTCAAGACTTATTTAAGTTGATCTCCACATGAAAGCCTCCCATCAGTAAACAGGTCATCTTCTCACATTGCGCTTGAAGTAAATTCGGCTCAACAGATGGGATCGGGCCTTCAGTGGAACGCGGGGTATAGCCATGAAAGTTTTTAATAAGCAAAACGACAAAATCTACGCAAAAACTTCCAAAGACGTAAAAAGTTTTATTCCAAGAGTTTTCAAAATGGTCATCATTCAGCTGGTGTAATAGTATGGAGGGGAGTCTGTAAAGGCGTTACATCTCTTCACTTCTAAGAAGAAATGGGCCAAAGTGTAACAGCAGGACGTTTTAGCAGTCATATTAAAGAAGTAAAACAATACTCTCTTCGATGGAGAGCACTTGATCTTCTAGCAAGATTCTGCTGCAGCACACAAGGCAAAAACCACACTGCAGTGGTTTAAAGCAATATTATGGTTCTAAAGCTACAGATGATTGACCATCTGGAAGTTGCTGTCGACTAACCACACAAATTTGCAGATTCTAAAAAAATCTCTGGTTCGAGCAGCGTCGTCAATACTAAAAGAAACTGTGTGTGCTGCTATTGATCAATGGCCTCGTTTGAGAGCTTGTGTGAAAGCAAAAGGTGACCCTTTCGAATGAAATTTTGTACAAGAGCAATGTTATATATATATTATTAAATGAAATTACCCTTATTAAAAATGTATTATAGTTTAAATTTTATAACGGCATGAACTTGTAACAAAACTTAGGGCAGGGCTAAGTACGTGAGCTTAATGTCCTAATTTGTTTTATCAGTATGTCTTTAGATATAGAATACCTAGAAAATCTCTGAAAAAGGGAAAATACATCTGGTGGCTAAAAACAACCATATGAAGTATCTGATGTCATTAAATAATTATTTATTCAATTAAATTTTTAATTAAAATTAGTCAGTGAACTCTCATCCTGGCTTAAACGTCACTTTTCACAATTCGAAGTAGTAGGCAACTCTCATATTTTGAAACCAGCAAAAAACTGCCTTGAAATCCAATGTAGAATTTTCACAATCCAAGGTGCTATTTTGAATTCTATTCAATAGTCAGCCAATAGATAAGTATAGCCAATTCGAAATGTAGGGATGCACAAATTTTTGGGAATATTTTGAACTGTAATCATAATTCAGCCATATCTTGTAGCAATATTTTTAGGATCACATGGTGACTTTTCCTGTTTCTATACCTTTCTAAGCTTATGAAGCTTCCTGCATCGTCTCCTGCTACTCCAGTAAGCTGAGTTTATCAAATTCAAAAAAAAAGTTTTTTTTCGAAATCTATAAGAACCAGTTTTTCACTTCTAATGAAACTTTTAATATAAAGCAATTATGTTAAACTATCTTAACATATAAATAGGGGTGCTTCATCACCTATTACTCACCTTGCCGATTAACCTCACGATGTCGCTCTAAATCCGTTTTATTGCCAACTAAAATAGCGCCACGTGTCAGCAACATTTCGTGTTCTTTCAAATATTGTAAAACCTTCTCGGCTGCCTTGAAGGAATTGCGATCTACGACCGAGTATACAACAACAAATAAATCGATGTTGTAAGTCGAACAAAAAGCTTCCGTCTAAAAAGAGAAGAAAAATGAAAAAATAAGTAGGAAAATGTAAGTAAAAGTAGTAGTAATGAGAATAAATTGAAAAAGCCGGCTACTTAGATGATATGAAAGCCAGCGATAATTGTTATTAATGTCAATAAAATTGTGCGTTCTTCTGCCAACGGCGCTTGAGAGATTCAATGAATTAAACCCCGCTTGGGGCTGTTGTGTGCGCGTTGTCAACAGTTGAGATGACAGTCGACGTGCCGATAAACGGTGCGAGTATTCTAAGCAAATACACACACATAAAACATATAAGTAATATTGTATATTTGTATTGCTGCCTTTATCGCATGGCCTGCGCTGTGGGACTAAGCAATATATTTTTTGTTGTTTTTGCTATATTGTCGCTTAACATACAAAGTGTTAATGACATTCGACAACACACGAACACACAAACAAGTACATGTGAGCTTTATCTCGCCTACACACAAGCGACTACAATTAAGTTCATAGGTTTATATTATATATATTCTATGCCTTTGCTCGAATCTATGTATGTCAAAGCATGTTCATGTTAAGGTTGTTGTTTTTATACATCGTAAGAATGTTGGCTCTCTTTTTATGTCAACAACATGCTCTACATTTGTAAGCATCCATATAAAAACAGATATACTTATATGCATATGTATGTGTGTATGTACTTTCCTGTAGCACTTCAACTTTACAGGTCGGCGGCTAGCTTGCCGTCAACGTCGTCAGCATCTAAATATTCACTCAAGTGAGAACTTGACCTACTCAGCTCAACATCACTGAGCGACAACTCAACAATGCAATGCTGGTAATTACTCACACTCTACGTGGCGAAAGATGAACGGCTAACGGTGCCAATGGCTAGTATGAATGTGTCGTTCCGTCCAGTAAGTGTTTTGTGGGACAACTACTTACCGACATTTCACAGGCAGGATGATCGATAATTTCCAAGTCCGTTTCGATGCCATCAACAAGCACAGACACTGTCTTTTGACCGTAATCGTCGTCTATAATGGAACGAGAGGGAGACAGTGATAATAATTTTTAATCTGTCTATAAATATATGTATATTTATATCTATACATGTGTATAGCGTACGAATATGTGGAAATATACTTTATATGAATTGATGAAATGTTTTCAAACAATTTGTACACATTATTAATATAATTTTCGAAAAAGAAAGGTTAAATTATTAAAATACTGAATGGAAGGATCTTTTAATTGAACATGTTTTGGAATAGATTTGCCATCAGTCTCTAAATATTAAACTCAAAATAGGAGCAAGACATACCATCTGAACAAATTTGATCCGGACTGACCAAAAAAATTATTATTTATTATTATTTTCAAAATAGGCTCCCAAGCGAATACAAGCGTGACAACGTTTAATGCCGTCATCGGAATTTTGGCTTCGGTATCACCTTATTTTAGGAGCGCCTTTCACAGGATTGTTGGACAGTTTCGACGTCATATTCATTACCAGTACGTTTTTATATCCAATATTATACGTCAACTTAATTGATGTCTTACATATTGTTCGACATAGGGGAAGTATTCATTCGATTTCATCAAATTTTGGCCCAATAATGATTAATATGAGGTATACGGGGCTGGAGTGAATTTTAATTCCTTTTGACATAAGGGCACATTATTATGAAAAATATTTTCTCTGAATTTCCATATCACAGAGATTTACTATATTTTTAGTAAAATATCATTTATAGTGACTTTATTTATATACTGCAAAGTGAAAGGATCATATGGAACTTAAAATTGTAATATATGGCAATAGGTGTGGTTGTTGTCCAATTTTGAATATTTTCACAATGTCGAATCATACGAATGTAGAGAAAATTTCGTACACCTAAAATTCGTTGGCAACTAGTCGAGCAGTAACTGAGGTATAGAATTTCACCTAAAGGTGGGCAGTGCTACGCCCATTGTTTTATTTTGATACCATCTCTTCTAAAGTCCTGCCGTACCATCTCGGATATATAATTTAATGTGTTTTAATAATTAATTTAATGAGTTATCGTCCTTTTAGTAGTGTTCAACATAACTGTTATATGGGGAGTGGACGGGGTTAAAATCCAATCTCACGCAATTTCACATTGTCAGCGCAAGTGCGCAAAACATTTGTTTAAAGCAAATATGGTTGATATAGCTTGAGTAGTTTAAGGCTATTATGAGGAGAGGCCACACCCACTTTTAAAAAAAAATTAAAACCACAGAAACCCGTTCCTAATTCAATTATTTGTAGCAAATAAAAAAATGTTTATCTTATTGCGGAGTTTAGTAATAGCACTTTATAACTTTTTGATTAACGAAATTTTGTAAGCGTGGTAATGGTCCGATTCGACAATCTGCAATACCAACCTCCAACCATGGTGTACTAAGTTTTATCGCGATATCTCAATTTTTACTTAAGTTATCGCTCGACCGGACGGACGGATAGACAGTCAACTGGAATTCAACTCGTTTTGTCATCCTGATTATTTATATATATATATATATTTAGCTTAGTTTAAAGTGTTACAAATAACGGCTAAGTGAGCAAAACGTACGTATATATAATACGTACTCTGTAGTAATATGTTTCGAGATACTAAATATAATATTATGATTGCCATAATAATTTGTTTGATAATATGTCAGCGTGTATATGCCGATATACTGGCAAACACATTTATTTAACAACTAATTTTTTACGCGCGCGTTAAATGCTATGCTGCTATTTATGAACACTTTTTTTTAGATATGGCAAGCATAAGGTAAATGAAGATGTAAACTAGGCAAGTGCTATTTAAGTATTTTTTTTACAAAAAATATTTCTTTAATAAACAGAATAAAATATGAATTGATTGGCTGCTTGTTTATTTACTGCACAATTTGTTAAAGCTTTTTTACATTAGGTCAAGTAAAAAGTTCGTTCGGTTTTTATTTAAGAGATGGCGTTATTGTACATAGTACTAGTGTTACGTGTCGCATCTTGTCATACTATACGGCGCTGAAAACGTGTTTATTCGCGCTAAAAGTTTGTCCTTGACAGTTTTTCGATTGATTGGCTCAGTACGTTGTGAGCGCTCGTCAAAGATGGACACCAGCAAAGAGAAAATTCGCTATATTTTACAATTTTTCTTCGATCAAGGCGAAAAAGCAGCCAAAGCGGCTGAAAAAATTAATTTAGTTTATGGGCTCGATACTGTAAACGAACGTGTAGCACAAAAGTGATTTGCTAGGCTCCGTTCCGGTAATTTCGATGTCGAAAATGCACCACGCGTCGGGAGGCCTGTCGTCGAAAATTGCGATAAAATCATGGAAATAGTGGAAACAGACCCTCACGTGAGCATTTATTTAATTGCTGAGGAACTAAAGATAAGCCAGAAAGATTCAAAGGAAGAAGAAGAAGCTCGATGTTTGGTTGTTACGCGAAATAACGCAAAGAACATGATGGACCGAATTTTCATCTGCAAATCGCGGCAGAATCGCAACAAAATTGACCCGTTTCTGAAGCGGATTGTGACTGGCGTTGAAAAATGGGTCACTTATGACAACATCGAGCGCAAACAGTCATGGTCAAAGCTCGGGGAAGCGGCTCAGATGGTGGGCAAGGCCAGATTGACGGCAAGGAAGGTTTTGCTGTGTGTTTGGTGGGATTCGAAAGAAATCATTTACTACGAGCTGCTCCCATATGGCCAAACGCTCAATTGAGCCCTGTACTGCCAACAACTAGACCGCTTGAAGGCAGCACTCATCCAGAAGAGGCCATCTACATATGATCAACAGCGGCCGAATTGTGTTCCATCAGAACAATGCCAGAAGCTCCGGGAGCTCGGATGGGAGGTCCTAATGCAACCACCTTATAGTCCAGACCTGGAACCAAGTGATTACCATATTTTCCTGTCCATGGCGAACGCGCTTAATGGTGAGAAGTTGGCCTCAAGAGAGGCCTGGGAAAATTAGCTCTCCGAGTTTCCAATAGGGACGAAGTCTTCTACGAGAGGGGTATAATGAGATTGGCATCTCGTTGGCAACAAGTTTACGAACAAAACGGCGCATATTTGACTTAAATCGGACAAATGTACATAAAGTTATCATCTTTTGAAAAATCAATAAAAAACCGAACGAACTTTTTACTTTACCAATATAAGCAAAATTTTGTTAAATAAAATCAATATTACTCATACGCAGTGGTGTGCTTTGATGGACTGGAAACTTTTAACATACATATGTATTTTTTAAATAGAATTATAGAAAAAAGCTCGTGTTCTCGCAAATAAAATTTATTATGAAGTTTTATAATTGTAAATAGTTGCAATCGGGTAGGAAATAGGATTTATGTATCTTATATATATGTACACACCATACATAGGTATAAGGCATATATTTTACATAATAACAAAATTAAAGCATTCTATTTTATATTTATATAAAAATTATATAGTTCACCAAAACTAAATTTAACCAATCATATATATATATATATATATACTAGTAGAATATATAGAGAAATATCTCCGAACTTTCAACTTATATATTTATAATTCATAAGCGAGATAACATAAAGCAGTAAGCATTTTTCCTAACACTAAATATCTCCGCTTTATAAATTTTTTGTAAAATTTATAAATAACGAGTATATTGACAACTTTTTGCTTGATAGATTTATTGCCAATGTGTTTGGATTATCATTTAATCTAATACATATGTAGTTAATATGAAGAAAATGTATTTAAATTTCTAAGAGATTATCTTTCTCAAACTAGCAATATACGATAAAAGGTTTTTAAGGGGCTCTAGTGTAGAATCATGTCGGTATAACACTGAGTTTCAACTAAAATTCAAATTAGATAATCAGTGAAGCTAACTTATATCAACAACCAAATAATCTTCTCCTTTCACTTTAATGCGGACAAAGTGAAAAAAAACATTTGCGAAGGCTTCAGCGATTCAAAAATAATCCACCAAACCAAATACCACCAAAAGTATTTTGAATAAAAAGGTAGCAAGTACTCACAACTTTTGGGCTTAATAATAGAAAAGTTGCCAAATTTTATCGTTATTACACACAAATGTACTTTAAGATAGCTGTACAAAAACAAAAACTGTGTAGCATGTTCAAATCCCGTTAACGAAATCGAAATTATATACGACAAATTAAACAGCAAATGCTGAGATATTCAGCAAAGAAAATTAAAAACTTTTCAAATTAGTATAATAACGCTAAATGAAAGCGCGACAGTGCTATGAGGAAGCAAGTATGTGTATCACATATTTACATGCATATTTATCATAATAATACCGTAATGTACGTTTCGGCGCTAAAAGATATGCAAGAGAATTCATACGTGAGTTTATTTGGAAGAGAGTGAATATATTTGTAGGTGTATAAAAAGATGGTGTTGTAGTGGCAAAAAATATCAGATAATTTCCGATAATATAGACCCCGCTGTGGTGTGGAAGTTTCACCCATACTCACTGCAAAAATGGGAGATTTTTATACTTCACCTCTCTTTGTTAGTCAGCATTGAGATTTGGTATAAAAATATTTCAAAAAAAACCTAAGGTTATTAGAAAAGTGAGTATGTGTTATCACCTAGTAGATGTTATTATGTGGCCCTGTGTAGCAGTAAGAATTAGAAGAGTTAATTTCTTTTGAAGTCTTCTAGTGGCAGGGTTATTGTTACGAGGTTGGACCATAAAGGTGTCAAATTAGTAGTGTTGGAGAGTTAGATGAGAAAAATTTTTAGTACATTAAGACTCGCAAGTTAGTAGTATATGCAATGTACACCAATACAATATAGGAAGCCTATTTTTTAGGAACAATGACGTTTTAATCGGCAAGAATACGTCTTCAACTCACTCATTAAAGAGGTTATTTATATTCAGATCGATATTTCAAAAACTGAAGGACTAGTTCGCAGCTCATCATGCAGTTCATTTATATATATACTTTGTAGAGTCTCCGACGTTTCCTTCTAGGTGTTACAAACTTCATGGCAAACTTAGTATACCCTGTTCAGGGTAAAATTAACTTAGAAATTAAGGGGTTGGGCAAGTACAGGATTTTCAAAAATTATACTTTAGGGACCTAAAAATAATATTCAATTCTTACATATATGAAAAAAATTAAATTTTACAGTATAATTTTATGTTGTATTAAACAGTTTGGTTTAGTTAGTTTCAGCACGTAAACTTTTAAACGCGTTTTTGACGACAAATTTGCTTTCAAATCGTGAGACGATAGTACTCGGCGATTTCAACGATTTGCAAACAAAAAAAAAAATTTAGTTGGTTTAAAGCACACTTTAGGCTCCTGAAATTATTATTAAATTGGTAGAATGGTGCACAAAAATTAATTTTAATAACTTTTCCAAATTGGCAGTAGTTTTTTGAGTCACCTCTTTGGAAGAAACAATAAATAACGAATATATATACAATATTTTGTTTAATTAATCTTGAAAGAGAATTTTCCTCTTTGCTAAATTTAAGAATAAATTGTCAAAGCTAGGCCTTACTTGGAGCTCTAGAGTAACCTATGTTATTAACTTTGACAATGTATGGGTGTATAAAGTATAAGACTTAAGGTCAATAATAAACAATAATTGTCAGTATTTGCCTTCATCAGTCTTAAATATTTGATTTTTCAAACATATGAGTCAACAAATCTAAAATAATTTTGGGCTAAAAAAAAAAACCAAAATCATCAATTACTTTTCTACACATATAATATTTTCATAGACGGATTCCCTACATTCGAATTCCACACTTACCCAAACTCAAGTCGTAGGCACAAATATAATCGGATGTTGTGAATTGATAGGTTAATGTTGTTTTGCCAACACCCGAAGCGCCAAGCATTGCTATTTTATAGGCGGGTATCGGCACTTTGCCTACATCCTGTTTCTCCGTAGACTCGAAAATATTGTCACCGGATATATGTGATGCATTGCTGTGTAAAATGAAAAAGAAAACGGGTGTATAAAACCGTGAGGCAAAGATAAAATTGAATTAGGCGGCGTTTATGCTATTAAACGCTTATTGATTTTTTAACAAGTTAAATAACCACAAACACCAACAAATCAAATGCTTGTAATTGCATAGAATAGGTGTGATTGTTTGTACTAGGTAGTACATGTCGACACGACGTTTGAATATATTACAACGTAGCATAATTGAGTTAACAACAATATGATAGCATTAAACCCACCTGTTGTTCCGGTGCTCCTTGCCGCTGTTGGAAGTGCCCGTCGACGTAACCGAGTTTATTGAACGTGATCGGCGGCTTCTGAGCGAATAGCAGATGCAATCAGATGAAATGGCGGCGGTTGACACGCCGTCAAATGATGATTTTGTGAGTGGAAAAAATGGAAGAAATTGAGAAAAGCAAGTAAGTTAACATTAAACGTGCGATGGCATAAAATTGTGTAGATGCGAACGACGAGCTAAAATCAGAATTTAACTTTTAAAGGTTTTCTCTAGCAAGTAAGTACAAGTATGTATTTATGTAAGTACGCGGACTGTGTGATAAGGCTGTGTGCTTTTTTAATGCTTTACAAGTTGTCAGATGTCATGAACTACTGTCAAGCTGAGTAAGATACGTCATGGATGCTGGCAACTAGTGATTACAGCTTGGGCATTGTAAGATATAGCAGAAGTATTCTGGGACTCTAAACTATTAGTTTTTGATCGTATATACACAAGTGGTTGCTCAAATGAAATTGCATTCAATTTCTACTATACAAATATTAGTATCCTATTATGATCGTAGAAAGAAATTGTGTGAGTAACTGAGTACTTAACACATTTCTGTTGAGAGAATATTATCCGTGATTATTTTGTTTTAATCTTCGGTTGACATAAAAAATATTTGAACAGCAAAGCGGTCACTTTTTTGAATGGTTTTGTAATCGTGAACGAAATAGAGATGACACCAGAAATATAGCAATATTTTGAAAGAAAACATATCTAACATATCTGCGCGAATATGTACCAAGAAGACCAAGTGGATAAAAAATTTCAGAGCTTGGTTTTTCTTTTTGGCGTCAGTTACAAATTCATCACTCGGGACAGTATTCAGATTAAGTAATCTAGTTTTGTTTTTGGGGTTTAACCTCTTGGTATGTTATTTCCAGAGTAATCTTTGAATAATACAATATTTCCAGGTTTAAGTGATCCGGAAGAGTCAATATTATAAAATAAGACATTTGTTTGGGCCAAAGTTGGTTCAATAAAATTGTCATTGGCTTAACACTTTTTGGGGAATGTTAGATCAATTTGAATAAAAATGAACTGCTTGTGTTAAAAATGACTGCTATTCTATATACCACATAATAAATATACATACAAGTATATTGAGAAGTTAGACGTATGCTAGTCATAAAATAGTCGCTTATAGGTATAAATGATCATGGATTTATCATACCGCCCCTATATCAATGTGAATGTCTTCCCCTGGTGCCTTTGTGAAAAAGCTGCTGCGATTTAAATATTTAATTTTAACTGACATGAATATCCTTAACGTCATGTGTATGTCTTACGTCTAGTCAAGTCGCGTCTGCTGCATGAGCACTTCTGCATTTGCCTAAATGTATATATAATATATCTAAGTATATTTACTTATAATCTTTTTATGTCGTCTGCTTTATGACATTTTCAACTACTTCTCGCTTCACTCGCTACATTCTGTTTTATTTTGTCAGCCGCCTAACGTGTCTATTGATGTGTCTATCTGTTTACTTACCGCAGGGAATCACCCAAATTGCATACACCATGCGACGTGATGCTGAAACTCCGCAGGCGATAATATTCCAAATCGAGGTCGGCACAATGTATTGCTGCACGTCGCGTATCGGCGAGACGTGGCTAAAAGTAAATAAACATACAGAGACGAGTACAGGATAAAAGCGCTAGTAAAATCACATTAAAATGAAGCCGCAAGTGTTTAGCTGAGTCGGGTTGCATACTTAGTTAAGATGAACTAGAAGTGTATGAATAATGAAATGAGTTGTTGTGAAAAGAACATCAAAAGCGGTTGGGAAGTTGCGAAAAAAAATTTACTGCGACATTGGTCTATTCATATGGCAAGGTTGCTATTCTTTATGGTTATTGTTATTATAGTTATTATTTTGTGATAGTAAAAAGAGTCAGCCAACAAAATGAATATGATGAATGTGGTTGAAAGCTTTTTCTTTTTATTCAATCTTCGTTAAAAAATATTTATGTAATGAAATTAAATTTTGCTGGAAATCAGCAAGATGGCATTATAACTTTTTATACTCTCGCAACCTGTTGCTACAGAGTATAATAGTTTTGTTCACCTAAAGGTTGTTTGTATCACCTAAAACTAATCGAGTTAGATATAGGGTTATATTATATATATATAAATGATCAGGATGAAGAGACGAGTTGAAATCCGGGTGACTGTCTGTCCGTCCGTCCGTCTGTCCGTCTGTCCGTTGATTGAGATATATTTATGAAACTTGGTAGACATGTTTCTTGGTACCGTGAGAGGGTTGTTATTACAGATGGGCGTAATCGGACCACTGCCACGCCCACAAAACGCCATTATTCAAAAACAAATAAATTGCCATAACTAAGCTCCACAACAAGATATGAGACTCTTATTTGGTATACAGGATCACAATAGGTAAGGGCATTTGCAGTTTAATTTTTTTTTAAAGTGGGCGTGGCCCCGCCCCTAATAGGTTTAATGTGCATATCTCCTAAACCGCTAATGCTATAATAACAAAATTCACTGGCAGCAAATGTTTTTAGAACCTCTACCTACAGTGTAGAAATAGTTGAAATCGGGTGGCAACTCCGCCCACTCCCCATATAACGGTACTCTTAAAAAATACTAAAAGCGCGATAACCGAAGCACTAAACAAGCCAGAGACATTAAATTTTATCTCTGGGATGGTATGAGATGACTCTATAGGAACCACGCTCAAAATTAGTCAGTGGGCGTGGCGCCGCCCACTTTTGGGTGAAAACCCATATCTTGGGATCTGCTTGAGCGATTTCAACCAAGCTCGGTGCATATCGTTCTTTTCATATTTCTATGTTATAGTGCGAAAATGGGCGAAAACGGACTACAACCACGCTTATTTTCCATATAACACATTTTCAATTCCATCTGATTCTTTCACTTTCCACTATGCATATCACGCAAAAATGATTATATCGAGGTAAAACTTTGCGTGAATAATACGTTTAAAGTATGCCACCAAGTGACCAAAAATTGTCTAAATCGAACCAAAACTGTTCAAGCCTTAAGTAGTAAATATGTGGACCCCAGTGCCTATAGTTGGCCTTCTACCGAAAATATCAGTCAATCCACAAAGAAATCTCAAACGAGTATACCATTTGACTTTGCGAGAGTATAAAATGTTCGGTTATATCCGAACTTTGCCCTTCCTTACTTGTTAATAATAATATTATTATTAGAAATAATATGGAGTCTAAACTTTCGTGCATGCTTCGATTCTGTTATGGTTTTAATGTAGTCCAGAAGACTTTGAGGTTAAAAATAGGTATAAGAATTTCAAGATCAGTTAAAAGAAAATTAAAACGAAAACTGTGAATTGTGTTAGACGTAAGAAAAAACGTTAACTTTGTTTGCAGCGAAGCTATAATACCCTTCACAAACACAACACATTCCTTACAAGAATTTGATTTTGATCGTTCAGTTTGTATAGCAGATATATAATATAGTGGTTCAATCTAAAAAATAAAAAATTGGGAATTGCACCATTGCTTTAAACAATAAGCCATGCCAAATTTTTTGATGTTATCTCATCAAATAACAGCGGTTATAACCAATGAGAAACTTCTTGAGGAGAAAGGGACGTGTGTAAAATTTCAGATCGATATCTATATAACTCAGGGATTAGTTCGCGTATATATAGACAGATGGACAGACGGACAAGGCTAAATCGACTCAGTTTGTCATGCTGATCAAGGCCGACAAAGAGTAGCCTTATTTATCCGGAGTTAATAAAAATACAGAATATGACCTTTCTTAACTTCGAGTGAAAGAACGAGACGCTACTTAATAACCTTTCTATTGGAGAGAGGGTTCGACTTAAAAAGCTTTTCTCATGACAGTCGGGTCTATGTAATCGGAAGAAGCCTGCAACTTGTACCGGCTTGGCACTGTCGACTCTGCAGCATTTCTTTAAATTATTTCAGGAATATTTTTTGCGGCAATAGCAACAACAGGGAGTTGGCGAATAAGAAGTACTGAACAGCGGAGGTAAGGTTGTATTCTTTTAGTTCCTGTGAATGAGGGTAAAGTAAGTTTAAATAGTGCTAAGACGTTGCAGTTTTTTGAACTGCTTGTGTCCACCATATTACCAAATAGTTTAAGTGAGCGAGATAAAAGAGACTGACAGCAGACCTCATTAAGCCCGAATTAAGAAGCATCTTCTTTCTTTCCTAAGTTAGCGTCAATTCCCAAGAAGTAGGGCTTAACACATTTATCTTTCCCAACATTTTTCTCTTGAATATCTATACCCTACAGGGCACAAAAAGTCATTATTTTACTTCTTGATATGTACGAGTATTTTGTTAGCATTGCAATACTCTAACGCATTCAGACTCCTAATTCAGACAGTTAATTGTCAAGTGAATAATACTCGGAAACTAAGCTTTAGTCAAACCACTTCTACGTATTCACATTAAGGATCTATTAATATTGATAGTCAAATTTTATGGCTGCTAGTGGATCTCTATAGTATAGTAAGTAACAGCCTATATAAATGTGTACTAAATGAAACACAGTCTTTGGGGTGCGTAGCACATTTACTCGCCGAATTTTCCTACTGAAATCATAGTTCGGACGGTTAATACTGTTATAACTAAAAAGTTCCCAATGGTCAAATATTATTAATGTATAATTGTAACTTTTACAAACTGATATAAAAATTACACAATATACAAATACATACAAATTAATATATGTATAGGAGCACGGTCCGATAATAAGTCAGCGTCACCACCCGATGACGCTTATATTGCCAGAGCAAACTATTATCGTGTAGTATATTTCCGTAGATGGCTACTGTTTGTTTTGACCGTGTGTGCCGATTTTGGAAAAATGGAAAAAATCGTGTAGTGAAATCAGATAATGTTTGGATGCCCTGTACGGTAGCTCTTTTTCGTGGGTCATACTCGTATACTGCATGTACAATATATTAGGCAATAGAAAGAGAAAATATATGCAATGGATGCTCGGTTTGCTTAGTGTGTGATACCCTTACCTGTCTGTCTGAAATATCGATGTAAAATTTTTTGAGAATTGTCAGAATCGCTGCTATCGAACCACTAAGTGTGGCATATAATTGCTTTACAAACTGATTGATCAAAATCAAGTCCTTGTAAGAAAGACGTTTTTATTTAAGAAATTATCTTCAAGAAATTTGGCATGGGTTATTATCCAAGGCGGTGCTAATATCTCCGAAAAGGTTTGGCAGAATCGCTGATATTAGACCACTATAGCAATAAGCTGCCTTACAAACTGACTTATACAAATCAAGTCCTTGTATGAAAAGCGTTTTTATTTCACAAATCATCTTCACCGAATTTTTCACATATTATGGTTACACTGCAATCTCCGAACAAATTGTTCAGATCGAATCACTGTAGCATACAGCTACCATTCAAACCGGTCGATCGAAATGAAGATAAAGATCGTGTTATACCCTTTTCTGCTTTAAAAAATTCACTTGTGAAAGATGTGTTGGCTTTGTTGTGACCAAATGTAAAAAAGTCACTTCTCGGGACTTCCCGAAAAAGTACAACAGTTTTCGAACGGGTTAAAAAAGTTCGAAAATCGCTCGATTTAGTGTATCGAGTGTGACCTAAAGAAGACTATCGTGAGAAATGAATCACCATTTTTCGTTTCGTTTGTGTTTTATTTTGTGGGCCGAATAACTATTGGATCACCTTCGCTTATGCAATTATATAAATATGTTCCACGTTAGTAGTTAGCCACATGCAATACGCCCACATTTACATTGTTTTGTCAGTGAACAGCTGATGCAATAAATTCACAATTTTCTCACTACCATGATTTCGAATATGATATTTTTCGTGCGCATCCAAGCGTTTACATAGCTGATAGTTGGCTTTGAGGCGAGTCAAATATTGATTTAAAAACTTTTATTTATCTTTGCAGGTTCGCTGACCTAAAAACGAGGATTCTCAAAGATTGCTCGTATGTGTGTGTGTGTGTGCGTATGAGCGTATGAGCATGCATAAGCGAAATTTGATAAAGAAACGGAGAAAAAAGGTAAACATAAAAGTGGGCAAAAGCGCATGCACACATTCGCATATTTATTTGATGTAAAACGTATACAGTTAAGCGTGTGTGTGTGTGCTTTGGGTGCCTTGTTAAAAATAAAGCCGTACCCATCTATACATATATATATTTATATATACACCTCTATGTATATGTGAGTATGCTTGCATAAATTGTGCTGAGAGTTGAGCTATTCAGTCGAGCGGCAGAGATTGCTGTCAGTCGGTTTCATATTACTA
This sequence comes from Bactrocera oleae, assembly GCF_042242935.1. Taxonomy (NCBI): domain Eukaryota; kingdom Metazoa; phylum Arthropoda; class Insecta; order Diptera; family Tephritidae; genus Bactrocera; species Bactrocera oleae. The sequence continues at coordinate 38,854,267 of NC_091539.1, read as the reverse complement.
GCAGCTTAACTGTAGCCCTACTGCCAAAAAGCGCCAAATAAATTGGAGAAAAATGTAAAATATAAATTGTTGCATATATTTGTGTGTGTTTAAATAACTGAATATTAAATTTGTGGCGAACGTAGAGCCAACACTATACCAATTTGTTCCTTCTGGAAATTCATATGAAACCGTCGGTCCAGAATTGAAAACAAACAAGCCAAACTGTAAAAACAGAGAAGCCATAAAGTTGTAATATTTTTGTCTATAATAATTCGTATAAATGAATTTAACTTTTACACGAACATAGAAACAGTTATTTATAGATCGACTCAACAAATTTTGGTTAATGTTTTAGGTATGAAGTTTGCCAATGTTAGACTCGTTCCAAAAGACCAGAAAGCGCTCCCACATTCTAGCATGATTGTGACTGACGTTTTAGCCAAACACGAAACGAGAGTCATCTTTCAGCTACCGTACTCGCCAGATTTGATTCCCTGTGACTTTTTTCTGTTTCCGAGACTGAAAAATACGCTTTGGGGAATGTACCATAAGTCTATCGACTATGTGTATTGTAAATAAAGAAATTGTAGCACCGTAGGATAATTGGTTCAAAAGATATGATATTTTAAGTAACGCAAGTTTTGGTAAATTGAAAAAATTAATTAAAAGAAATTTCGTGTGTTAAGAGGTTGGGCCAGTTTGGGATTTCCAAAAGCTCAATCATTTTTAGCTGAAAGTATCGTATACTTTTAGGGTTCTAAACATATTATTGAATTTGCAGAATAGTTAAAAGATGTTTTGCTAACTTATCGGCTATAGTGTTGAATCGTTTGGGTGAGTCATTTTCAGTACTTAAAAATTTAGACACCTTTATCCCGAAATCAGGCGACAATAGTACTCGCAGATTGTTGCCCAAATCTACTTTAAATTTTAATCGTATCTTTAACCTAACATTATCCAGTAAACTGTGTACATTTTTCTTATTATTGGAAGTCAACAAAAAATATTTTATACACTAAAAAAGTACATCTTTAATAAAATCTGAATCAAAGAGCTTCGATTCCTTCTTCCAAATCCCAGAATAAAATGTCATTTTTAAACGGCAAACCTAGTGTGAAATTTGAAAAAAAAAATTATATATACATATTAAAACATACTAGTTTTTGAATTACAGCCATTTAAAATGTAGCCGCTCAGTTTATCCAGCTTGATCAGTTTAATTTTAAACACGTTTTTCTCCAAACAGGATTTTTCGAGTTAGCTGCAGGGATAACTCGAAGACAAATTATCCGATCATTCTGAATGTTCTGTATATAATGACCTATCGGTTTTTTGATCTGATCAAAAATCGAATTATCACAGGCCAAAACGACCAAAATTAAACATTGTTTTTTTAAAACGCCGCCATTTGGTCAATTTTTGATTTTTTTATTTTCATTGTACGGTAAATATCTTCTTCTTTAACGAAAACTTTTTATACTCTCGCAACCTGTTGCTACAGAGTATAATAGTTTTGTTCACCTAACGGTTGTTTGTATCACCTAAAACTAATCGAGTTAGATATAGGGTTATATATATATATAAATGATCAGGATGAAGAGACGAGTTGAAATCCGGGTGACTGTCTGTCCGTCCGTCCGTCCGTCCGTGCAAGCTCTAACTTGAGTAAAAATTGAGATATCTTTATGAAACTTGGTATACATGTTTCTAGGTACCGTGAGAGGGTTGGTATTGCAGATGGGCGTAATCGGACCACTGCCACGCCCACAAAACGCCATTAATCAAAAACAAATAACTTGCCATAACTAAGCTCCGCAATAAGATACAAGACTGTTATTTGGTACACAGGATCACATTAGGGAGGGGCATCTGCAGTTAAAACTTTTTTTAAAAAGTGGGCGTGGTCCCGCCTCTAATAGGTTTAATGTGCATATCTCCTAAACCGCTAATGCTATAATAACAAAATTCACTAGAAGCAAATGTTTTTAGCACTTCTATTGACGGTGTGAAAATAGTTGAAATCGGGTGTCAACTCCGCCCACTGCCCATATAACGGTACTGTTAAAAACTACTAAAAGCGCGGTAAATCAAGCACTAAACACGCCAGAGACATTAAATTTTATCTCTGAGATGGTATAAGATGACTTTATAGGAACCGCGTTCAAAATTAGACAGTGGGCGTGGCACATCCCACTTTTAGGTGAAAACCCATATCTTGAGATCTGCTCAACCGCTTTCAACCAAATTCGGTGCATAACGTTCTTTTCATGTTTCTATGTCATAGTTCGAAAATGGGCGAAATCGGATTACAACCGCGCTTACTTCCCATGTAACACCATTTTCAATTCCATCTGATTCTTTCACTTTCCACTATGCAAATCAGGTAACAATGATTATATCGGGGTAAAACTTTGCGTAAATAATGCAATTAAAGTAAGCCACCTTGCGGCCAAAAATTGTCTAAATCGAACCAAAACTGTTCAAACCCCTAAGTACTAAATATGTGGACCCCAGTGCCTATAGTTGACCTTCTACCGAAAATACCAGTCAATCCACAAAGAAATCTCAAACGAGTATACCATTTGACTTTGCGAGAGTATAAAATGTTCGGTTACATCCGAACTTAGCCCTTCCTTACTTGTTATAAGTAGGTTTCATCAAAATACCTGAATATTTCAAAACAATCAATGCAGTAGTTTTTGTTAATTTTTTATGGCTCTAGACAATTATGTTTGATGGTCTAAAGATATTTTAGCCAAGATGTTGGACTGTTGACGAATAGTTGGGCATGCGAAAGTTTTGTTTATTCCAAATTTATGGGATAGTAATAAATTAATTCGATAAGTAAAAACTATGAACAGCGAATAGTTTTGGAATGTCTGAAAAACGAAATCGCCGAAATACGTCTTCATTTAAAGAAAAGCAATGTGCTCAGGCAAATCAATAAAAATAATTTTTCCATGTAAGCACTTTACTCCGATCATTCGATTCTATACAATTTCTTCGGAGATTGCATAATTGTCTTAATTAAAATTAAAAATAATCCATGCCAAATTTCGTGAAGATACCTCGTCAAATGAAAGAGTTTTCCATACAGGCACTTGATTCCGATCGTTCAGTTTGTATAGCAGCTATATGCTATAGTGATCCGACCTAAACAATTTTTTTGGCGATTATATTGTTGCCTTAGAAGAAGACTCATGGCAAATCTCGTGAAGATACAAGTACTATATGCCGCATTATATGCAATAGTTCCGTTCCGACAAGTGAGCAGCTTCTTAGTGAGAAAAAGACAGGTGCAAAATTTCAGATCGATAGCTTAAAAACTGTGGGACTAGTTTGCATATATACAGACAGACAGACATGGCTAAATCTTACATTTACTCATCATGCTGATCATTTATATATATATTTCATAGGGTCTCCGACGTTTCCTTCTGGGTGTTACAAACTTCGTGGTAAACTTAATATACCCTGCTATTAAAGTAAAAGATTCCCAAGGAAAAGCTTGTTCAAGGACGACAATATTTCATAATTAGCTTTAGTTCAAGCCAAATCTACCATTGAATTGAGTATTGTTTGATATGTTGAGGCAACTAAAACAACAAATAAGTACACTGAAGTGCTGCAAGTAAGTCATTAAAAGGCAAACGGAAGCACAGTTCGGAATCAACCCGGCAAGCGTTTATTTTTTTCTGCATTGCTTGCTTTGCTCTTCATTGCATTGTTTTGTGAAAATATTTGCTGTTAAATTTGTGTGTTGTTGCAAGGGATGGGTTGTCCATGTAACACGTGCGTATATACCCATTTGGAATTTATATTATAGTATTTATAATTTTTTGTTTTCTTGAATGTCAGTATTTTTTTCAAAGGAATTATGAGAGTTATCGCCTTCTCAATGCACCAGAATGAAAAAGGATAGACTTGATTTAAGCCATAATATTTAAAAGAATAATTTAAAAACAATATCACGAAGTCATAAATCAATGAAAACTCATTATAAAATATATAAATCGTTTTCACCTAAATAATTAATATTTTACCTCCTCTTACAACACTTTTTCCAACATGGAATTTTCAGCTACAATAACAAAACAACCATCCGTTCAACTATGATTTCAACACACGTGCATTCACTTTGACCTAGGCTCATAAAAACAATTTTGAGTTTATATTTACCTTTCTACTTTCAGCTGGCATACTCGAGGTGCGCATCCGTTGACGCTGTCGACTGCCCTGCAGCTGTGCAATGGTCGCTGAACTGCTGTGTAATATATTGGAGGCGGCACGATGCACACCGCTTGTGCCCACATTGACGACTGCGCCCACGCTTCCAATGCCGCTTTCGATTACATCTAGCTCATAGTGGCTATCATTCAAGCCGTTATTCTTGTTATTGTTGCCGTTGCCGTTGCCGTTACCGTTACCGCCGTTGTTATGCTGATGGTTCATGGTTGGCGAATCACCAGTCCGCAGTATGTCACTGACCATTTCACCAGCACTTGTTGCAGTGTCTTCCAACACCGAAGCGAGGGCCGACGATGAGCCACATAGCAAATCCATATTTGTGGCTATACTGCCACCCATACCTGCAACGCCGCCGCCGCCACCAAACAGTAGCGGTGTGGCCGAAGAGTACTGTGGGGAGACCGCACCAGACATGGCTTGTTGAAAGGTGAGCACACCGGCACTGCTACCACTGCCGCTGCCGCTACCACTTCCGCCACTGTCGATGCCCATGGAGTGCAGTGAGGGCAGGCGTGCTGGTTTGCCGCTCACTGGTGATTTTGCCAAAGTGATGCGGTCGCTGTGAATGTGTGAATTTATTTGTTAGTGGAATTGCTGACAAAAAAATGGTATGGCATTTAATTAAATAACTTAATGGCTATGGGAATTAGCAGCATTATATTGTTTGTACGAGTTTTTTGTGTTTGGCTAGTTGGCGGAAATGTAAAATTTATTAAGCTATGTGAGGATTGGTGTATATGTTTGTTTATTTAAGACACCAGAATGGATTCAATCAAATTGCGAGAGATATAAATTTCATTCAACAATTGTATTTCGTATTTTAACTGAGGCTTGTATCTCTCCTGGCGGTTGAGGTGCGCAAAGATATCACTCTAACATATATGTAGAATATATCATTAAAACCTTCAATCATTTCAGAAAATAGCCGATAACAAAATATCGTCTTCTATCTTACAGTGCGAGTATATAGTTGGATCTGATGAAGAAAACATTTAGTAAAATTGAAAAATTGCCATTGTAGGTTATTTTTTTAATGATATAACTGCTTTTTATAGTTCGATATATCTAGAGTTTAGAAAACACAGGTTGGTTGGGTATGTTTTTCTAAAATATCAAGGGTAAATTTTTGAAATTATCTTATTAGATTGCGGTAAAGAAAAGAGATATTATCCAAGGAAACTAAACGCGATTCTTAAAGAGGCCGATTTTTTGGATTGTGCTGGATTTATTATTTGCGTGGATCGATTATTTCTCCAACCCTTTTTAATATTGTATTTCGTATGTTGAGCTTGCAAACAATTTTGTATTAAACCGTTATACACAGGTTGAGAGCTCTTCTATAAAAATATAATAAATGAATTCTGGTTATATGTTACAATATATTTCATTACTTAAAAGTTATTGGTTTCCACCACCATATAGTATGTACATATATATATATACGTATATAAGGCCTAGAAAAGGTAAATACATTTTAGTTTCGTCGATTCCGTTTCCGTGATTTTGATGTCAAAGATGCACCAAGAACTGGAAGCCCAATTGTCGAGAATATCTTTAAAATAATGGAAATCGTCCGACCGTCAGGTAAGCACTGTTTCGATTACCTAAGAGCCGTTTGGAACCTCTTAAATAAGACTGGACGCATTAAGAACGTGCGCCACAAGAATTAATGTAAAAAATATCTATTCAATCTGTGAATCGCGAAATAGATAAATAGAAAAATCTGACAGTTAGTCTTATTGAGTTTTTATCAAACTTTTTGTATTTTGAAACAAAGAAAAAAGCTTGTAATGTAGTTACTCTGACAAAAAATCAAGTTCGGTTGCACCGAAGGTAGAATACCCTTCACAAAAAAGATTTCATACAAGAAATTAATATTGATCGCTCGATTTGTATGGAAGCTATATGCTATAGTAGTTCGATGTGAAACATTTTTTTGGATCTTGTTTCATTGCCTTGAATGATAATCCAAGTGAAATTTCGTGAAAGCATCTTATCAAATAAAAAAGTGTTTCGTACAAGAACTTTACTTTGATTGTTGTATGGCAGCTATATGCTATATTCGTCCGATATCGGCGGTGCCGACAAATGAGAAGATTTTTGAAGAGAAAAGGATATATGCATAATTTAAGATCGATATATAAAAAACTGGGGGCGCAGTTCGCGTATATATAAACAGACGGACTTGTCTAAATCAACTCAGTTACTTCGTGGCAAACTTAATATATCATGTTCAGAATATACAAATGACATAAGGCCAGGATGAGTCCGCGAATAGTTGCCAAAAAAAATGTGACTAATGAAACTTATATTTATACATATTTGAAGTACTCCCGATGTCCATTCCTTAAAGATTATGAGTACAATTTATTGCAGGGTAATTACTCCGATTATATTCACTATAAAAATTGAAGGTAAACAAGAGGTTGGATTTTTCATAATTTACTATTGAGTTGAAATTTTCTGGTTTCTGTAGTGATAAATGGTATATGTGCCTATATTTTATGGTTAAAAATTTCTGAAAACTATGAACATTTTACATGTTATCAAACTAGAACTGCGAAAGCTTTTAAATATTACTTTGGTATATACTTGAAATGTCCTAAAAGAAAATCCTTCTACTTATACTCCTTTATCCGTCACACAGTAATATTTGATATACTGTAAGCTTTGAGTACATTAAGGCCATTCTTTTTCAGTATCCTAATATCCACAAATTTTTTGCTGCTCTCTTCAGTCTTTACTTTGGCAGCCACAGGACGGTTGCCCTTTTGATAGCTCTTTCATATACGTTCTCCTGCAGACATTCGCCATGAATGGCTTTACTTTATTTCCACCTCGAGCCGAATTTGTTTTTTTAAATCGCCGCATGGACACGTGCTTTACTGCGGTGTGTACAGACCACATAAACTCATTTTATCCATATTTTTGCTCGACTACTCGCCTCTGCGTGCAACTATGTGCGTATGTGTGTGGGAAGTGGATATTATACTAGAAAAGGTTGTGCATGCTATCTAATAAATATGGCAACAATATTGCTGGCCGTTGCACGCAATATCAATAAGCTCGACTAGGTACTTATGTGTGCGCCTACCTGGGCGTATGAGTAATTCGTAGCGAAGAATGTGTGATACATTGCATTGCATACTAACTCCAGTAAGTGCATACGAGCATATATACATATATGAAACTGTATGCAGTCTTAACGGTAAAGCATACTTCAAAAACATTCCACGAAAAATTGTATTACTAAGTTGTTGGCTAGAGCGGCTTCTGCAGGTGTGCTTAGTGAGGAGCGGAAGCACTTTTGCGCCCACGAAGTGGACATTATTGCGGCATTTTGCTTCAGCGTGTCTTTAATGGTTTATTGCATGCGTGTATAGTTTTCAATGCACGAGTGTACTCAGCAAAGTTTTAGCACATTCACTTTACGGTGAAGTTGGGGAATCAGCTCCTAGACTTTGTGACCGCATGAAATGTAATTACCAATTACGGTTTGTGGTGCAAAGTGCCTTTAACGATTTGAAGTTTTCACTAAGCAATTTTGAGGCATTTAATGTGGAATATCTCGTACGCATTTTGCATAAAAACTGTCTTCTGAAGTAATTTTGAGTTGAAGATTTCATTCGAAAATATGGCTTTATATAATGAGTTTTTATTTAAGATCTAGAAAGGTAATATAATTACATATATTATGAACGGGGTATATTAACTTTGCCACAAAGTTTGTAACACTCCGAAGGAAATAACGAGATGAGCTGAATTGATTAAGCCATGTAAGCCTGTATATAGTCCTCAGTTTTTGAGATATCGATCTGTATTTGCCCTTATCCTTTATTGAGCAAGATGTAGTTCATTTGTCGGAATAGCCGATATTGGAAAATTATAGCATATAGCTGCCATACAAACCGACTGATCAGAATCAAGTCCCTGGATGTATTTGAGGAATTATCTTCACGAAATTTGGCATGGATTATATTCCAAGGCAACAATCTCTGAACATATTTTTTAGATCGGATCACTAAGGGTTATATCTGAAATACAATTAAACGAAACTGACTGAAAACTTTCGTATACAAAAACATATAATTGCCCATAACACAGTCGAATATTCTGAGTTCAAAGAGAATAGGTCTTTAGAGATCATACCTCTAATTGGTATCGAGTGCAAATACTCTGAACAGTTGCCCAACATGCCTACAAACCATGCCATAGGAGAAATATGGTAAAAACAAATAAGGAAGGGCTACGTTCGTATGTAACCGAACATTTTATACTTTCTCAAAGTCAGATGGTATACTCGTTTGAGCAGGGTCTTGAACAGTTTCGGTTCGATTTAGAAAATTTTTGGACACAATTGTACGATTTTTATTCAAGTTACAGCTTGCACAGACGGATGGATGGACAGACAGTCAGTTGAAATATTTAAAGTGATACTGACGTTAGTTTCCAAAGAAAATCTTGTATAACATATAGCCAATAGAAGCTCAAAAGAAGTTGTCAAGAAAGAGCGTATACCTATTAATACCATTCGTATTAGTTTAATGCTGCTGTACACCCTAGAGATAATATCCTTCTCTTTGATTACAAAAACTTCACTGAAGCTTAAATTATTTCTGTTTTAAAATATATTAAAAAAAAAAACAAATAAAATGATAGCTGCATTCATTGATTGCCATGCGCTTCTATTTCGTAGAAGTTTTGATTTTGATAAGAAATATAATTTAAATTATTACTTTTAAATTCTCGAACAAATCATTTCTCATATTTCATTGCTGGAAAATATCTAATTATTTATTCCTTGTCTTTTTGTTTGTTAAATTTGTTTACTCTTTAACTTTAATCCTTGTGCTGCAAAAGCTTCTTTCCTTGCTGCCAAAAAGTTTTCTTTGTAGCAAATTATCAGGATGGGAATGCTAAGCCTTTGGGCGTTTTTCTTATGTTCCTGTTTGCTTCATTATTTCGCTACTATGTTTCGACTGCTTCGGCTTATAACTTGTTCTCCTTACCTGCGATAGACTAATGGAATTAAAACTCTAATCCATTGCTTTTCTGAATCTAAATAATAAAGTGAGATTTTGTATAACTGAGATTATATTTGCAAGTTTAGAAAGAGGAAAGGAGTGATTGCACTTCTGCTATTTGGGGAACAATAAGCTGATACTAATGCCATTTACAACTAGTTATTAGATCAAATATCAGATAATTAATAATTAACGATCCATTTTCGTTGTTGAGCAGCAACTCTGCAAACCTAAAAAATAACTATACTCAACTCATCACTCTTTCAAAGCTTCTAGCATGCGGTAACTAATTTTCTGAATACCGTTACTTACCACGTGTCTTTATTGCATAATATTATAAAACTTAGAAGTGAATAAATTATTAAAATGTGTTAAAGTTTAAATTCTCTCCCGATCTCAGTCGATTTGGTGAATACTCTAATTACCCCAGGGTCGATAATTTTTCAAAGCCAAAAATCTCATAGTAGGATGAAACCTATTGGTGAAGGAAGATGATATAACTAAAATGAAATGAAAGAAAATTTACTGTCGATCTTAGGTTGGGAAGAGAAAAGGAAAGTGTGTGGATTGTAGCGATGCAGTGAATAATAACATGTGTCAACTTTCGTGAAAATACCTTGTCAAATAAAAAATGATTCCATATAAGGAATTCGATCGGTCAGTTTGTATGGCAGCTATGCGCTATAGTGGTCCGATATCAGAGGTTTCGACAAATGAGCACCTTCTTAATAAGAAAAGGACTAGGGACTATATACAGACAGACATATATACTTTGCAGCGTCTCCGACGCTTCCTTTTGGGAGTTATAAACTTCGTGGCAAACCAAAATCAAAAGCACGAACGATTATTGTACCGTTTTTTTTTTGTTTTTTTCCTTAACTTTTTCGAATTAAGGGGAGCAGCTTAGTTATTGATTGCAGTTATCATATTTGAATAATTTTCTATTTATTGAAATGCAATAAAGTTGATGTTCAGTGAAAAGAGAAAGGATACTATCCCTGCAATACAGAACTATTAAATTAGAACAGGCATATCAAACCGAAATTTTGCTTCAATTAAGACTCAGATTAATCCCTTTTGCATTAGCTCTATTCACTTTCATTACACTTATATTATTTTCCCATATTTATTTATAATTTTTTTCTTATTACTTACCGTGTTGCACTGTGCGCTAAATTTATTGTGCTGCCATCTGTTGTTGTTGCATGATGATTTCTCAAATTTGTAATATCTGCTAGAGTTGTACCCTCACCGCGATTATAACTAACATCGGAAGCCAATAGATTTGTAACGATGGATGAGGAACGACGTCTGGTGAGTAATGGTGATTTTTGCACACGCTTGGTCTGAAAAAGTTGATATACCATTTTATATGTGCATAATTATCTAACTCATAATAGTCTCTAACGAAATTTGAATTAAATAATTTAATTCTACCAAATGTTTTTTGAAAAATATGTTAGCAATATTTACGGCTTAAGAGTCGTCATATGGATCATTTTATCGTTTCTTGCTCAAATCACGATCGCTTTTCATATAAGGAGGGTTGAACCAAGGAAATATGTATATATACAGCTCGGAAAAGTATTTTATTAAACTTCATAAAACTACGCACTAGCAATACAATATTTTTTCCTACACGATTCTAAATCCTTAATAATTATATTATTTGAGAATCGTATGAGAATTCCAGTAGGATGTATATAGGTCATTCGCGTCATTAAACAAACTTTTCAAATTAAAACTACTCAAAATACAAGAATGAACACTAAGATGGAGCAGAAGAAAATTATTGAAGCCGAAACATTCAATACTAGGGCGAAGCAGAAACCATAATCAAGATGGATCGACGAATTAGAGGAAGACATGAAAAAGCTTGGTACAAAATATTGGCAAAATTCCCATGTGACCGAGATGTTTGGATGTAGCACGTACAGCGCTAAAACATGTAACACGCCAACAAGTAAGAATAAAACTTAAATTAATGGGGCTTAAAAGACTTCGTGGGCTCATTAAATACGTTAAAATATTAGTGGCTACCGATTAAAATATGAACGAATGTTTGATCCGCCTAGTGTGTACGAAATTCGTTTAATTGGGAAACATGTATGTCCTTGGTAATGTTGTGATAGTGATAAGCTTTGCCATCTGGAACTTAAAACTCCAAATTATGTTCGAAGTTTCGAAATGTTAAATAAATAATTAATTACAAGTATTTTGTGTATGTGTTTGCTATCAGATACAGATTAAGCTTCTCTCTTCACATTTCGAAAGCATTCATATTTTCATACCATAGAAATCCAGCACAATTCAACTCATTTGGTGTAAACTTGTAATTTGACCCAATTAATTGATGAAACGAAATTTCAAATATAAATACGCTTTTCAACTGCTATTTTATATAATGCCAACTTTTAGCTCTCGCATTGACTTATACACACCCGCCGCACAATCCAGCTCAAGCGAGAGCTCAGCGCAAATTCAATTCAACGCTGACCTCGTTCGCATGCAATTAATTGAAAGAGCCCATGTAAATGATATCCTGTTTTAAATACTCGTTTGACTTAATGCAATGAATGCGGGTGCACAGTGCCGAGCAGCGTTTACATCTGTGATGCTCTAGAAATCCAATAAATCTCTCAGTCAACCGGCGCTATTAACACGCATTTTAAACGCACTCCCGACCGCTTAAATACCCTACATTAAAATATATGTATGTGTGAGTGTACTTACGCTGGCACTATTGCGACCAGTGTTGCCCAATGTGACCGCAGCAGCTATGGCACCATTATGATTGCTGTTGCTGTTGTTAGCGTTCGCGCTAATAGCCGGCGCTGCGACGGCGTTGACAAAACTTGCGCTAGTAGCTTTTAATAGATCGCTGAATTTATTTACTGACGTCGAAGTTTTCGGGTGTGCCGTATGCAGGTCCATGTACAACAAGTTATTGGTTACATTAGCGGCAGTGTTGCCTGTGTTAGTGCTGGCCATGGTGGTGGGTGGCGCAGTCGGATTGGCCACACAACAAGGTGGTGTACCCGAAAGCGCCATTTTAAGCTCAGCGTCCACGTCAGCCGGGCCTGCTGGTTTAACTGTCGTCGCATCAAAGTTGTAATTACTGTTGCTGTAGCGCAACTCACCGCCCATACTGTTGCCAACACAATCGCCCACAACACCTCCGCACGACATCTCGATGGGCGCACCAGCCGCCGCTGCATTATTGCCAATGCCCGAGTTAGCGTTCGCACAGAGGCCGCCTCCAATGCCGGCGAGATTTATCGCTGATCCTAACATGCCACTTAGCGTGTTGAGATTTGTGCGACTGCCGGAAAGTAGGCCGCTCTGTTGTTGCACACGGTGCAGTACGGCCTCTTTGGTGTGGTAGGCGCCGAAGCCTCGTCCTTTCGGTGGCTGGGGGAGCGCGCGGTGTGGCAGCATTTGGTCTTTGCAACAGACGTTTGTTTGGGCGGTGGCGGCATTTGCTGTTGCTGGCCCTGTGGACTTTAATGTATTTAGTTGCATTTGCTGTTGATGCTGGCTTGGATGCTGCTGCAGATGTTGTTGTTGTTGCTGCTGTTGTTGTGTGTGCATTTGCTGATATTGTGGAACAGCTGTTGTCGGTTTCTTTAGGATTGGCTTCAGTACAGTGGTCGTGGTGCTTGGCGGTGGTGGCAACGAAGGCAATTCAGCCGGTGTGGGTGTAGAGGAGGTGGTGCTTATTGTATCACTTTCCTCACAGCTGGCATCTGCAAGATGTTGTAGAAAACGGTATATTGATTAAGTTGTCAATTGTAATTGTGGCAGATTTGTAAAGCATTTGTGTTCTGTTGCTTTTTGTTGTTTTGCTTTTAAGTGGTAATTTGTTTGACAAAGTGATTTATTCGAGCAAGGCGTTCTAGTTATTGAAGCTAAATATTTGAAAATAGAAATAAAGACTTTACCGAAAATGGTAAGCACTCACTTTGTGAAAGAAGAAAGCATCGTAACTCCAGTGGGGTCTTTGAGTACCATGATTTCTTCATCATTGGTTTTTTTTTATTATTGTACTAAGCGGTTAGAGTTCACGATAACTCGATATACGTGTCGTTAATTTATAAGTTTGCAATAATTTGTGTTGCCAGGAGGTCTTAACTTGCGTCTAAGGTTTTTATAGGTTCTAAGATATATGAAATAGTTCAAAACTTAGAGGACTTAGAAGTTTGTATGGATAAGATTGTAGTCTATCTAATACACTGAGTGCTATAATAAATCCTAAACTGTCTCTGATAGTCCCGCACTCAACATTCAATGATCTAGGCAAGTGCTCAAAGCAAGGGAAATAAGTATTTTCAAGTGTTCGCTAAATTTTACACTAGAAATGTTTCGAAAGAATTTAACATTAATTTTTCGATGAAATTGGGAATGGATTACAGTCATGTTTATATCTTATATTATAGGTCATAGACTCATTTAATTTCATTGCTATATTTTACTTAACGTCAGCGAAAATTATATTAAAATCATCTACAAATGAGTTAAATTTATATGATATTAACTCAACCGAAAAAGCTAAATGTAATATATTGAGCTGATGTGGAAAACGTCAGCCAGAGGATCGGAACTCATTATATTAGGGATATGTGGTTTAGACAAACTCCTGTCATATTAAGCGCTAAACCATTAATATAATCTTATAACTTTTAAGAAAACTGGTCCACTTAATTTCATTGAAATATCACACATTTTGATCAATCTGAACGGTTTAAGTCGGAAGTCGGTGGAAAGTTGGAAATCACGATACAGTGTATATAGGGGGCAGAGAAAGAGAAAGAAAAAAAATGAAGTACACTCAAAGACATGTCCCTATGTAACCCTATGTAACGGTCACACAATGACCGACATATTTGGCACAAAGTCTGCTGAAATAACGTACTAATTTCACACATTTTCGACTTTCAATTATAGTATACCCAGTGCTATATTAGAAATTAATTTTCCTAGTTTACCTTACGTATTGACTAATATATAATATACGGTATAAGTATGGGAGGTAAAAGTAGTATTGACCCGATTTGATCCATTTTTATCATTACGACATATCATTACTACATATGTGAGTTGTAAATTGAATAGTATGTGTGTATCCGGATATTAGTTAGGTTATATGGGGGTTAGGGAAATTTTTCATTCGATTTTTCCCATTTTAGGCACAAAGATTCACCGTTAGGAAAAAAACAAGCTTCCAAGCTCAATTTAATTAACACTAAACCTACCATGAGCGGTCAAATGACCGTTTTCAAATTTTCTTTAAAATTTTCTAAGCACCACGTTATTATACCGCCATTAAACTCCATGACTTTTCCTAAAATATGCATACAATTGTTTTTTTAATATTTACTACTTTTTCGATTCTTTGATTTTTGAGATAACTATGTAGACCGTTTTAACTACCACGAGCGGTCATTTGACCGACTGAACGATTTATATGTTTTTGTAATAGAATACTCTCGAAAACTCAAATCTGAAATTAAAAAATAGATACTGTTAACGATTCATCATAAGTTCCATTAACTTGAGAGATTTATGCTATACAATTTGGCAGCACCATTCTCTAGGTGCAATCTGGCATCATCATTATCAGCTGACGCACTTTAGCTTCGGCATTTTTACCGTTGTTTGGGTCAGACCATTGTGAAGCACACAAGAACAACAGGAATCACCATTATCAGGTGATGCGTTTGGCTTTGGCATATCATACCATTCTACTGTTGTTTAGTCAGGCCATTTTGCCGTATGCAATAACAACTTTGTTATTTTCGTCAGTTCTCTTACATACTTATTTTCTATATAAGCATAAGTTAGCATAAGATTGAGTTCAGTTGTTTGTAAAAGGATTTGGATGGTACTTGGAGCGTACCAAAGAAATAGTGGAAATAGTGATGTTATAAATTACTCTTTCAACGAACCACATTTTTTAGTTTTTATTTCATTATTTGTGTGCATCTATATCAGCCTAAAAATGTTAAGGCATTCGATAAATATCAAATTATTAGAGAATATAAATAATATTGACGAAGAGTGTTCGGAAGATGAACGGGAATTTTCTGATAATGAAGATGACAAAGAGGAAAATGATTTTGATTTATTTGGCAACGACTCTGACACCGATAGTGACCAAGAAAACATTTTGAACATACGTAGAAGACAAAAGAGAAGGATATTTGTAATTAGTTCCGAAAGTGAGAATGAAGAAGAGCTAACCGAAACTGCTATAGACGGAACTGAATGGCAAGAAATAAAAGAAGGGTCTAATCCTGGAAGAACAGAGATGCATAATATTTTTAGAGAAACATCAGGCCCAACCGGGCATTCTAAACGAACTATTATGAAAGATAAATTTTTTACAGCATTTTCTCTTATTGTTGATCATAATACAATCGAACATATAAGAAACTGCACGGAAGCCGAGGCATTTCGAGTGTTGGGAACTAAATGGAATCTATCTACTGCAAAATTATATGCATTTATCGGATTATTGTATGCACGAGGTGCATATGAGGCAAGAAATTTAGATATTTCACTCCTATGGAACAAAAAATGGGGACCAGTATTTTTCTCAAATACTATGAGCAGAAATGCATTTACGGAAATTATGAGGTTTATTCGGTTTGATCAAAGAAATCAAAGAAGTCATCGCTTACAAACCGATAAATTCGCTTTGATTTCTAAAGTTTGGAACAAATTCGTAGAGAATAGCCAAAACTGTTATAAACCAGGAGCATATATTACTATAGATGAACAATTGTTTCCAACAAAGTCAAGATGCAGATTTACCCAGTACATGCCAAATAAACCCGACAAATTTGGTAAATTTGTAAAAAGTACGTATGCGGCAAATGTGCGATTGAGAAGCCTATAATTTGTAAAAAGTGTTGTATATAAGGAATAAAATGTAGATGATTTATTTTTAAATAAAAGAAACTATATTTTTAATTATGAAATAATTATTTTCTTCATTTTATATTAAGAGATATAAGTAATTTCAAAATCCGTCATTTGACCGCTCATGGTAGGAATAGTTATACATGCAATGCTGGTAGGTTTAGTGTTAATATTACTCATGCATTGGCCGATATACAGTGGCGAGCAGAACCGTTTGGATGTTCGCACTTCTGCACTTTCAGTGCTCTAACATTTTAACTGTTAGCTCAAACGTTACCAAACTTGAAGTGTTAGTTCTTTGTTTAATGTATAACAAATTCTAATACTAATAAAATTGCAGTAACTAAAATGAAAACAACAAACTCATTCAGTACAGTTTTGTTCGTTTCACTAAATATGCAATAAATATGGTTTGAATTTAATTTGATGCCGTAAAACAACACTGTGATTGAATAGTTACTTCCGCCGAATTCGTATTTTTCAGTTTTAGTTAATTATCACTTGCATAAACATGCGATATTAGGCAATCAGTGTTTTCATACAAAATGCGAAAAGTTTCATCCAACGTTGGAGCAAAGGTTGTTTTTGACAAAAATCCGTAAAATTACTAGTCAGTTAAAGTTAGCTTTGAGCAGTGTTGTGGCTATAAGAAAACGCCCATGATGGTTAACAAACGCTGAGGCTAGGCAAATAGTCAGAAGACCCACTAAAGCGGATAATAGAACACCGTAGGAGGCTGCAATCGCCAAAAATAAAACTATCAGCGAATTCCCCGCTCGGAGAGTTCTTCAAATGATTATTTTTGTGGCCGCCGTTAAACAGAAAAAACCTGCTCTATCTAATAAAATTATTAAGGCGCGTCTAAAGTTTTGTAAGGAACATAAAAAATGATTCGTGGTAGACTGGAAAAAGGTTATCTGGTCGGATGAAACGAACATCAATCGTTTCCAATCAAATGGCAAACAGTACTACTCGCGCCGTCCACATGAAAACCTTCAACGACATCATGTGCGACAGATTGTAAAATATGGTGACTGCAATGGTATGAGGGTGCTTCCCTTGATGGGACATTGGTCCGTTAGTCAAAATCGCTGGAATTATGAAAAAAGAAGACTATTAGAATATTTTATAGTAAAATTTATCGGACTTTATGGACAAGTGTGCTTATCCAGATGAAGGATCGGTTTTCAACAGGATAACGATCTGAAACACACCGCCAAATTTGTTACTCACTAGCTCCGATGTCAACGAGTTCAAATCATCCAATGGCCAGCACAAAGTCTCGACCTTAACCCGATTGAAAATTTGTGTGCTATTGTAAAGAGGAGATAGTGTAAATACCGAAACGCTCCGAGCAATATGGAGGAGCTATGGAGTAGAGTACAAATCGAATGAAGAAGCATACCGAAGGAAATAATATAAAGTTTAGTTGAAGGTATGCCGAGACGTGTAAAAAATGTAATTTAACACACAGGCCTTTGGACCTATTATTAAATAATGTAATTTTAGGCCATTTACTTTTTACGAGCAAAACTGTACTTAATGAGTTTATTTCAGTTTTTGTTGTATTTGTCTTTGTCTTTTGCTTTTGTGAATGGAAATTTTATATAAAATATTATTTTATTGTAAAATAAATAAATAAACCTATACTGAAAATTTGATAATATTTCATCTGTCGTAAAAAATTTTAAAGCATGTGCCATAAAGTCAGCCAGAAGTTCGATAATCTTTCTAATAGGTATATGGGGGCTAAGAAAAGTATTGACCCCATTCAACCCATTTTTGACACACAGATATCTATTATCAGAAAACAACTCTCTTCGAATTTAAATTATATATCTTACACATTGACCGATATTTTCGGTAAAAGGCCAACTATAGACACTGCATCTGTCTTCAGTATCTGGGAGCTGTAACAGTTTTGGTCCGATTTTGGTAAGTTTAAGACTTGAGATGGCATATCTTCAATGCATTGTTCCTGCAAAGTTTTTTCCCGATACATTCATTGATGCTTGAATAAGATTAATTTAAAGTTGCGTTATAGGAAGTAAGCATGTTTGTAGTCCGACTTCGCCCATTTTCGCACTGTAACATAGGAATATCAAAATAATGTTACGTAACGAAATTAGTTGAAATTGGTCCAGCAGGTCCGGGGATATGTGATTTCACCTAAAGGTGGGCGGTGCGGTAAAGCTCTCTTGTACCGTCCTGGGTGTAAAATTTAATGTCTCTGATGGATTTAGTTATTGGTTTATGGCACTTTTAGTAGTTTTTAATAGAAGCGTTATATAGGGAGTTGGCGTGGATATCATTCAATTTCACCTATGTACATTAATCCTATACTGGGAAAGCTCCGTCCACTTTTTAGTCCACTTTTTAAAGATTTTCAAACCATAAGTGCCTCTGCCTAATGCAATTCGTTGTACCCAATTTGAGTTTAGTATCGTTGTTTTCGCCTTAGTTATGACAACTTACAAGTTTTCGATTAACGGCGTTTTGTGGGCGTGCAGTAATTCGATTACGGCCATCTTCTTATGGTGCCAAGGGACATGTGTACAAAGTTCCATCAATATATCTTTATTGTCGCTTAAGTTACAGCTTGCACAGGCAGATGGACAGACAGTCACCCTGATTTCAAATCTTCTGATCACTTATTTAAATATATATAACTCCATATCTATTTCTATTAGTTTTAGGTGATACAAACAACCGTTACATAAAAAAAACTATTATACTCTGTGGTAACATGTTGCAAAAGTATAAAAATTTAAGTATTACCCCCCCACAATCTAAGTCTATCAGAAATATTGAATAACCCGTAGCTACCATAATATTACTTCAACAGGAAGACCTGCGTAAGTTTACTGGATTATAGTCGCCGATATACTTGCGCTGGATACAAAACAAGACTAGACAGGATGCGTGTTATAAACTTTTTAAAAAGTCCTTCTCAGGAGAAAATATATAAGCAAATATCATTTTCTGAAAAACTCATAACGTATTTAAAAAGCATATATTTTTATAGATTAATTTTGGAATATTATTCAATTATAAAAGTTCGCAAATTAATATATTGTAAATTAAAGTATACATATTTTCTTTAAAAATATTCAAACTCCAAAACTTGCAAAATATTACTCAAAGTCAATTGTCTTAATTTGATATTTCTGTTTACTTTTATAAGCGATGATACTAATAGATAATCAACAAAAGAGGCGCGCTCTTCGATTCAGTTTTGGTATACGGATGTCAAGAGGCTATTATACTCGTGCTAGTATAGATACACAAAAGGGGTGTATTATAGGATCGAGTGAAGGCAATAAAGCAGTGGAATTTCCGAACACAAACTCAGCGTATACTTCAACTACTACTTATGATTAATCACGATCAAAGGATGTACTACTAAGGAGTTATGGAAATGTTGATATTCCTATGAAAAAAAAAATAATTCTTTACAGTAATGATGCCAAATAGAGATGGATGCTCATTCATCAACTACGTAGTTTTGTGAATATGTAATTGGGGATTTTTTCGAGGTATAGAACTTTAAGTTGGCATTACTGTTCAAGATGGCGACCGATTTAACAGCTGTCAAGTGATTTATTCTCAGTTTGGTTTGGCAATTCATCATGAATAAACTCACGCCTGAACAACGCTTGCAAATAGTGCAATTTTAATTCGAAAATAATGGTTCTGTGCGGAATACGTATCGCGTACTACGTTATTTTTTTTTGTTTAACGATGAAGCGCACTTCTGGTTGAATGGCTACGTCAACAAACAAAACTGCCGCATTTGGAGAGTGTATGTCGAAACACCGTTACATACAGAAAAACTGATTGTTTGGTGCGCTTTATGGGCTGGTGGAATCATTCTTTTCAAAAACGATGCTGGCGAGAACGTTACAGTCAATGGTGATCGGTATAGAGCCATGATTATTAACTTTTTCATTCCTGAATTGAACAACCATGATGTCCAGGAGCTGTGGTTCCAACAAGACGGCGCAACATGTCACACAGCTCGTGCCACCATCGATTTATTGAAAGAGACGTTTGGCGACCGCCTAATTTAACGTTTTGGACCTGTGAATTGGCCTCCAAGATCTTGTGATTTAACACCGCTAGACTACTTTCTGTGGGGTTATTAAAGTCATTGGTCTATACGCTAGCAATCATATTTAAAATGTAATGCCACAAGATTATCTTTCGGATAAATAAAATTCATGTCAATCGAATAATCCATCATTGTTTTATTGCAATTTAAAGTTCTATACCTCTAAAAAAATGCCCTTTATAATGTCGAAACTTCTCACCACTCTACCGTATTACTCATTATGGAGGAATCGAAACCAAAAAACCTTCATTAAAGTTGGTCGAAATACATAGCTTATTGTATTCTTGACTACTAGTGATGTGATTGACGATGAATGCCGGTGTTTGTTATTCGATTATTTTGTGTAAGTCGTCTGTTTTCACTATAATAGTTCACCGTCATATTCCAACTTGACTGTGGCCAAATACGAGACAGAGATATTTTCTCTGTTCACTTATTCGTCGGATTACCCTACTGCCATTAAAAACGAGCCATAAGTCAACTAATGCCATCTGCAAACCTTGCCTAAAGGAAATAAACGTTATTCCGGTCGAGGTCAATAACAAATATGTATACAGGTTGGTTGGTCTCACCAAGAAATAACACTACTAGCTCCAATTTTTTTTTTCTCAAGTTGTGACATCTGTCGTTAGATCACATGCAATGTTACAAGTCATTCTGTCAATTAATTCTTTGTTTACAAGCCATTTGAAGTTGATGTGTCAGAGTATTTTTTAAATATGAAAAAATTGAATATCGCGCAGTGATTAGATTCTTTGTTTTGAAAGGTTTAAAATCAAGGGAAATTTATGAACAATTGTTAGAAGTGTATAAGAAGTCCTCACCTTCAAAACACACCGTTGAATTTTGGGCTGGTGAATTTAAACGTTGTCGTACTAGGATGTGGTACCACAGCAGAAATCATTAAGCAAGTTTATAAAATTGTTAGTGAACATCCAATTTTGACTAAGCATGAAATTGCTAATGCCATAGGCATCTCAGACGAATGAGTACTTCGTATTTTACATGGAGAACTAAATTTAAAAAACCTCTCTGGAAAGTTATTGCCGCACACGTTAAAAATTTAACAAAACCTGGATCAAAACCACATTTCTCAGCATAATTTGGAGCATGTTAAGTAGAATAAACCCGATTTTTGCCGTCGCTGAATTTGGATCTACCACCTTGATCCTAAATTGAAACAAGAACGTTACAGTGGACTGAAGCTGGTTGTTCAGCTCCAAAGCAAGTGAAGTCACAACGATCAGCAAAGAAGGTTATGGCATCCGTTTTTTGGGATGCAAAAGGAATCTTTTTGATTGAATATCTGCAGAAAGATAAAAAAATCAACTCTAAATATTATTGCAGCCTTTTGGATGAGCTGGATACAAAAAATTCGTGAGAACAGACTTGGTCTGCAAAAAAAAAATATTTTTCATCAAGACCATGCACCTGCTCACAAAGGTCTTTTAACAATGACAAACTTGAACGAGATCTTTCTATCGAAACGAACGCTATACAATTTTCTGTTATAATTTACTATTTAAAATAAGAATTGTTGGTCATTTGTGATCGAAATTATGTTGTCTTTATATAAATACGATTTTATTCATAATATAAAATATTTTCTCATCAACCCCTTTATGTATTTGTCTTTTATTTTCTCTTTTTTTCTTTTCATTGTTATCATTGAGTGTTTCTATGAAAATATTGCTGTGATTATTTTATCAAATTACTGATAAATTTGGACTACAACGATTTATTTGTCCACAATGACACCCCTTTCCTTCTTGTTAGTTGAATGGTATCGCCTTTGGTGAATCAATTTCTATTACACTAACTTAGCAGTAGCTCATATGGTCAGAAACACACATTCTTATTGTATATTCTCTGCTAGAAGCATTTCAAGTTGTCGAACTTACATATAGACTTGTATACTTGTATGTGTGCAACACCACTCATCCATTCTTGTACAACAACCTTTTGTTGTTCGGAATTTTCTAATTTTCTCTCCGATTTTTTGTAATTTTGTTTAGTTGTTGGCAAATGCTGATACTTGTCTCTTTAAGCATAAAGCCAACTTACATCGACATATTGCATTTTCACTTTATTTCACTTGCAGATGGTAGCTAATTTAAACTTCGAAAGCTTGGCTGACATCTACAAGCATCTGGTAGGGACCAGTAAAATTGCTCTATACACTAAAATGAAAAGATGTGTATGCAGTTGTATGTGTGTGGATCGAAGTTGAGAGATATTCGTGTGAAAGTGTTGTTTGCATACACGCTTGTCTAAGCTGCGCTTAGTTATTAACAAATTTCGCATTTCTTTGACTGTGTGTGTGTGCATGCACATCAGAGATTTTGAGGGACAATATTGCTATGATTTTATGGCGAATGATGAAAGTACAACCAATTTTAGAGCTAATTTCTTTCAGCGGGAGTCTGGGTTGAATGAAGTAGGAAAATTCTGAAATTCCACGTAACTAATTTTCAAAATTTGTAATTACATATACTTAAGCAATATTTCATTACACAGCCTAATAGAGAATGCCTATGAAGTTTATCTCCACAGTGATCGCTATTCAGTAAAAATGAGCTTTGAAAATATTGAGATGTCTAAGAGTAATGAAATAGTTTGCGAATTAAGCCGATATAACATATGAGTTTCAGACATTAGGTATGTTGATATCTGGCAACACTACCCTGAGGAGGTTGGTATCACAGATGAGGAATATCGGACCATTGCCTCGCCCACAATATGCCATTAATCGGAAAATTATTAAGTGTTATAATTATGTATATAACTACCTACATGTTAATCGGTGAAAAAATTGGACAATGGGGGTGGCACCGCCCACATTTAGATGAAATTCTGTTTCTCAGCAACTAGCTGCAAAATTATTATAATATTTGAAAATAGGCGAAATTGGACTACTACCATACCTAGTCCCTGATAAGTCACTATTAAATTTCATAAGACTTCTTCACTTTACAATAGATAAATAGAAACATAATTTGAAAAAGGTGGCAACACTTCAAGCTCTTAAGCTGTAAGCTTGTTTTTTTATTTTAAAAAATTCTTCAAGTTTAATTGATTTTTTTACCGTGTTAATACAAATTTTAGTGCTTTAACTCTGAGTTGCAAGATAAGTATTAAATGTTCTTAAGTTTTGTGCAGTATTAAAAAGTTTAAACTTTCGAATTTTTGGTGCCGAGTCAGCTTTTTGTTTCATTTTGTTTTAGTTTAATCTATTTTCTCTCTTTATTTATCGCATTTACTTCTTTATTCACAGCTTGTTGCGTTTAGCTTTTTATTTGTTACTGCTCGCTATATTGCTTTTTCAAACTGTCTTGGTTTTAAACTTTCATAAAAAAAAATTGCTATTATTTTTGCGTTTGTTCTTAATTGTTTGTTCTCACTGAAAAATTTAGGCACTATGAAAAATTGTTCAAATCTTTTAAGTGCCTGAATAATTCTCACGAATCCTTTAAACCTGCTCCTAAGCGTAAACGTCCTTCCGATGAAGTAACACTTAGTTCTTCTGTACAGAAAAGAACGTCTCCTCCCAATGACCTAATAAATCTCTCTTCTCCTTGCCCTCAAGGTGATAAGCCGTCAACTTCCAAAGAGCTCTATCTAATAGTAATAAGGGTCTCACAATTCCAGAGGCTCCCCCTATTAACTTAGTAGCATCATTTAATAATTTGATAATTATTCCACCTAAATTCTATTTTTATTTCGAGACTTGCCAAAGATACCTTGGTGGAGGACATTAAATCTTACATTTCGTCACGTTTAAAAATCGATAATATCAATATCCGTAAATTTAACTTCAATTATGATAGAAGTATATAATCGTTTAAAATAGACGTATCTCTTGAAACATTCAAAAAGATCATTCTGGCCACCTGGTGCTTTTGTACGCGAATTTAAACCTAAACTTAGAAGTCAAACTGAGGAAAACATTGTTAAATTACCAAAAGCAACCACCGATATAAAAAACTGATTGGTAGAAATTCGCTAAGCATTTATTATCAAAATTTTAGAGGTCTTAATACAAAATTAACCGACTTGTATTTGAACAGTTCCAATTTTAATTTCCATACAATTGGATTTGCAGAAACTTGGTTAAAACCTCACATTTTTGATAATGAGATTTTAAACAGCGAATTTCAAATTTTCAGATGTGATCGACTGAACAGAATCGGTGGAGGTGTTCTATTTGCCGTGCATTCCTCTATCCCATCTGAAAATATTCTTGTTTCAGGGACCGACTCAAATGAATTTAAATGTATTTGAGTCTACGTTAATAATTGCTTTATTTATTTAACCCTATTTTATATACCACCCCATTCGGACTTATCTGTATACATGCAGCATGCTTCTTTAATAAATAGTGCTACCTCAAATAAATATAGATTCAATAATTGTATTAGGTGATTTCAATTTACCGTGTGCTTCGTGGAAACCTTTCGTTGCCTATATCGTGCAGATTTGCAATCGGTCATGTTTTAATGAGTTTTTCGAAAAAATGTCCGAGTTGGGTCGGAACCAAATTAATTTGATTCCGAATAAATTTGGTAAATGCTTAGATTTAGTATACGTTGATACCTCTTCAAAGTGTTCCGTTATTCAGAGTAATCCTCTTGTTCTACCAGAGGACCCATATCATCCTGCTTTGGAAATATCTGTCGAAATCTCAGGCAATGTACGGGATAATAATCATCAAACTTCGTGCTTCTGTACTCGGTTTAACTTTGCAAAAGCTAATTTTAAAAAGTTAAATACAGAACTTTCTACAATAACATGGCCTAATTATAATGGTGACATTGAATTGAGTGTCTCTCATTTTAATAACATTATTATGAAATTATTTGAAAAGTATGTTCCAATAGTAATTGTTAATAAAAGCAAAAGTATAAGTCCGTGGTTTTCGAAAGAGTTATATAAATTGAAAAACCGAAAAACTCGAACATTTAAACATTTAAAAAAAACCGGTTCACTTGTCGACTATTCTAAATATTCTCTACTGCGTCGACAATATTTTGACCTAAACAAAAAATGTTATAATAATTACTTAAATAAAGTAAAAAAGAATATTGTAAGTAACCCAAAATCGTTTTATGATTTCGTCAACTCCAAACGCAGGATTTCCAAATTTCCGTCCGCAATGAAATACAAATCTATCATTTCAAGTGACAATGATATTATATCCAATATGTTTGCAGAATTTTTCAAGTCAAACTACTGTAATAATTCTTCCAAAACATTTTCTTATCAGCAAGTGCTGTGTTCGTGTACTTTTATTAACGCTCCAAATATTTCTGAAGAAGACGTCCTACTTAATTTAAATAAGTTAAAACCATCTTTTAGTTATGGCCCAGACATGATACCCTCATGCTTCATAAAAATAGTGCCAAATATATTTACTTGCCTTTGACAAGGATATTTAATTCCTCTCTTAAACACGGTATATTTTCTTCAACAGTCATTTATAATTCCTTTGCATAAAAGTGGATTTAGATCCAACATTGAAAACTATATTTGTATCGCCAAACTATCAGTTATACCTAAATCTTTTTGAAGCTATCATCACTGACCATATAACCTTTTCGATTTCTCCGTTAATTTCCTCATCTCAGCATGGATTTCGTAAAGGGAATTCGACTATAACAAACTTACTTGAATTTGTAAACCATGTATCATTGGGTTTTAGGGAACATAAGCATACGGATGTTATATACACAGACTTTAGCAAAGCTTTCGATAAAGTAAATATCTCGATTCTTATACATAAACTTGATCTGCTGGGCTTTCAGCCAAGATTCCATCAATGGGTATCTTCATATCTTTATAATAGAATATAACGAGTGATATTTGAGGATACACCTTCAGATACAATTAATGTTTCTTCAGGTGTTCCGCAAGGTAGTCATCTTGGCCCAATTCTGTTCTTGTTGTTTATTAACGATATCTCTTCAGTAATAGAATTCTCAAAAATTTTATTATATGCTGACGACGTAAAGCTTTTTACACTTCAAGTGAGGAAAGGTGTCTGTTGCAAACAGACGTAAACAATTTGGTTGCATGGTGTGATAGAAATGATTTGCCATTGAATCTCAATAAATGTAAGATGATGTGCTTTTCCCGTAGATCTGTGCACCACTCTTCTTATGTAATAAAACACCATATTCTAGAGAAAGTTTTTAACTATGTTGATTTGGGAGTTAATATTGACCCTAAGCTTAATTTTAGTCTTCATATTGATACCATGGTCTTGGAAGCAAAAGCTGTTCTCAGTTTTGTTAAACGTTGGTCTAAAGAATTTAGAGATCCGTATATTACTAAAACACTTTATACAACTTTGGTTAGACCTATATTGGAATATGGTTCTGTTGTATGGAACCCTAGCTACCAAATCCATTCTGACAAGTTAGAGTCGGTTCAAAAACAATTTTTACTTTTAGTCTTAGCGCATCTCCGATGGGATTCTAGGGTAACTCTACCTCCATACACTAGTCGTGTAAAACTTATTAATCTACCTACACTTTCTAGTCATAGGGAAATGCTTGGCATAATATTCTTAGTGAAAATTTTGAATGGAACTGTTTGCAGTTCTTTTCTCCTGTCTGAAATTAAATTTAATATCCCGGTTCGCCTTTCGAGGCAGTTTAGACCTTTACTGCTAAAATCCTGTAGATCAAATTTTGAACTAAAGCCATTCCGCCGTATATATCATGATTTTAATTCTCAATCCAGCACATTTGGCTTATCTGACTCACTTTTCAAAATTAAAAAGACTTTATTGTTTTCTCTTAATAAATGAAAATGTAACGATTTATTATATTGTAACTTTAGATCTTGGCTGTTGAAATTTTTGTTTCTGTAGCTGAGCAGTTTTAGATCTCAACACTTAAAAAACTCTCTTGCCTTTTCTGACTCGGCTAATTCCGCACGTATGCGGATTGCGCCCCTCGCGTCGGTTGGGCGGAATACAATATTTCAAGCTCTCAGATATCGAATGTGAGATTCTTAGCGCCATTGGCTGACTTTATACCGAAAATATCGGTTAACCTGCGAGATATTTTTATAAAATCGATTAAATCATACTTTTATTTAATCCTAAAGCTAAATGCAATCAATCCACATCTTCACATAGCTTTAGAGTATCACTATTTTGATTTTCGACTTTGATCGGAATAAAATCAAAGCTAGTTTTAATCTAGCTCCATATCCTTAATATAATATGATGGTTTCCGTCCCCTCTAGTTTAATTTTCTTCAAATACACAATATTTTTATCCTCGGTATTAGTTTTTTTATGTAGTTTTAGCACTATGTCATAGTGAGGTGAACTTAAATGATAGCACCTTAAAACTAGTGCGACTGTACATAATATTAACCTATACGGACATATTATCTCTAGATAATAGTCGGATAATTCTAAACGTAGTCAGAAAAGTTCTAACGGCAAAATTTTCTACGAAGTGGTGTGGTTTTCAGATAACTGAAGTTTTCTTCTTCCAAAAATTTGATTTTATGGTAACCAACAATAGTGTACTGTCCGGAAGTCTCGCACCATTCTCGTTCATATAATGTATGGACATTGAAAAAATCTACAGGAAGAGAGATTCTGTGAAAGCGCTATGCCCTTTGCATGTTGGCACGCAGATTGCTGCCCTATCTTTGACTCGACCAAATATAGAAGACATGCGGATTGTTTGTGAAATCATATAATTGTTCTTTGAATACAGTGATAGGTGTTTTGAAAACTGCAGAGAAACAAAGACTGAATGCGAAACTTATTTTAGATTAAAAAATGAAAATTTTATTTTTAATTAAAAATGTTTAAATTAATAAATTCGTAACAGAATTTTAAGCTTCTGCTATGGGATTTAAATAAGTTATAACCAAAGTTCAAACTTTGTTTCAATATGAGCAGTTTATATTTTATATCGTGTTTTCCTTCTGCTACAAACTTATGAAAAGTTATGTTACGTTATTTAGCATTTAATTTGTAACGAAGTATACATAGTTGAGTTATTAACATCCCCATCTATTCCAATGCTTTTATCCATGAATTTTCTCGCACATATTCATATAGTTTACTGGCCACCTCTTATGAACCTTTGACATGATTCAAGCTACACGACCCACAACGGAATCTTTTTAAAACATGCTTTGAGATTTGAGCCTATGTGAAATTTTATGGAATGTAATTTGTACTTGATTCACAGTAGCGTAACGGCGTGAGTGTGCGAGCATTACTCGATTCATGGGTTCCTAAATAAATCTATCTCACCTAAAAACACCATAAACACATTGCTCCACATCATTATATATGTATATATGATCTATACTAACGTAACATCGCAGATTAATTGCACGCCGAAAACCCAGCATAACCGCACATTTAAATTAATGCAACTAATGACCTTGCTTTTATCTCGTAAAAAATTGCATTAACTCATTTCATTTTAACGGAAAACGGCCAAATTTTTCAGTGCCGTTAAGCTGAGCAGATTTACGATTCCTTGTCCTTTTTGCTTGTGCTCATAAAATTTTTATTATCTGATAGAAGAAAACCCGAACAAGGTAAGGCACGGTAGTATTTTTCGTGGGCGAAGGCAAATAATATCGAAAATAAACAAAGCGTGTAGGGGTAAGTACTGGAAATACGAATCATAAAATAACGGAGATAAAGAAGAGGCGTGTAAAAGTGACCGACAAAACGAAAAGACCAGCAATCAATTGTGGTTTGAGTGATGTGACCAACCCAAAATTTTACGATTACAAAGATACGCTCCTTAAGTGGACAAAATGGCTTTTGACGTGTAGGCTCAGTGATTTTGTAGCTTCATTAATGACTGAAAGGGTGTCTCGACTGTTCATAGCAGTTGATGCCTTTTTGTAAGTAGGAAGTGTTGTTGATTGATATTTGTTTGGTTATTAGATATTTGTAAATAACTGCGAAGATGAACATAAAAAGGGAGGAAATATAATGGAAGCGGAAGTGAATTAGGTAGCAAATAAGGAGAAGGATGGAGATACACAATTGATGAATGTAATGAAATTAATGATGAGATAGTGAAAACATTTAAGAGTTTGAGTTGCTTATATTGTCAAGTTAGTTATATACACATGTATGTATGTATGTATAATAATGATAAGTTTTTGGTTCATATGTTATCCATTATTACTGAATTTACTATATAAAATCGAAAAATACAAGCACTAATGCAATTACTATACGTATTTATAAATAATAGTTTGATTGAAATGATATGTGACACATTGCTTTATGAATGTACGAGTGTATATAACTTTTTAATGTGGACGGTCCTAAGTGAGTAGTTCGTGGCGGCCATTTTATTATATAGATCTCATTTTACTATTTTTTCGCCCACGATATTTATTCACACTTTTATTGTTATTAGAACAGGTATTTTTTGGACTAACTTCTCTCAAAGTTGAATTTACTTAAGAAATATGGAAACTTTAATTCAAAATTGTAACCTAAACTATGTTTCAAGTAAAATATCTTAATTCAGTTGTGGAATTTCTCCTAAAATATATGGTCCATCATGACCTGTCAATAACAAAAATATTTAAGTGCCAACAGTCTTGTGAAATTCCATTGACGACAATATAAAGAAAATGAAAAAAACCTTCGATAGTAATTTAAAACTTCGGTGCATAAATCTGACGCAAACAAACTTTTCATAAAATCTCTTTTTATTACTGCTCTGTTAATAGGTTAGTCTATTATATGTAGTAAACTCATATATTTTACTGGAGACCGCTACCGAAATGGTTTCAGACAGCCGTCATAGCATTGGTTGTATTTAACTTTTCTTGGTGGGCAACCGAGTGTAAGATTTGAATGTGACTCTTTGAGAAATACCTAAATTGAAGCGAGAATTTAATATGTTGATTTTAGGGCTTATTGCAAGTAATAACGTTGAAAAGTGAGTGCATATCTTTGTGAGGTAAGTTATTACATTCAAGTTCTATCTCATTTTTCAGCCCGAAATAAGTACTAACTGTGAGTTGAAATTAAAAGAGAAATGTGTATGCGTGTAGTCTGAGCCTTTTTGAAATATGGTATTATGGTTTTGCACTCACCAAAATCGAATGCTCTTTCCAATATCACCGAATGCCGTTTTTGCAACGCCGCCGCACGCTGTTGTTGTTGCTGATGGTGATGCTGCTGTTGCTGATGCATATGTTGCCCACCATACAAATGCTGTTGACGATCCTTGCTGCCATCGCCACCACTGTTGTCCTCGCCGTCGGGTCCCATGCGCACACTGCCACTAATCTCATTGCTATAATCCGACGCATACGCCGCGCCTGTAGGCTGATACTGATGTACGTGTTGTTGTAGGTAGTGACCAGCTGCTGCAGCAGCCGTCGGCACAGTCACTGCGGATTTTGTTTGCATTTGCGCTGATTGTTGTGCCAAACGGTGTTTATGCGGTGATTTCGGTTGTGTTGGCTGCTGTTGTTGTGGCTGTGCCTGCTGTTGCTGCTGCTGGAGGGGATGATGGTGATGTTGAGGCGGTGTAGTTCCCGCTATGGTGGGCAATTGTGAATGTTGCTGATGTAGACAGCAGTATTTGATGTGCTTGCAAAATAGGTTGCCATTGCCATTGCCGCTGCCGCTGCTGCCGCCACCACTGCTGCCACTGCCAGTGCTGTGTCCACTGCCAATGCTATGACCGCCACTCTGTCCGATGCTATTCAATGTGATAATGCTGCTACTACTACTTATGCCGCCGCCAACACCACCACCATATGTGGCCGCCGGGTTGCGCGGTCGATGTACGCGAAATGAGCTGGAGCGGCCGACTGAGTGGTGAGCGCCCTCGCCGCTGGCACTTTGTGGGTGTGTGGGACAGCGGAGGCTGCCGCCGTGTCGACGTTGCATGAATCGGTTGCTGTTGCTATTGCCCGCTGTGCTGTGGCTGGCATTGTTGTGATGCGGTATCACCTGCACGCCAATGCGAAATATAGAACGAGAGTGATAGATAGACACAGAGTATGAGATGATTTGTATGCAAAATGAGAACACTTATTTGTATAATGAATTTATGGCAGTTTGGAAAGTAGTTTTACAGTTTTGACGAGAAATAATTCAGTTTAGTTGCAATTTGTAGTAGAAATGCCATTATTTCTAGGTTATATATGTACAAGGAGGGACCTAGGTATTGAAAGCAGTATATGTATGCATGTATGTGTGATTGAATGTGTCAATGTGTTGAATTGGAAAGTAAAATTTGATTATGGTTAAACATAATACATTTATACATTTAGGTGCGTTCTTTATTTAGATTCAGGTTGTAAAGGTATTATAGAAAAAAGGTTATAAAAATGGATACCTATTATATGTAAAGGAATAAAGGTTGGAACAAGAAGATGTGTGTATTTAATATGATGGTTTTAACGAGCAACTAACGCAGAAAGGTTACCCATTGCTAGGCTAATGGGGTCGTTGTCATAGCGCAATTCAGTAAAATCTAATATATCGGACTACCTCGAGCAATGGCACAAAAAATACTTTGTTTGCTATCACAAAATGAATGCAGACGTTCGGAAAGAGAGTAAACGCCTAACTCTACGACCTTTCTTGCCTGTGGACTGCCAGGAGCCTACAATCTTCCTTTCAAATCCACGTTGACTATTTTTACGAACCGGACGAAGAAGTACATACTGAAACTCAACACTTTAGTCGATGACTTAAATTTTCGACTATAGCAACAAAACTTTAAGTGTTACGCTCGACAGTCTGTACTCTTTCACTCGATACACGACAAGAATTATTGTCAATGTACAGGAGCCGTAGTAAAATTCTCAAGTTGCTAGCTGGTAGCGTCTGGGGAAAGAACAAACAAACGGTTTCGGCAATTAACAAGGCAATCGGCCGGCTTATCATTAATTAGACAGCACCGCTATGGTCCTCACGATGCAAATGAAGAATCTTCAGACTTGCCAAAATCCTGCACTTAGTACAATGACAGAATCTCACAGTCAATACGTTCACTGACTCTTGCCAGAATGGCGTACTTGGAGTTCAACAACCACTCATAGCAGCAAAAGAGTTCGGGATTGAACTTAGAGTGATCCTCGCGCAACTTCGCTCTGGATATTGTTGCACATTAAGCTCCTCTTTATCCTGAAACGACATCGACATACTAAATTTATGTCACAATGCCCGTTTGATTCTAACCCCTTCTTTCCATCATGCCTCATGAGGCAAGCAACTTAACATCCCTTATTCCCATTTTTCCTAGAACTCCCGTTAGGTGATTTACATGACAAATAACTTGTGCTATTCTACCGAAAACATGGTCTTGTACTCTCTTCTTAAAAGTGATCTTGTGTCTTTCATAAATACCTATGTACACTTTGATTTGTATAGAACTCAAATAAAACAAAATGAAAAGCTCAAAATCATAATCATAATTTACTTATTGTTGCCGAAGTGCTTCACACTCCTTTTCAGATGAGACACATTTTTACGTAAATGAGGACGTAATTAAGTAAAATTGTAGACATTCATTTAACCCGGAAATTTTAAACTGCGCGGGAAAGCCGAATCTATAAATATCTCTTTCCTATATTGGACCACCACTTTTTTATGTTCGCGTGAAGTTTGATTTCCATGTATTAATTAGTGTGCTAAAAGTTTGTCTGGCAATTTTTCCCAATAACAAAAAATGTAACAACGAGTTTACTTGAATTTTTGTGTTTTCAATGAAATCACGGCTACGGAATCGTTGTAAATGCTGCAGTAGGGTTTTGGGGAGTCTACTTTATCACGAACACAAGTTATTAAAGGGCACAAGACATTAAGTGAAGATTTTTTCTTTCCTCATACGGGCCGTCCATCCACCTCTTTTAATGACATTGAAAAAGTTAAAGAAACAATGCTTGAAAATCATTGTATTGGCAGCAAAGAGATAGCAGTGGATTTCAACATTTCACATTTTGGTTAATGATGTTTTATAAAGCGTGGCATTGCTAGACTCATACCAAAAGACGTGACGCTTAACAACGTAGCCAAGCT
The DNA here is from genome assembly GCF_042242935.1 of Bactrocera oleae. NCBI lineage: Eukaryota > Metazoa > Arthropoda > Insecta > Diptera > Tephritidae > Bactrocera > Bactrocera oleae. The sequence continues at coordinate 38,820,931 of NC_091539.1, read as the reverse complement.
GAAAGCGAAAAAAAAACCAAAATTCGCTGAAGGCATGGAAGGCCATCCCAGCCAAGCAAATTGGATTAAGCGTTGGCAAGTTTGTATTGGATGCCTATTTTGTATTTGTAAAAAAATACGTGAAAGGATGATATATTTGCCCAAAGCTATTATCTCAGCAGCTACAAAAAGAACCACTTTCAGCGATACGAAGTGAACATTTCATAAAAACTTACTTGAATAAAAACAAAACTTTAATACTTGGCGAAGTGTAATGGTTGCGTGTCTATACTCTCGGAATTGAGAGTTAAAACTACGGTCGAATCTGAAATTAAAAAAAAAATGTTTCTAACCGCAATCGCCGAAAATGAAAAAGTTCTTATAAAATTTGATAGCAGCAATTCGAAGGTGGAGTAAAATTTATGGAATGAGTATTTTTGCTTTTTTTTGGGTAAACTATAAATAGAGAAAAGCTCGGCCAAATATTTACCATAATTAAGATACATCATTCGGTTAGGGGGTATAAATAGCTAATTGCTTATCTGAAAATGGGTAACTACAACTTAACAAGATAATTCTTCATTATTTATTTTTGATTTACTTATATATTTTTGCCTCATCTATTTTTCTCTTCTTTTTAATTTAATTTAATATTTATATTTGTTTAAGAAATAATTAGAATTTCATTTTCGAATTACCTTATCTTCCAACAAATTAGAGAACAAATCGAGATGATCTTCGTCTTCGCTCATAACGGCAAAGAAATCCTTGAATGTGTCCGGAAAGGAAGCCGGAAATTGTCCTTGACGGGAATCCAATTTAGCGTCCATTGCTGGAGTGTTTAGCTGGAAGAGAGTGAAAGCACAAATATGTGTATGAATGAATTGATTTAATTACAACAACCACAAATACTTTTAAGAGTGCTTTAAATATTTTGCGCGTGCAGACAAGTTGCTTCGTTTTCTGTTCGATAAGCGTACGCTAAAATTAACGTCGTGGCCGTGAAGAAAAAAAAACTCGTCTATAATCACTTTTATGTTGGCGATATTCTTAGAGTTTTGCTTTTCATAGCAGCCAGTCAGCTGTGAAGATTTTCTCTGCCGAAAAGTTTTCTCTGCTTTTGATCAACACGTGCAAGTAAGCGACGCGCTGGCTGACTGGTGTGGGTGTGCTCAGTTAACTTTTTTATCCTAATGGGGCGAATGATTGAATTTTATTAAAGTTGCTTGAGCGCAGGGACCAAAGCCATTTACCTGCACAAGTGTTGGTGGGATGATGTATATAAATTTCCACACAGTACATACTTATACATATATATAATATATACATAACTGTGTCTGTACACATAAGATAGCAGCGCTTTGTTTAAAAAGAAAGTTAGACTCACTATTTCAATAATAAGTGTTAAATTTACCGCAGTCATTAGCAAGTTGTCTTGTGGTCGGAATAGGCCGTGGTTTAGAAACCTTATATTAAATTTTCTGCAATACCACTAATATGTTAAAGTCTTATGTGTTTCCACACATCCTTTCAAAATAGCAAATATTTTGGCTTTGCTTATAGGTTTGAAAAGTGGAAATAAGATTCCCGGGTGTGCAAAGAACTTTCCTTTTTCTATCAGTTTGCATAATCTAACATCATAAAATGATGGTTATTAAAGTATATGGAAATTATGGTAAGACAAAAAGTGTATTTAAATAATCAGTAACTTGGTTAGGTTGCGATTTCGATTTGATTTAGTTGATTTATCTCGACCGAATCTGATGCCAATATGAACAAGTAAGGAAGGGCTAAGTTCGGATGTAACCGAACATTTTATACTCTCGCAAAGTCAAATGGTATACTCGTTTGAGATTTCTTTGTGGATTGACTGATATTTTCGGTAGAAGGTCAACTATAGGCACTGGGGTCCACATATTTAGTACTTAGGGGTTTGAATAGTTTTGGTTCGATTTAGACAATTTTTGGCCGCAAGGTGGCATACTTTAATTGCATTATTCACGTAAAGTTTTACCCCGATATAATCATTGTTACCTGATTTGCATAGTGGAAAGTGAAAGAATCAGATGGAATTGAAAATGGTGTTACATGGGAAGTAAGCGTGGTTGTAGTCCGATTTCGCCCATTTTCGCACTATGACATAGAAACATGAAAAGAACGTTATGCACCGAATTTGGTTGAAATCGGTTGAGCAGATCTCAAGATATGGGTTTTCACCTAAAAGTGGGCTGTGCCACGCCCACTGTAATTTTGAACGCGGTTCCTATAAAGTCATCTTATACCATCTCAGAGATAAAATTTAATGTCTCTGGCGTGTTTAGTGCTTGATTTATCGCGCTTTTAGCAGTTTTTAACAGTACCGTTATATGGGGAGTGGGCGGAGTTGCCACCCGATTTCAACTATTTTCACACCGTCAATAGAAGTGCTAAAAACATTTGCTTTTAGTGAATTTTGTTATTATAGCATTAGCGGTTTAGGAGATATGCACATTAAACCTATTAGAGGCGGGACCACGCCCACTTTTAAAAAAAAAGTTCTAACTGCAGATGCCCCTCTCTAATGTGATCCTGTGTACCAAATAACAGTCTTGTATCTTATTGCGAAGCTTAGTTATGGCAAGTTATTTGTTTTTGATTAATGGCCTTTTGTGGGCGTGACAGTGGTCCGATTACGCCCATCTGCAATACCAACCGTCTCACGGTACCAAGAAATATGTCTACCAAGTTTCATAAAGATATCTCAATTTTTACTCAAGTTAGAGCTTGCACGGACGGACGGACGGACAGACAGTCACCCGGATTTCAACTCGTCTCTTCATCCTGATCATTTATATATATATAACCCTATATCTAACTCGATTAGTTTTAGGTGATACAAACAACCGTTAGGTGAACAAAACTATTATACTCTGTAGCAACAGGTTGCGAGAGTATAAAAATAGTATTCCAATAAATTATTGTCGGTTGAAACAAATGTACTAATATCATGTACCGTACTAGGCTTACAAACGCATCAGGTAAAAAATTGCAAAATAGATTGGTATCATCCTATATCACTAAATACTGATCCAACTTGAGTTAACATTCTCTTGGCAACCCCCTTACTATACCTTGAAAATAGGCGAAATTCCTTCTCATATCTTTCTACGTGTACTGCACTGAATATAACGATTTTCGTCCGTCCAGTTGATGTTTAATAAGTTAATAACTGAGCTATCTAAGAGATTTTCCACTTAAACTTAAAGTAGTGCGATATCGCATCAAAAAAGAGTGTAGTTGCTTCAAAACTATTACGTAAGGTATTATTATTTCTAATTACTCGAATAATGTTGTTACGAAAAAAATGCTTTTAAAGATTGCCTACATTGACTGTCGACGGCTACACTTTAGAAGGCTATCACATAAAAACTATTAGAGATATCAATTTTAAATTTTAGTGTGTTATTTTTAAAGGTATAACGAAATGTTTTTTTTCACACTGGATTGCCTCTTAAACCCGATTTTATTAAACATAAATTGAAAAGTCTGTATTATATGCAGATATAAAAAAATATTCAAAATGACATGAGCCACATGAAATGTCTAAGCGTTGTTAGGAGAGTGCGCAATATTTTATTGATTTATAAAGTTGCATCTATCCGAAAATCCAAGGGAAGTCAATTTTCTCTTCAGCTTTTCCTAGAAAGTAATATAAATCGTACTTCTGGTTAGAAACTCTGTCTTAAATCAAGAGATAACACTCCAGCTTCCCTCAAGCTCAGCCTCACTTTAACCAAATTCTTATAATAATAACTTCTTCAATTACACTAACAAATGTTCTTTGAAAAAGTGGTTATGGTATTTATACACATATTTGTATAAATGCTAAAGCTAATTTACCAAGCAAAAATTCCTTAACCACACAATTAACATTATAATTTCCAAAACACTTGTTTGAGCACTGCATAATTCTTCGCGTATAATTGAGAGTCGAATAATTAATTCTTAAAAGAATTCGCCTAAATTCATCCTAATTAAATTTCATTTAATTACAATTGTATTTATGAACCACCATAAAATGGTAGACATGACGAAAAATTTAATGAGTTTTACAATTCAACCGCAAACTGAAAAGCGTACCACGCGGCGTATACGTTACATGCAAGCCATAGAGTGACTTTAACAAAATTTTTTTTCAACAGACAGCCAGACTGTGTGGCGACACATTTACATATATATTTTAAATTGTATATATACATGATCTTACATACATACATTTAAAAGTACATAGTATATTACTGTCAAAGACAGCGTGGATTTGGTTTAATTCTCCTTTTCCCTTTCATTCTGCTCACTGTGTCACCAATTAAATTTTAGCTGCTTTGTCTTTGTAGTCAGACATTATTTTTGCGGCCCACTTTCGTATAGGCACTCTTGTGGGTACCGTTTGTTTACCTCACTCTTTTCGGGTGAATTAATTTTTATGTTAATTAGTTGTTAACTCGATTTATAGTAGAATAATTGGCAGTGACAGAAAGCCGGCGACTTCAAACTTATTCGTTATGCGTGTTGAAGCTTATAATATGCAATTTTCGCTGTGCTCAGGTGTTATTAGCATTTCAATTATTTTATTTCGCTTCAAATTTGAATAGAAAAGTTCGACAGGTATTTGCGAGACTTTTATAAAGCCGTTAAGCCCCAAATAGCAGTTGTTTAAAATAGAAGCTAAAATGGAGATTTGTAAAAAGATTTTTATTTCGTATTAAATGATATTAATTCAATTTATGACTAGTGCAAAGGACTGTTATTTAGGGGAATATAACTTTGACGTAAATAAAAACAAATTGAAAAGTATTAGTGTTTTGAATAAATGATGATATTGAAAACTGGGATAGTCTTAGTCATAATGTGAGCATATTCTTACAAAAATTTAAAGGTTAAGGAGTGGTTACATTTTCATATCTCGTAGATCTTTAGGAATCCAAAATTAAAATGCCAACAAAAAATATATTTTCTTCTTCGGGATTCTGAGTTTGAACACAAAAAAGTGGAGCTCAAGCATCATAGTGTGTCTTATACTACATGGGCTAGAAAGCTTATAGCCTAATAATTAAAGTACAGTTTTTTTTGAATGGAAATATAGTTTTATCCTTCAACATAATCGACACTATTGTTAGAATGATAATTCAATGCTTCAATACCGATTTAATTTGAAATTAAAAATAGTCGATTTTTTTTCCATAAAGTTAAATTGCTCTGAAGTGTGTTTAGTAAAATAAGCTCCAACAGTTCATATATAAACAAGTTTTTCTCAAAACAACATTTTTAAAATTTGATCAGGTAATTATCCGGAGACAAATGATCCGATCACTATTAAATTCAGTATATGCCTTCCCATATAAGCAATGTACGACCAGTTTTTTTATTTGATCAAAAAGCGATTTGGCAGACCAAAAAATTAATCAAAATTGAACTTTTTTTAAACGCCGTTATTGTGTAAATGTTTGACCATACGTCATTGTACGGACAATATCTTCTACTAGACTTTTGATAATCCGATTTAGGTTTCATCCACGGAGAACGTTGAAATCACTACAGCACAACAGCAGTGGATGACCTATTTCTGCAGCACCGTCAGAGATCGCGTGTAACTCGAAAAATATTTAATTGTTTTACTTATCAAAATTTCTGTATATTCTTTAAATATTTATTAATATGTCCTTAATTTTAAAACAATTGATACAGCAGTGTGTTTCAATTCTCAAAAATATTTTTTTTTTAGCTCGGCAGCTTTTGAAACTATATATCTATAAACAATCAAGTCACAACGAAATATTAACATAATGTCCACTATCGTGAAATATTTTATGTGGTTAACATTCGATGCACAAAGATCGCCAAACAGGCGTGATCATTATAATAAAAGGGTATATTCTGTACGAACAAAATCCCTCAGATGGCAAGCAACAATTAAGATGAATAATAAAAAAAAAATTATGAAACAATGATCCTATACAAATCCAAATACCAAAATTTATATGAAATAAAGAAAACGAAGTGAAATTGAAGGCATTCATAAGAAAATATATGCGTATGAGCCTTTCTAATGTATTAATGTATATGTAGGTATAAACGTAACAAGTAATAAAAAATATTTTATATTCGTAATGTGTGTACTTCAAAAGTTCGTGCATGAACGTCTTCCGTTTTGGCAGGCACGAGAACTATGGAAAAGTGAAGCTCAAGTAGGTTAAAGAAAGTTAAATGAAATGCATGCGAAAATATAAAAGAGGGTCAAGCGTACTCGCACATTCGCAATTACAATCGCATTAATTAAAGGCAAAAGAAGTTGTGATTGACGTGAGGATTATTACCAGTAACCAGATTGTGTTCGCAAATATATATAGAGTATATAAATAGTTCAGTGTGTTAAATATCGGTTTTAATAATTTTATTTTAGTCACCCTCCTAGGTCTATTTTTAAACTATACTTGTATATTGGGTTTTTTAAGTATTTTGAATCTCTCTCTTTTTGGTTTTTTTTATAGAAAAAGGCGATTTTTAATACATCGAAACACAAACATCGTCGAATGTCAACGAGTTGAGTAAAAGCTTTAAAATTAATAGAACTCAGTAATTCTAATGGCAAACTTTCCACAAATCAATAAAATTATCTCAATTTATTTTTATCTTTATTAACTCCCACTAGGAAATATGATAGAAGAGTTAATAATTCCAAAAGCTATCTCCTGTATCAACCAGTTTGTTCAGCAAACTTGTAGGACAAAAAAAATTTTATACTGGAAAACTGCTTACGTATTATTTTTTGTCTACTACTTTTACATTTGAATCAGCAGAAGCGCCGATTAGCAGATTAGAGGGTTTACGAAATATCTGAGCAACTGTTCTAACTTTTTTATAAGCAAGTTACTGCAAATTTTTTCAATAAAATATTGAACATTTTCTTACAAGTCCGCCATTTCCAGAAAAATGTATATAAGGCTAAACACCTACTTTACTGACAAGCCCTATGTAGATTAAGACCCCATAATTTATTTTTTTTAGATAACACGATTTCCAAAAATTACCATCTTTCGTAGAGATGATTCCGAAGCTTGACCCATGGGCGGAATCGGACTGTTGCCGTTGAGCGAAAACTTATAAAGTGCTATAAACAAGCTCCAAATTAAGATAAAAAACTATAATTTGATACAGAGGATTGCAGTAGAACGGAGAATCTGTGTACAAAAGTGGGCGCCATTATATCAACCAAAATTATTTAGAACGAATTCCACCAGCTCCACCTTAAACATTGTGAAAAGGGTAAAAGCTGATGATAACCATGCCAAGCTCCGTATAACGGTTATGTTGAACAGAACTAAAAATGCGATAACTCACTAAATACTCTGTAGTACATATTTAGTAAGATGGTGCTTATGGCTTCAAAGAAAGTGATATAAAAGGTGGACTGTGGCCGGCGCACCGCTCACTTTTAAATTCTATCTAATATTTCAGGAATCAATCAACCAATAAAAAATTTCATTCATATATGGTGCATAATATCATCTTGATAATCCGATTTTCAATTTTAGCTCTTAGCATAAATGAAATTAGTCTAGACCTCGGTCTCAATCTCATATCCCTAATACAATGATTTCCGATGCTCTGACGACGGTGTGTTTGTACATTTACCAGACTAAATAAAACTCCAAAACGAACATATGCATAGAAGCACATAAATATTTATACATTAAATGACTTTTATAACACATAGGGCTTTGACCTCAGAAGTACATTATATGAAATATATACATAGGTCTTTATATATATAGTTATATACATGTCTGCTTAACTTTCTTACATATTTTCATATAACATAAGTACACCCGTACATCTCCTCCTTACCCACTTATACGATCTTACATACCCAACGATAACCCTAAATTCATATAATATTGTTACTCTACTATTTTTCCTTCACTTTTATATCCTTCTATTTTCCCACAATATAGAACAGCTTGCCAACTTTTATGAGAACTGCATTTTAGCGGTTATGACGTCATTATTGGCGTAGCGTAAGACTTGTGAAAGCGATAAGAAGAAATGTTTTCGCCAAATAACTCGGCAAGCGTAAAGTTAGCGAAAAGCGAAAAGAAAAGCACGCACAAAAGTAGAAAAGATGTTGAAGAAGAACAAGAAGCACATTTCGCAGCAATTCATGAGCTTTATGCCGCACGGAGCTTATGCTGCGCAAGAATGCACCGGATTACATTTTATGTTTGCTTCTTCGTTAAGCTGAAATCCTTGAAGAGTTTTGCTAGATTTTTTTCATTTGACTGTCTTAGGTAGATAAGTAAAAAAAACACCAACATTTAATATCTCGTTTTGGCAGGTGCTTTAACCGTTTTTGGCGTCTTGTTAGCATTGCACTTTTATTAATTCCCAGCTGTGTATTCAAGACGGGAAAAGTTTTTAAGTCTTTACATTAATTGTTTTATAGAAAGGAAAAATACACACAGCTTTAAAGTCAAACTCAATCAAAAGGAGGGATAATTTTATGTAATAAGACATTAATAGAAGTCGAAATGAAAGCAGTTGGCCTTGGCCGACCATCAAAGAAAAATAATTAATTACAAATATGGCATGAATTTAGTAATACCAGTCTTCTTTTTCTTGTTTTGCCTTCTTGCACCAGGAATGACTTTTTTCACTTAATTAGGTCTATAATCCACTAAGCTACGTCCCTATTTACTAGATAATTCCAACCTAGATATGGTTTCTCTCTACTACTGCTACCAATAGGTAGTCTGCTACATGCCGCTGGTTTACTATATGATGACGTCTTCATACATATCATAGAGATCTCTCATTTTCCTTTGAGAACAAGTTAGTGTCCAAAAATATTTCGTGAAAATCAGCGTAATTGATAAGTGTGATCTACTCCATATAGAATTTTAAGGCTCATGTACTTTTATTGTGCTGCCAGCGATATTTGACTAAATCGTCTACAACTACACTTATTCCGGCTGCATTAAAGCTATACCATTTATAGTTGCATTTTTCATAGAATGAAAGGATACAAAAAGAGTTTATCTTGATTTTGATCGGCCTCTTTGTATGACAGCTATGTATGTATATGGAAGAGTAGCGCAATATGAATTGGGATGGTAAGATTAATCAAATGAATCGCATTAATCGAGAATTTTTTTTATCAAAAAGCGATGAATTGAATTGAATTTTCTGTTCTGATTAAGTAAATCACTAACCGATTAGTTACTAAATTAGTATATAAACATTGCGGAATCTTTGGAAAATGATTTTGACTTATGGGCTCTTCATTCATAGCAAAAGGCGAAGACAGAACAATGATACATTTTCTCGAGCTAAGTTTTAATTTGTTTTGAGACTCAGACTTGAAACGAAACATTGCCGAAGCATGAAAAGAAATGAAGATTGTATATCCTAAACTTTATTTGTTTTCCTGCAAATATTTGCACTTGATTGGTACAACAGTACCCGCGGAACGTCAATTTTCTAAAGCAGGGGCAATGGCTTCGGAAAACCGAAAAGATTAACAACTCTACTACCTACTCTATTTTTACAATCTGGCTTGCTTGATTCAAAGTAAATTATTTTATGTGCGACTAGGATCAATAACGAAACCGTAGTCAAACTAACATTGTTCTATGGTGGAGAGCGCTCGAAATGACTCCCCTGGCTAAAAATCTTGAGCGGGTCCAAAGAGCGGTGCTCATCGGAATATCCAGTGCACTATGAACCACACCAGTATGGACATTGCCGGCAGGTGCATTGTTGCGAAGTGTGATATAAGGCTCAGAGAAGCTGGGCTTATAAAGAGCCGCAATTCTCTCCTCCTTCAGCTGCGTTCCTGAAAATTTGGATCACTGCGTCCATTCGAGGCGGCTTCTTCTCTGCTCATATCCCGACGAGAGAGATGTGGGTGGGAAGTAGACGCGGTGAGTTTTTTCACGGATGGGTCGAAGTTAGGAGGGAATGTTGGAGGGGGGTTTTCTGTACCGGACCACTGTAGCGTTTTTCAGGCAGAAGTGGCAGAAGTACTGCTATGAAATGCAGCCTCGTTTAGAGAGGTGAGCATTCACTCCGACAGCAGAACGTCAATTCCAAACTGAGTGCGCGAACCGTGCAATCAAAGCTAGTCAAGAAGTATCTGTCCTCACTAGAATTAGCATCAGGCTACTTAAAGATCAGGCTCGTTTGGGTGTCTGGTCGTAGCGGAATCGTAGCGGAATCGGCATTATTTCTGAAATACGCTTTTTGGTCGGCATCGATTCTGACTTGATTTCATCAATTGTGGCAAAACGCTTTCCTTTAATTGTTTTCGTCAGTTTTGGGAACAGGAAAAAGTCGTAATTAACATTATTTGCAAAATGTAAATACCCCAATCTCCTTAAATATTTAATTACTTATTTATATTGAGTATTAACATATATATATTACATTATTAAGTATATTATTTCTACTTAACCTATTGTACTTTTTACAAATATTACAATATATTTCTTTTTGTTTCTGGATCTTCCATCTTAAACATAACCAATCTCTTTATCGTCCTTAGCATTGGGAAAAGATGTATTAACCATCAACTATGGAAATATTAAACAAATCTAGCAAATCAAAATTTGGCTGTTTCACCATTTTACTTCTCTGATAGTAACCTGCCCAAGGTTTCCATATATTTTCAAGATACGCTGCCAACTCATTTCTCGTTCGACTTTTCGACATGCTTCTTCTAAGTAACCGCGTTGTACTTTGCATAAAGTTTTATCCTTAGCATGTAGCCGAAAGTTTATAACGTCTGGGTTTATGACTGTTTTTTGCACCTTGGAGGATTTACGTCTGTTGGTCGACTTCATAAATAATCTTCGCCGCGCCGGTAGCTTGGTGTGTTTATGAGTTTTGCGTCATTTAAATTGATTTTTATTTTAGTTGCATTTGCACCTTTTCATTTATAAAGATACTAGTTAGTTCATTGATATGGATGCGTTTCAAACTTCTTTCCGAAAGTGTATAATTTTCTATCACCGCGTCGTAGTTATAGTTCTCCCGTATTATGTGATTAAGAATAAATTTTTCTTCTGCCATTGTTGATATGTTCTCTAACTATTCGAGTACGTGGATGAGTCCAAAGTGACAAGTGTGCCAGTTTTATAGCAAACACCACAGGTAAGAATATGACAGCTAGATATCAACTTTTACCTTGGAAAGTCCCAGAAAATATAAATTAATTACCTCCTTCTTAACAATTCGGATAGAGGCTATATAACAATGCAGTAATATTTTCGGTAGAGGGCGTGTTCTAACCGCTAATATTGTCTTTAGGCTTTACACTTGACAGTAAAGGTTCATCATTTAATAGCATGATCACGCCGTATGAGGCTAAACTTTATTAACGCAATATAAAACATGGGGTCGACTGTTAAGCCAGCTTGACAAGGTACAATACATGGAAATACCTGGAAAAAACATATGTTAAGACTTTGGCATTTTCTCGCTTTATATTTTATAAACAAATTTTATGTATTTTAACGTTTTTTATACCTTACTTAATATACCATAAGTTTGCCACGAAGTTAGTAACCCCCAAAAGGAATCGTGAGACCCTATAAATAATATATATAAGTGATCAGCATGACGAGTTGAGTCAATTTAGCCATATCCGTCTGTCTATTCGACTGTCCGTCTATCTGTATATACGCGCCCTTAGCTTTTGAGATTTGAGTTTGAAATTTGCACACGTCCTTTTCTCCCCAAGGAACCGTCGATAACTGACTACTATAGTATATATTGTAATTGCCATACAAATTGAACAATCGGAATCAAGTTCTTGGAAAACTTCTTTTATTTGAAGAGATACGAGTTATTGCCCAAGGCAACATTGCAGTGTTCAAAGAAGTTGTTCAGTTCGGATCACTGTAGCACATAGCTGTGATACAAACTGAACGATCGGAATTAAGTGCTTATAAAGAAATTTTGTATATGTCAAGGGTATTATAGTTTCGGTTCAACCGAAGTAAACGTTTTTTTATGTTAACTTGAGAAAGGCATTCTATTTGTTTACAGTTATTCAAAATAAAATTTATATTTTTTGGGGGTTCTCAATTTGTCAACATATTTATCTCGAAATGCTTGCATAGTAATACCATCCTATTTACTCAAATATTAAGAAATATAGGGTGAACTTAGTTCCAAATTAATTTAAATACGCTTAAAACGAAATGGTTTTTTAAAACCACTAAACGGCAAGTAAGCAAAGCCACAATAACAACAACAGAAAAGATTTTAAAAGCACAAAACAGCTACAGTAAAAACTTCAGAGCTCATTCGTGTATACACATGTATATGTATACATGCACATCAAGCAAAAGTGTTTTCTTTTATCAAGATCCCTTCCAGCGCCATGTGAAACACACTTCAATGTCAGCAGTGAGGTCCTTATCATATTTTCAGTCAACATCTTCACAGCCGCACACTGAGCGGTGTCATCTTTACCTGCCATCTTCACTTTGGTTAGTGTTCATTGCTGTTGAGAATAGTTACGCCACAAAATGGTTGTGCTTGACGATGTCTGGTACAGCCGCAACGCTAAGTAATTTTTTCCGAATATTCAAGAGTCTCACGAATTTGAGTGCGAATGCCTAGCGAACAAGCGTTGCCCGAGTATTGGTGACTTTTATTATAGTTATATGTAGTGTGTATGCGTCTGGTTGTTGTTGTTGTTGAATGTAAGAGAACTTAAATTGTCAGCGACAACATTCCCCACAAATATACGCACTGTTGGCATTGGACGAGGTTGCTGGAGCTGAAAGCTGCCAGCTAGCGGTAAGCCGCCGAAATGCTAGCGCACAAAACACGTACCAAAGTGAAATAAGAAGAAAAACAAAAGCGCTGGGAAAAAACTTTTTGAATGCCACATAAATGTGGCCTTCGCCTTCGGATGTGAGCTCGCACACACAATCGCATGCATAAGCATAAATGTGTGTACATTTCACCGAAAAGCCTTGACATCCCATATTAAAGCGGGATATTTTATATGCTACCTGTATGCTGTGTTTGTATATAGGTAAGTATATACATACATACATGCGAAAATATGCATGTGATACATATATATTAGCTTCTATGTCTCTGTAATTAACCGTGAAGTCAACAACAAAGAGACTATACCCTAGGAATTCATTCTTGGGATTTCCACAGCGCAGATACATATAAAAATCCTCAATTGTACCCAAACACACACATCCTTATGTTTATGTTTGTATTTATTGTAGCAGCTTTGGCCGTCGCATAATTTTGCTGATTATTTGATTTTTGCGCGTTGAATGGGTCTTCAAAAAAACTTTGGCAATTTGTCGTACAAGCTTACCAACCACAGCGACAGCATACACTCAAGCTAGCAGAGAAGAAAACTCGTGAAACACAAATTTTATGAAGCTGAAACACAGAAAATCGCTATGTTAGGTTCCTAGCAAATACAATTTTAATACTCTTGTAACATGTCGCTACAGAGTATAATTGCTTTGTTTAAACAGTTTTAAAAAAGTGAGCGTGATCCCGCTCTCTAATAGGTTTAATGTACATATCTCCTAACAAAGTCAAAGACAATTTTTTCATGGAACTAAATAACTTTTTCTGTAATGTATTGCCATTTTGATCAATGACCTTTTGCCATCTTTCAGGCAACATCATAATCCCACGTTCATAAAACTTCTGGTTTTTATTAGAAAAAAAACTGAATCAGGTACGATTTGACATCATCGTCATTATTGAAATTTTTACCATTTAAGGAGTTTTGTAAAGATCGAAACAAAAAGTAATCCGATGGTGCAAGGTCAGGATTATATGGTGGATGTGGCGAAATATCCCAAGCCGAGTGACCAAAGATGTGAGTGGCCTTGCATTGTCATGATGGGATACAACAACTTTTCGATTTATTATTGTTTAATTTCGTTAGTTGTTCAATGTAGACAACAGAATTGATCGTTCGGTTGGGTGGTAAGAGTTCAAAGTAGACAATTCCTTTATAATCCCACCAAACTGAAAACAAAACCTTCTTTTGATGTTGTTTGAGCTGGTTCCCCTGGCCTGCTCCAGGATCTTTTCCGCTCCATATTGTTGTAAACAACCCATTTCTCATCGCCAGTTCTCATTCGTTTTAAAAATGGATAATTTTCATTACGTTTCTGTAGCAAATCGCAGCTGTTAACGCGTTTCTTTCAGTTCGCGAGAAGCCCATGTATCGGGTGTTTGAACATAGTCAAGTTGTTTTAAATGATTTTCAATGCATGTATGTGATACCTGAAGCTTCTGTGCAATCTCACGTGTTGTACTGTGACGATCCGAATCGATTATTGCTTTGATTAGGTCGTCATCAACTTCAAGTGGACGACCAGAGCGTTTTTCATCTTTAAGTGAAAAATCACCAGAACGAAATTTGGCAAACCAATTTTGACACTGCTCTTCTTTTATGGCTTCGTCGCCATAAACAGCACATAACTTTTTGTGAACTGGCGATGCGTTTTTCCTTTTGCGAAAATAAAAAAGCAAAATATGACGAAAATGTTAATTTTGATCTTCCATTTTTCAACGAACGCCAAACGAAGACTACCCAACCGATCAAAAAACTGATTGACAGCTGAATTGCCAACTATCAAATAACAAAATGTGTTTTGCATTTGGACTACACCAGCAAACCTAAAAATTCAACTGAAGCCATCTATGAGTGAAATCCGCCATTACTTAGTTGCCAACCCATATTAAAATTGTCAAAAATCTAGTTGACTTTACTATTGTGATGGTAGTTTAGTTTATAAGCTAATAGATACAAATTTGATTGTATATAATGAATTTTGAATTTTTTTGCAACACTTAATATAAAGCTTTCCCAGCACCTGAGGGTATTTATCCGGCTTTGGTGCTTGCAAAGTTGCAATAGTATAAAATGTGCGGTTACACCGGAACTTAGCCCTTCCTTACTTGCTTTTTTTTGTTTTTGGAAAAATGTAATAATATTTGGCATACCAATATGCTACCAAATTGACAATTTCCAGCTGCTAGAGGCGTAAAATTATTTTCTTTTCATTTTAACAACAAAATGTAATATACAGTTTTTTTTGATATAAAAGTCATTGGTCTATGCGCATAAGGCACAACCGCTTAACCATTTGGAATACAACAATCGCCATGTTATTGCCGATACACGGCCACAAATGTTGGAAAAAGTCATCGAACGTTGGATTGGACGTCCAGATTGGACTACATCCGATCCAGCCGTGGCGGTCATATGCCAGAAATTATATTTAAAATGTAATGCCACAAGATTATCTTTCGGATAAATAAAATTCATGTCAATCGAATAATCCATCGTTGTTTTATTGCAATTTAAAGTTCTATACCTCTAAAAAAAACACCCTTTGTAACTAAATATAAAAATATAATCGGCCAACGGTTTGTGTCCAACGGAAAAGGCTTCGCCAGTTCTTCATAAGGCAAATAAGGGTTACTTAACAATAAAAAAAATATTTTATGAATATCTTGTTTTTGATCGGCCAGTATAAGCTAGAGATATGATGGTCCGAAGTGAACAATTTGGTCCCAGATTGTAGTATTGCTTGACCAAAAATTTTGGGAAGATATCTGGTCAAATAAAACAGTTTCTATAGCAGAACTTGATTTTAATCGATTAGTTTGTATGACAACTATATTCTATAGCGATCCGACATTGGTGGTTTCGATAAATGAGCAGCTTCTTGGGGAGAAAAGGACGCGTGCGAAATTTCTGGTCGAAATATCAAAAACTGAGGGACTAGTTCGCGTACAGATACACGGACATTGCTAAATCGATGCAGCTTATCACGCTGATCATTTATAACTTATAGGGCCTCCTACATTTCCTTCTGGGTGTTACTAACCTTGCGACAAACTTAATATACGCTCTTCAGAGTATAAAAACAAATATTTATTCATAGAAATAACTTTGTTGCTTTTCAAAATATTCACTAAGAATATATTTGCGTTTGTGTTGTCATATATGAACATTTAATTACCATCCCTCACTCTTCAGAAGGAAGAAATTTCAGTAACTAACTAACATTTGATAGGTTACAACATTTGACATCTGACAGCTGTCATGTTTTTCACTGAATTTTTAAATATTAAAATATTATAGTTTAAACTGTGACTTTCAACGGAATTTTTTAAAAATTGGACGGTTTTCTGTAAATAATATAAAAAAAATAAATTTTCCCATAATAAAATTGAGCACACAATTGTACTGATTTAAGTTTTGTGAGTGCAATGGTCTTTCTGACTGATGGGAACAACCCTGACAGGTGTTTCTAATGGACAGATAAAGAAGTCTCAATTAAAATAAATTTTTTTCAGTGTAATTTGACCTACTTAATTTCATACTAGTTGAAGATATCCTAACGGGAATTCTTGGTTAGGCTATTTCGAAGTGGAAGCCACGACGCTACTGTTGATTTTTTGAACTTGAATATCGTCGTAACCAATCACTTCACTCATATTATATATCTAATATTGGGTAAGCGTTGCAAAACTTGTTTAGGTGTAAAAAGTTGTAGTAAAAAACATCATACAGGCATGCTTTAATGGAATTATCTACATCTTCAAATTTATGCCAACGATAAAAAAGCTGGATATGCTCATTGATTAGTTGAGGATAAGATAAAGTCGTTCGAACAATCAGATTTTATAAAGGAGATTATGCACAAGTAGCTGTGAAGTTTGATTTCCACACAAAATTAGTGTCTGTTTGACACCTGTTTATTTATAATGCGAAAAGTTTGTTTTTCGATTTTTACCGAGTTTGCCTGAAATTTTGTGTTTCAAATGAAATCACGGCTACAAAATCGTTGAAAATGTCGCATAAAAGTGTTGGGTAGTCTTCTTTATCACACAAGTATTTGAGTGACATAAAAGAAAAAAATTTAAAGAAGCAGTGTTTGTCATCAGAGAGATAGCAGAGGATCTCAACATCATTATGGTTATTTTGGTTAATGTTTCGGGTATGATGCGTATCAATGCTAGATTCGAATCAAAATACTTAATAATACTTTAAAACGACATCATACGATACTTTAAAAAAGTGATGCGCGACACCGTAGCTGAGAAAAGAACCTGTTATTCAAAAGTATTTTTTAATGACGTTAAAATAGAATTTTTTTTATTTAATTTATTTAATTACTTTATTTCGTCGGTGTATGTTCAATTAAAAATAAATGAGTGAACTAATGAAATCTTTTTACCGTAAGTAATAAATTACACCCGTGTCAATCTAAACCTGGATTAAAAGTTTGCAAAAAAGCTTTAAAAAATCAGCTTATAACACATAATGGTCTATAAAAGGGTCGTTTTACGCCGAACTCGCTCAATAAAAAATATAATAAATACCAGCTTCGTCCACAATACAACAGTCGTAAAACTTCTAATCAATTGAGTTGCAGTCAGTACCTTTTTATGTTTACGAACAAATGGCTACAAAAAAAATCAAAAAATGTGAATGAAAAGTATCGTTTTTTTTTTGTGAGGAAGGTTCAATCAATTGTTGCCTTGTTTTCGGGCTTCACTTGTTTCTGTAGGTGACATTTTTGTTGATCATCAACAAAAAGAGATTAACACACGACGAACGCTTGTGAAGTGAACACTGCGCAAAGCTTTGACATTGTCTCGTATATTCTTCTCTTTTCTCTCTTTTAATATACCATAGTTATAAAAAGTTTGCGACATTTTTTATTTACTGTCTTTTGAGTGTGTGATTGTTTTAAGGGTTATGACTTTTTGGTTAAAACGTGTACACTGTGAGAAATTGAGCAGTACTGAGCAATACTTATACTAAAGTTTTTTAATGTGATAACTTTATGAATTTAAAACATGTCTTCTGATAAGCAGCTTTGGCATGTGTCATATTTAGGTTAGGTTGAGTTGATGTTTGGTATAAAGTTCATACCACTCAGAGATTAATAACTAAAAATTCTATGTTATTATATGAAGGAACTATGATTGCAAACCGTATCAATTTAAACCAGTTTTCTCATATTCATATATACGTAAGTATACTTAAGTATAGTTATCGTGAAATATTTTTTAAGTCGAGCTCTACTGGGCAATGATATATATGGTTATATGCAGACTCCGAATAGCTTACGCAGTTTTAAGAGAGGAAAACCGTTTGAGCATTTGCTTTTACGTGTAAACGGCCTCCTGGATATAAAACCAGTGTGATGGAAGAATCAGGTATAAGGCAATAATGGCCTGTTGATTCGGAACAAAAGTGTCTAAATATAGACTATATCAAGTATAGTATTCTTATATCAAAACAAGTAAGGAAGTGCTAAGTTCCGAATCGAACCGAACATTTTATACTCTTGCAACTTGTCAGAAGTCAGGTGAATAGTCAGAAATCATTGTATGGGGTATATTGGTGGCAGAGAAACGAAAGGGCTGATTGCACTAATTTTTTACATTGTTCAGGTATATTTGAGAACTTATTTTCAGACAATTTTATAAATATACAAGTATAAATATAAACATTTAAATACATGGAGTCAGGTGAGCCGAATGTTTCAAAATGCTGAATATCAGTTATACCAGGCACTATTTGCGCAAAGTATTATCCGAATATATTCCTTGTGCTTGATTGTGAAAGAATCAGATGAAATTTAAAATTGTGTTGTATGGAAAGTAGGCGTGGTTGTTTGAATCGGTCGAGCAGGTCTCGTGGTATGGGTTTTCACCTAAATGTGAGCGGTGCAACACCCCTATAAAGCCATCTTGCATCATTCTGGGTATAAAATTTAATGTTTTTGGTGCATTTAGTTATTGATTGATAGCGCTTTAAGTAATAGTTTTTAACAAAATCGTTAAATGGGGAGAAGGCGAGGTTTTAATCCGATTTCATCCATTTTCACACTGTCGGTAGAGGTTCTTAAACAATTTGTCTTAAGTGAACTTAGTTATTTTAGCTTAAGTGGTTTAGGATATATGTACATTAAACTTACTAGAGGGCGGGGGCACGTCCACTTCTAAAAAATTGTTAAGCATACAAATGGCCCTTGCTACTGCGGTCCCCTGTGGCAAATTACATCTCTATATCTTATTTTAGTGCTCAGT
This sequence comes from Bactrocera oleae, assembly GCF_042242935.1. Taxonomy (NCBI): domain Eukaryota; kingdom Metazoa; phylum Arthropoda; class Insecta; order Diptera; family Tephritidae; genus Bactrocera; species Bactrocera oleae. The sequence continues at coordinate 38,801,803 of NC_091539.1, read as the reverse complement.
TACGCGCCCATCCACGAACTCGCCTTCTCTCTTTTGCCAAGGAGAACGTCTATCAAGTTTCATTAGGATATCTTAAATTTTTCTCAAGTTACAGCTTGCACAGGCAGACGGACAGATAGTTACTTGGATATCAACTCGTCTCAGGATGGCGATCATTTAAATATACATGAATCCATATCTAACTCGATTATTTTTAGTTGATACAAACAAACTATTATACTCGTAGCAACATGTTGCAAGAGTATACAAATTTTATAAATCGAAAGAACTAGTTCAATGTTTACAGAGCCACAGGACATATAGTATATTATAAAGGAATTAATTTTATCAAAATGGTCAGATTTACGCTGAAAATTGATTTTTCTTTGATTATAGTCTGTTCAACCGAACAATCATTTATTAGTGAAGCGAATAACATAATTAAATTTCAGATGTTCCATAGAAGCTTCCATGAACTTGTAGACAAATTTGTATTACACAGGACAGTTACTAAGCATACGCAGTGTTAAGAACACTCGCCACGCCTAATTTATTTATGAATTTTAATGCCCAAGATTATAAAATATAATGTTAAATATGGTTCGAGCATTCAGGAAAAAGCCGAAACAAACCGCGTGGTATCGAAAAAGAATGTATGAATTCGAGCTATGTTAGTCATAAAATCGACACAATCTGATGACAAAAATATGTAAACTCGGCTCTCATCTACTTTTAGCTTCAATAAAACGATCAGCAGGCTTTCAAGCGGAGATGTTTGCCATCAAGGCAGCAGTAGTTGTGTCGCTCTCAAGTGTAGATTCCTCCAGAGAGGTGTGTATTCGCTCCGATTGAAGAGCTGCTAGAGTGGCCTTGAGAACGCTGACAGTGCGCTCAAGACTAGTCAAGGAGTGTTCAACCTCTTTATCAGTAGTATCAAGCTACTTTGTTATCCCTCATTTGGGTACCGGGTCAAAGAGTAATCGTTGGATTCCAAAGCCGATTATCTTAATAGAGAGGACACCGTTATTCTAATTTCAACAGATTTGCAACGAGTCATTTTGTTCAAAGGAGTTTGGCAAGTGCTGATCAAGAACCAAAACTTCTTCGGCTGCGAGAACTTTGTGGCCCAAAATAGAATTCCAGAAGTCCCCCGAACTACTCATTGGCGATCGGTAAGGAGTTTTCGGACTACACAGCTGTTTAAGAGTGATCCTTCAATACTTTTGGTGCGAAGACTAGCCCTACAACTTAACTTAACCGTAACTTTCGCATTAGCGATGTATTAAATGTGCTACAAAATCCTAATCTGTGAAGCGTGTCCGTAAATGAGAGAACAGCGCAAAGTTATCAGTTAAGCTTCGCTGCTTTTTTCGTCACATTTAAATCAGCATATGTACTTGTATTGCTCTTAGTGCGCGTGCACTAATGTATTTCAATACCACAAATGCAAATCAGGAACGTCGTTAGTGGCGGCACAATGATGGATCAAATAAATCAAATCATAAAATATGAAGCGAAAAGTAATCCCCAAGGAAAGCGCAAGAAAATTGCGTGCACAAAAAATATTGTGGAGTTCAAGCGGAAAATAAGTGTAAGAAAGCGTACAAAACTGAGTTGAAAGAGGAAACCAGAAAGGCAAAGGAAAACCGGTAAGATGTAGGGCAAAGAGTGCTGCGGTAAGCAGCGGCCGTTTTGACAGACAGAAAAGTTGTAGCACAAAACATAGCACACCCTCTCACTAACATACACATACACTTATATTCAAGGTCGCATTCAATTTAAAAGCGACACATACGAACTATGTGGCTTTCAAATAATAACCCAGCTTTTTACTGCTGACACAGTGATTGATGATTAACGTACGGATTGACAATTGTGACAAAAGAAAGCAATATATAAAATATAAAACTAAAAGTCTAAGCTCGTGCCCTGAATGGAAGAGATTACTAGATATTTATTACTTGCAAAAGTATATACAATATAAATAAATATTTAAATAGATACATTTTTTTTCTTTAGCTATCTTGAAAATATCGTTCGAAATGACGAAATAAGAAGAATAAATATAAATTCGGTAACACCAAAACTATAAAACTTGCTTTTGATCTATTCAGTTTTTATGGCAAATTTCTTCGGAGATCGCACTATTAGTTTAGGCAATAACCTATGCCAAATTTCGTGAAGATATCTCGACAAATGAAAAAGTGTTTCATGCAAGCTCTTGATCCCGATCGTTCCGTTTATATGGCCACTATATGCTAAAGTAGATCGATAGCAGCTCTTACGACAAGTGAACAACTTCATGAGGAAAAAAGGGCGTGTGCAAAATTTCAGATCGATGTCTTATGTACAGACGGATAGATAGACGGACATGGGTAAATCGACTGATCTCGTCTTGCTGATCATTTCATATATATTATATTTTATAAAGTTTCTTTCGTTTCTTTCTGAGTATTACAAATTTCGTGGCAAACTTAATAGTGGGTGGCGCTTTGTGATTTTTAATTTCCCGTATAAATAACAAAGGAATATTTTCTTTATTATTTAGATTTTTAATGCATTTGTACAAATTATTTTCTAAGCCGGCTCATGCAAAAGTTATTCGAGGTCAAAGTCCAACTTTAAATTGCAAAAGCTTTTTTTAAAACTTTTTCATAAAGTCATATTTTTAAAGTTCGAAATTTTTAGATTCTCCTTAATATATATATATATATATGTCTACACACTTGTATATTCCTCAACTTGCATTTGTGTACGTGTATCATTTGAATTGCTTAGCTTTTACTTTTCGCTGTCGTTTCCCATTTACTTTGCCTCAATTTAATGCTCCAATCGAAAATGTTTTAAAAATCACAGTCATCGAAATTGACATTGGCACTGTCGAATTGCTGTTAATATGCCGCAGCCTCTTCTCTTCATTTTTCACCTCTTTTTTCCTTTTTGTTTTGCAATGTCAATGAGTTTTACTTTACGATTCCCTGAAATGTTTTTAGCGAAGTGGTTAAACTTGCCAAATGCCAGAAAGTAGGTTAGTGCCTGCCTTGCTCTCGATTTGATTTACCAAGAATTGCGGCAAAAGATTTAAGTGGAAAGTGCATAACATACTGTGTAAATAGATATGTGTGGCATGAGCAACGTTGTGTTGACTGTATTGTGAAAGCTCACTCAAAGCATCAGAGGTGAGCAGTCAAAGGCTTGCTCTCCCACTTACGCTTTTTGCTGGCTTTAGTTTCTTCACTTAGTTTGCCCTTTTCAGTGCGAGCATTTTATACCTATCACCTGCGTTATTTCTTCGTTCATGTAATTCCACATTTCATGGTGTGTGTGTGTACCATAAATAATGTTATATATATCCATGTGTATATGTTTGCCATGCAAAGGAGGTGAGTGGTAAGTTGTCTATGGATGGGCACATCATTTTTTATACAACGTTGCGTGAAATGGTTTATGAACCTGTGCATGCGCATGTGACAAGGCGTAACGGTAAGTTATATGGCAGTTGCATTACCCACCAATTCGTGCATAAAGAAAAATGAAATGATGTCAAGTGGTGAAAGCTGCAAAATGTTTTATATACTCATTGCTTGTTTGTAAGTTGACAAGAGTAATGCAAATAGAGTGTCGTAGAACGTGCGGAAAGGAGTGCAGTAGTTAGTTGCAAGTAACAATTTTTTGAGGTTAAGTCGGTGCAGATTTGGAAGAGAGTAGCTTGATTGCTCTAACCATAACTCTATTGTATCCACTTGTGAATTTCGAAAAATAAATTTTTCATAGTCGACGATGAAGATTGTTCCGACACGGGTGAATCGATAAACTGGAAACTTTCACACGCCCTTTTTATATAAGTTTGTCAGGTAATGATAAATGAATTACATTTTGGATGTTTCGATTTTGTAAGCCACTCTGAAGTCTAATTTTTTCATCAAAAACGAGTTCCCGACCGCCATATTATCAGAGATAGAAATGTGGACCAGTTCTTTAATCATTACCTGTGTTCATCTGTAGTAATATTTAAATTGGTCGGTTTTTGGATTTGAGATAATTTTAAGTAGGAAAATCTTCCTCGCGGCCAGACATCTCTTTTCTGGAGATTAATTTGATTAATTTGCTAGATAAAAAGCCTATTCAAAAGATTTTGATTTGCAAGTGGATATACCCCTTAAATGGGTTTTTCTAGATATGTTAGATAGGTATGGTGCCTTGTAGAATAACAAATTTAATTCATTAATTTTTCACTATCGTTAAAATATCACAATGAACCAAATGTTATACTTGTAGTACTTTGATATATTACTTTACCCAAACCTGACCTATGTGTGCAAAACGAAAAAGAGAACAAACATTTTAAAGAAACTATGGTAGAGATCAAAGTTACACTTAAAACTCAAAAAGTAAAAAGGTTTTGCCGCAAAAAAAAATCACCAACATTAATTTCACTGTGCAACATTCTATCAAAACGGCAGCATGACGATGAGTTCGACACCGGACCTTAGCTACCCGATCGGTGCCTTTCTTATCACAACATTGTCACTTGACATAACCATTTACTAAAACCACCCGCGACGCGTGGTTACGTAAATGCTACAACAATATTGTGATATAATGCAAGTTCAAATAGCTGCAACAACAAAAGCGAAAAATAAAATGCAGAAACGTGATAAAAAGGAGAAAAAAAACATCAATCACTCGACCATCTTGAAAACGAGTATTATATTATATTTGATGCAACATTTACTTGTAGTTGCCACATTATTACAACACTCACAGACATGTGCTTGTACTCGTCTTTTTGTGGAATTCCTACTACAATCGCCTTTTGTGAGAACAGCAGTTTTTGTGACAAATCATATTATCTGGTAAGTACACAATTTTTTCGTAATCGAATGAAAGCAATGGCTAACCAATGGTGAAGAAAATGAAAAATAAATGTTCGGTTGGAGTTAAAGTATTTTTTCTCTGCCGTTTAATAATTTAGTAAAAAATATTGAAGCAATAACATTTATGTTACTGTTAAAGAGGCTTGAAATATTTTCATCTTTCAATCATAGCCAAATTTATTATAATGTTAAATGAGCTACTATTTATCCACATTGAACAGTTTGAAAATTTATTTATAATAAAAGAGTTGATTCTCAGCTCAGCTACATGATAAAAAAGTTCACAGTAGAGAAGTGGCAAACCGTAAATGGCATTGCATTACTTATTATTGTTCGAGATGGTCTTCATAGGTTAACCACAGAGAACGGATCTAAAAAAGGTGGAAACAGATTATTTTTTTGATTATTTTATGTGTCAAATTTAACCAAGTGGTGTTCTAAGTGTGAGCTTGAATAAAAGCGAAATCGAAATTTTTTTGGTGAATATATATTTCATATATTGTGTATGGGTCTATTCGTTTGAACCAATTTTTCTTCTTTAAATTAGGGCTATCGGAAGTTATGGTAATATGTTACCCTGTTGCTTTGTCCAATATTTGCTAGAATATAAGAACAGCAAATTTTTCAGTTCAGTTTTTTTTTATTGTATACCACAGCTTTCAAACCCCCAAAATATATTTTCTTAATAACGGAAAGAAACTTTGAGGTATTAGGCGCGTACGTCACTACACCATCTACAGTTGATATTTTCCTCCTTTTCTACTTTCTGAAGCACGTCTTTAAGTTCTGTGTTGACGTAGCAGAAAAAACGTGTAAAGGAAGGTAAGCATCTCTGTATTGTGTTAACATGGCGTATGAGTTACATTTACTTGCTGTAAACTTGAAGTAAATTCAGGCAACTGCTTTTGAAGCAACATTTTTTAATTACCACGAATGTTATTGCCTAAAATAAGCATACAGTTACGAAGAAAAATTTCAGTACTTTTAATAAAAGAGCTTAAGCCACTACTGTTTCATAAAATAGGAGGAAAAAAAATTTTCAAGCTGCATTCATTATGCATTATGTTTTATTATTTTGGACTAATTATTGTAAACAAAGAATTATCATATTTAATAACTTTAAAATGGTTCAAGTATATATAATTAGTTAAAGAATTGATTAGTACCATTTTCTAAGCCTAAGTTCCAAAATTTCGTACATATAACCGATACATACTAAGAAGAAAAATTCTTATAAAGTTTGTCAGTTGTTTGGAGGTGACTCAGGTTTGTAAAAAAACTAAAAAGATTAAGATTGGAATTACGGAAAAAGCTTAACCACAAGTCTAGAAAGGAACCCATTTTGATTTTTTTTTTTCAATAATGGAAAATAGGTACTGTGCATATCAGTACCCACTTGACCTATTCTAACCAAGCTCGACAGGTAACATTATCTGGACATTCTTATAATAAGATGTGTAAATTTGCGAAATACAACTTACCTACAACACCATACAACACAATTTTAAGTTATATGTGACTCTTTTTTTATTTACATTATATGTACAAATAAAACACCAATTAAATTAATATATCGGGATAAAAGCTTGCCCAAACAGTGTCATTAAGATATGCCACATGAAGTATAAAAATTGTCAAAATCGGGGCATAAATGTACACGCCCCCAACTACCGAATATGTGGACCTGAGTGCCTATGGCTGTCTGTTTACTGCAAATGATGGTTACGGTGCTGGGGATATTATTGATATTATATAGGATATTTTTCTGATAATATTGCACCCTTCTCTCAAAAATGGATAAAATTGGGTCAATACTTCTATATACCTAATTTAAAGATTCTCGAAATTCTGGTTTATTTTAAACCATATACTATATAAGCCACTATGTGAGATATCTTTGCAAAATTAGGTGAACGTAAAACGGGTAAAATTGGTCAACGATTTACCCTAGCTACCATATACTAAATATATTGAGTTTCGTTATTTTAGCAGACTTTATGCCGAATGTGTCAGCCAGTGTGTGTGTGCTCAAAAAATTGCATGGAAACATATTCTCGAATATACTTGAGTAATGCCACAATCAGTCCATACCTTTTTTGACTACAACTGACCTGAAGCCGTGTATTTGGGTTAATATATGTGATACTTCAAACTTTGCGTAAACATTATGTGATTTAGCGCTGAATATGAGTGAAATTGGTCTAGACCGCGGTCTTAGCCCCTTATCCCAATTATAATGATTTCCAATTCACTTCACTCGTATACCCAATATATTAAATTTAGCCTCTTTGGTTGGATTTATATCACATATAATATGTTGATTTGAATACCAATCCTTCGGATATGAAGCAAAATATAGTAAGCAGAGTAAGTGAATCTACGAGCTATAATATAAGTTAATAAGTTATTAAACATGATTGTAATCCTTTCGACCTTTCGACCTTTCGTCGAATACTGAATGTTGAATTCTTTCGCAACAATTTTTAATATAACGTTTTGCCAACACTTATTATTTCGCCGGCTTTGATCTTTGCGAGATTATAAAATGTTACAGTTTCGCAAAACACGTGTTATAAGAAACTATGGTATATAAGAAAAAGGCTATGTTCACGGTTTCAATCATAACCATAACCTAATTTGGGAAAGCAAACAAGTTTTGTAGAATCACTCCCTGTATACTATCTGAGTTTTATACCCGGAACACGGTATATTAAGTTTGCCACGAAGTTCGTAACACCAGAAAGAAACGTCGGTGATGAGCTGAGTTGATTTAGCCATGTCCGAAATTTTGCACATGTCTTTTCCTCACTAACAAACTGCTTATATGTCGGAACGGCCGACATCGGACCACTATAGCATATTGCTGCCATACAAACTGAAAAGTTTGAATGCAGTGCTTGTATGGGAAACGTTTTTGTATTTGACGTAATAAAATCACGAAATTTGGCATGAGTTATTTCCTAAAGCAGCAATGTAATCTTCGAAGAAATTGTTTAGATCGGATCATTTTAGCATATAGCTGTCATATTAACTGAATGATCGGAGTAAAGTGCTTGCATGGAAAAATGTTTAATATTATATGACGATGTATCTTCAAGAAATTAGATCGGAATCAAGTTTTTGTAAAGAACCTTTGTATTTGTGAAGGGTATTACAGCATCGGTGCAACCGAAGTTAACGTTGTTTTCTTGTTTTGTTGAAGTTTCCTTTAAATCCTGTAATTTTTATTTTTAAGGAATTATTGTTCCACTAATTTATTTTGTATACCTTTCATAAATCCGTACACCGATTAAATATGTAGAATTGCGCTCAACCAAATATAAATGCAGCGCATCTTTGTTGTCATTGTTGCGTAATACGCAGCTGTTGTCATTCACATTCAGCATTCACCTTTCTCAGCAACAAACCGAGCTCATAAATACTTGCATATTTTTTTGCAGTTAGTTGCTTTGTTACGCTTTTTCGCTCCGAGCAAAATGAAATCTTAACTCGAAATGTCAAGCATTTTGCTGCTAAAAGAAAATAAAAGCCTTGCCCCAAATATGGAAATAGTCAAAAAATAATGGCGAGAAAGCAGGGCACAGCTGCTGTATAAGTTATACAAGAAAAATAAGAATAACAAAATGACAAAAACCAACAAATAAAGCGTAGAACATTATAACTGCAACAATAAGCTAGCTAAATATAGTTAAAGAACAACAACAAACAACAGCCAACAACGGAAAGTGGAATGACAGAAAAAGTCACGTGAACATAAGAAAAGTGAAAATGTATGAACATTTTCTGAAATGCGTTGTTATTGTTGGCAGTTTTTATTTCTCAAGCTCAGCTGATGCTAACATTTCAAAGCAGCTGCAGTTACGCCTTTCCACAAATGTGTTTGTGTTGGGCGTACAAGTTGAATAAGTGGCCCAAGTGCAGATTACATAGGATATCTTAAGAAATGAGATATATTTTTAGCTTCGTTTACCATTTTTTTTTATAACACAAAACAAGCTTTTTCAGGTATTAGACGCCTCCATTGCAGCAACAGTTTTAGTTCAATTTGTTGTTGTTTTTTATTAATATCTGCACCCTTCTTTGCTTTCTCGGGTACATTTTTATGTTGTGTGTTGACGTTTGTAGTAGCAGCAAAGATATATACAGTTGGGTAAGCATTTTTGTATTTTGGGGTATACATGTATGAGTGACATTTACATGCTGAGGGCTATAAGCAAATTCCGACAACTACTTGTGAAGCTGCATGTTTTTAATTACCACGAACATTAAACCTAATAAGCCTAAAACAGGTATACACCGATGAGGAAAAGTGTGCGCATTCTTAACAAAAGGGCATCTGACAGAAATTTGTGAACCAAAATTGTTTCATCTGATGATGGTGATGGTAAATTATTTTTTTATAATCACAACATTTTTAGTATAATCTTCAAAAATTTAATGGTGCAAAAACGAATAAAATACTTGGAATTAAAAAACATTTAAATATTTCTACAAGAACTAAAGGAATGATAAAAAATTTGTTTACGAACTTTTTTCTTAAAGTATAATTTTTTTTAATTCTAAACGATTTAAAAGTGTAGTTTTGTTTTTATATATTAAAAAGTTAATGACAACGTGGACCCCAAAATACTTAATATAATGAAAGAAGTATTTCCTTAAAGTTTTTCGATCAACGGGGGAATAAACTCTTCTCCCAGAAGAGAGCAAACAATAAATAATTAAAATCAAAATGAAACAAAAAAGGAATTGCTTAGTTCGGTTGTAACCTAATATTTTTTACTAATACAACGAGTTTAAAGTTTGATTAGGGCTAGTAGAAGGTCTGGACAGATTACTTAAATTTACTCAAGAAAATCTTTCCATGCAATTACGCTCTTTGAGCACCAGGACATACTATTACCAAGTAAAGACGTTCTCTAAGTTTCAATGTCTCATAGAATAACCGCTATTTTCGTTCAAAAGTCAGCCATAAGTACTCTGCTCCACATATTCGAATTGATAAATTTCAATACGATTTCGACCATTTTTATTTTAATTTTTACGCCATCCATAACGAGAGAATTCGTCCTCAGCAATGTTGGTTGATGTAGCTTTGGAATTTTGTGAGATATGTACGTTAAACCTTTTAGGGAATGGCAACTTTAGGTTTTTGCTTAATCACACTTTGTGGGCCTGGCAATAGCCCCATAACGCCTGTCTGCAATACCAACCTTCGCATTGTACCAAGGGCTATGTGTTTAAAGTATAATATGTAGGTATTATTGTTTGCCCAGACAGACAGTCACTCGGAATTACACTCGCTTTGTCATCCCGATGATTTTAATATATATAACTCTATTAGGGTATTCACAAGGTGTCATATTGTGTCATATTAACTTTACTAACTTAAACTTGTTTACTTTTTTTATTGTTGACGTTTAAGTGTCTAAAATTAGTAAATTAAATAAATTTCATAAATTTCTTTAATAATATGGAAGGAAGCCACGATATTCAGGTAAATTAAGTTGAAGAAAAGTGAAATATAAAAATATTTTGTTGTTTCTGTAGTATATATAATTTCCTTGTAGGTTTTACAAATAACCGATAGGTGAACAAATCTGTTATATTTTCGGTTGTAACATTTTCCGAGAGTATAAAAACATGTTTTCCATTTTATGGTGGTCACAGACCTTTCATATTCAATGAAAGATCAAACAGGTTTTCGTATGCTATTATACCCTGAATAGGGTATATTAAGTTTCCCACGATGTTTGTAATACCCAGGAGGAAATATCGGAGACTCTACAAAGTATATGTATATAAAATGATCATCTGTATATATGCAAACTAGTCCCTCAGTTTTTTAAAATGTCGTTCTAAAATTTTTTCTCTTCAAGAAGCTGTTTATTTGTCTGTACGACCGATTTGGACCACTATAAAATAAAGCTGTCATACTAGCTGAACGATTGGAATAAGAAGCTTGTATGGAGAGCTTTTTCATTTGACAAGATATCTTCAAGAAATGTGTTATTGTCTCAGTCAACGGAACAACCTCCGAAGAAATTGTTCAGATCGAGTCACTATAGAATAGAACTGCCTTATGAACTGGCTGATCAAATCTTTTTAAGGAATCTTTTGTATTTGTGAAGGGTATTAAAGCAACCGAAGTTTTTTCTTGTTTTTCTTGAAAAATGTTGTATGTATCTCCCATATATAATGATATAGTTGTCGGATCTGGCCGATTCCGACAAATGATCAATATAATGCACCTACGTATGTACTGAATTTCTTTCGGATATCTCAAAAACTGACTAACAAATTTTTATAATCCCTAAAAGATAAACTTTACTTTAAAAATCGCTGGGGCGAAACCGGTTTTGGATCCATATTCTTTTGGGCAAAGTTGTTCAGAATGATTCGTAGAATATTTCCGCGTATGCCATTGTTTTTTTTTTTGCCTCCCTGTAAATCATCCCTCTCTAATATACATACATATTCTTTATAAAATATATTTTAAAATGTTATCTTAACATCTTCTTCACAAAAACTGTTATACAATATTATTCACACATAGGTATATACAATGCACATTCACTTATTTAACCACATGTCAGTTTTATCAAATCCACCATATTTAAGTGTGTGCATCAGCGATAAATAGGCCAATTAGTGGAACACGTGTCTTACAACAAAAACTTAGCTCCGCGTTAATGCATTTGACACACAGTCAGCGTACGAGGGAGTGAGTGACTGAAGAAGGCGTGTCGAAAATATGACTAGACATATATGTGTTTGTGAATATGTAGGTGAACGGTTATGCCAGAATACAAATGTTAGACATTCTGTTTGTTATCGGCATCGTCGTCGTCACACAGCTGCGCGCCATAAATTATGCTAATGAATTTTTTGTGTGTACCTTGGAATCGGCAAAGGCACATCGTGCACACACACACTTACGAACGCAGAGTGGAGGTTCCCTCAAGGTGCTGCTAGTACTATAAATGGAGCAAAGCATTTACATATGACTAGGTAATGTTATAGATGTACATATTTCAACATATACATATGTGAGTGATAAAGTGGCCTGATTACAAATACTTACTCGCTCAAAACGACATACTTTGGTGTGCGACATATTCAATTCAAGCATATGTATGTTGGGAGTATATTAAATACTTGTAAGGTATAAATATAATTTCTGCGTGTCAAATTAAATAAAATGCTGCCTGGAGAACTGTTTTTTAAAGATATGTGTAATTGCTGAGAAAGCTTTATCCCACGAGTTTGCACACATTTCAAAGCAGAGCGCAAACAAATACTTACTTACTTAGACTATTCTTAAAACCAATTAGTTATTATTTGGCTTAGAAAAATGAGATGAATTAAAATTAAGCTAATTCAAGTGGATATGTTCTAAAGGTTATATCAGCAACGTTACAATCCATATCTGTGAAAAAAATGCGGACTTCAATACCGATTTTCAATAGAACTTAATCAATCATTGAAATGTGTTTTGAAGACTATGAAGGTTCAAGTACTTTCTAAACGGTTCTTTTTACTTGGTTCTTTAACATATCTAAAGGAATTGTAATTTTGCCGCTGATGATACTTAGCTTTAAAATGTATTAAGTTAAAAGTTCAGAGCAATATTCAAGAAACTTATAATTATTAAAAATAATAAAAAGTTTGTTTACTCGCTGAATATTCAAAAGTGGAATTAGTAGAAAAATTAAGCTGGGTTTGATATAAGGCTATCGTCACTGCAGCCAGACAATTTTATCGGTGCAATTTTACAATGAGTTTATCTGCATAGTCGGCTATCTATCGCCAAACACAAGTCGGATCGATTCCTAACTCGTTAGTCATAGCTTGTCAATATAGGTAATTTTACTTGACAAAGTTCTACAAAAATTTGTCTAACGGAGTAAAACCACAAGACATAGGTGTCGTGTTGACAATCTGATTTCTATGATGCCGCTATCATATGTACATATGTGTTCTCAATAAAGTGATAATTTCATGAGTATGGCCTCATGCAACATTAGGGTGTCCGTAATTTCTCAAGTTCGTTGGTTTTTTCGCTAACACCCCCTGAAGTTTCGGGTTTTGCACTAAAATAAGGATCCAGTGTAAACAAGGTCAAGGTTGTAGATTTATTTGTTTTGGAGATAAAAAAATTTTAATAACGGACCCCCTAATGGAATATCCTTCTGATTATGAATATTATGTCATTTATTAACTTTAAGTGAATAATCAATATTAAAATATTTAAATTAAAAATTTTCTCCCAGTTTACTAGGTAAATTATCTTCATCCTTGTAAGACATTCTATTGCCAAAAATGCTTTGTAGATAAATCTCAAAGCAGTCATTGCATTCCGGTGCTTTAGTTACTAAATACATATCACATTCTTGTTTACATACATTGTAGCAAAATGTGAATTTAAAACTTTTTTTGCAAACACGTGTGCATTTTATTAATAGCATGTATATATAAAAGGTTGCGAATTTTTGTATTTAAAAATTTGTCATTAAAAATTAACTTATTATTTTTTAATGCCGATGTTGGGATTAACCATTAGACTTTCATATTTTAAACCGGTATGCGGGATTAAAATTTAGATTTTCCTATTTTATTCCCGATGTTGGGATTGAAAATAAAATTTTCATTTTTTAATCCAGGATGTTTGAGATTAAAAATTCAAAATATTACTTTTTGATTTGAATGAACTCGAAAAATGTTAGTTTTAAACTAATTCTTAATTATAGATTAAGATTGAAAATTTTCTATTTTAGTTTTGAATCCGGTGTGTTTGATTACATTTTTTGCGATATGAGGGATTATTTTTTTTTAATACTGTTTTTTGGATTACAAAAAAAAAATATATTTCAAATGTTAATTCAATTAAGTTTTTAGAACATTATTTACATCCCTGTATATACAAAATACATATATGCTAATATAAAAACCTTTTACACAGTTTGAAGTCAAAAATAAGAAAATGTGTAAAGTTCAAAAGTAAGCAGACCGAATTAAAATTAGTTATTAGTTTTTTTTTATTATTTGAATATATCCCTGCAGGGTATACATGTGCAACTTTATAATGTAGGATGAGCAATGCAAGAGCGTCTTTTAGCCGATTGCAACCGGTATGCTCAAGCGCGCAACTATCCAGAGGCACAACGCACGGACATTTTTCGCATGTGTGAGTCGATGCTGTTGTATGGAAGCGAAACATGGTTGATCCCATCACTCTCAAAGTAGTCTTCAAAAATCTGGTGAATATTCTAACTCAAAGCTATTATATGAGTAACCAAACGAAATGAAGAATACAAAAACAAAAAGCTTACGATTTGAACAAACCCAAAACCTATTGCTGTGCTAAATTGTTAACATTTTAATTAAAAACAAGAAAAAACGTTAACTTCGGCTGCTTTGAAGCTATAATACCCTTAACGTGAATAGGTATAAAAAGATCTTAATCTTGATCGATCAGTTTGAATGACAGTTATATGATGTAGTGATCCGACCTTAACAATTGCAAAGTTCCATTATCCAATAATCTGTGCCAAATTTCGTAAGGATACCTTGCCAAATAAAAAGTTTTTCATACAGGGACTGGAGATTCATCTATTTTTGTACGGCAGCTATATGCTATAGTGGTCCAATATCGGCGGATCTGACAAAAGAGAAACTTCTTGGTGAGAAAAGGGACTATCTCAAAAACTAAGGGACAGCTGGACATGGCTAATTTCCCTCAGCTTATCTCGTTGCTAATTTATACGATATACAAGTATGTATACTCATATATACATATACTTTATAGGGGAAGAAAACGCCAGCTTCTGGGTGTTACAAACTTTGTGCCAAACTTCTAGGGTATAATTACTGTTGTGTGCTGTTATAGAAATGGTTCTCATTGAGCATCAAGAATATTTTATAATCATTTAGAATATCTACCCAGGCATTGAATGGTAGACTATGATGTTACACAGGTGCAAATGTGAATACATTACAATGAAATTATCACTTTCTATAATCGCTGACATTTAAGGCTGCCAGTTTTTTAAGTGTGCGCAAAGCTTCAACTTCTTTTGTCCTCTTTTTTTTTTGATATAATTGTAACAATTAAGGACATTTGTTTAAATTAATTGAATTTGTATAGAATAATGTGTGGATTTGAATGATAGTGTATAATTTTTATTTATGTGTGCGAAGATAACACCACTGGGAGTCCCTAAGGCAAGGGTTGATATAACATCATATTGTATATTGTTCATATAGAAGTAGTATGAATGAAGAGAAAACTGAGGAAAATATAAAAAGTGCTAAAAGCAAATGTTATAAATCATAGTTAATGTTTGAAGCATTTACATATGAAAATAATTGGGGTGTATAATTAAACAGCCTCAAGATAACATCAGTTAAGGCCGGTGACGCTTTTATTACACACGGTTTTCATGATGTAGTCAAACCAATGAAAAACGTTTCATTTTTATACATTGAACAGGGTATATTAAGTTTGTGAGGAATTTTGTAACACCAAAAAGGAAACGTCGAAGACCCTATAAAATGTATACATAAATGATCAGCATGATGAGCTGAGTTCATTTAGCCGTGTCCGTCCGTCTGTATATATGCTAACTAGTCTCTCAGTTTTTGAGATATGGATCTAAAATTTAGCAAATGACCGTTTCTCACCAAGAAGCTGCTCTTTTGTCGGATATCGGGCCACTATAGCACATAGCTGCCATATAATCAGAACGATCGGAATCAAGTGTTTGCATGGAAAACTTTTTCCTTTGACGAGATATCTTCACGAAATTTGGAACGGATTACCTAAGATAATAATGGAATCTCCGCAGAAATTGATCAGAATCAAGTTCTTCTAAAAAACCTTTTGTATTTGTGCGGGTATTATATCTTCGATGCAACCGAAGTTAAGTTCTTGTTTATAGCTATTTTTGATAACCCTTTTCGAATCGAATTGGCTATCTATGTGATATCTATGTATTATTTACGTCTCCATTGATATGTATTATTTCAATATAATATAACGCCATAATGATAATCGGGTAGTAGTGTGCAAGACTTTTCATAATGCATTGGAACATACAACAAAAAAGATGTGTAAATCATGACCTGACGTTTCCTTAAAACTTAAAAATATATAAAACATATAATTTTTAAATATATTGTATATAATGTTGCTGCATGTAATTTATACTTATTTAATATCTGCTGTTCTTTTAGGACAAACAAAAGTTTAAAAAAATAATATCATAAAAACTTAAACCACAGAGTTTCAAATTTCCCATGTAAATAGTCTCAAATCAATAAAAATATTCCTAATATATAGTATAATGATTACTGTTATACTGCCTCTATGTAAATATGAGTATATGTATATGTGATTATAATGGAACCAATTTTGTTTCCGTTTTACCAACTCATTACATGACTAGTGAAATAAAGCAATGCTGATCGAAAAGGGAAATAGTGTTATAAAAAATCGATATATTTTCTATGTAAACTTTAAAAGGTGTGCATGGATTTGATTTTGTTTTTAGTTTGGTTTTCTTCCTCTATTTTTGTGGTGGCTTGTGAAACTAAAAAAACTTTTGTTTGTTGACATAACTTTTGTTCGCTACAGCATAGATAAAAAAAGAATAGAGTAACTCGGATGGCGGATATTAGAGATAGCGAATGCTCTTCAAAGTTAACTAATATTTATTAATGTATATTTTTGTTACAAAAATCGTTAACTAATAAGGTAATTTATTCTTTGATTTTGTCAAATATTGGCTGGAATTTATTGGAGCCAGCGTGGTGCTCACGTGCTCGAAATTATTTGTGAAACATAATGGCAATCCCTTATCTTTATAATAATGCTAAGTTCTTAGCCATAACATTAAATTATATGCGTTTTATTTCTACTTCAAAACCATAACTCTAAAAAAAGCACAGCGCAACACTTATTCCACAAGAATTATGTATAGAGACTTGCGTTATTTATTTTAGAAAATGTGAATTATAGCGAAATGACTGTAGGTCGCTTTCAAGAGGTTATAAATGTTTGTTCAATAATTTGCTAAATTTATTTAAAAAAAGATCTTACTTTTCATGCTTTTTATGTCGTTATGAGAGTGTATGTATAATAAGTTATAATACCCTTCTCTGGTGATTTTATTATAGCAACTCTTTGTACAGCTAAATCTGAAAACGTATCCGACCAACGGTTTGCATCGAACGAAATACGTTTCGTTAGTGGTTTCTAATCACGTTGTTTTGACATCAACACCTTTCAAGTCGAATTAAGGTTAACTATTGCAAAAAAATATCTGTTTTGAAAGTCCTTATCTTGAGTTTGATCGGTTAGTTTGAACGGCGGCTACATGCTATAGTAATTCCGTATTAAAAATTAGCCGGAAATGGCCGCGTTTCTTTCGACAGTAATTCCCGCCAAAATTCGGGAAGATACTGATATCTTGTCAGTTTATGTTTCAGCTGTATTCTATTGTGATCTGAGTAAACGAGCAGCTTCTTGGAGAGCAAAGGACGTGTGCAAAATTTTAAATCGATATCTCAAAAGTTGTGGGATTAGTTCGCGTATATACAGACGGACATAGCTAAATTGACTCAGCTCGTTACGCCAATCTTCCGCCAACTTCCTGAAAAATTTTGCATATGAAAAACTTAAGCGAAGAATTTCGATTTATTGGATATATGAATTAGCAGTAAAATATTGCAAATGCTTTTTTTTATTAATTTTTTCGCTTCAGTTACAGTCTAGCTTCAATACAAACATTTCTAACCTAACTGTAAATATTAAAGCAAAAGCTAATCAATATGTAGTTAACTCTTACAGTAGACAACATTAAATAGGAAATTCTTTAAAAACGCAATCAATTTATTAATTGAATATTTTAGCTGCTCAAAGTCTAATAATAACTTAATTTTGGCCAACGAAATCCTACTACCTAGAATTCTATGAAATTCTTTACATAACAGACATTGTGGGCTGTATTGCTATTTATAACAGTTGTTGAACTTTAAGTGCATTGTTATCGGAATTCCCTGCGCTGTAAATATATATATGTATATACATACATATGGTATTTATAGGTAATAGAATGGTACATGCATACCATTGTATGTGCATATAACAAAATATTATATCGAACTTCAACAGTTTGAAGGCGAATGTAGGCATGTATTTTAATGGTCTGTAATTTTCCCCCATTTGGATAATTCTTGCTAGAAATTTTTGCAAACATTCAATAAGAAACTTAACATAAGTTAGCTTTGATTCAGCGAAATACTACCACGCACGAATCAAATATCTTTTTGCTACTTGCCATCTTCCTATCCCTCCTTCGCATGATTTCTACAAGCGCGTCTATTAATGCTATCGAAATGAGATAAGGATGTTAGGCAGCTGATTAATAGTCGCAGTGCGGTAAAGAGCGTGGGCTGAATTCAAAATTTCTTACTATTTGCTAGTATTTATAACTAGTTCTCAGTTTATGGGCAGTTATTAAATATGCATAAAAGCTTAAGCACCTCTGGGAGTAGAGGTGTAGAAAAAGTTGTTGGAAAAATCAGCAAGCATTTGCATAAGTGAAATTTTAAGTCGAAAATAAAGTTTTCTTTTCTATTTGAGCGCACACCGGAAACGGCGATTATTCATGCACAGGAAACTGAAATGTGAATTGTTAAACAGATGAAATATTAAAGAAATAAAAAAAAAAACCGTAATCCACCAGCACATAACTGTTACACACATTTTTCGCATACATATATTATATTCATAAAGTTTTGTTAAGACGACTCTGGCCTCTACTATTCTAAACTAACTTTAAACACGTTAGTTTTCAAGATATATCGTAGGAGTGAAATTGAACGTTAAAGAGAGCAAATCGGTTGTAAATGATGTTGGTGACATAAATCATGACAGTGATGGTGATGGCTTTGACCGAAAAGGGTACCATTGTTGTTAGCTTTAATTTATATTTACATATATCAAGTGATAATAGGAGCGGGTGTATGAATTAGCCCCCACTGAATTAACCCCCACCGGGCAAAATGACTTAAACCCCACCAATTTCTCAGTGAATCTTTCCCAAAATGACGGAGTCCCCACGAAAAAAAAATGCATTAAGCCCCACGAAAATAATTTTATCACCACCAATCGAAATGAATTAAGCCCCACCAAACGTGGGTCTTCTTACATGACAGAATCCCCACGAAAAAAAAAGGAATTACTCCCCACGAAAATGACTTTAGCCCCACTTTACTTCATTTTTAATTTATTTTGCTTGCTTTAAACTTCAAATTTTTAAATCAAAATTTCAACAAAAATTCAATTATACATATGTATGTAATATTTAAAAAGAAAATGGTAAAGAATTAAATGAAAATATGAAAATGTGAGAAAAAGAAAATAATTAAATAAAAATATGTAAATATTCGTCAACATCTTGACGACAAAAAGGGCATTTAAATTTACTAAAATTGTTTGCCACACTCTCTGCTTCTATTTTAGATGTGCAGTCACTGCACAATTTTAAATGTTTGCATGGCAAAAGCAAAATATTAGGTTTGTTTTCCAAACAAATTATGCATATCAGTGGAGGATTTGCTGCACCTTCTTCCGTGGCATTGGATTCTTCTTCAACTTCAGATTCTTCTTCCATATATTCTAAACCTTCGAATATGTCTTCAAAGGGCTCCATATCAGTTACTATTTTGTTTCTAGAGAAGACCATTCTATCCAAGAAACTCGTAGCGGTTATGAGTCTATTAAGCAGGTCCGTCTCCGCTTTAGCAATTAGATTTGCTCTCATAACGTTTTCCTTTGTTTTTCTTTTTGGTTTCCCTAAAGCACCACCGCTGTTGATAACCAATTCTAATTCCCTACTTTTGCGATACTCCTCCATTTGTAACTGCCCCACAAATTTGAAAAAATTCCCTTATTTTGGGATTATTTTGGCAAGCACAGCGTTATACGATTCTACAGCTGATGTTGTACGGATCTTATTTCCAAAGACCGAAAGATTTCTTGGACCAATCTATAATATAATATTTCGAATATTTATAATTTTTAAAAACAATTTAATGTAAAACAACTTACTTTTTTTAGCCATTGCTATTCAAAGTATTTTAAAAAAGATTCAAATTTAAACAAGTGGTCAAAAGTGGCAATTTCTTCTTTGATGATGGAAAAGCAATTAACAATGTGTGTCTCCGGTAATAATGGGAGTGACAATATTTTGTGGTAAGATATAGATGCTTTACGGTTTTGCCTAATAAATTCGCGCAAGATTCTTGTGTTTTGTAGCAATATTTCTTCGTACTGCTTGACAATAGTGAAACCAGCACCCGAATAGCTTAGAATGTTCAAATATTTTTTTTATAGCACTACGCAATCCAATTTCAAAATCCGCCATAAACACCGCTCCGTCTAATTTTACCACATTAGTATTAATATAGTTAAACACATATTCGTAACTTTTTTTTGTTTTCTTGTTCATAAGAACAAATATAGCAGGAAACACCTGAGGAAAACCAAAAAAAAAAATATTTATAATTTATCAAATTGAATATTATTATCAACATACCGTTTCAAAATATTCAATGTGAATAATTAAAAGCTGTTTGAAGCTACCAATAGGTAAAACAGAAAATGTTGCATCAACCAGTATTTTTCTCTCTACATTTGAAAGAATATTTTCTTTCCTTAGGTTTATTATTTTGTCAGAATAAAACAAACAATAGGCAAAGTCTTTTGCATCACAGCATATCTTAAAAAATGTTGAGGCATCATCGCCGGTATGTTTTGTATACCCAAATTTTTTCAAAGTTACTTCATCTTGAAATGCTTTGATAACATCAGCTGGCGTTTTAGGAGAAATTAGAAATTGCTTATTTGCCAGTTTTTGGTAATTTCGTTGGATTTTATAAAAATCAATATCTTTTGTTTCCACCGGGTATCTGAAATTATGACATTATTAGGCGATTAATTAAAATAAATAATAAAAATAAGAATGAACCTACTCAACGCAAGTACTTTGAAATATTTTTCGTATGCTTCCAAGAACGCTCGATTCAGTGGAATCTTGATGTATTCCCATATAGGATGTCTTCATATTATTCATAATCTTTAATTCCCTGTTCGCATCCTCCTGAGTTTCATGATTATGATCAATGAAATCTTTAACCTTATAACACACCTCACTATTCAAAAACACCCTCGCTTTGCATGTTTTCACGTAACAAGCATAAAAATATTTTTCTTTTTTAATAGTTTTTTTTGGAATATAATTGTTTTTCCTCTGTAACATATAACAATTTGCTATTTATTCTGTTTCCAAAAACGTGTTCATAGTTTAAAGTCATGTTTTTATCACGTCGCGTTATTCGCTTCAAGATTTCATAACAACTAAATTTGCATAATATAATGTAATGTGATAACATAGTTATTAGACAATTGAATGCAAAACCGGTTTAACAGTTAGTTTACGCTCTATTATTGAATGCAAAAAAAACCCCAGCAGAAAATTTACTATCCCATGAAAAAATAGCTGTAAGAGATGGATTTTTATTATATGATTATTTACAAAATTATGGTTTCTCCTTTTACGAAATGTACACTGTGATTTTGACCTTTCGTAAAAGGAAAAATTCCCTTCTACGAAATGTGCACTATTCTTACATGACAGAATCCCCACTAAAAAACAAGAATTAATCCCCACGAAAATGACTTTAGCCCCACTTTCCGCCATTTTTAATTTTGTTGTAAAATTGGTGGGGCTTAAGTAATTTTGCCCGGTGGGGGTTAATTCAGTGGGGGCTAATTCATACACCCAATAGGAGCCACCTAACCTTTAACCACTTCATAATGCTATTAATAATGATTTCACGAAAATACTCTCCCAACTGTTTCGAACAATTTGAAAAGAGGCGTTTGTCCACCAGAAAAAAAAATGCTTACAAAGAATATTTATTAGGGTTCATGGTGTGATGCATAAGATTGAGTCCAACAACATCTTCAGATTACATTGACGGTAGTTCTGTATTCTAGTAATTGATACATACGTGTGATATTTTTTATTTTTAAGTTAACTTATTACTTGGACATAGTCTGGTGTTAAAATTCAGTGTTGCATTGGAGCCCATACTTTTTTAGTCATTCTTCTCGGTTAATTACAGTAAAAATTCGATAAAAGTCTGTAATGGAATACTTGTTCTGAGCAACAGTGAAAAAACTGGTAGTGCTTTGATGCTACAAAGGATTATGAGAACTCTTACTGTGTAGAAGTCCATGTTTGCTATATGTTCGGTTTAGATCTACTGTATTTTTTTGTTTTCATTATAGACCAGTTTATTTTTGAAAGCCAACAAAAAATAAATCATTGTAGGATCACGACCATTGGAACCAAAAGATACCATAAAATATCAACAATTAAAGAAAAACATTGGGTATTGTTTTTGCTTTTTCTGAGCAAATTCAGCATAGTAATACCATGTATGCATCAGAATGTGAAGATTTCAAAAAACATTAAGCCTACTGACTTTTTTAAAAAATCAGAAATTTTGACGTGAGAATTTTTGATTGAAATTTAGGATTGTTTCACGATTTTGAGTCGAAATAAGAAATAATCCTTAATATTCTAAATATGTATTTGAGACATAGATAGGTAAATTTATTCCAAATATTGTTAAAGAATTTTTTTTTCCAAGTTAAACATAAAAAACTCCAGAAATTTGAGTATTTGAATTTTAAAATTTCTTTTTTAATTTTTGAGGTTATGTGAGAAAGGTGTTAGTTTAAAAGTTTAGACCTTTTTATTACTAACAACTTTGTCATATAAGTTTTTTCTACAGGATTTGCAATTTTGCCGAAATCGAGATAAACTGTTTTTAACCTTTAAAATCTCACATCGGCCGTAAATTATTTTCCCTTTATTTTTTGATATTTTATCTTTCGTTTCCAATTGGTTTCAGTGTACTATGAACTTATTTAACTAGTTGCCATTTTCAAAGACTTCGACACTGATTAATTACTGTTTGGCTGTTCTATTTATTGTGTTGGATCTCAAATTTTTAAATTTAAGGCTAGCTACATATCTAATTCTAGCCTTTTCATCAATTTTATAATAAAAGATCGATAGATAAGACTCTTACTTCTAGTTAAGTCAGGTCGGATTACTTGTACTAGTATAAGGCTCTAATTATGTCAAGAAATATAAGAAAATTATGGTACAATAAAGTGTTTAGTATAAAGTTCATCCTAGTTTCTAATCTCTTACTGTTTTTGCATGGGTAATAATAATAGTTGTATCAACGTGTTATCGGAAGAGTTAGAACATTTTTGTCTACCTTCATGTTACAAGTCTAGTTTTAGAAAATGTATGTAAGTCAATATATTTACTGGAAGTAAACTGACGAACACAATTGCTTAATTGTTTATAACAATAAGATACATATTTTCCAAACTTTGAGCAAGTAATTGAGATAATTTATGTAAGATTACAACTTTGTAGAGTATAAAAAAACAAAATAAAAGAAATAAAAGAAAACAATGAACCCTTCCTGAAAATCGATTCTATCTCCAATACTGCATACGTATATGTCTTTCATATAATATATCTTTTGCCTACTGCCACATTTTTCTTTTGCACTAGCACGCATAAAAATTATGCTTACCCTTTTTTTGTTACTTTTGCTTATATTCGCTATAAACTTTATGGCACAATATGTTGCCAAAACATCAATATACGAGTATCTGCAACAGATGCGTTTATAATCAAGCAAAATTCACTTTTAAATCTTCTTTTGATGCTTGTTTTGATTATTAATTCTTGAAAGTGAATATTTAATACATATTTGAGACTGTTGCAAAGTGAGCTCAGTCAAGCGTGCAACGATATAATATATAATATATAAATATAGGATGTACTTAAGTATATACTCGGTAATAATGTGTTTCAATCATATATTTTTTCCTCATTTTTATTTCAACAAGCTCTAAAGCATAAATGATGAAGCCGCATGCAATTACGGGGATTAAGCGGGGAAACTAAATTTGATGGAATTTTCTATATGGAAGTGAAAACCCAGTCCTTCAATATTTTAAAATTGTTTTTGAAGCGCCTGTAAAATAAAATGCAGCATAATTTTTTTAACTACTGAATATATGAGAAATTATTCTATTTTGCAGAAAAATATTTATAAAGGGATTATGTGGGAATATATTTTTGAGGGCATTACAAAATGTTCAAAGACTATAAGAATGCCATATTAATAATAAGATATTAATAAAACAAGTAAAAACTTTAACTTTGGCCAGCCCGAAGCTATAGTACCCTTTACAGATGCATTTCCCATAGAATAAAAGGGTATTAAAAGATCTTATCGGTTAATTTATATGGCAGCTAAATGATATGCGCAAAATTTCGTGAGTATATATTGTCAAATAAAACAGTTTTCTATACAAAAACTTGATTTTGATCAATCAGTTTGAATGCCAGCTATAGTCTATAGTGGTCCCACATCAGCGGTTTCGTCAAATGAACAGTTTTCGTACATACAGACGGATTGAAGGACATGGCTAAATCGAGTCGGAGGAGTCAAATCTAGAGATTTCATCAGAAGTTTAAGTTTTTTCTCTCGAAACTATATAGTTGGGATCACACATGCCAAGATAAAAAGAATACACACTCTGTATATAATGTTTCAGTAAACAAGGAAACTATTTATTAATAATATCTTGGTAGTATTATAAAGTATTTTCAAGGATAATTTTTGCTTACAAAAAGAGTCTACTTATATAGTATTATAAAGGTATAGAAACATTATACTAAACTAAAGTGAATTTATTTATCCAAATATAAGAAACCAAATTATGTATGAAAGTTACTACCATCACCTCAAATTGTATTCTGTGGAAAACAAATTACGTTATAAATAACTAAAATATTTTTTGTTTAACAAAATATCGGAAACAATAGAACAGAAAGGTAATTATGAGGAATCTCGAAGTACATATAATATTTACGAACTTCGAACGGATATTCTGCTCTACCAATTAATTTTATAACGGAAAATTGGATATTTGTTGCTTCTTGAATTTCAGACTGTAAACCAGTGACAAATATGTATTAGATAAAGCATACTGTAAATGAATATTAAAATTCCAAACTGATTTATAAATTTATATTTCCAAATATACAAAAATTATTTGCTGTAAGTATTCGAACTCATGAGGTTCCAACAGATACTGTACACACGCGCATATGACTTTCACTATAACTACATAGATACATATTCCTGGGAAACCATAAAAAAATACAAAAACTTGCAGAAAACCAGAAAAATAAAAATTATGTGAAACATCTACGCAAGTGGGAGGAGGTGGGTTGACTCGTGCTGGCGCGTTGAGAAGATAAACGGAAGAAATGAGTGGGAGCTAAAAGCGAATAAACCAAAAAAAAACCAAAGAAGAAACAGTGAATGTTAAAAAAAGACACAAAAACTCAATAGAAGAAGCAGAATCTGAAAAATTGCAGGAAACTTTGAATTGAATTGAACCATTGGCAGTGGCAACATATGACAAAAAAAAATTTTCCCACACACGGAAGTTGCCAATACATAGCCAGTTCGGTTAATATTTTACAGTAAAAACAACTACTTTGCGACTGTATAAATTTTTTATATGCCACGACAGCTTGGGTTTCTGTGGCGCTTATAAATAGACGTGCACGTACATGCATACAAAGCATATATTCCAGCGCATGCCCTCACGCACATCAAGACGTCTAAACAAAACAATAAGTTCTCTGGAATTGAGTTCGCTTTCAAAAAAGCTGTAGTTTAAAAAATTCTACAATTTTTTTGTTGGTGTGTAGAGAAGTGAATTTGCTTGCTTGCTTACAGAAAAAGTGTACTGATAAAAAACACGCCACAGAAATAAGAAAATTGTCGCATTTAGAGCAAATGTGTAGTAGAAATAGAGGAAAAGTGTGTGCTTCGAGGACTGTCGTTAAAATGTAGAATTGTGCAGGCGGAGATGAGAGTACTTTATAAAGCGTGGAGTTATCCTTACTTCATTATTTTTCATTTAATCGCTTTCTGTGACGATTTAAGGGAGGTGCGTGAGGCAATAATGATTAATAATGTGTAAATACAAGGGGACGTTCAGGTTGATTGATAGTGGAAAATTATATATCTTACTTTACATATCTTAACAGCAAAAATGATATGCACATATGCCTATTTTTATACCCTGAACAGGGTACAATAAGTTTGCTGAAAAGTTTGTAACATCAAGAGGGGAACGTCGTAGAGCCTATAAAAAACACATACATATATAAATGATCAGCATGACGAGCAGAGTCGATGCAGCCATATCCATCTGTTTTTACACTCGTACACGCGAACTAGTCTTTCAGTTTTGAGATATCGATCTGAAATTTTGGACATACAAACTGACCGATAACAGTTCTTGTATGGCATCTGTTGTATTTGTGAAGGGTATTGTAGCTTCGTAACTCCTAGAAGGAAATGTCGGAGACCCAAAAAAAAATATATATATAAACGAGCACCGTGACGAGCTGAGTTGATTTAGCCATGTCCGTCTGTCTGTATATATATGAACTAGTTCCTCAGTTTTTGAGATATCCCTCTGAAATTTTGCGCAAATTCTTTTCTCCCCAAGAAGATGTTGATTTGTCGGAACTGCCGATTTCCGGACAACTATAGCATATAGCTGCCATACAAACTGAACGATTGGAATCAAGTTCTTGCATAGAAAGCAAGGTATCTTCACAAAATTTCGCATATATTATATTACTATATTGTGTTTCGAATGGTAACGTATAAATAATTTACTCTATAACAAATGCTCATCTTATTGCAAATCAAGCTTCGAGATAAGTATTACATTTTACAAATATTGCAATTTTCCAAAAAGGAAAAATTTGACCTTTTTACAAACAGATGAATAAAAATCAGGGGCAACACAAATGCTGGCGGCATAGTTTTCATTAAGGCTCAAATGTTGTGCACATAATCAGTGAATTCCATATAAACCTCAATATTGATTAGTTTACTTGCCTTTAGAATACCAAGCGCTATGGCTTTATACATATGTACAATTAAGCACTCAACGGCTTTGTTTACAATTGATGATCGAAAAGGGTGCTCAAATAAGCTACACACAATTTGAGGTGCGAATTATGCAACATGAGTCATTGCTAATGAAGGTAGCTAATAAACAGATCATTTTGCTGAAATTTGCTAAGGAAATTTTGCGGTAAATATATTTCATTTAAAACCGAACTTATGTGTATAAATATGTATGTTAAATAATATGTTCATAATTTATGTCATAACGAATATTACTAGCCTCATCTAAAATATATTAAGCAATTTTTTTACGACTGCGACTCAAATTTCATTAATCAACATTTTATTCTCCTTTAGCAGCAACATGTGGGGCAACTAATTAAAAATATCAGTGATGTTATAGACACTTCATCATATGGCAGCTTTGAAGTTATATGCGTTACTCATACGCACCGCCACCCGCTGCTAGGAAATAAGCGCGAATATAGAGGTATTTATATAATATTGCGCTGACTTTTCGAGAATGGAATGCGATTAAACTTTCGCAGTAAAACGTTAATAAATACTGACTAATATTAGAAAAACTGGAGGTGCCATAAAAAGTGATAATTTATGGCAGTCGCACAGCAAACTACAGTTGTCCATATTATGGGATTGTGTGGTGGGTTTGACTGATAATGGATTTGTGATAAAGTTTTTATTAGTCGTATTCATATGAAAAAAGTTTACTTGTTAGCGGAAAAATATGTGTACCAATAATATATGTTATAGAATGAAACTATTTGTATTCATGTTGGCAGTGCATTAGTTTTCCTTATGACTGGTCCAGGGTGGATAATTTAGACGAATAGGTTAAGCGTTTGATTAGTGTCGGTTGAAGACCTACAGAAATTTTAACTTCAATTTATGATTTTTTTCATTATATGTACATATGTACATATATTATTTATCATATAAGCAAAGTAATCTAAATTTCTCTTTCACAGCTGTAAAGTTAGAGTAAATAAACCCTGATCAGGGTACCCATATTAAGTTTTGGAAGAAGTTTGCGTTCAGAAGGAAAGGTAAGAGACCCTTTAAAGTGTATATAAATATATTATCAACGTGACGAGCTGAGTGGTCTTAGTCATGTCCGTCTACCCAACCGTTCCTACATAAACGAACTAGTCACTCAGTTTTTGAAATATAGATCTGAAATTTTGCACATGTTCTTTTTTCACCAAGAAGCGGCTCTTTTGTCAGAACTGCCGATATCAGACCACTATAGCATATAACTACTGTAAGAATTGACCAATCAAAATCAAGTCCTTGATTGAAAAACATTTTTATTTGACAAGATATCTTCATGAAATTTTACTTGGATTATTCACCAAGACAACTTTACAATCTCCGAACATATTAATCAAATCGGACCAGATAGCCTATAGCTGCTAGACAAACTAACCGATCAAATTCAACATAATCTTTTTTTCTATAAAAATTGCTTCTCTGAAGTCTATCCAATGGTGTGAAGTGTGTACTGTGGTGTTATATTGGAATTTGAATTAAATTCTTTGGGACGATTAATTGGTGGCCGAACTACATAAATAAATTTTTATGTTATTCGACCATCGAAGTCATGTGATTTAACTCTGTTAAGCTACCTCTATTATTAGAAAAAATATATAAGATATATTGATAGAATGAAAGTAATTGAGAATTATCGTATTATAGTAAGTAAGTAGTAAGTACAGTTAATCGAACTTAGCTGAAGTCATTCAATTACTGAAGAAATATAGACTTATATATGATTCCAGTTTAGATAATCATATTGAAGTTGAGATTGCTCTAAATAATTGAACAAAAACTATTCGATTATGAACCTTTGAATTCACTTCCATTGTGGGATTTTTTGCTCTATGTAAGTTCAAAAGCGATGAATAAAACAAAAAGACTTTGGAAGTCCTAAAATGTCGCGTTCTTAGCTGAAAACTGGTACTCTTTTTTATTTATGGTACACAAAATTCCTCAGGGAATTTTCACAAGTGAGAGCGTAACAATGAATAATTAGAAGAAGGGATTTGCACTTGTCAAGGATGAGGTTTTAGGAATATAGACAAGCCTACGAAATTTTAATAATGACTAAAAACTTAAACTATTGCTTTAAAGGGGTATAGCTTTTTATAGTAGAATTTTTTATATTTCGATAGTTTAGATATACCAAAATATCTCAATATAAAATTGTTTCAAAATTTAAAATAGTTTCAAAGTTATAGCTGTTGGCAACCAGACCGGTTTCAGCGATGACGAAACATTAAATGCGCTTTTATCGAAACCACTTATTTCGATGCAGTAGTTATCTAGTAGATATTTTAAATTCTAATCGGCCGATTTACTTGAAATTTTACATGAATATTAAAAATGATTTGCTAGACTGAGTTGGTGCGTGGCTACTATACTTAAATTCGTCCTCAAGGATGACTACTCCTGATGGTATCGCGAAGGGCCAAAACTGATCTAAGCGTGGCTTATTAGCCTACCAAACTAACCAAATGATATACGCCTAAGCTTATGTACTCAATTATGATTTGAGTTTTAATGCTATAGGAAGAAGCAACTTTTCCGAGGCCGAGTAAATCAAAAGTATTTTAGAAGCAACCTTTTAAGTAAGGAAGAGGAAGGCATTTTCAAAAAATCGATTTTTGGCAATTCCTTAAAGTATAGTAGAATATTATTTGAAAATTTAAAGTAATTCCGAAAAATACTTTTCGAGTTACTCTAGATTTGGCAAAACATTATAGGGCGCTCTGGAACGTTCGTCTTACGTTATGAAAGTTACATAAAAAGTTTCAAATGCGTTTTGCTCAAAACTATGTTTACTGGTGACCAATGAAATTTTTACGGAATTTTGAAAACATGAAAAACTATTTCTTCATCAAATCATTTTTTTTTTAATTTCCATTTTTATAAGCAATTATCTGTTGGTTTTATCCCGAAAATATGGAAAATTTTTTCCTGAGGTCGCCATATGTTAACTTAAGGGGTATGCCACTGTAGAATTTTCAAAAAACGTTTTTGGTTTTTTTCGCTTAAACTATGCTTTATGGTCATAAAAATAAGTTTCAAGTTGATTTGTAGCGAGGAAAAATTTTTTTAAGCGTATATAGTAAGCCCACATTCGGCTTAGTTATATGTGAAACTTTAAACGCGTTTCTCTAAAAACTACTCCAATTTTAATTTCTTTGATAGTTTTCATCCGATCGAGTACGTAAAAAAAATTTTGATAAAAAATTTAATTTTTCTGTTCAAAGGTAGATAATTTTTGAAAGAATAAATAATTTCTAATTTCTCTACGTACTTCTATGGGTATTCTCATTTTTCTTGACGATGATTTTCTTATTTTGTTCCAAGATGACAGTTGTGGATGCTAGTTGTCTCGCCGCGGCGCCCTTTAAAATAAAACGATCAAAAAGACTTCGCAGGATTTGTTTATTATAGAAAACCGAAAAAAAAAATTAATTTTTTATTAGCTTGAGGTTTAAACTTGATAAACGTTTTATTAGTTCTGGCAATAAATGATAAAATCACAAAAAAATTAATCAATCTGCACATGATTTCACACCTACTATAGTGGCTATACCTCTTAAAAAAGCTTTGTTCAGGCACTAGATTATCTGCTAAAAAAACTAAGTTTTTTTGTCCGATTGGTTTAAGATGAATCTTCTTTTAAGTTCTCTGCTTGAACTACACAAGCACCCATTAATTTTAAAATTTCTGTTAAGTTAAACCGAATCCTTATTTGGTGATGCTATCTTTTCAATATTATTAAATAATTTAATTAACTGGAAAAAAAAAATTTTAAATTGTCAAATGACTTTTACTCGAAAGCTGTTTTCGGTAGGGTTGGTAGAGTGGCTGTCTTTCGACCCACCTAGGCCTTTAGAAGGCTCATTGGGACCACCGGAATCAAGGTCGCCTCACTCTATTGGCTCCTCTCTGAACCACCATGTAATAAGAAAAGATTTATCCTAGCAACTTCCGAGACGTCGTCAAGAAACCCTCGACATATGGCTGCGATTTTTTTCCTATCGTATATAGAGCCGTGCAATCGCATAGAAGATGTTTAATGGTTTCCCACTCTACTACCTCCTGACAACTTCTAAAAGCTGTAATTGTAGTAATTGAACTTTTATTCATTACGAATTTCCTTTGATCAAAATTTGAGCCAACGACTAGCTACTTAGTAGTTACATGCTTTACGCACTTTTTCATAGCAGCTTTCAAAGTATACAAAAAATTTAAATGTTATAAATGCCTGTGACCTAATTATATCGAACCAATTCAGTATGTCTAACTTCCAGTCGATTAAACCGTGAGTCTCGTGAGTGAGTTCGAATAAAAGAGTTTTAATTTATAATCGCTTGACAAAATGTCAGAGCATATCACAACCCTTTTGCAACCAAAGAAAGTAAAGCGAAAAAGTGAAAAGGAAAGTAGGACAATGAATACAAACATAAAAACATGAAATTAGAGAAGCAGATACTTAAGAAAATGTACAAAAGGTAGCGGAAAAGGTAAAAAAAGTAAGAGTTTTTTGGTGTTTTGGTTATTTTTGCTTTGCTCCGCTTCGTTTACCTGTTCGTACTTGATCTTATTATATTCATACTAGCCTTTGTCAAAATATGTACATATTTTTTCTTTAAATTTACTGCCGCCCACTAGAACTTTGTTATGCATATTTGCTGTAATATAGCCAGACCGTGTAGCAGATATTCTGCTGTTCTAAGTGTTTTCGTTTTCAAATTTTTCACTTTTGTTGTTGCTAAATACTTGCAATCGGCTATTGCCCTCTCAACTGATATCTACAACAACATCAAAAGCTGTCGAGCATAAAGAGAGAACACATTTTTTCTGGAAATTTTTCGAATTTCCAATTTTTCTTTGCGCTAATCTCTCACATCATGCGCTTATGCGTACTTCATGCTGTGCGCCACCGGCTAGTCCATCAACAGGCTACATAGACAAATTCGTTACTCAGCCTGCTTAATCAGCTTAAAAGTGGCGTTGTTGTTGCTTGCGCTCAATGCACGAAAGGATGTCTGTGTGCCGAAAATTGCTGAGAATAAAGAAAAAAAATTCTAACAAGCACACTTGTTAAGGCTTCACCAATCTATACTGTGCTATCCTCACCCTGCATCTTTGCTGTGTGTGTGTACTAGCTGTAAATCAAAGTAGGCCCACACACACAAACAGCTGTACTTCTTTGTGCACGAAAATGTCCTTCAGACACTTATTCATGTGCAAAGCATTCTGCTGACATTCATCAGCCATTCATTTGAGTAGGCTTCAAGATTCATCCGCTGCCACTAACGTTATAGGCACACAGGCACATACACATACTTACAACACATACAAAGCCCTCAAACATCCGAACTAATTTTCAAGTGCAGGCATGTGCGCTGATTCGAGCTTGTCTGAGTTTGCTGTATTCACACGTGTCGCTTGCTCTACAAAAGCTTGCTATCAGTCATTGTTAACTTACTACCACTACCACATATACATATATATATACACATATTCATATGCACTAAATATGTAGTGGCGCTATTACTTAGATAGTACAAGTGCCCAATCGGAAAATGAGGTCATTCATGGTGAGTACATCATCAGCATAGTTGTCCACAAACTTGAATAAACGAAGAGCTTAAACGCATTCTTAGCTGGCTGTTAGGCATTTTTTAAATTGATTATGCAAGCGTTAGTTTTCACCAAGTAGGTTATGCATATATTGAGATAAGCCTAAATCTTAGATGGACATGCCTTACCTATAGTTTAGTAAGGTAACAGAACAAGTTATGAAGTACACAAGCATTGATTTTAGGGCTTCAGCTTTCAGACCGATTTTCAGATGCTACAAAGACAGCACTTACGAATCAGGAAGCTCGAACCTCCCTCATCCATATGAATCAACGTCCAAAACTTTGCTTTAAATTAGCTGCCTGTTTTACTTAATAACCCTCTAGGATGATTAGGTATCGCACTTGTGGAACTGCTGAATATGAAGCATTTTCCTAGATTAGTGAAAGGGATAACTGAAAGTTGAAGATTGATTTTATCAACCTAAATTTCGTTCAAAATATTTAAAATCTACATTTCAATAACATCGATTACAAAATCACTACTATTGACCTTTGCAAAATCTTCAAACAAAATTGGGTTGGTGCATAGAGAAGTTATACTAAAACACCATTAAAACTATTTTACTAATCTACATATTATACTTCATAAGCGAACTCTAACTAGTGAAAAACTCTTTTAATAAAGCCGGGGTAGCCTTAATTGCCATTTACTTTAATGATTTTGCATGCTCTTGTTTTCTATTTGCCGGACCGCGACTTAAATTTCTGTGAATATTCTCAAATATAGGAATCACTTTTGAATTTGGATTTTTTTTTGCTTAAGTTAAGTGGTGGAAACATAGAGATTCGTCAGATTGATTGAAGTACTTTGAAGTATTCTCTAATATAACGGCGGAAGTTAATATCGAAGAAACATTGATGCACTTTTATTTATACTTTAAATTTATTTGTTGTAGTTGACTTTGCCATCCATTTGCTTTTTTCTTTATTTCTTCTTCTCCTTCTCTGGGGAACATACCAAACTAAATTTTCTTCCATTTTCGTTCAATTATAAACGATTTTGATATTATTTTCAGATGAAAGCAAACTGAATCAGTTTAAGTAAAACTTCAGTTTAATATATTCCTAGTTTACATATTTTTTTAAATAACAAATAATATTAACCTAACTTGCAAGAGAGTTTTGGTACTTCCCCAAATTATATAAAATAGCTATAAGCATTAGACTTATTAAAGCATCAAAATTAAGAAACAAAAGCTCGACAAGACGACTTCAAATAAGTTCGTATTTATATTTCTTAGTTTTTGTGGTAGCTTTATTCATATAATAAATCAAATAGGTTTTGATGGCAAAAGTTCAGCCGAATTTGTATATCAATAGAATGAGAATACTTTTGGAGCCTATTGGTTCGATAATTTTCTTATTCACATTATTTTCGTGAATATACAAAAATAAACCTTATATATTCTTTTATTTTAATATAAATTTTTAAAATTAATTAAAAGACCATTTACATAATATTTTTTTGAAGGCAATCGGACTATTTTGGCGCTCAATTTACACGCTTAGAAACACAATGTTGGCACCTTGATGGCTGAACAATCACAGCTCTTTTGTGCAATCGACATTTGTGATGCCTTCACCAGCACGACAATCTAACTGTAAACTTCACACTCGACATGCCTAAGGTTGCAACAAAAACCCCCCATCTCGGTGCACAGTCACGCCAAGCCGATGGCATTTGGTTGCTTGTGCTAAGAGCGGTGCCGACAGGTTATCGGCGATTTCTTCAGTTAAAGTTTTCACACAGCTTTGCAGAGAAAGACAACGAGAGGGAGTGAAAGAATTAACAAGTGGCATAGAATCAACTAACATGTCTCTTCAGTGCATTGTTCTTTTTATACCTGACATGCATTGTGTGCTCGGCTTTATTTGCTTGTATTGTTGATGGGGACATGTTTGCTCTGCCGTGTTTGACACACATAGTACGTGTGTATTTCGAAGTGTGAATTAGGTCTAAAGAATTGATTTGAATTTATTTGTGTCCTTCAATGAATAATTCGATTTGGAATAAAATGTCGTCTAGCCACGCGATTGTGCTATTTTGATGTTGTACGGCAAGATTGAAGTTTGCAATGGGAATTCAACGAAATTGTATTAAAATATAAAAGAATATGGTGAATTGAATGTGAATTGTAGATAAAAAAGGTAAATAAATTATTCGTAGTGTTTTTGCGAATTTAAAAAAAAATTCGCTTACCTTAGGGTTTAAATTTAATAATTGAAAATAAAAATAGTGGAAATAGTAACATATTTTTACTGAAACATATCCAAATATTAAGCCTGATTGCTTGTAGCTTTGTGTTATAGGTATGAACATTTGAAAAGTCTTCTTCTTTACGTTAACAATGCTCTTAATCCATTGCATTAAATCTTTTTATCATAAACATCTGATCTGACGGGCTGCAAAAATGTTCAGTTACATCCCTTAACTACAAGACTAGTAGCGCTCAAATGGAGAGTTGTCTACATTAAGTCAGTTTGCTTTTCAAACAAAACAGATGTCTATTAAGAATGATTTCATGGATACAGAATATATTAATATCTAACCTAGTTTAGCCTTAAGAGAAAATTTAAACGACGATTAATATATGAACCAGATAATTTATGGTGCTAAAAAAGCTCCATTGCTTTTATACAAGGACTCAACATCAGTAAATAATACAATTACCAAAGTTTTCCCCTTATTTAAATGTATTCTATAATATCACATACTTATTTAAAATTTAATTAACACATAGACGGACACTAGCAGCAATTGAAGTTCGAAAATTTACACTCTATGTGATAATGGAATTTTTGGTTAAGAGCTTTCAAGTGAAAAAATTGTTAAAGGTTAGCTGACCGAGAGGTTCCTCATGATCTGACTTCCTTATTACAAAAAAATCGCCTTTTATTTATTATATTTAGTTAAAGTCCATAAAAAGAGCACTTTTAGTAAAATATTTTGAAAGCTCAACAAAAAATTTGGACAATGGCTAAAAAATATAGTTTTTCGGACGGATATTGCTTTATATAACTTAATATATTTATACCAATACTGTGAGTTTTGCATTATTTAGGTATTTTATTAATTTCAAAGAATAATATATATATATGGTTATATATCAAACGAATAGAAGATAGAAAATATTTGTGATCTTTTACGGACATATCAGTTCTGTTCCAAATTGTTGCAATGTGATTAATAATTTATGAATTAAAAAGCAGGCCCAGCAGAAAGAAGCAACAGTAATAGAAATTTCACTAAGCTTAAGAATTATTTAGAATAAAAAAGGAAATTTTTCCATTATCACATCATCACATCTCGTACCCGAATTAAATGGTGGAAATGGCTGCCATCAGATCATTAGAAACCAACTGAGCTCACGGACTGGACATCTACCCGGAACTTTTTAAAGCTAATTCCCAGACGACCGCGCGACTAAGTCAAGGATAAGCTGGCTTCAGACACCACTGCTCATGCTAAGACCATATCAAAGCCTTAAGAATGATTGTAGAGGCAGTCGAGGCGCTTTCCTCTCTCGTCCGACACTATTAAACAAGATGCGATTTGGAGAGCCCTAGCATGCAATTGAATTCCCGAAAAAATCATCAACTTCATAATTCTAAAATAAAGACGATAGCTATCGTATAAGGTATGAGTCCAGGGGGTGATGCTATCGCCGCTGTTATTTAAGTTTGTTTTGAATTTGATCATGCGTAAAGTTGTGTGGGCTCAGAGGGATACCTTGGGACTTAAGCTGTTGACTTGAAGATATCTGTAAATTGTTTCATTCGACAGTGTGAAAATGGATGAAATCGGATGATAACTACGCCAACTCCCCATATAACGGCTTTATCAAAAACTACCAAAAGTGCGATAGATCAATAGCTAAATGCTTTAGAGACATTAAATTTTACATCCGGGATGTTACAAGGGGTTTTATAGGAGCAGGTCTCAAAATTGGACGATGGTCGTGACACCGTCTACATTTAGGTGAAAACCCACGTCTCGGGATCTACTTGACCAATTTTAACCAAATTCGGCACATATAATTATCCTAACAATCCTATGTGACAGTGTAAATATGGGCTAAATCGGTCTACAACCTCATTCCCATATAACACTATTTTAAATTCCATAGGATTCTTACACTTTCCAGTATACAAATCAAGCACCAAAGAATATATTGGGACAATATTTATGTCAAGTCTAAAATTGTCAAAATCGGACCATAACTGTTACCGAATCTGGGGACCCCAGTGCCTGGTGCTAATTTTTACCGGAAATAACGATCAATCTGTGAGATTTATTATATCATATCGAAACATTTTCGAACTTCCGGTTAACTTTATATTCTATATATTAGCCAATATGTGAGTTATCTTAATTAAATTGAGTGAGGGTGTTTTTATCCTAACGGAGCATCTCTGCGTCTAAAATGAATACAATAGTGTGAAAACTAGCCCTAGCCGCCATATAACTAATCATAGAATTTTCAAACATCCGTTTGATTATACTACATATATGTTGGTGATGTTATGTAAGGTACCTTAGGAAGGTACTCAGGATTCATTTTACCATATTCTGTTAATATCATGTTTTTTTTTTGCCAAAACTAGATAAAATATCTTAGCAAAATTAACTAAACGTATAATATTGTATATACTATAGTTTATTGCCGAAAATATGTGAATTTAGTCTACGAATTACCCCAACCCTCAGTAATATTAATTTTCGTGACTCTAACAAACCTTATGCCGAATTTAAATGGAATTGGTCTAGACCTTGGTCTAAATATCATATTCCTAATATAATATAATGAATTCCGATCCTCTGGTTGACGCTTTCCACATCAACTTAATATATACCATATTAAATTTAGCCTCTTTCGGTCGAGTTGAGACCTCATACATATAACCCATTTGTGCACTCGAACTAATATATAACAATACAATTAAGTTAAGTTAGTGATCTTTAAAATAAGTCACGATATCTTCGAATAATGAATGGTAAATTTTTTCGCAACATTTTTTAATTTAAAGTTTTGCCAGCGCTTGAAGGCATTTGATCCTTGCAAGTTGCAAGAGCATAAAGTGTTCGGTTACACCCGAACTTAGCCCTTCCTTACTTGTTCTAAAATTAATTGCAGACGCAGGAAATTTACAGCTGAAAAACGACAAAATAATCTTACGACAGTAAAAATAAAAACTGTTTAAGTGGCCAACAATGCGATAACTATTTGGAAAGTTGGAAAAATGCTAAAAATTCTACTGATAGAGACTAAAATTAATACTCGTAGATATATTGAATAGACATCGAAAATGTTATCAGAAAAATATTTAACAATATGAAATATTATTTAGTCAGATGAATAAAAAAATTGTCTGCTGTTATGCAGTTTTAAATCCTCTTTCGAACAATATTAAAATAGCTTTAAAAATGAAAACATTCACAGCACAGAAAAGCCTTTAATGCAGCTCTCGAGTTTTGCATAATACACATCAAATTCTCCATTAGTATAAACCCTTTAAAGCTTACAACAGTTCTGACATGTACAAACAATTTTTTGCCAGCTATGCCTATACATATGTGATGTTTATATAAATTTGTTTTATACAGCCAAAGATGACTTACCAAACAACTTTTTCGCATTTACATTTTCAACTCGTGCGCCAATTACAATGCGCTAGTCACAGCCTCCGACAAGTTGTACAACTGCCTGTCTGCCTGATTGTCAAACTAACTGTATGGTCACAGAAATGCGCATCACTTAAATTTGCAAATAAAATATAAATTTGCGACAGCAATGAGTTACATTTTTCATATGCTCGCGTGTCCGTTACGCCGCTTTTTCGCTGAATTTGAAATATTAAATTACTCATACGCCATGGCGTACGTACAATGCTGTGTAGTAGATATGTTTTTTTTATATATATTTATTCTTTAAATGAATACACGCCACTATGTGTATTTTGTTTCGGTAAATTTCGAAATTTTTCACTCACAATTCAGACTTACTTTCACATTCATATTTCACATTATTTTTGTTTAATAATTGCCAATCACTCTTGATTGTGATTATGTACAATTTTATATTTTTGAATTAGTTGATTTCATTTGATTTGTGGTACTTTTCTTTTATTAATGCGTAGCCACTTTTTCATTCTAAATCACTACTGATTTTTTGTAGGCTTTTTTATGTTCAATAAATTTCCTTTCACACGCAGCGAAGAGTAGTTGATTTCTATGCAAAAATTATTTTGCTGCATATATCGATTTGCTGTTTGTTTGCACTGATTTCTGCATTGTTTGATGTGCTTTGATTTATATGTTTGCATATTAATATTTTTTTAATTTTCTTGGCCTTTTTGTTTTGCATCATTGCTATTTGCTTGCACTTGCTTTTATAGTTTATTTTATTTTTCTCAGTTGTAAAGCACTCACATAAACTAAAGGTAAACACTTCAGTCGAATGTAAATATTTTAGCTTTTTCATCAATTTTGATATTTTAATGGACCTTTCATATTATTCTTTTTACATTTTTGTTTTTCTCTTTTGTTCTGTTTGTTTGTCATTTTAATTGCCGTTTGGTTTACTTTGCACTTGTGCTGAGATTAGTTTATTTGCATTTAGACATGAAATAAATGTACGACTATGGTAAAATATATTTGTTGAATTTAATGATACTGCTTTGGCATTTTGCGTGTTTTTACAAGAAAAATTCTGGCGTAATATTCAAATGCAAATGTAGGCTATTGTTAAGTATGATTTATGCGGTAGTTGCGAAATGTGTTTCATATGCACATAGCGAAATTGGATATTTCAATTTTCTCTAACACCGTTGGATTTTAAAATTGTATAAGTTTACTCCTGGCATGATTGTGAAAAAAGTTGGGTAGATAAAAATAAAAGTATAATATAAAAAGTTAAATAGATATTTGTTTTATGTATATTATGCTCTGACCTTACAGGAAAAAACGTTTCCTAACTTACTGAACTATTTTGAGTCTTTCTGAAACAGAAAAGATTACAAGATTATTTGGAAGACATCTAAAGGTTAAAGTTTTGTATAAAGCCACTACTAAAGGCTTTAGCTTCAAGTGCAAATATATGGAATTGCTACGTGTGAGTTATGCGGGAGTTGAAACGGGTGATTAACAAAGTTGCTGATTAACAAAGAATTCTTGAAATTACTTAAGATGGCGACCTTGCAACTAACTATATTCCTGAACCCCTTTGTTTTAAAAGAGTCTTAAGTAAAAACTTAATAGCACAAATCTTTCTTATTTATATCGGCTGCAGATGTTTAGTTAAATTTTATATATATATATATATATCTATTGTCAGGAGTAACAGTACTATTTTCCGCTAAATGATATATGCTTTTGACATTTCATAATTCATTCATAAGGTATCTGAACAAAATTAGGTGACATTAATTCATTTAATCAACAGTTGTAATGTAATAATTTAAAGTAAAGAATTAACTTTCGCATACAAAAGCCCGAATAGATCTAAAAGATAGGGTTATAAATGGGCACACAAAAGAATTCAAATAATTTTTTGGTATTCGTGGTTCTAGTTGATTAAGTGCTTCTTCTTCATTATAATTACTCAAAACTGTGTAATTATCTTTTCATAATACTACTTACATATGTATATGCTCTTTCAAATATTTGGTAGGAGTATTCTACATTACAATAAACGCTAAAACACTGAGCCAAATTGGCCTTCAGTGTGCTGAAACACCCGCCGTTTTGTCCCTAAACATCTTAAATTTTCTTCGGAGTGTACCAAGGTTTTTTTGATTTTCTGCAACACCATCTGAAGATTCTTCAAGAACACATAGTAAAATTTACTTTTGTGTACTTTAATAAGAAAAAAAAAATAGTTTATGAAGATTTTTATATTGAGTTTGATCGGTTCAATTGAATGGCAGCTATATCCTTAATTGGTCCGATATCGGCTGTTTCGACAAATGAGTAGTTTCTTGGAGAGAAAATTATGTGTGCAAAATTTCAGATCGAAACTGATGAACTAGTTCGCGTATATATAGACGGACGGACATGGCTAAATTGACTTAGTTCTGAAATCTGTTCATTTATATATATATATAACTATAAATTTATATATATATATATATACTTTTCAGGTCATAAAAGACATATCCGAATCTAAATGTATACCACTGCTAAATCAATTACTTCAGTGAGCGGCTATCAAAGTTAAGACAATTCTCAATAGACTCATGCGATGTTACAGAACAACTAATGAAAGTTGAGGAATTTCAATATTTATTATTATATAATTAGTTTAGTTTCAATATGCTTTGAGCCTTTTCACTTTGTTATGACTTAAGTGTTTTATAGATTCCGAAATATTTCAACATGATAGATTGGTTAAACATTTTGCTTTTTCTTTACACTGATTGAAAGATGATTAAGAAAGTATTTGAAGATCGTTTGTTATAAAAATATTTTGCGCATGGACTATTAAGCAACTTTTATTAACAAATTAAAGTTTGTAGCTTATAGCGCACTTCGGGAGTATTTTAGGGGTATCGTAATATATATTTAACATATAAATTAAAAAAATTTTATTAACCATATAAGATGTTTCCAATAGTATGATGCAATGCTTGAATTTTCAAATTTTAATAACAAATTTGTGCACAAATGTATTGTAATTATGTTTTATATTTCGCAGAGCTTCTAATTCAATTTATGTTTTTTCCATTCAAAAGATAATTGCGCCAACAACATTTACAAACACGCATCTCACTATAGAAAAGCAGTAAAAGCCACTGAGTTGTATTCTTTTTCTTCATTGAATATAGCACTACACTTGAGGTCATAAACCATTAAATGCACCATTGAATTTTGTGGAAACTGAATTCCTCTTTGTTATTTGCTTTGTTAACTGACTCTTGGGGTAGAACGCAATTAGGGACCGAAGCGTGGGAAGTCCATAAAAATATAGCTTGTATATGCAGTCAGATATGTATAATGATTCTATGTTTTCGTATGTGGACATATATACAAAAGGCAGTTAAGTGGTTCATGGAGAGCAAAAAAAAAATATAATAGAAATAATAATACTGTCATTCAAAAACTAATTTGCAAGAAACTTTGTGAATATCTTTCTTCAAGCATAAAAAAATATAATTTTTGAAATATTCACCTCTACTAATTGCTGTTAGATCTTGCAATAATTTCTAACAAAATTTTATAGGATGTTAAGAAGTATTAGAATTCTATGATCATTTCATTCAGAAATTCATATCAAAGTGATCGAAAAGGTTATATGTCATTAAGATAAACAAAGTGGTAGTTGAATGTAAATATGACATCTAACACTGACGATCGGTTATATTAGTGAAAGGAAAATTATATGAGTATAAAAAAGTATTCGTGCCTTTAAAATTTTCGAAAAATTACAGACAACAACATATCTTTAATTTAAATGGGTCTACGTAAACTAAATTGTACTATTTT
The DNA here is from genome assembly GCF_042242935.1 of Bactrocera oleae. Lineage (NCBI taxonomy): Eukaryota > Metazoa > Arthropoda > Insecta > Diptera > Tephritidae > Bactrocera > Bactrocera oleae. The sequence goes on along the minus strand of NC_091539.1, from coordinate 38,759,681 downwards.
CTCATTTTTGTATTTATTTTTGAACAAGGAAAAACGTCAACTTTGGTTGTACCGAAACTTTAATAACTTTTACAAGTGCAAATTCTTCAAGTACTTAATTCCAATCGTTCAATTTGTATGGCAGCTATACGTTACAGTTGTCCGATCTTAAAAATTTCTTCGGAGGTTGCACCACGGTGTTAGGCAATAATCCTTGTAAAATTTCGTGTAGATATCTCGTCAAAACTTTCCATACAGGCACTTGATTCCGATCATTCAGTTTGTATGGCAGCTCAATGCCATAGTGGTTCGATATCGGAAGTTCCGATAAATCGATATCGCAAACACTGCGAGACTAGTTCGCGTATATACAGACAGACGGACACGGCTAAATAGACTCAGCTCTCAATGCTGATCATTTTTTTATATAATATATTCTTTAGGGTCTCCGACGTTTCCTTCTGGGTGTTACAAACTTTGTGGTGACTCAATATACCCTTCTCAGGTAATAAAAAGTTAACTAGCGATAAAGGGACCTCACTACTCCTAAATTCAGAATCTCTAACTCACCACACCTAAGTTTGCCATGTATGGATTACTAAATTTATATTGCCACTCAAATTAATGCATCAAAATTCACAACATTTAACGTAACACTCGCGACCACATCATGTGCTCCCTGTGGATGAATAAGAAGTAGTAAAATGGAAAGCTCCACATAGCAATTGTCAAATTATGCATCATCTCATTTAGGAATTTTCTGGGCATACTTTCAAAATGTCTATCTACTCCCTTATTTGCTATTTAAAATAGAAATAGTGGCACAATCTGATAAGGTTTTTGTGTTTACAAAAGAAAATTAAAGCATCTTGGTGCTTTCGTGCTTCCCTAATCATATTTTATGACTTATTGCACGAAGGAAAAGGAAGACTTAGAGCAGTCGCTGAGAAATAATTTTTTCATATAACGGAACTTGGGTTATGCGAAAAGTAACTCCATCAAAATATTCTGAGCTTATGAACTATCTGAATTTCAATTTAAATAAGGAACATGGGTATTTAATACAATAAAACATACTTTTTGTATAAAAGATGATATTTCTCCATATATTATTAAAATGAATCATAGAATAGTATCTATAGAGTACAGTTAAAATTTAGTAAACAAAAGTGCTTTTGATTTTTCGAGTTTTAATAGAAAGAAACACCACGGCACACAAGAAGTAAGGCAATGTTTTGTTCAAACCGAAGAAGTTAAAATTCTTCGCATATTTATACTTTTTTGTAGGACTGCGAATGAAATCGTGCTTGTTGACAATTCATTAAACACACAATTCATTAAGACTTCAATGTCAATTTTTATGACAGTATCATTACCGTGTACTATAAATCAGTGTTACTTTAAACATTACTTTTCCATGAATTTGCTTATTAAATGTTTTTATTTTATTTCTTATTTTGAAGCACTGATTTCACTTTTTATAATCAATTTAGCTTTACAATGTTTTCGTATAGTTCGGAGCTTTATATTAATATATTTTTCTTTCACGATAGGTTTTAACTTACTAACACAATTAAATTATGAATTTGTAAATTTTTTAAATTAAACTTATATATTACATATTTCACTAGAATTTCTTTTATACGCTTTACAGAAAAACTGCTTTAATTTGCCTTTGTTTTTCTATATTTAATTTTTTTCATTTCACACACAAATATTAAAAAGTATCCAAGTTTGCTTTTTCAACCCGTTGAAGTAACCAAATCGCTTCGCGTGCAGCCTTCGACTGATTGCAACCAACACAAGTCGTTGTGTTCTGGTGAGTTGGCTTTGGCTAGCAATGCTCGGGACCTCTACAGCATACAAGCACGTACTTTGAGAGCGCGGCGCTCACGCAATGCTGTTAGTAGCAACTGCTGTTATGTATGTTAAGCATAGCATTAACTGAGAGCCTTAAAACACATAATCGCGGTTATGTATGTATAGATTGTTTAATCGGCACACTTCATTCATTATTAACAAACAGGAGCAGAGGAATATGTATTTATGTATTGTTATTCTATTAGTAACTGTATCTATTTTATTTACAGAACAGCTGTTCTGTTATGTCATATCCAACTGGATGTTACGCTCTTTTAAATAAAAAAAAATCAGGATATGGAAAATGGTATTTTAGTAGAGCTCTGTCTTCCTAGAATCTAGGAGTACCACTTGTTGCCGCTCAGCTCTTAGCTAGTGCATTCTCTCTTTATCACAGAAATATTAGCTCTCACTGCTTGATTGTTTATCTGCCCACAGCATATATCAAGCGTGAACGCCTGTGCGTATGCTTATCACTATAAAGCTTATCAGCTATTAACCTAAAACTATGTAAATATAAGCATATGCGAATTTAACTAAGGCAAATACATTCATGGGTCTCAATTTACATAGATACTTGTATGCCTATAAAACTTGTGCAAATTTGATACACTCGTAGCTAAAAATATGTATACAAACAAATGTGATAAGGACGTACTATGGACTTGAATTAAAATATAGATGCATATAAACAGGATGTATAATATAGCATCAGAAGCAAATAGTAGTCATTAAGGGCATCAATAAGATATGATTAAAAATTCATTAATTTTAGTAGCCATCACTAGTTGAAAGTGATCACAATTGATTGGGAATTTTTTTGTCTTGTGTAAGCGATCCTACAAACTACAGAATTTTGTTAAATATAGCTACTCTATTTATACTAATAATTAGTTCAATTACAGCAACTTTGATGTATTTCTCAAATAATGCTCCTAAAGTGCCCTTGGCAGATAGTAAGCAGGCATTATAATCAGCTTTAGAACCGGAAATGTGAGTGTAAAACTCTTGCAATACTAAATTTGTGAGTGCACATCGTCCTTCATTAAACATTGATAAATGATACTTTATTTGCAAAGAAATAAGTTTGAAGTAATCAAAGATTACGTTACAGTAAATACTAGTAAATATGTATACACTTCACTGGGCCTCTTACTATCATTGTCTCATTATAAGTACCTAGTGATAAAATTAATCGGTTATGAAAGCACTCTGATGAAATCCGATACTATTGAGCCTCGCTCGCCAGTTTTGGTTGTTTGTTTGTACAGTTATTTGCGAGTTGCCAGACAACATCTAACGCCCGAAGTCGTAAATCGCAAATATACTCCCATTGATACAATATAATTACACATTACGGTATGAGCGTTTACATGAGATTGCGTTTGTCTGAATGCCTAAGTATTGTTCACTTTAACAAACTTTCTGCTAGGAAAATTAGTCGAAGAAAATTATTTAATTTTTTACAATAAATATTTGCTTGTAATATGGTTGTATTATAGGTAAAGGCTTTAAGGCGCAAAATGGAGATAGAAAATACTTTTCAGAAAGATATAAGTGGTTCACTCATACTATGCGTAAAACATATATACGCAGAGTACTATTTGATTAAAATTGACCCGGAAATAGTGCTTAAAAACCAAATCGTCTTGGCATCAGAGAGGCAACACACGACCTTAAAATGTTTAAGGATATACTCAACATATTTTGGTTAATGTTTTGAGTATGTAGTGTGTCAATGCTATAGTTGTACTAAGAGACCTGAATGCAGGATTGTGACTGACTTTTTGGTCAAACACGAAATGAGAGTCATCGCTCAACCACTGTATTCGCCAGATTTGGTTCGCTGGGAGTTTTGTCTTGTTTAGAAACTTTAAAACCTACTTCGTGGAACGCGGTATGAGTGAATTGAAGCAATTAAAAGTCAGTCACTAAAGGCCATCCCAACTGATGCTTATAACAAGTGTATGATGGAAAATTATATTAAACGTTGGCATGCTTATATTGGCTCGAAAGAAGTCATTCCCTTAAAGCTCAAAGTAAGTAACAGGCTGGGGAATGTCGCCAAGACATTCTTAAGATATAGAAGCGCTATCAAAAATTAAATTCTCAAATATTGTTGAGATTACATAATACATTTAACTACATTAATTTAGTTTAAATTTCACATTTTTATAGTTAATTTGAAAAGTATTTCCAACAGGGTACTCTTACAAATATATACAAACGCACACATTTATAGGCATATATTGTATGCGTGTGCTTACTCACATGTATTCCCTTGATAGTTTTGGATGCTAATCGCATGTATTAACCACGTATATTTCACACTCTACCCTTTTTACAGGGATTCATTCATGTAAGTCATATATGTAAATTAAGGTGATCCTTAAATGCAGGAAACCGGTTTTTCAAACACATTCGTTCAATCTCAACCCCTAAGTCAATGATATTACAGCCAAACGTATATACGTTTCTGTCTCAATGTTAGTATGTATTTGCATCTAATGCCCAAAATTGACGTCACTGTCACAGTAAGATGTCCGTTATTACTTAAGAGTTTTCTCCAAATGTCACCTGAAGTTTCAGTTTTTGCCATTGAAACATTAATTTTCTAGTACAATATTTTCCGCCCTACAAAAAAGGTCTTTTTTTTATAAAATAATTCTTTAAAATTTAATCGCAGTTAAAATAACACATCAAATGTACTGAGCTTTTATACAATCGTTTTATAAATTCTGTGTTGTTCATATGACAAGGTGTACCGCATGAGCTTAGCACAATTTTTGTATAATTTTAACGGTTTTTAAAGGAGCCCATTGAGACCATTTTCTAGAGCGCCACATTTTTTATTAGTATAAATAAATCAAATATACCATATGTACTTTAGGTACCCGTTAGTTTGAAAAAAATTATTTTATATTCTTCATAAAAAGTGCAGTCTTTGTCTCGCTTGTTTGATGTTTAAGGATCTCCGTAATACACATCTTTATATGTTCAATAGGATTTTTATTAGTAGATGCTGCATATTTTCTCTACCTGGAATGTTCACTATAATACATATACCATACAGTCTCGTTGTGTTCCTTAAAGATTTTAAAGAGCAAACATTCGAAATACAAATAAAAATTTTTTGGCAAACCGCCTTTAGGGTTTATAAGACAGTATATTTTCATTTTAAAATTCATAGATTCTGTAAGCTTTTTAGCACTTTTCACACTAATTATAATATTAAAACACTTTTACATTATCACCAAATATTTCCACCCGCACCAACAAGATGAAAATACAGTGTATGAATTTATGAAATATATATAATAGATATAATTAATTAAAATTTATTTTCATGATAAATATTAATAACGTAATCTTAACATGCATTTAGAAACTTTTATTTATCTACTGTAATGTTTCTCAATAAAAAAGTGTTAAGTGTATATAGTTATTGGAAAATATATATTTTATGGATGTTTAGCGTTATCCGCGAACATTAATATTTTGCAGAACGGAGCTCCAAAGATGAATACATTATATTGAATGCTTTCACGATTGTGCTTGTCGAGTATAAGCAATCAATACAAATAATGTGTGACTATTTACTTTATGTCCAAATATTTACCAAAATCAAAGTACTTTAATTTGTTAGTCGTCCATTATTAATAGATATATTCGGTGCAATAATGCCAAACACATCAGCATTTTAAGAACCTATGAACTGCTGAAAGACAATTACTCAAGAGATGTTTACGTAGAGCTTTTTAAATGAAATCAAACAAAAGAAAATTCCAAAAAAAAACCGAGTAATGTATTTTATGAGAAGTTTTTAATGTTAGAAATAAGGAGCACAACGAGGTTTTAGCTGCACTTTGGATTTACAGGGTAAGCAAGTGAAGAAAACAGTTTTCACTCGAAAAAAAGACACTGGATATGGCGCAAAGTAGACCCGATATGTGGATGAGTAGTAGATATAAAAAAAAAATCAAAAAAAAAAAATATATATATAGATAAATATAGGTGTGTAGTCACATATTTCCCTCAAGTTTTTGAAATATGAGGAATTAACATTGCTGTTTCCAAATTGGTGGCTGGTTGACTGTTTTCACTGATAAAAGGAGGGCTAAGTTCAGGTGTAACCGTATGTTTCACGCCTTTGCAACTTGCCAGGATCAAAGCTGGGGAAATACATTCAGGTCTTGGCAAAATTTTATTTTAAAAATGTTGCAAAAGAATTTCTATAATAAATACATCGTAACAGGAACTGGGGTCCACATATTGGTTAAAGTAGGCGTGATTTCTGATTGCTCCCATTTTCACATTGTAATATAGGAATGTCAGGATAATATTACCAACCAAATTTGGTTGATATCGGTCGAGTAGATCCCGAGATATGGGTAAGTGGGCGGTGTCACGACCATCTTCCCAATTTGACACCGGCTCCTATAAAGCCCTTTCCTATTATCGTGTTTGTAAAATTGTATGTCTTTGGCGCATTTAGTTATAGATTTATCGTGCTTTTGGTAGTTTTTAACAAAATCGTTATACGGGGAGAGGGCGGGGTTATAATCCGAATTTTAACATTTTAACAGGGTGGATAGAGAAAGATTTGTCCTGAGCGAATTTCGTTATTTTAGCTTGAATGGTTTAGGAAATATGTTCATTAAACTTATTAAAGAGCGGACCACACCTAGTTTTTGAAAATTTTTTCAGCCACAGATGCCACACGCTAATACAATTCGTTGTACTCACTAACAGTCGTGTATCTTATTATGGAACTTAGTTATGGCTATTTATATGTTTTCGATTAATGGTGTGGGGTGGCAATAGTCCGACTCCGCCCATCTGCAATACCAACCTCCTTTGGATGCCAGGGAGCATGTGTACTTAGTTTTATCAAAATATCTCAATTTTACTGAAGTTATCACTTGTACGGACGGACGGACAGACAGGTAGTCACTCGAAATTCAACACGTCTCGTCATCCTGATCATTTATATCATATATAGTATATATAACTTTATATCTATCTCGATTAGTTTTAAGTGATACAAACAACCGTTTGGTAAATAAAACTATTATACTCTTTAGCAGCGTGCTGCAAGAGTAGAAAAAATGTCTAAAGTGAATAATATGAATATGTGAAAATATTACTTTAGAATTGTGTGAAAGTTTGAAACTTTTATAAAAAGTTCGTCAATCAGGATGCCGGATCCCGTAAGAGAGACTACTCAGAGATTTCCGAATATTTCAAAGCAATATTTTTAAAGGTTTTGGGAAGTGCTCAGCTATGGAAAATTTTTAATATTCAATTACATGATATGGCATAAATTACAAGAGTTATTATCTTAAGCAAAAGTATTTGTCATAAAATATTAACTATAATTACTAAATGTACCACCAACTATTAATATTCTATTAAAATTGCGTAAATTGCTAAATCCCATGTAATTAAATAAGTAATTACGCGCCTAATATACTTGTATATCATTGACATTTTAAATTGTCCATGCAACAACGGAAACAATTAGTTCAAAGTCTTATTGCAGCCACAAGTAAACTACACAAAAAACAGGCACTTAGTTATTCATGTGCTATTTACCTGTCTTTGCACACACCCATAGCAAAGTGTAAGCTAATATGGGTCAACAGCCACTTGGGAAGCGCTACAATCAGTTCAACGGATGGCGTCGGCAAGGAAGAGAAAAAGCATAAAATTTAATTAGCGAATTTTAACGAGCGAAGACGACGACGAAGAAGAAGCAAATTGTAAGTTAAGGTCCGGAAGCGGTAAAATTATAAGCATACTATAACCAAAAGAATAAATAAAAATTCCCTTTCCTTTCTAAATTTTCCGCCTGCTTAATGGCACAAATAATGCCTTTGGTGGTAAAGAAACCAGCTGCGACTGCAGTAAGTAAAGAATGGAAATAAGTAACAAGTAATTTTTGTATCGCAGGTTTAACGCATAAGTCAAATAATTGGACATAGTATTTGTAGAGATATTCACCAGTTTTAGAGAGATTTTGCAGTTTAAAATCTATTAACTTTTTAGAGGTACTTTTTTCAATAACGGTATTCTTATAATTTCTGTTAACATTGTTACTGATGAGGCCCGGTAGTTAGCCTTGTTGCCAAACATTTCCTAGTGTTGATGCGTTTAAAAGAGTTCAAATTATAGTTTTATTAATTATGTAATAAATGTTTGAATAAAAATACAACGACATTCTGATGAATTGGCTATGTTCATCCAATTTGATATAGTTTTCCAGTCTTTTGACATGACGTATTCATACAAAACGCAGTCTAGAAAATTAATCCACAAGTCTTCGGCGGCGATTTATTGATGTAATACGGTCACCAAAAATAAAAGCGATTGTACTTCTGGGAACTAAAAGGTAGTGAAAGATTAATTTATATACATATATGTATCATACATCTAATCTAATATATACATATACATATGTACACGTGACCAGAAAGTTTCCGGAACTTGTAAATAAAACGAAAAATTTTTCATCTTCATAAATATTTAGTTCATCGCCTTCAAAATATGCTCCTTCTGAAGCGATACACATATGTCACCTCTTTTTCCTCGAATCATCGAAACATGCCTTGTAGGCGCTGTCCGGGAAGGCCTTCAGTTTCCTCTGCGAATTTTCTTTTACGGCCTCGATCGAGTCGAAACAGGTTCCACGGAGTGGTAACTTGAGTTTTGGAAACAACAAAAAATCGCTTGGGACCAAATCCTATGAATACGGTGGTTGATCGATGGTATTGAACGAGTTTTTGGTCTTAAAATCGTTCAAAACTATGGTTTTTTTGCAAAAAATTCAACTCTTTTGGAACAAGCCGAGTATTGAATGATATTAAAATCAAACAAGTTGCTTCACAGCCAATGTTTAGCTTACGTGCTATCTCTCTAACACTCGCATGACGATATTCGAGCACGATTTCCTTTACTTTTTTGATGTTTTCTTCAGTGGTAGACGTCGAAGGACGACCGGAACAAGGCATCTCTTTGAAATTTGTCAAACATATTCAATAACCTAAAGGTCATTAAACAAACAACATCATATTTTTTCATTGTATTGAAAATGTCAAATTTTGTATCGGAAAGTGATGATTTGCGGAAAGTATTAATTTTTTGTTTCCATTTGCGGAAAAGTTCTTCGAATGCTTGTCGAGGTATATGGTGATCACGCTCTATTAGAAGCAACAAACAAAATATGGTTTCAACAGTTCGGAGATAATGATTTTGACCTGAGAAATAAAGAAAGAAGAAAGACCCCCAAAAAAGTTTGAAGACACCGAACTGTAAGCAATATTGGATGAAGATGATACTTGGGTCAAAAGCAAATGGCAGCCGTGTTAAATATTGCACAGCAAACAATTTCTGACCGTTTGAAAGCTATGGGAAGGATCCAAAAGTATGGAAAATGGGTGCAATATTAATTGAATGAAAGACAAATGGAAAACCGAAAAAACACTTGTGAAATTGAATCAGTTCAGTGGGATCAGAAGGATTTGGTATATAATGAGCTCCTAAAACCTTACCTACTAATTGTTACAGATAACAAATGATCAATTTGAACCATGCATTGATCGAAAAACGACCAGAATGGGCCAGAAGACACGGCAAAGTAATTTTGTTACACGACATACATCTGCACTCAAAGCAAATCGGTTCAGGATACAATTAAAGTACTTGGTTGGAAGGTGCTACCCCACTCGCCGTATTCATCAGACTTGGATCCTTCCGATTATCATTTGTTTTCTTCAGTGGGACACGCATTGGCTGAGTAGCACTCCGATTCCTACGCAGAAGTCAAAAATTGGGTGTCCGATTGCTTTGCTTCAAAATACGAACATTTCTATTGGCATGGTATCCACAAAGGTGGTCAAAATGTGTAAAAAAACAATGGTCAATACTTTGAATAATTTTTTGTTTAATTTCCCATTAAAAATTAGTATTTAGTTTTCAGAAACATTTTTACTTTATACTGGTACATCTGGTATATGTATATATTATATATAATATATAATACATATAAAACTAAAAGTGCCAAATAATTTCTTATTGTTTACACTCTAAATGTGCCTTTTTACGACTTTGACAAAATATTGTAAAGCAATGTAAAATTCAAAAGAAATGAGATAAGAACTCATGTATGAGTGCTAACTCGTCACTACCCAATCAGTTTTTTCAAGCATGATTAACGTACGTAATTTTTCGTTAAATTTTTTAAGACAGCCTCGCCGGTCGGTGGTGTATCCAGTAACTCATGTTATATGGAACAAGAACGGGATTTTAATCCGCATAAGACTTGTTCGTAAAGCACAGTCTTTTTATACTCTCGCAACCTGTTGCTACAGAGTATAATAGTTTTGTTCACCTAACGGTTGTTTGCATCACCTAAAACTAATCGAGTTAGATATAGGGTTATGTATATATAAATGATCAGGATGAAGAGACGAGTTGAAATCCGGGTGACTGTCTGTCCGTCCGTCCGTCCGTCCGTCTGTCTGTCTGTCCGTCCGTGCAAGCTCTAACTTGAGTAAAAATTGAGATATCTTTATGAAACTTGGTAGGCATGTTTCTTGGTACCGTGAGACGGTTGGTATTGCAGATGGGCGTAATCGGACCACTGACACGCCCACAAAACGCCATTATTCAAAAACAAATAAATTGCCATAACTAAGTTCCGCACTAATATACAAGACTGTTATTTGGTGCACAGGATCACATTAGGGAAGGGCATCTGCAGTTAAATTTTTTTTTAAAGTGGACGTGGCCCCTCCCCTAATAGGTTTATTGTGCATATCTCCTAAACCGCTAACGCTATAGTTACAAAATTCACTGGAAGCAAATGTTTTTAGAACCTCTATCCACAGTATGAAAATAGTTCAAATCGGGTGGCAACTCCGCCCACTCCCCATATAACGGTACTGTTAAAAACTACTAAAAGCGCGATAAATCGAAGAGAAAAAAAATTGTATCTCTGGGATGGTATGTGGGTCTCTGGGATGGTATTAGTCAGTGGGCGTGGCAACGCCCACTTTTAGGTGAAAACTCATATCTTGGGATCTGCTTAACCGATTTCAACCAAATTCGGCGCATAACGTTCTTTTCATATTTCTATGTAGTTGTTATAGTGCGAAAATAGGCAAAATCGGACTACAACCACGCCTATTTTTCATATAAAAATCGGGGTGAATAATACATTTAAAGTATGCCACCTTGTGACCAAAAATTGTCTAAATCGAACCAAAATTTTTCAAGCCCCTAAGTACTAAATATGTGGACCCAGTGCTTATAGTTGACCTTCTATCGAAAATATCGGTCAACATAGAACAAGGCGGCAAGATACACAAAGAAATCTAAAACGAATATATCATTTGACTTTGCGAGAGTATAAAATGTTCGGTTACATCCGAACTTAGCCCTTCCTTACTTGGTATTTTTATTTTAATTGTTTCTCAAAATAGCGGACCTTTTAAAAATGCTTTAATCTTTATCTTCGCTTCGACACTCAAGCGAATAAAAACTGGGGCTGGGAAAACTTTTCTTTTTTCACAATTCTAAAAACTGAATATTTACTTTAGAACCATACTGTGTACTTAAATGAGATATGTGTTTTTTTCAACTTCTTTTTTTTATCTTAGACGGACTGTCTAGATGGACATAGTTCCAACGTAACCGATGTGGTGCATTTTAAAATTGTAAAGTGCGTCTCTTTAAGGACAACCAGAGAACAATCCATATTCATCAAAGATTGAATAAATTATTAGAGGAGTAGAGAAAAATTATGAAATTATTATGGCACACTTAGTGTGACAGTCTAAAAAAAGGTGATTTTTGGGGATAAAAATTTTAAGCACTGTATCAATTATTTTAAAACTTTAAGGGTATATTTATACACGTTTTAGGAAAACACTGCAAAAGTAAAAATATAATTTTTCGAGATACATACGATGTCCAACAGCGCTAGAACAAAGGCCCTCCACCTTTGCAGTGATTCCGAACTTTTCCGTGGATGAAACTTGAAACAAAATCCTCTACTACTACTCTCTAGAAGATCCGTCCGTACAATAACCTATAATCAAAGAAAATAAAAAATTGACAAAATGGCGGCTTTTAAAAAAAGCAAGTTGGTATATTTTGGCCTGCCAAAATTCGATTTTTGATCAGATCAAATAACTGATAGATTGTAAGGAAACCATTTACAGATCATGCAGGAATTTGATATTTATTGGATAATTTGTCTCCGAGTAGTCTTCCATGTCTCTTTTGCTTGAAATATAAAAATGTGCACATTATAAATAATGAAACGCGTGAATTACCTTCAATTAAATATAATTTGCGTAATGAAATATGCCCATTACTTAAGTCAATTACTTTGCGACGCCAAAAAAACAAATAAATGTTACTCATACGTCACCGACGCGGCCAACCTAATGCATATCTACTGCATTTATAACTGTCTGTGCGTTATGTGCAATGTATTGCTAACGCATGGCTGTGTCTGCTAATAATTGTTTTATGAGCTGCTATGAAAATTCATTGTAACTTTATGAAATTCTCACTGCATACCGAATTTTTCTGCATGCACAAGTATGTAGATATGTGTGCTCGTATAAATTAATGTCTATATACTAAACTATGTATGCATTGTGATTGCTCTGTCGTCCATCAGCGAGTTCACTGACCCATATTTGTCACACTGCCACACTTTGTGGTAGTTGTCTTTCCGGCCGTTTGCCTTCGCTTTCAATTGTCACCAGTTAGCGAAGCAAAGGGCTGAACGTATGTATTTGTATGTGTGGTAGTAAACGGTGTATATGCATATGAATGTCAATTTGTAAAGAGACATGTCCATAAACTGACTCATGCACATGTGCATGTAGGTGTGTTTGTTGTGTTTCGCCAGACAATGCCACAAAATGTGAGGCGCATTAGCGAAATGAAATTTCACTTGGGTAAAATTTGTATCCACTAACTGCAGGCGCCTACACAAATCGCTAGGCATATATATATATGCCCATGTACTAAGCCATGTTATGTGTATGTGTGTGTGTGCGCTGACTGTTTATTTGCATTCGCATGCTTTCCAAAATGCTTACAGTTGCAGTCGTGCATGGACAATAGTGCGCTTCGTTGCACAGGGCTTACAATAACAACCACCATAGTGGCATCGACGACTAGGAGCCTTCTCTATGTCTACATATCACTCAATTCTCCATTCTTTTACACATACATGTATATGATATACAGCCCTTTACAGCGTAACGTAGCGTGTCAGGCCACTAACGGCGGCAAGTTGTTGATATTCATTCACGCTTATGCCTACAAAGAAATACATACACACACATATATATATATATATATGTATGTGTGTGGGTGTGTGTTTATATATGTTAATAATATGAATCCATTTACATGGATAACAATAATATATATATTTTTTACTCATTTTAAGAAACTCAAGTAATAGCGGAAGAATTGAATTTCCGCGCTATGTCCTCGAATGTCCCGTTATGTTGTATGCTATTTTGACTAAGTGTCTTAATCCATTAACTTTAAATTGTGTATATTGAGGGGATATTAAGCAGACACCTCTATAGCCTGAAGAGTGCGCCGTATTGCCGGTTAACGAAGTGCAATTTAAGTAATGAATAAAAACTTCTCGGAGTTGATGTACAATATGTATAAAAAAGTGGACCTCAAATAATAAAAGGAACTTTCTAGAGCATACTTAAACTCCTACGTCGATACTACTAAAACCTAAGCAACATGCACTAAACAGTGATGGTTAAAACGTGTCCTACGAAGTTCAAAATTTATATATCAATTTATGGGGGTTAAAAAAGGTTAGTTTTTGCACGCTATACGATTCGTTTTAATTCTCTGTAGTCTGGATAAAACGTAGGTAATGAAATTATGGTTTTCGTATTGAAAATGCAGTTTCAAATCAGACCTGTGAACATATTTTGTTTGGTTAACAATTCAAATTTTCGGCACTTTCAATGCTGTCAGATGATGATTGAAATGCTCAGTAGAATCTGGTTTTTATTAACTATATTTTTTTTATATTGTCTATTCGTTTTCACAAATTTTCTTGTAGATTGAACATATGTAGTTAAAACTACTAATTCTATAATTATGCAACAAATGGTGTTTACATGTGTTTAACGAAATTTTTAAAAGCAGAAAAAAGAGCGAATCATCATTCAAAACGGCAGTGCGACTTTCATACTTCGAAAGTGGTAAAACAAGTTTTCACTGACCAAAAAATTTAATAAGAAGAAGCTCATCACCAAAATTTCAAATCTCAAAAATTATGCAGCATTCAAATTGCATGATTGCCTCAATCATATTAAAAAGAATCATTTAAAAATTGATTTTATTGAAAGCCAGGGGGTATTAATTATCAAGGAGAGTATTTGAAAAATGATAATGTTCCGGCATAATTACCGAGGAAGTTTTTGAGGCTTTATTAAACATATTATAAAAATTATCCTTCAATACTCAGTACTAAGCTTGTGGGTGTCAGTCATCAAGCCTTTGCCAGCCATTGGTTATTGAACTGGTCTCTACTACCTTTCAAAAGCTTAGTGGCAATATTTTATAACTTACTTCTCTCTTATTAAAATATGTTATATTTAAGAAAATATGGTTTATTCTGTTGGAAAAATAATACCAATCAAATTTCAAAATCGTGAGCAAATTAGAAAGTTACAAATTATTATCAAGCCGAAAGTTTAAACACTCAAATTTGTATTTTCTATTTTTGTTTTTTTTTGTCGTTTTGGTTTTTTCTCTGTAGTATTTTCTTATACATATATAGTAAATATGTGAAGCATTTGTTAAATGAAGAAAATATAGATTTTTTAATTTCTTACTCTTTTGTAGCATTTATATTAAATGGAAGGCTTAAAAACAAATACTCTTCTAGGCTTAGTGCAATCGTATTTAACTTAACAACAGGTTACTCATACGCACGGTCGACTGTCTTAAGCCTAAAACTAACAACATATGTGAAGCATTTGTTAAATGAAGAAAATATAGATTTTTTAATTTCTTACTCTTTTGTAGCATTTATATTAAATGGAAGGCTTAAAAACAAATACTCTTCTAGGCTTAGTGCAATCGTATTTAACTTAACAACAGGTTACTCATACGCACGGTCGACTGTCTTAAGCCTAAAACTAACAACATATTATGGGGATTATGAACCAAAACTAAGCCAAGATTACGAAAATCTGTCCATCTATGCAACGAAGCGAATGTAAATATGTAAATTTTAATGAAAACTTGTGGTACTCCTATACATATGTCATCAAACCTATTAAATCGAAATCTATCAAATTAAATTTAATAAATGGAATAGTTTGTATGAATAGAAAAATATTTGTTATTTCAAAAATATGTAAAAGCACCATTTAGGTGAGTATTAAAATGCAATTTTATAACATTTATTAAAGCTGATTTACGCACTTCATCATTCACTGTGACATGCTCACACATTCACATCACAAAACTATTGTAGAGTTAAAGAAAGGTAGGCACAAAAGCAAATAATAATGTTTAGAGATTATCAAGCCAATGTAATCCTACATGTTTATATGTATGTATGTAGGAGTATATTGAATTTGCTTAGTCTATATTTATGCAATTGTCAACTTACATTCTACTCAGGCATTTATGGACATTGCAATCACGTCAGCGATGAGTGATCAGTTGCTGCGGTAATGAGGTCGGATATGAATATGAATTATGTTCGCACATAAATACTAAGGAAGCATATAATACAATATGAATGTGATATGAATAGGTTGCGCTCAGATTTTACAAAGTATATACTGGCAAATAATAGATGAGAATTGCAATCTTTGATTTGAAAATAAATAAAATAGGGTTATATATATCATATATATATATATACCTAACACAAATTACGTAATGGTTTATAAAAAAGAAATGAAATGACAAACAAAGTAAAAGTTAATGAAAAGTATTTATTCATAAACAAAACGGTGCAAAGCAGAAAATATTCTAATTTTGAATAAATAAATAAGAATTTTTAATGAGAAAGCCATATCATATATCTAGCAAATTTATAATTACAAAATTATTGCTATCCCGTATAGCATATTAGCCGTATTATGTTAATTTGTGGTCAAATCCTTTTCCAAATTCTAGAAAGCTTAAATTACTATACCGTAAAGGGTATATAATCTCGAGATTTGCCAGCTAATGAAGAAAAATTGATGTTCAACTATTTCTCATATACTGCTTACATCTCCTTATGGCAACCTTACTCGTACATTGTTGTGCTCTAGGTCTACACTATATACTACACTATTGTTATCGTACAAGTATTACAAGAGTACTTATGCGTTTGTACAACAACAATGTAAAAAAATGTAGTTCCAGCAACTAAAGCTGATTTGAGCTTATATCAGCGTGATTGTGGTATATTTATTACTTTCACCGTGCTAGAAAATCCGTAAGTCCTCATTGTTGCCAATGACGTCAAAAGATGTAATGAAGAGAACAAATTGAACAAGTTTACTGCGTTAAGGAGGAATTATATATCTTATATATAAATTACATATGTAATATAAGAAAGTATTGAATTTTATTCATATGAGTTAATGGTTGTTACAATCTTCAAATAATATAGCGATCGCCATCTGTTATGACGCTATATAAAGATTAAATAAGTTCGACATTTGTCAACTGATTGAGTTGGCTCGACAGGTTTTCGAGACTCTAATGCGGTTCAGATCTAACACTGCGAGACCTAATGAGCACTTTTAAGAAGTATAAATGAGCAAAATTGCCAAATTTGGAATTTCCTTTTGTAGAGCAATTCTCACACTCTTTATGAGTTCGAAAAACTATTCTTAAATTTTGTTAAATAAGTTTAGTTTTTAGTTCAAAACGCCGCTGGGAATAAGCCTATCCCAATATGGACAGGGACAAATACTTCGGTTGCGTGAAGGAGGGAGAAGAATTAGCTCCAAAACTTAACCGATAAGGAAATACTGTAAGCAATCTAAAAAAAAATCCTCGGATCATGAATTCATTAAGCGTAGCGATAGGAAACTAACTATCGGCGCTCGATTCATACGATACATTACGCGCTCAGTAGTGGACGCAAGGATGGTGGTGAACGTCATATGGATCTTAAATATGTCAGGACCCATATTATGCAAATTATCCATGAAAATATAGGCGTAGTATACACTTCTAAGGTAGAGCTTTACTACGATGTGTAAATGCACGATAGGCTGTCGCTCAAAATAATCAATATTGGGATATATAGTTGAATATAGAAATGTTGCGTTTACGTACCTGGAGAATCTGTTATGATTTAAGCAGGATTTCGTTTTGAAGGAACGAATCCAATGTCCTTAACTTTTACTGAAATGAGTGCGGCTATGACGGTTGACTTACTTACATTAAATCCTTGCTTCACGCAACGTCATTCCGTCTAAATCATACAATATTACAAAAAGGAGGAATAACAAAGATTTAAGTAACAACTTTTTCAAGATAAAATTTAAAACACCCAAATAACCAAATTGCGCATGTAATTATTTACTACTTGTACTAAATCAATTTTCTTTTTATATGATTTTTCAGTGTACACGTGAAACTTAATTTTTTTTATTGGTCGTAACATTACTAGCTCCAATTATTTTTTTGAAGTTAGTACATTTGTTGTGAGAACAGATGCAAAGTTATAAGTCATTCTGTCAATTAATTCTTTGTTTATCGTGCAGTGATTAGATGCTTTGTTTTGAAAGGTTTAAAAGCAAAGGAAATTTATGAAGTGTATAAGGAGTCCTTACATTCAAAACGCACCGTTGAATTTTGGGCTGGGGAATTTAAACGTGGTCGTACTAGGCTTGAAGACGATCCCCGTGCAGGACGACCAAAAACCACAACCACACCAGAAATCATTGTGCAAGTTCATAATATTGTTAGTAAAGATCCAAGTTTGACTAGCCATCGCAGAAAAACGAGTACTTTACATGGAGAATTGCATATGAAAAAGCTGTTTGAAAAGTTAGTGTCGCAAACGTTAACAATTCAACAAAAAATGGATCAAAAACAAATTTGTTAGCATTATTTGGAGATTTTTAAGCATAATAAAACCGATTTCGTGCATCGTTATATAACTATGGATGAGACATGATCTTAAATTGAAACAAGAACTTTTGCAGTGGACAGAAGCTGGCTGTTCAGCTCCAAAGCAGGTGAAGTCACAACGATCAGCACAGAAGGTTATGGCATCCGTTTTTTTGGAATGCAAAAGGAATTTTGTTCATTAATTAGCTGCCGAAAAGTAAATCAACTCTAAATGTCTTGCAGAGCTTCCGGAAAGTCATTATGGGAATGGCATAAAATTAATGGAGGATCATTGGAATAAGTGTATTTAAGTTAAGGGAGATTATATTGAATAAAAAAATATCATTCGTACCAAAAACAGTATTTTTTCATTTCGAGCGCAGAAACGTTTCAACCAACCTCTATATATTGGCATGAAGAAAAACTGCAAGTAAGAAAATCATTACATTATGCGTATGGGGGTTAGACCTAGGCTAATTTCATTTATATTCAGCGGCAAAACATATTAGTATTAACATATTATATTCTAATACGTATATGTCCGATATATATGATATAAAGTTTCGAAATCTTTATGTAAGGTGTATGGAAATTTTAGACACAAGGACACAATATTCTCAGGAAAAGATGCTCTGTACAATTCTGTATATCTCATAGATTGGGTTCTAATGTCCGGGAAATGGGGGGTTTCACCATGAGAAGTGGTCGAAGGCCCTATTTGAGCAAGGTTTTATTTCAATATTTGGAGTGGTGTTCGGTTAAGCTGTTGTAAAGTGAGTGAATCTGATTCGGTTGTGATATATAGAAAGTAGCCGAGGTTGTAGCCCGATTTTGATTTTCAAATTATAACACACACTTGGTGGAAATTTATCGAAAAGTAACTGAGAAATTGAAGTTTACCCCTCATTTGCATGTGAAATTTTGCACTGGTCTTTTTCTTATCAAGAAGTTGACGGAACCACCGATATCGGACTACTATAGCATATAGTTACCGAACAACTGACCGATCACACTGAAGTCCTTTTATGGAAAACTCTATTATTTGTCAAGGTATCGTCATAAACTTTGGCTTATATTATTATTCAAGACAACGCTATAATCTCTGAATAAATTGTTCAGATTGGACCACGATAGCTTATAGCTGCCATTCACGACCTATACAAATCAAAATAAAGATCTTTTTGTTGGGGGATGACTACAGCTGACCTTATTGAAATTTTTTCGTAACCAACTTCACACTTAACTGCTTTATCATTATATATTTGAAGGGCTATAATAGTAAGGCTTGTGTGTAAAAACATATTAAATTTTTTGGAATAGTTTTTTTTTTTTGGTGCCCTATCGAAAATACAAGATACATCATTTTCAGTTTATTTTACTGTTTTACTATCAAAAGGGTAAAAATCCACCACGTGCTAGAAGACCTCTTGTAGCTAATGTGAATAAAATAAAACCGTTGGTCAATAAAAATTATCGAATAACTATTCGAGAGATTGCTGAAAGATTAAAAGATTAAATTTGTCTAACGCGACCGTTCACCGTACGCAATAAAAACAATCGTGTTTAAATTGCACTAAAAAAACGAAATCTCTTAGTGATCGCCCCAATATATATTGCAATAAAAACTGCAATAAAAACTTCACCGGGATTCGATGATGCCACAATTAAGGTTTTTTATTGATTTTGTAAAATTTAATGCCTAAAATTTCTCCTTAGCAAGTTTTAGTAGTTTTCAACATAACCATTGTATGTGGTGTAAGCGTGGTTATTATCTGATTTCACCTATTTTCAAAATGTGTATTTTGTAACATGTTAACAAATATCAACAATTTGAGGAATACTAAAAAGAAATTATGGAAAGAGAATATATGTTTATGGGTATTTGTCTATTAACAGAAAATGTATATAAATAAAAAATAAGATTTTACAAATGCAGCATTTGAAACTTTGTTAAATACAACAGACAATGTCGAATTGTTTGTTAAGTTAAATTCGATAAAATCCATTTGGAAAGACTAACTAACACATGCTTGTTAAAATATATATAAAACCAATAACAGTATTAGTACGAACAATTTAAAAATAAATCATTTTAGTACGCTTCGTTCTCAAAGTAGAAGTATTAATTATTTACTATCTGAAGTAAGACTAAGTCTTGCACTTAAACCCCAAGACTATTTATACTTAGCTATGGCAGACTCAGCAGGCTTCAGTTATTTTACTATCTTCCACATTGCGACTACGTTATTTTAGCTTATTTATACCTTTCGCTATAGATATATATATATAGATGCGATTAGAATTATATATGCCATTTTGCATCACTACACTGTCTTCCAAATACATATTGCCGAATTAATTTTCTCATATGTGCCGAAATGTATGCTTCCTTAGCAAGCACATGTGCATATCTTATCACCGTTGTGCTGCACACGTTTCATTTTGTGGTTTTCGGTTGAGCTGAACGCCGTCAGTGAGCTGCAACTGTAGCTGAGTAGATGGAAAACTAGCTGAGTTGTGTAGGATTTTATAAAGTAGCAACACACACACATATATATGGCTTCTTTTGCGGTTGGTAGTGTGTGGTTTGTGGTTATTAGATATATAAACATAGATATGATATATGTAAATATGTGTAAGCAGCTATTGTTGCATGGTGGCAATGACTGCTGAAAGCGATATGGTTACAAATGTGGCAGCTGCTTTTGTTCTTATTACACACAGTAGTCGATTTCTATTTACGCTCATTTTATATACATATTTATATGAATGTGTATGCATATCCTTAAAGCATCACTTCTGTGCAGTCATTTATTTGTGCGCCAAGTATTGTTGTTAATGAATACACCGCTCCAGGGATATGCATCAATGAAGACGACACAATCAACAGACTCCTGTTTTATAAGGGAGTTTGGCAGCAGCTCTCTGGTTAATTTGTGGATACGTGCGTTGTGGATATTTGGTTTACGCAGCTGCTAAATGTTTGCTTTTTGCTTATGCAATATTTCTTCCACTGGTTTGCATGTGAGCAGATATGAAATCTTTTTGTAATGTAAAAGTGGGTACATTAGGTTGTTACTAGTTTTTTTTTCGAAAAAGTTCAACAACTTTCCAAAAAACTTAAAGAAGACAAAGTGCTATACCAACCCTTATATATTGTGCTAGACCAAATCGAGCAAATCGACACTACTAAGACGAAACCTTTTATAACACTATTTTCGCATGCAGACTCCTCGTGAAATGTTACTTCCGAACTTAAGGAACGTATAGGATATTCAAGGATTCGATATTTTTGCTTATATATCGAATGTATACATATTTGAGAAAATTCTCCAAAAATTTTATTCGGCAAATAGTTTTGGCGATATGAGCGTATGTGTAAGCATTTTTTTCGAAACGCTGTTTCCAGCGTCGGTGACGAAATTTTCACCGAAACGGATCGAAATTTTCACACTTACATAAATATGTTCGTCCCCTAATGTTCGAAGTAATCAAATGTCAGATAATAATTTTTTTAGTTTTTCAAGCCATTTATTTCTATACAAATTTTTGAGAGCACTTAAAAGAATGCAAGAAGAAACGCTATATTTCTAACTTGCAAGTGGATAAGAGTACTTTTTGGGTCCAAAAATCATCATTCAATGTTTAGAATACTGAAAAAAAATTTCTTGGCCAATCTGTTGTGGTGTCGAAGCTTTTTAGTCGGTCTGCTTCATGACGAAAAAATTTAAATTTTCCTGGAAACGTAGAAGGTACTTGGAGACTATCGCACGTCTATAGTTGAAAATTTACATTATCTAGTGAAAAAAATTTTTAAAAAACCATTAACAGTCAAAAATATAATATCTCTTTCCAAAACTGCTATTTACCGAAGAAGCACGCGTACTTTATTAGCCAGTTCTTTGTAGAAAAGGATACATTTTTTTTATTTTGTATCAGATAGCACGAGTTCATAGAGACATTATCGCCTGTCGAGACCTTTTTGATAAAGATGACTGCTAAGATCGGCACAGTAGCCGTCGTATTGTACACTCAAATCTATATCTAATAAAGCTTGAAAAAAAATAATTCGATTAATTTTTCTTTACTCTTATACATAATAAGGTCAATGTTAGGAAGTTTTGTATGGCTCTAGATTAGCCTAACTATGGTAACATAATAAAACTTGATGATTTCATAAAACATATATGTAATAGAAGCAGAAATTCTTACGAATCGTGGAACTTTGGAAATAGTTTTCATCTCGCGCATATTCTTAAATATTGCACACCCTAACATGTGCGAATTCATAAGTAACTATAGTACAAGTATATATATATATATATATCTCCGCGCCACCAATCGTGTGCAGTGCGCTGATTGCAACCGAGTTGCATAAATTTGTTAAAAAGTCTCTGGCGTAAATTATAGCGGATTACATGCGTTGGTAAACAAAGAAAATTTAAAAGTAAACTAAGAAAATAAAAATAATAAAAAAGTAGATATACTCTGCGGCGCAGTGCGCACTAGTTGCTACATTTATCTGGAATTTATTAAGTTCACACAGTTGATGTGAAAAAATAGCTTCATGTGAATTTTTAGTTAACTCCAGGCCACATTGGTTTGCCTCTTTTTAACCAACTTAATTGGCGTTAATTGGAACACTTTATGTTTTAATTAATCCAGTTATTTATGTACAACGCTTTTTGCAATTCCTAATTGGCTTTAACTCTTAAATTGCTAACTATAAGTGTGAGCGTGTATACCTTTTTTTTAATTAATAGTGTTGACACTTTATTAATTAGAGTAATTAGCATACGAGTATAATGATTGCTTATTTATATTTGTGAATATAATTAACCATTTATATGGTATTTAAATCACATATTTTTGACATTAAATAAATAGTTAGAACAAAGCATCTGTCCGTTAAGTGACACTAGTGTCAAAATATTTATAAAGATTATATTTACTATTTGATTTAGCTCTTATTGCTATCGTAATAACTCGCATTTAACGTGAAATAACATATCCGAGTCAAAAATGCAATCCAATAGGTGGCGCTATAGTTGAAATATTTCTAAGATATTCATATATAATATTACTTTATATTAAGGACGATTTAGTTCATATTTGAATCTCTTATTAAGAATGATTAGAATCGAAATATTTTCAAAAATCATATTTTCGATCTGATTCTGCCTCTTTGGGAACACACGTTCATTTCGTAAACTAAAATCCAGAACAGAAATATACCCAATTATAGGCACTAAAGTTAAAATATTTCTAAAAACAGATTAATAAGAACATAATGGATCCCATATTAGAACCAGGGTCGACATATTTCTAAAAATCTATTTTTCATGTGATTTCGTACTTTTAGGATCACACATTCATTTTGCATATTATTATACAAGTAGGTATACGGAAAAACCTATACCTATAAGATGGGGCTGTAATCGAAATACTTTCAAAAATAATAATATAAAATCCGATTTTTTGGAGTTTACAACTTTGCACGAATAGTACGCCAAAAGTAGGCTACCTTATGACCAAAAATTGTCAAAATCGCAACAAAAAAAAATAGTCTTCTAACCCCTATGTACCGAATATATGCACCCCAGCTCCTATTGGGAACTTTTTATCGAAAATATCGGTCAGTCTGTGAGATATGTTATAGAAACTCAGAGATAATCCTTATCTGATATTAATATGCCCAAGTGCCAAAAATGAGTCGTATCAATAATTCCTTTAGTCTCCATATACCTAACAGAAAGTTTTTCGAACTTTCGGTTGATTTTATACCGCAAATATCGGTCAATATGTTGTTATCATAATGAAATTGAAAGTGCGGGTTTTTCTAATAACAATAGATAAGATCGAGTAAAAACTTGCCCTAGTCGAAATATAACTAATATCAGGATTTTAAATCATCCGCTTGACTTTATCCCGCATATATTGGTGATGGTATGTGGTGTGCCTTAATTAAACTCAGAGATTTCCGACTATTCACTTGCCCTTAAACCGTTTAGTTTGCTCAAAATGTGTGATATTTTAATATATTAGACAAGCTTTTTCTGACAAAATTATGTGGATTATCGCAGATTATGAATGGAATTGGTTTCGATTTTGGTCCAAACCTCATATCAATTCAACTCAATAAATTAAATTTAGCATCTTCGGTTAAGCTTATGTCAGATATATCTCAATTGAGGAAGATTTTAATATAATGTTCGCTGAGGAGAGGTAAACTGTGATCTATAATATTATATAAGCTAATAAGATACAAATTTGATTAAAAATCATTCAGTTTCGTTAAACAATGAATACTGAATTCTTTCGCAACATTTTTATACGCTTTCAACATGTTGCAATGAGTATAGTAGTTTTGTTTACCTAACGGTTGTTTGTATCACTTAAAAATAATCGAGTAAGATATAGAGTAATTCCGAGTGACTGTCTATCTATTCGTCCGTCCGCTTGTGCAAGCGATAATTTTAGTAAAAAATTAAGATATCTTGATGAAACTTGGTACACATGTTTTTTTTGAAAAAAAGGTAAGACGGATTCGTAGATAGGCGTAATCGGACCACTGCCACTCCCACAAAACGTCGAAAACATATAAAGTGCCGTAACTAAGCCGTAAACTAAGATACAGAACTCAAATTTAGCATAACGAATCATATTGAGGAGAGGCACCTTTGGTTTGAAAATCTTAAAAAAGTGGGCGTGCCTCCACCCCCTAATATGTTTAATGTCCATAACTCCCAAACCATTTAAGCCATATTACCCAAATTTGAACAGGACAAATAATTTCGACACCTCTTGCGGCAGCGTGAAAATAGATGATCGAAACATAACCACGCTCACTCCCATATAACGGTTTTGTTAAAATCTACTAAAACTGTGATAAATTTATATATAAATGCGTCCGAGAAATTAAATTTTACATACAGGATGGCATAAGAGAGCGATATTGGAGTAAGTGCTAAAATTGGACGATGGGTGTGGCACCGCCCTCATTTAGGTTAAATCACATATCTCCGGACCTACTGAGCCAATTTTAACCAAATTTGGTACGTGGGCTTATATAAAGATTTTTCAACTTCCGGTAGACCTTATACCGTATATGTCAGTCAATATGTAAGATACCTTAGCAAAATTAACTATATACTACATGCAATAATTTTCGTTATTCTAACAAATTTTGTGATATTACTGGTTTAACCAGTAATTGGTCTTAATCTCATATCCCCAATATCATCAATTCCGATCTTCTGGTTGACATTTTGCACATTAACTCAATATATTAAATATAACCTCTACGGTTAAGTTTATGTCACATTTGAGGGTGATTTTATTATACTTTTCGCCGACGGGAAGTAAAATATAGTTAACATATGAAACTAATTGTTATGACCTATAATATACTTAGCCTTTCCTTACTCGTTTGAAATAAAATTTAGCCAACTGCAGCCGAAGTTAACGGGTTTCTTGTTTAAAGAATATCGTCATGATGAGCTTCAGCTCATTTGTGGAAGATTTTATTATTATTATTTTATTATCCCAAGTAGGTTCATATGCTTTAAAGTGATTCGAATGTGCATAATTTTTTTTTAGATTCACCTTCACAATATACTATTCCATAGTTTTTGATTCATAATCAGTAACAGCGCAAGGGATATTGTTTTTTAATGAGCACCTATATTAATGTTGGTTCCCTTGAACCCCTAAACTTGAGATGTGATATTTGCATATTTTATACATATATCCTCCACACTTAAAAATTTGTTTAAATTTATATTACCCAACTAAAATTGAAATACGCTACTTATAACGCCAGCTGAAGGAAAACTACTTTATTAGCACTACCAAGCAATTTAACTTTTAAGTGCAGAACAATAATAAATCAGCCCCTGCTCATTTCTTTTTTTAGCTGCTTAATATATTCTTTAACTCACAGCTTATTAACCTCTACAGAAATCTATTGTACGCTTCATAAAACCAAATTTTATGTTTTTACTGCCGCACTGATGATCTGCTCGATTCAAAGGCATTTGAATTTTAAATAAGCAACTCACTAATATTTGAAATAAAACAGAAATAGCACACAAAAGCCAGTTAAAACTCGCAGTGAATTTTGCTTAAGCCATTTTCAACAGGACTAAAATATATTATATATAAATTCTTTAAGAACTGGTTCAATTCTTTAAACAGTATAAGTTCTAGCATCTTTGGAAAATAATAAAATTTAATATTTCACATAAATATATATATTTATATACATACTAGTAAATATATATAAATGTAAATACCTACAAGCGGAGAAATCTGTTGGCCAACGCGACGCTTCTCCAGAGGTTTTTTGAAATTCACGCGCAATAAATTTTATTGCGTTTTCAACATTTTACGGCTCACCATTACTACTGGTAGACTTCTTTAGAAACACTTTTTGCTCATTAATATCGCTTTCTCTTTCTTGTTAATATTTTTTTCAATAGCTGCAAGCAAAAACCAGGACGTTTATCGAAGAGTAAAGTTAAGTTAGTGAGTGTATACAAGTCCTCCTCTTTGATTTACGAGTTTTACGTTTAGCAGTAAAGCTGATATCAAGTAGATGTGTCTCATTTTCGAAGAATGTTAAATAAATGAACTCTTAATATGCTACAGCAAGAATTGTGAATTTTGGATGCTTAAGTTATTTTGAAACGAGTTGATTTTCGTTTCTCTGTTATAAAGGGAATAAAGAGTTTTTTTTGTAGATCTTATATTGTAAACTGCGATGAGTAAAACTATACATGTGTCCGAGATCTGTATTTAAGTCATTTGTTTTAAATTATAATGGTTTATTTATATGGTACATAAATCGTAAATTAAATTTTTTTCGAGTTACACGCAATCTTCGACTAGGCTGAAAACAGATCCAGATTACAGCCTTCTTCATAGATAAAACTAACTAAAAAATCTCTATTAGACGATATGGTCCGCACATAAAAGAAAATGTTTTAAAAGATATAACCTATCAAATATGGAACTAACTCTAAGTGTTCTACTTAGAGATATTAAAATGCTGTGATGATTGCCAATAATATGATTATTTATAAAATAGGAGGTTTTAAGGGCGGACTGAATATCTGTAATAACTGAAAGAACACCGAGTGCTGAGACACTCAAATACTAACAGAGAGCGTAAGTTAACTCTTATGTAGAAATGTCTTTCTTATTTGATATCCTATGCATAACAGTGCTGGGTAAGTAAAATTTTTAAAATTACTTACACTTAATGAACTGTTAAAATATATATTATAAGATCAAGAAAATCTTTAATTGACCAAGTATTCACTAGACCAATTTTAGAAAATTCTTAATAATAATAATATCTCTCGTGAAAGCTCTTGCGTCGTTATTGTGATTCATAACTTAAAAGTTCAATTTTCGAATTTTCCGGTGTCTGAGAACTCTTTGTATTATATGTTTAACTGTTCACCAAAAATATGAAAACGGCAAATCGAACAAACAACGGGAACAAATACATTATAATATCTTTCATGAGGTATCTATCTGCTCTCTTGCATTGCATTCAACCAGGTAACTTTTTTGCTTTCATGTTAAGAAGATCTGGAGTATTTCACATTTACGTCCATTACGTACAAAAAAAATTAGTTAAAAATGTAGTAACCCTATATGGAAACAGCGAATTGAGGTCATTAAAGGACTGTAAGCCAAGGGTCTTCACGGTAAAATCAGAATAAACAAGGACAGACGTTGAGACGGTTTTATCAGCGTCCAAATGACTAGAGTAGTAAACATTTTAGTCTTGCCGCATGGATACCAATCGACTTGAAGACCAACCTTGCTGCGCACAAGCATTTCAATAATTTTTTTCGGATTCATATTGTTCCAGACATAATAATGAATTTACGAGTAAATTCCCATTTGACGAACTCTCTATATACTTTTAAATATGTATACATCGGAGTAGCATTGGCATGGCGGCTTTTGGAGCGTTGAAAATATAAAATCTGCTTAAAAGTTATGAGAAACTAAGAAAAGTATTTTTAATTTTAGCTTACGTCCTCATTAAATTATTGTAGGGTAAGAGTGATCTTATCAAATAGATAAATACAGTAAATGCAGGTTTTGGTGGGTACTCCGAAAACTAGGTTCGTAAACACCTCTAGGAAAGTATCTTAAAGTATGAGCTCTTTACTGTAACGGGAAGGTCCTCCCCCTTACAGTTTTCTATTTTTTTCTTATTATCAGATGGAAAAATCTAAATATCGGTTCCAACTACTTGATAAGAGACCATTACTGTAGAGCAGTAAATGTTCTACAAAACTATGAGTTATATAATTCATAGGAAACAAATTGTCATAAAATAATCAAACTTTAACCGCTAATATATTTGAGGTTTACGAACAAATCGTAAGAGACTTTTATGTAGCGCCTGCGATTTCCTAAAAAATCTATGAAACGAGATATTTTTTAAATATAATAAGAAGCAAGTGAGGAAGGCTAAGTTCGGGTGTAACCGAACATTTCATACACTTGCAACTTGCAATGAACACCTTCAGGTTGTGGCAAACCCTTACATCGAACTAAGAAAAGTATCGCCGTGATTTTATTCATTTAAAGAAAGCGCATACACTGTTATTAGAAAGAAAGAAAATTGTAGTTCGATTTCGACAATTTTTGGACGTAGGATGAAATGCCCTGAGAGCGCTAAGGCGGAACGGATTCAGATGAAACTTAAACGTTTGTTATACTGGAAATAGGCGTGGTTGTCATTCGATTTCGCCCATTTTTCCAGTGTCTAATAGGAATGTTAGGGTAACCTTTCACCACATGATTTTAAATCGGTCTAGTAGTTTTCTAGATATAGGATATCACCTAAAGATGGCCGGTGCCACGCCTATTGACCAATATTTACACCAGATCCTATAAAGCCCTACCCTACCATCCTGATTGTGAAATATCATGCTTGTGGTATATATCTTTATTTGAATTAAGTTCATCGAGGCACTGTTGCTGAGTCAATCCACGTCGAAAGTTGTAAAAAATAATCGGGCGTTATTTGGCGGAGATGAATATTTTAAGTTACTGTAAACAACACAAATTGCCCCCGTACTAGTAAACAGTAAGAGAATAGGCTAGGTTATACGTATGAATGAAGTTGAAGTGTAAATAATTGTGTTAAAGAATGATTGCAAATCCGTAATTTAATAGAAAATTTCAATTTTCTTTTTAATTCCATAAAAACCTAATATATTGAAGAAATTTTGCCGAGATACATATGTTCTTTGCTTCAAGGCAACACGAAAAACCCAAGCACATATCTACTTCCAACGACATTTGGGCGACATTCCGTCGGCTTCTATTGCCGCTGTCGTTGAACTCTCAACCCGGAAATCCAGTTGGAATCAGACATTTGTGTCGCACAAAGAGCAAACGTTGATGCATGTCAATCAAATTGATTGCGTGTGGGTCGACTGCAAGTGAAAGGCAAAGCAAAACACGTTTAAAGCAAAAACAACAACATGGCAAAAATCCAACACAATAACAATAACAACAAAAGAGCAGCAAGCAAAGTTCGATGTCAGTTAAAGACGCCATAGGGATAAGTGAGTAATGCAAAGACAAAACAAAGCGAGAAACATTGTGAATGGCCGGGAAATGTAAGAGGGTGCAAGAGCGGTGGAGTGAGCCATATTTCTTGGAATTGTTTTTTCAGCCAGACATTGAATCGCACCATGAATGTGGCATTAATGTAATTTGATACGACAAACAGACACATCGATGCTTTTCTTTGTCTGTGTTTGTGTCTGCGTGGATATGCAAGTATGCATGAGCAAATAATGCTAAGGAATCAGAAAAACAAAGGCATGAATCATGCATATATCGAGTGACAGACAAAGGTGATGACGCTGTTGATGCGTCAGGCGTTCGAGGTGGTGTTGGTGATGAGCGCTGCCTGCGCCGTTGCATGTTCTCACACGTTCCATTTTATAGTGGCAATTCAGCTTGCAGCAATTCGATGGCAGTAAGTAAAGTGCAAAGTAGTGTCTACGCTCGAAAAGAACTTTGTATACCCAATGCATTTTTTTTGGTAGGTTTTATTTGTACATAAAAGAAGAAATAATCCATACAAGTTACTTCACATTATAATTTTTTAAACATATTTCAGAATTATTGCTAAAATTTTTTTTTATTTTTGTCGCCATATATATACGATATCTTGAAATGAGTAAAACGATTACTGAAGTATTTCATTCTAAACTGAATGAGATATTTGAAAAGTAAGGCGATCGTGTTAGAGATTAAGTACAAAATTCGACACTGAGGATAGAAATTATACCCTGAACAGGGTATATTAAGTTAGCCAAGAATATATAACATCCAGAAGGAAACGTCGAAGACCTCATAAAAAAGAAATATATAAATTATCAACATGGCGAAGTGAGTCGATTTAGCCATGTCCGACTATCTGTCTATCTGTATATACGCGAACTAGTCTCTCAGTTTTTGTGATATCGATCTGAAATTTTGCAGACGTCCTTGTCCCCCCAAGAAACTGCTCATTTTTTGGAGCCGCCGATATTGCACCAGTAGAACATACAGCTATTTGCTATTTTTAGAATGTACATACATATATTTGAGAAAATTTTCAGCTCATATATTTGTCATAAAATTATTGAAGAAATCAATCTATCAATCAAATCAATTACATATTTATAAAATAAGTCAAATAAGTTTAACTGTTTGCAAAAAAATTAACTGTTTTGGGCAATCATTTGCTCTGGGTTGAAAGAAATGTGTAAGGTTAACAAAAATTAAGCTTAGAATACAATAATATTCTTTCACCGATAAAGAACTCTTTGGCCTTTAATTTTTAACAAATCTTCATTTAAATTAACAATATACTCTAGTAAAGCAATGCGCACGTGTATAAATTCATTTTTTAGTTATTTCTTTTATATTTTCACTTTCAATGTAGCCATAATAATAACAAAAAATCGAGCTGAGAACATATTACACCTGTCAATCTAGGCGCATAAACCGAACTGTTGTTGCTTCTGCAACGAAAATCTGCTATAATAACTATAATAACGCATTCAACACTTAATCGCCCGCGTACAATGCCGATGTCAACAACCTGAATACCAGGTTATCTCTCCCTTTTGCTTTGTTAAATTCACTGGTAGACGAATATAATTTTCCACTCTCGAATGGCGGCTTTCAATGCAAGTGTTCACTTTTATTTACTTAGTATATTCGTATTTTTCAATAGCCATCAGCTTATTAACAAATTCGCAAACAAAACTTATACATATGTACGTGTGTATATGCGTAGCAAGCATAATAAATTAGCTTTTATTTAGAGTAACACCAGCAACGGCAGCCCTAAGGTAGACAGATAACTGATGTAGCCAATGTTGAGGGAACTTTGTGCACAGAACACTTGAATAAGTTGCTGTTTTTTATTCAACATAATTTTTTTCGCGATAAGTTCAACGACTTTGTTAAGCCAAACGATTTTCTTTGTGATTTTTAAGTAAACGAAAATGCTATTTACATATTTTTGATATACGCCTTTCCATGAAGTGCCTGTATTACGATTGCATACAATTAAACGTTGAGAAAAATATTTATCGAGTGTGTGCTACGTTGCGTATGAGTAATGCGACATTTAAATTATACAGTTTGCTAAATGTCATCTGAATTTTCTACACTTGGGGAAGAATTCAGTAGCTTATTTAAGTTTATGTCAATATATTCTTAAACAAATGGAGGTAAAAGAGAAACATGTGTAAAAAAGTTAACAGGTTTCAAGAATTTACAACCTATTTAAAAAAAAGTTTGTTTTGTAACGCAATGCAATTACTATTATGACCACCAAATGGCAGCACTTTCAGTAGATAAGAAGTGTTATACTTGCTTCTAAGTAAACGATTTTTTTATTCTAGAGCTGGGCGGAATGCTTTTCTTCATGACAATATGTTATATAACGGCGGTTAAGTCGCGAATTTAAAGTATTGTATAAGCTCTGATTTTAAGCAACCAAATATGTAAGAGTGTTTTCTCTCTAAGAGAGTACACTGAATCACACAAATCAATATAGTGTTAAACGCGATGTCTGACAGCGCGAAAAAGAGGTCTTCCACTGTTGAGTATTATATAATTTTTAAAAGTATAGAAAAGTATATATTTATGTATGCTAATTTTTGCATAATTTCTCAATTTTTCAAAAAATCGATTTTTTGACTTAAAGTAACTTCAGAGTCTTAAAAAAGATATTTAATTGGTAAATAAGTGAAAAAATGCCCCGTCATCTCCACTGTAGGAATAGGTAGGGTTTGGGTCAACCAGTTTAAACACGCAAACCTTTAAAAACATGCTTCATAAAAACTGAAAGCGAAAATTTAGTTATTATTTCTTTACTCCTGGGAAAAATTGTCAAAGTTTGACCTTCTTTGAGGGCTCTGGACTAGCCTGACCCTCATAAACACTTATATTTGCTGAAAAAGTTTAACAGAAAATACAAATTTAAACGAGCATGAGTGAGTATTTATGCAAATACTGAGTACTCCATATGTATATCGGAGATTTTAAAACAAAATATGTTCGAAAGATATAATTAGAATAGTAAGTATGAAGTATTATATAAATAGATATAAACTGATGTGCAGTTTATTTTACGAATTGACAAAGTGCAAGTATATAGTAAATTACAATTCTGAAGAAATTGAATTCATTGACACTCGAGTAAGGAATAAGAATATGTAACAAGAGCCCCAAAGGAAATCAAACCGGCACTTATTGAGATGACATAAAATAATTTAATTAAACTAAAGCAAATATGAATTTAATTCCTTCTCCAGGAATTCAAATGTTGGCCCCTTTAGCTCTTTTTTGATAAACACACACCAACAGCAAAAACCCCTTATTATGTACCTTTAGTGCTACATTATTCAAATAACTCTTTTGTACAATTAACATTTACAGTTATTGAGTGTAAATTGTTTTCATTTCATTCCGCATTTTCTTCTTCGTTACCGCTCTTTACATTATGCTCCTATTTCATTGTGTATATTTTTTCTTTGTTGATTTGGTGAGGAAATTCTCTCTAGAGCCCTTAACATTTTATTATCGGTAATACAACAAAACTTTTTGTTGCCACCACAAACGAAAAATAGTGAAACGAATTTGTTTCTAAGTGCCATTTCACAGTGAACGCTTAAACATATTTATTGGCTTACTCAAACGAGTATTTTAATTCCCCTAGAGAAGTAACAAAACTATGGTCATATTATGTTTATTACTAGTATTGTTGTTGGTGTAGTAGTTGTATAATTTGTAAAGAAAAGAAAGAAAGTATTTTAAGTGAAACTTATTTTTCTTGAACTAATTTGAGGAAATAGTACTTGTATCACACAATTCGAAATAGTTGTCTTGATTGTGTCTTCCTTCTACTTCACCTAAACGTCATCGGAAACCATAAGACAACAAATATTTACTAGTGTTATTGTTGCCGCTGCACTTTTAGTATTATAATTATTACTTTTAATATTTTTCTAAAATGTGGTTGAGCTTATGCAGGAATGGTAAAACCCAATAGCGTTAAAAGGAGCAAATATTAAGGAGCATATCCTGATTTGAGACAGAGATTCTAACTAGTAACCCGTTTAATGTAATTTTCTAGGAATTTTTTTAACTTAATCAAAAGCACAGTACACTCAGAACATTCCATATATTATCCATGCATATGTTGAAAATTGCTTTGAATATGAGTACTTGAATGTAACTCTATATTCCCGGCAATTCCTTAGCTCAACATCAAATAAGCTAGGTATAACCAGGGATAAAAATTGCTGCACTCAATGAGAGTAAACAATGGAGCATCTTTGGTGCACTTGTCCCGCATTGGCAAGATTCAAGCATTTAGGGGCCCACGGAATGAGACACTGGAAGAGGTATCGTAAGTGAGAACCTGTTGAAATCCGCGTCAAGCGCTGATATTCTAAAGAATGCTAAGGAGCAAAACTGGTCTATGCGTGACTCATTAGCCTACCTGATTAACCTAACCTGGAGACTCCTCTTAAATAAATATTTTATATTGCTATAGCTAAAACAATGAAAAGTACAACATTATGCGAAAAAATATGAAAATGGCAGAGCAAATGGGATTTCTTTTAGATTAGGGTAAACTGCTGTAGAGCTCGGAAAACAGTTTTTTTTCGCGATATATTATATTTTTGAGGAAATGAAAACGGTGCGCATAAAGTTGATATCGCATACATACATTTATTGTAATGCTCAAGATCAAATTTGATTCGATAACAAAATTCGATGGACACATTGTTCCTAATCTGATAGAACCTTTTTTATGTTCGTGTGGAGTTTGATCTCCATATGTCAATAAGTGTGTGTTTGACAGCTCTTTGTTTACAACGCGAAAAATTTCTCTGCCAATTTTTATATATTGGTTCAATGGACTCATGATACGTTCCCCGAAGCCGAGGTTTTAGTTTCGAAAAAGAAAGGAGTCACAAAAACGTCAGAATATGACGACACAATTAGGTGTTGTAGCGTCCTTTAGGGAATAGGGTGGCATTCTCTCTTTTTCAAAGAAAACTGAAGAGGAAATTAACTTCTCTTGGTTTTTCAAATAGATTGTAAAATAATAAAACATTGTCGACTTGCCCTAGTTAAAAGAAAAAAATTCCTTAATTTTTGCCACAATCAAGGCTTTAGCCATATTTTTTATGCATGCATGTAAAGCATAATTTGCACTTCATAATTTAAAGACATTGGTTCTAATAGGCCAATTTTTCTCTGATTACGTGTGTAGAAGGTATTGTCTCTATACCTTACAGCGAAAAAAAAATCCAAAAATTTACAAAATTTTGCCGTTCTTGTTTTTTTTTTTAAGTATAATTTTACCGAAAATTTTGGTCGTTTGTTGGCCTGCTGAAACTTGTAGGTCATTGTATGGAGAACTATATACATAGCACGCAGACAATATTTGATAGTAATCGAATTATTTGTTTCCAAGTTTAAATTTAAAAAATGTATCGAGAATTTCGAAAAATTCGCGTTAAATATTTGAGATATCAATTTAAAATTTTATTGTGTGTTATTTTTAAAAGTACAACATATCAAATATTAATCGATTTTTTGCAATCCTAATTTCACATTAGGACCGACCCTTAATTGAACTTCCTCTTTATGTCCCACTTACTGGCGACAGCTATATTTGCTGCATGCGGACTTATTAATTCAACTTGGGGTCTCCTGCTGTACTTTTTCTTTGTCCTGAATAACCTACCAATCATAAATGAAATTATCAATGTTTTGTACATGCTTTGTATACAGACCGAGCTTTCAATATAAGAAATAAAGAAGATGCAAAAGTGTGGGTTAATTATTGACACTAATTTCACGTTGAGTTTTTTATTCTTCATACATTGCATTTATTGATAAAAATATGTTTACTTAGAGCATTAAAACTCCATTTTAATGACTAAAAAACAAGTATATCAATAAAATGAAAAAAGATATTTTAGCTGAAATTAATCGTGTCATTATAAGTTAATCTTTGTTTTGGTTAGATTCGATATTACGCAATTTAATACCAGTCAGGTAAATATTATTTGTTTGCACTAATCGAATTTCATTTATTAATGAAACAGTACTTTGCCCACACACACAGTGATAAAAATCATAAAAGTTATACTTATTAATTTATTTAATATTCAATCGTTTTTAATGTGCGCCAACGTAAAACTAAAAGCGGATTAAAAAACAGACAACTGTGCCACGACACATATCAATGACAATTAGTGGTTGACATTTATTTCTGTTTTTGGCGTAATACCTTAGTTTTAATATGATATTTAATGACGGTTTAAATACGGTCATTTTCGAATGGACATTCTTGAAGCTTCCCCTTCAAAAAAAAAAAAGTAATTGTTTATGAAAGCATTTGAGTGTAGGTTCGGAGTCTTCATATTTAAAGAAATAAAAACTATGTGTGGTGAGTTCGTAAATGGTAAATGAAATTTGGTAGATATTATTACGATGTCTTTAAACGTGGTAAGTTTATGTTGGATAGTAATTGTTAAGTTTTGTAATATTTTGTGATCAAATGATCTATTTGACCTGGACTGGTCCATTCAAAACTGCGCACGCAAACCGGATCGATAAAAATGTTTTCTTATATTGGAACAAAGGTTCTGCGAAATATTTGTCTGACGATTTTTACCATGAAATGAAACTGAAGAACGAGTTTGCTTAAACTTTTGTGTTTCCAATGAAATTACGGTTACGCAATCGTGGAAAATGTTGAAAAGTAAAATGAAATATTTTGGGGAGTAAACTTTATCCCGAAAATAAGTATTTGGATAAAAAAGCATTCAGTGATGGCCATGAGGACATCGAAAACTTGCCTTTGTTTTGATGTTTTCGATATGAATCGTGTATACGCTACTAAAACGAAAACTCGCTGAAGACACTGAAGGCCATCCCAGTCGAGGCTTATAACATAGCAAGAGAATGGAAGATTGGATTAATTTTTGGCATGCTTGTTTTGGAGTAAAATACGATTTATTGTAAACATGTGGAAATGTAGTTTTTTTCTGTCAATCTTAACTTATTGACAGTATAGAGTTTAAATACATAGGTTTTCGATTTTTTATTCTCAGCCAAACAGTTGTGATTTCTTAATGGGTTAGGCGGGTGAAAAGCCCTCAAAACTAACTTTGACAAATTTATTATGGGAGTAAATACATACATATGTGTTTGAGTGTATAAACCATTTTTGTACTAAAATGTTGATAAAACCAATGGCGGCCAACACGCCAAACTTCGGAACCATTAACCAAATCTCTAAGGAAATTTAAGAGACATTCGGCGACTTTCATTCACAATTTTTTAATTTTTTCATCAGCTGAAGATTTCTTGACTTACCACCTACCAAATTAATTAAATTACAAACGAAACAATTAAATCGCTTAAAGATCTTAATAAAATTCTCATATAAAATATATATTTCGAAGCCAAAATTTGAAATAAGCCTATTTTCCTATTTCGAACAGTGTCAAAAATTTATTTTCAGAAAAAAATAACTTTGAAGTTTGCAATGATGTTCATCAGTCTTTCATATTTAATTGCAAAGCTACAATAATTATTAATTGTGAAAGAGTTGACAACTGATCTAAGCAGCTCCTATGACCTTATGATCTACGGAAATGATGTTGTGCAGGTTGTCTTGGCTTTTCTGAACTAATTGTTTAATTGATTTAAAGTGTTTATAAGTATTTTCATAGAATTTAAGTTGTAAGAAGTATAAGTTTTTGGTGATAATAGATCATTAGTTTTTCCTACAAGACCTACTCGACAAAAATATTTATTTTACTAAAATATAAAATTCATTTTAAAACTAGAAAAAAAAGTTACTTCGACTGCACCAAATCTATAATGTCCTTCACAGGGGCACTTTTTGTAGCATAAAAGGGCATAAAAAGATATTTAAATTGATTTTGATACATCAGTTTGAATGATAGCTTTATGCTACAGTGATCCTCTCTAAGCAATTTGTTCGGAGATTGCAACGTTGCTTTGGACAATTGACAAATGAAAAATTTTTTCATATAGGGACATGAATTTAATCGATCAGCTATATCATGTAGTGGTTTCAATATCGGCAGTACAGAGAAATAGGTTTTCTTGTTGAGAAAAGTAAAGTAAAAGCTTATAAAGGCCAAGTAAGGATAAGGTTGGGTTATTTTATACATCAGATTATTTACAGAACACGATTCGTGCTCGTGATCATAATCAAATAAACTTACACATCCATTTACGACTATATGCATGCTTACGCATGAATGAATCTACTTCAGTAGATACGCTTCGAATACATAATTAACACTTCCAATATCTTTCCTTGCTGATAACAGCTGGAGTTATGTAATTCATTACAGAAGCTGTTGTTTATTATTCTATTAGCGAGAGATAATCAAATTTATTATTGGTGAAGCAAAAACCTTTTTTTATTGTAACAATAATCAAATTTGTATTGCGAAAGCACACACGTGTGCGTATTAGTACTCGATTGAATGCGTTAATGCATATTACAAATATATTAATTTTTTTTGCCAACAGCGTGAAGCGTCTACTAATCAGCTTACCGCATCGTTAAACCAAATTTGTATGGACTTAAGAGAACAATCCTTCAAATTATCTTTTAATTGCACACGCGGCTGGAGCTCATTGCTGGAAATGACTCACCACTGCGTATGAGTAACATATTTGAAGGGGTATTGCTAAGGCATGTTGTGAATATGTTTTGAATACATTTAAAGTACAAAGTGGACATTACTTTGAAATGGATTTAATAATACTAAAACTACACACACAGTTGAGATTATCTTTAGAGAGTGTTCGACCATATAATATTTTCAAAATTGTTCCATGGGTTGCTTACTAGAATAATGTATAAGTAAAAGTATTGAACATTTGAATTAATCCATTATTTCAACTTTGGAATGCAATCTTTGCTTTAATCTTCCTGGAAGTGATGCTTTGTGCACAGCGTTCATTAATCACTTGCCACTTTGTGTCACTTGTTATGCGGTGAATTGCTTAGCAATCCGCTTTTGTTCTTCGGCATAAATCATTTTAATAAACTGAAACAATTTCATAATTAATTTAGAATTTAATACTGCTCTAAAACTGCTTTCAATTGACGGCTGCCCTAAATCTCTTGCAAGTAAACAAGATATTTGCGCTACCACCTACTCATTCTTATGCCTACTTTGTAGCTCAGCGGCAATGCAATTTTCATGTACATTCATACACATTGGTATATAGGTATGTATACCTAAGTGTATTATGCCTATACAGGGACGTTAAGATGTTTGCTCGAATTACCATGATATAAATCGTTTACTTTGTTTGCAACTTAACATTGACATAATTAATTGTAAGCCGCTCTGAAATATTTATTGTGTTAGCTGTCATAATTTCTTACACATGAGGGGCTCAAAAAATCGTAGAATCAGGCGTATTTTCTATTCGTCGACACAGATAGTTCCAAAACCATATATATATTCTCTTAAAAAATAAGTAAATTGGTATACTGTCTGATGTATGAGACTTTTACATGCATGTCACAATGGCCTGCAACTCAGTAATCAATCAATATTTTTACTTAGTAAAAAGTGTAGATAGGCAAAGAAATCCCCTAGTTTTTGCTCCAAAGGAATACTGAAAACTAAACAGGCGTAAACGATATTGAGAGAAAAATGCTGATATTTAAATAAGCAATGGGAAGCGCTACATAATTGGAATAGATGAACTACTTAGCCTCAATGCGAAAGGATAACAGTCTAAGACACCACCAGCTCCATTAACTTTGTAAATTCTATAAATATTCGTTTGGTATTTATTGCATGTATGGACCTAAGCGTTTTTTATACCCTAAACAAAATATTCTAAGTTTGCCGTGATGATGCCAGAAAGAAGCGTCGAAGACTCTGTAAAATACACTGCGCGTCATCAGGTTAGCATACCTTCGTCAGCCTATTACTATTGCTATTATAATTACATTATTGTTTTATGATTTTTTCATCTATACACAGCGGTTTCGCCCATAGGCCAAAAAAGGAACGAAAAAATAATCAAATTGTTTCTAAAAAGTCCAAACTTCTTAATGACAAAACTGACTTTCTAGAAATAGCTTTAAAGTTGTGATCATTTATTATTTTTTAAGCACAATTGAACGGAGAGTGAATATTTCTCAACAAAAGTGAAGTTCAAAGTGGTCAGGCGAGTTAATACGTTTACGAATTTAAATTCTTTTTAATGGAGTTGGAAGTTAAAGGTGTTTATTGTATGTTACAAAATGAACAGAAACTAACTTGAGTTGTAGTTAGTTTTAAATCGATACTTGTATGTTTACATAAAGTTTTATTAGTACCACCAATCAATGCGATTATTCTTGAAAGTGTGAATTTCCTTTTGTGTTGTATTATTATTAGTAAAATCACGTCCTTAAAATAAAATTAAAATAAATTTAAAAAAATGTATCATTCCTTTACAGAATGCTACTATGGGAGCTATGGGATTTCGCCGTCCGATGTGCCCAATTTTTATACTCTCGCAACATGTTGCTACAGAATATAATAGTTTTGTTCACCTAACGGTTGTTTGTATCACCTAAAACTAATCGAGTTAGATATAAGGTTATGTATATATAAATGATCAGGATGAAGAGACGAGTTCCGTCTGTCTGTCTGTGCAAGCTGTAACTTAAGTAAAAATTTAGATATCTTTATGTAACTTGGTACACATGTTTCTTGGTACCGTAAGACGGTTGGTATTGCAGATGGGCGTAATCGGACGCCCACAAAACGCCATTAATCAAAACCAAATAAATTGCCATAACTAAACTCCACAATAGGAAACAAGGCTGTTAATTGGTATACAGGATTACATTAGGGTGGGTCATCTGCAGTTATACAAATTTTTTTAAAAGGGGCGTGGTCGCCTAAGCCACTAAAGCCATATTAACAAAATTCACAGAGAGCAAATGCTTTTAGCACCTCTATCGACAAGGTAAAATCGGGTGACAACTCCGCCCACTCCCCATATAACGGTTCTGTTAAAAACTACTAAAAGGGCGATAAATCAAGCACAAAATACGCCAGAGACATAAAATTTTATCTATAGGATGGTAAGAGATGACTTTATAGAAACCGCGTTCAAAATTAGACAGTGGGCGTGGCTTACTTGTTTTATCATATCATATATCATTTAAAAGTATTTATGGCCGCGGCGCCCATACAAGCGAAACCACTGTGCTATGTATAGAATAACTTATATGGTTTTTGCTATTTTCTATTCCTTTTACCCGAGAATTTTGATCTATATTTAAAAATATTAAAAGTAAAGGAGATCCACCACTTAACTATGCTGGAAAAGAAACACGATGATATTTTCTACCGGAACACAAGGCCTGAAAATCTTATTGTTTTGAGATGAAAATAAATTTAATTTGGAAGATTCTGAAGGGTGCAATTATTATTTCCATTATCTTCGGAAGGCGAAACATTAGTTGGATCGACTACATACTTGTAGTCATGTGAACGGTGTAACGGTGTGGCGAGCCATCTTCTAATATCATATGTGCGAACTGCAACTTTTGAATGAATGCAAACGCGCAAAAAAAAACTATTGGAATTTTATTTTCTCTATTTCAAAAATTTGTTAAGAAATTCGCAAGACACGATGATGTACCGATTCACACGGCCCGAGTGTTTAAGTCTTGGATTGAAGCACAAATCTTCAATTAAATGCAGTGGTCGCCTTAGTCACGGGACATGAATGTAATAGAAAAAGTGTGGGGATGGTTGGATCGCAAAGTTAAAAACTCTTGGTTATCAATTTCCCTAAACTATATTGGAAAATTGTAAGAAACGCTATCCGATCGGATCTTTGAGATCATCCGTAACAAGGGGGGCCGACTCACCGTGAAAATAATCTACAAATGTTTACGTTAACTACTACATACAGCTATGGACAGAGATTAAGCGCACTTGCATTAATAATTAGAAATATTATTGTTACTTGTAAGGGAGCAGTATTTTCATGAATTTATTATTAGTAGATCAATACTGTTTCTCTCGCCTATTTAAATGCATAGGCAAATAATATGTTCTTGCTTTAAAATGTTTAGATAACTCAAAGAAAGGATATGTACTAAACTGATGACCTAATTGTTCATATTTATGTTGATTGCGGAAAAGAATTATTAAAAAAAAATTAAAAATTAAGTAGAATATTAATTGCAGTTTCAGTTAGTAGAAAATTGATGAGTTAATAATTTCTAATAATTTTAGAATTGCAGCTTCTATTAATTAGATAGAAGTTAACTAAAACTGTTTAAAACCGGAATGTGGTAACTGGTGATATATTAATGATTAGCAAGACGAGCTGAGTTGATTTAGCGTCCGTCTGTCTGTATATACGCGAACGGGTTCCGCAGTTTTTGAGATATCGATTTAAAATTTTGCACAAGTCCTTTGCTCTTCAAGAATGTGCTCATTTGTCTGAATAAAGTAAATTTTTCATTTGACGAGATATCTTCAAGGAATTTGGAATGGATTATTGTCTAAGCCAATGGTGCATTTTCCGAAGAAATTGTTTGAATCGGATAATTACAGCGTATAGCTGACATACAAATGGCAAAAGCAAATTCTGGTAAGGAATTTTTTGTATTTATGAATATCTTCAGTTTACTTTTACGTTTCTTTTTTTTTAAATGAATTTTACATAAATCGAATCTGTACTTTTCTAGTAATAAATTCGAATAAATTAACTCGAGTTACGTATGCTTATCTTAATAGTTCAAAACTGTAACACAAAACGCTTTAAATACATATGGCCGTATAAACCGGCCATTTTGTGGTCATTAAAATATAGCACATATTGAACTAAAATAGTCTGGCCAGATTTCCAGATAGCATTCAACTTAATTATACTTAAAAAAATATTTGTATTGAATTTTATAATAATATATACATATATAACTTAAACAATAGAAAATACATGTAAGGGGTAGACTAAACCCAGGAAAAATGGC
Source organism: Bactrocera oleae (assembly GCF_042242935.1). Taxonomy (NCBI): domain Eukaryota; kingdom Metazoa; phylum Arthropoda; class Insecta; order Diptera; family Tephritidae; genus Bactrocera; species Bactrocera oleae. The sequence continues at coordinate 38,717,089 of NC_091539.1, read as the reverse complement.
AGTTTCGCATCATGCGTATTCTAAGGGTAAATCCACAGAATCGGCATTAAGCTCAGCAGAGATTGAAAGGTCTCTGGAGAGATAAAAGAAGACACCCTCGTAGCCTTCCTAGATATAGAAGGTGCTTTCAATAACATCCAGCCGAAGGCCATATTGAGCGCGCTTAAAGATCTGGACATCTCTGAGCCTCTCCAGAAATTAATTGAACAGATGCTCTCGGGCAGGTCAATTATTTCAACGCTTCAACGATGTGTAGATCTGTCCGAAGGTATACCCGAAGGAGGCGTGTTATCTCCACTTCTCTGGATCCTGACAAGGAATAAATTGCTTGTGGATCTAGAAAATAGGGGGATACATGTTGTGGCCTACGCTCATGATGTGGCAGTTTCGGTTAGAGGCAAGTTCCCGAATACCCTTGCTAGCCTTATGCAGACAATATTAAACGGTATTAATCGATGGGCCGTATCATGCGGACTGAATTTAAATGCTAGCAAGACAGAACTAGTATTGTTCACTAAGAAACACAATACTACTATGCCATCTTTAAATGGCACCAGGCTAACGATAAGAGATAAAGCAAGCTACTTGGGACTAATTTTGGACAGAAAGCTTTCTTGGAAACAAAACTTGGAAGCGAGGGTAAAGAAAGCAGCTACAACGCTTTACACATGTAAAACAATGGTGGGCCCAGATGGAGACTGACGCCTCAGGTAGCCTACTGGCGCTACACAGCAATTGTAAGAGCAGCCAGTATTAGCATCTGTGGAGCTCTCAGAACTACGCCAAGCCAGGCACTAAACGTAATTTTACACTTACTGCCATTAGATCTGTTTTGCAAGGAAATGGCAGCGAAGTTAGCTCTGAGACTGAGGGAATCCTCCCTACTAGTCGCTAGTAACAAGGGGCACTCTATGATACTCAGGAAGTTCCCGTTTCTTCCCATAACCACGGATTTTCGCAATCCTACAGAGCTAGCTAAACTAGATACCAAAATCGCTTTCCGGTTACCAGACCACTGCAGTGTCTTCCAAGCAGAAGTCACTGCAATTAAAGAAAGCCTTCTTGTACTAACAAAAAGCGTAATCACAACAAGAAGTGTATTTATATATACAGACAGCCAGGCGGCTTTGAAATCTCTGATGTCTCATACCATTTCGTGGAAGAATGCCATGATCTTCTAGCGGATCTGACGTCCTATTTCACGGTAAACCTGCAATGGGTCCCAGGACACAGTGACATCCCCGCGAACTGTGTAGCAGATGAACTAGCCAGAATAGACACCACCCTACAACTAGATCCTGGTAAGGAGGACATATATATGCCTCTGGCTACTTGTATACCTATACTTAATCGACAAACATGTCATTAACATAGCCGAGCGTCAGTGGAATCAGTCCCTGACGTGCTCAACTAGCAGGCAAACGTGGAATGAATAGAATATGAGCCACACATGCCGACTGTTAAAAATCAAGCGGCATGATATAAAAACTCTAGTAGGAGTACTAACAGGCCACTGTCTAATAGGCAGACATGCAAGTAGACTTGGTACGCCATATAACGACTATTGTAGCAGCTGTCAGGAAGTAGAAGAGAAGGAGATTATTAAACATCTTCTATGCGATTGCGCAGCACTATATAGGAAAAGAATCGCAACCATCGGTCGTGGGTTTCTTGACGACGTCTCGGAGGTTGCACGGATAAAACTTGTCTCACTGATGAAGTTCATCAGAAGTACGGGGTGGTTCAGAGAGAAGCCAATAGAGTGAGGGGACCACAGACCGGTGGTATCACAATGGGCCACCTAAAGACCTAGGTGGGTCGAAAGACAGCCACTTTACCTACCTACCTACCTACACAATGACCGATGTATTCAGCATAAAGTTAATTAGAATAACCAAAATCATTTTATAGTATAGGGGAGTTACGGTAATTTTAGGATTAATGTCACACATTTGTGATATTAAACTTTATTTTATGCAATATTAAACTTTCACTTAATTTTGCAAATATATATAGACTCATTGACCGATATATTGAGTGTAAAGCCAAACGGATGTTTGAAAATGTGTATAGTGTAAAACTCGTATATAGCGGATAATGGAAGTATTAAGTCAATTTTAACCATTTTTGATACCAGAGCGTGCTATCATCAGGAAAATATGACTTCTGAATTTCCTTAATATATCGCACAGATTAATCAATATTTTCGGTTATGTTTGAATTATGCACTGAGGTCCACATATTCGATATCTGTGGGCTTGAAATAATAAAAAAATAGCATACCTCGATAAAACTATTTATGCAAAGTTTTATTCCATTATCTTCATCGGTTCTTGATTTACCATATGTACTTTAAAGTGGAATAATCCGCTGGAACTTAAAATTGTGTTATTTGGGAAGTGCGCGTGTTTATAGTCTGAATTAGATTGAAAATGGTTAAGTGTTGCTGATATTTATGATCTGTGATATATTTTTCATCCAAAAGTGTAGCAAAATTTGTTATAACACATCAATGATAAAAAAGTGTAATAATATTCAGAAATACTATATAACTGCTTACGAAATTTGCAATATTTATACTTAAACAAGCATGCTAATCCTCTACTCATCTTGGTTAAATGAGCTAAGCCTCCCCCTCGCATATATGTATACACCAACCAAACAGGTACATTATTGGCACACCCTAATAATACACACCACTCCTGAGAACCACATACAGGATGTCACTACACGCTGAATATCACCACACACGAGGACGCCTCACACCACCAACCAACAAAAAGGATTGGATCATCGCTTCTACACTCATTCGCTATATATCATTCGTTTTCGTCTACGGGCCTGAGCGCCACATCAACATTCGCATATACACCTGATTCGACAAGGTAGCGATCTTACGCGCAACTGTTCGTTGACAACTGTTGGACACCGATACCTCCTGATTTTGATCGCCATCATCCGAAAGTCGTTTCGCGGAATTGGATTCTCAACGCTCCGCTCGTCTACATCATATTGTTACTTTGCATAAACATTGTTGTTATAATTTTAAATAAACTTGTGGTTTAACCGAAATGGTAAAAATACTAAGTTCAACGGAAACTTTTATTTTTAAAATTTGAATAGAGTGGGAAAGGTATGTGCTTCCCGATAAATTTGTTAAGCAAATAATCACATTTTAAATTAAATTACCGAAATTAATAAATTTACAGAAACGTATAAACAAAGATACCAATAATTTCGATAAATTAATGACTGCCTTCAGCAAGAAAAAAGGATCACGAGTAGAAAAATGCAATGTGCACTCACTATTAGCCCCAACCAAATTCACTTAAATTAATAAAACTCAATATACCACATTTTAAGCACATTCCATTACAGAACGCTTGCTCCAAGTCATCCCTTTCGTTCACTAAATACTAAACGTCGTATAAATACTAGGCGACGCAACGAACAACCATCATCCCGGGTACATTCATACATAAAAGTAAACCAGAAGCTTAAAGGCACTCACGCAGCTTCATGTTGCTACAAAGTTAGATGTAATATGTGCTTTGCTTAATTTCCCTAGAATTACATGTTTGCTGCTTTTATGTTGAGCTGGTAGGTTTTCCGTCAGCTGTTGACATTCTCCGGACATTCAACTTTAACCTTTGCTTTTGAAAGCCCACACAGATGTTACTTATAAGTACAACACATACGGGGTACTTGTAATGACAGTAATTTATTTTCATTGTGCTACAAAACAAAATAATTTCTTTCTAAAATTTATTAAACAAATGTGATTTTTATAGTAAAATCTTAAATAAACGGTTTCTAAATTAGGACTTTAATATTATTACTTTTTAAATCACGTCTAATTATTCGCAACATGCAGAAAGTCGCTAAAGAAAGGAATTTATTTATAACGTACAAAAAAAATCACAGCCACTTGTGACCATATGAAAGTGAAGCCATTTGCTCAGCTCAATGCATGTATAGTATGTACAAGTACAATAAAAGTCAGCAAAGAAAATGGAGTGTCTGCATTGTGCTGCTAAACCAATTGCTTTAAATTGGCTTACTCAAAACTACAGTTACGTGTATATACGAGTCGAATGCATACTCTTTTACCTATACAGATAAGCAGATTAGTTTAGACCTACCCATGAGAAAGTGGTTGTCTAAATATTAGCAAGGCAGCTGGAAAATATTTAGTATCTAACTAGTTATGTTCTAGTGTATATAGGCCAATAAAACGGTTGATTTTAATTTTTTGAATGAGTATTCAGAGAAAAGAGGAACAATATATTACATTAAAATGGGCTAGGATTGTATCTATCTCTCAACTTTCTGAAATGCATTCACTTCTTTTAATTGATTCTGCTTTCACTCCCTTCTATTTTCGGAGATTTTGTATAACAGTACATTTATTGCTTACAAATTAATTCGATTTTTAAAATCATGGTCCGCTTTCTAACAAGGTAACCACAATACCACATACCAGATGATGCTAAGTGGATAGAAAGAAAGTAGTTTGTGTATATATTTTCAAATATAATCTATATTTATTTACATATATATTTGAGTATAATATTTAAATTAGATTTCGGAATAATTCATTTACAATCTTAGAACATAAACATGAGATAAAGAGTTTTTGAACAAAACCTCATCCAACCAATATTTTATTTGGTAAAGAATTTATTTATTCAAACATTTTAAAAGTTTAGCAGCTACATAATTCAGTTTCAAATAAAAATGGTCACCAATGGTTTCCTTTACGCGCAATAATTTATTTTTTATTCTTAAAGAAATTGTAAAAATCCTTTTATATTTTGTGTACCAGGATATTTCTATTCAAATCTTGTTATACTATTAAGACAACTTAACATCGCTTACTCGGGTTAGCACAGGTGCGTTGTGCTTGGTTGGTCGTGGCATATGAGTAACATAATGGAATATTTCAAAAACAGTTTCCCTATAGCCTATGGGTCAAATAAGACAGAAAATAAGAATGAAGTTACATAAATTTACAAGAAGGTTAATGTAAGTGAATCAAAACATGATTAAAACAATTTCTTTTGAAATTTCACCTTCACCTTTTGCGCATATCGGAACAATGAGGAGTTTTAGCATACTATTATACCCTAAACATGGGTATATTAAGTTCACTACGAAGTTTGTAACACCAAGAAGGAAACATCGGAGATATATATAAATATAAGTGATCAGCGTCACGAGGTGAGTCAATTTAGCTATGTGTCATTGAAACTAGTCTCTCAGTTTTTGAGGTATCGATCTGAAATTTTGCACACGTTTTTTTATTCTTAAGAAGCTGCTCATTTGTTGGAACGATATTGATCCACTATAACATATAGCTGAAATACAAACTGAACGATCGCAATAAAGTGCTGGTATGGAAAGCTTTTTAATTCGACGAGATATCTTCACGAAATTTGGCATGGATTATTGCTTAAAGCAACTGTACAATCTCCGAAGAAATTGTTCAGATCGGACATCTGTGGTATATAGGTGCCATACAAACGAAACGATCAAAATCAAGTACTTGCATCGAAACATAATTATTTGTGAAGGATATTCTAGATGCTCTGCCTGATTGCATGATTTACCAATTCGGACTACAATGCCTAGACTTATCTTTTAACCTATGTGCGGAATTTTTAGAATTTTAGCAGTCCTTTTTAGCTTTTAAGGTATGAGCTTTTATGCTAAAGTAAAATGGCGTTGTCCATTACAAGATGTTGGAAATACTAGTGTGCTTCTGTCAACGAACTGATTCGAGTATCACTTATAACCTGAAATTGAAATGCGTGAAAATTTCCCAGCAGGATTTGCAAAAAATAACTGTAGTACCTATGCCTGTAGTATACCATTTATTCCATATATAGACTTGCAACCAGACGTCGTCATGGACTGCCGTCAACTGCGTACTTCATTTATGGCGTGAAAAAATGGGTCTGCGAGTATCAACTCGTACACATTCCAAGCAAACAAAAAACCGTTATGAATCACAACGTGTGAATAACAAGCTTTCTGATATAAATATATGTGTGTGTGTGTAAGTAAACAGGAATGCATGTGCGTATTTATTATGATTGTGTAAGTAAGTTGTATACACGGTATGCGGTAGCCGCCAACCAGTCATAATGTCATAAAGTGTCACAAAAAGGGAGAAGATAGGCAGAAAACAAGATTAAAAAGGTGTAAAGGCATTACGACAAATGGTTGACTGTCGAGTGCGAATGCGATAAAGGAATCAAAGTGGCAGGCATAACGAAAAAATACGGTGCATGCATACACATAGCTAGAAATTTAAAAGTATGAAGTATAAGAGGTGCCATAAAAGAAGGTTAGCATTTTTAATTTAATTGCAAATATTCTCAATTTAAATTTTTTATTAAAAAATATCATAAAGAACGTAAAATAAGTAATGCTCGAAAACAATATTTCTGTAAGTAGACCTAATGATTGGTGACGGAGGCATACTCAATTTAAATAATGTTTTACCACTCTACCGAACCAATGAGAAGACATAATTGCTTAGTTAACAGCAGTGGATATATTGCGAAGTACCATTATATCATATGTGCACTCTGAAAGTTAATTATTTGTACTTAAGAAGACTTTAAATTTACTACAGTTGTCAATAATTGCGCTAGAATTTGGATGATGAAAATTGGCCCCCTATTAAAGAATTGACTTAAACAAGTAATTTGTTGAAATGGACTGTACTGCGAAATCAACTAAACATTTTCTCATTGATTTTCCCACATTAATTGGACTTTTATTAATTTAATCACGTTGAAAAAAAATTGATTTATAGGATATCGCCTTTCGACATTCTTATTGACAATTAATTTTGGCTCTTAATTTTCCATGTTTTATTAAGGCTATCCTAACCCTTCTAAACATTATCTACCTAAGACCTTGAAAGCCAACATTTTATATATATTTTTAATATATCCGTTTGTGTGTATATACCCGAACTAGTCCCTCAATTTTTGAAATATCGATTTGCATACGTTCTTTTCTTCCCAAGAAGCTGCTCAATTGTCGAAACCGCCGGACCACTATAGCATATACTTGTAGCTATAACCTAATAATGCAATCTCCGAAGAAATTGTTCAGATCACAACACTATAGCATATAGATGTCATACAAACTGAACGATCGGAATCAAGTTTTTGTAAGTAATATTTTGTATTTGTGAAGGGTATTATAGCTTCGGTACAACCAAAGTAAACGTTTTTTCTGTTTTTTTCGTTGTTACAAGCTGCTATGTGACTGATTACATTAGATTTACTAAACTTATTTAATATAATTATTTACTTAAAAATATAAAATTAACATCTGGATAAGTTTAGAAATATAATACAGAAAACTTACAACTAAAGCAATCCAATTAGCAAATGAACTTTCTTATGAAAATATTTGGGGTAATGCGGAAATTTTCTCTCCATTACCGCGAAGGCTTTATAGGTTCTGCTTTACGTTAGATACATTGAAATTGCAGGTGGAAAAATATCAAATGAAATGTACATGATGAATGTAGTTAATTAATAGCTTCGTGCTCTTATTAGATATATGAAATATAGGTACTAAGATATTAAGAATTAATAGCTGAAGCAGGCAAATTATTAAAGCATACAAGGGATGCAAGGGAAAAGCCCATAAAAAAAATATATATATCTATTCAGCAGAAAAAAATGCAAAATGAAAGTAGAAAGTAACCTAAAATCATGCTCTTAATTGAAAAGGAGCTATGTAATGTATCAATTTATACTAAAAGAGGTTTGAGAGTCGTTAGATAGTAGGTAATGCTTTTCGCGAAAAGTCAACAAGGTCAAGGATAACATGGGGAATGTTGTTCACCAACGCGTAAGCAATACTTTCTTTTAATGAGTAGGGGAGTAATCTAAGAGAATTTAAAGGTTGAATATCTTAATAATTTGCGTGCAGTTTTTCGACAATACGAAATAACATTATGAAAACTGAATGAAAGCGATCATCATTTGGTACATTCAAATATAAAGTCATCATATAAGCATTGGTTACAAAAGTATATATGTATACTATATTTATACTTTTGATATATGTAAGTAATATTTCTTAATTAATGTACCACTCTCCTTTTATACTAATATAGAAAAAATAAAATTGCATAGATGTAGTATAAATGCTTTCCTTTGAATCGCCCAATTATTTACGATTTAAGTCTTGCTTACATACACGTCAATCAAGTTAGGTGTAACTGCCTACAGCTGGGCTCTCGTCATCTTGCAAATTGACAAGGGTAAATAAAATTGAAGCTCTAGACTTATGAAGCAGCCAATACACATTCACATGAACTTGAGAAAATTGTAAGAGCGCAGAATCTCAAGGTCTCATTTAGCAGTGATTGCAATCAAATTTGGGCTTAAAAAGCTAAGAAGTTGTTTTTCTTGCCAAGTTATCTTAACAAAAATTCTTATTTGTTTTTATTTGAGCGATGATATGTTTTTGACTTTGCGAAAATAACAGAAAAGTTTGAGCAACAGAAATAAGATGAAAGAAAAGTATGCTTAAACAAACAGTGTTTGACTCTTAAATAAGAAACATTTATAAAACATTTTGTTTCTCGAAGAGTAATTTCACAACAGGGGATATGTATCCATTAATTAATTTAGTTTTCCTCGGGATTATTAAGGCCTAAATATAGTTAGCTTGCCACGAAGACTTAAACAACCCGGAAGAAGACTGATACCTTATAAAATGTACAGTACAGTTCGTTTAGCCGAATTAGATTATTTTTAAGTTTTTGACCCTAAGGGTTCAAGAAAAAAAAAAAATATCAAAATCAATTCAGTATGTTTTTATTACCAAAAAATAAATAAAAATTTTAAATTTCATTGTGTTTTATTAAGTAATTATATAATATTGATATGATGATGTATAAGGGCGAATTTCGTTTAGCCGGCTGACAAAAAAATATCCAAAGCTTTAATAAATGTACATAATAAATATTTTGTTTTGCTCCCATTATATGTTATTAAATCGAAAATGCGATTTGGCATACTTTCAATTCGTTTTTTTAAGATATCTTCATGCATTTTTTCTGGCTCTATTTAAGGTTCCAAAACATTGCTAAATTGTGGATATCATCGTTAATCTGTTGGTTAATTGGTTCGAAATGGGATTAATTTTGATTCCAACATTTTTTTTTATTTTTTATTTATTTAAAAGAGAAATAGGAGGTTTTGTTTATAGGTGATGGTATTAGAATACTCAGGGTTTTTGTCCAGATGGGTTTGAGAGTTTATCGTGATGATTGCTGTGTCTGCAATCTTTAAGACAACAGTCGGTGATGTGTTGTTTAACATAGTTCTTAATATCTTTTGTGGTAAAGTATGGAGACGTATGTAGAGGTCCTTTGTTTGCTTCTTTCACTCGTTTGTCGGCCATTTCGCTGCCTTGAATTCCTGCATACCTTGGTATCCACATAATTTTGATTATTTTGTTGTATTTACAAATAAGATTTTTTTTTCGTGATCAGGGGGGAATAGTTTGATTTGTTAAAAATGGCATCTATGGGGGATTTGCTGTCGCTACAAATAATAGTTTTCTTTCCATGACTAGAGGCAAAAACTACCGCTTCCAATTTGGCAGCTGTAAATACCGAGCAGTATAAAGGCAAAACAAAGGCAGCTATGGTGCCACTGATCTTGTTTGTTAGAGCAAATGTGGTGGAGGTATCACTTTTAGATCCGTTTGTAAAGATAAACTCCCAACCAGCTGTATATGTTTGTATAGTTTCTTTGTATATCTGGACATATTCAGTGTTGCTTGAGGCGGAGTGAGGGTTCAACCAATGTAGGGCTCATAATTATTCCTAGTTGCTTGAAAATAGTGAGACAACGCATTATGGTTGAAGGTTTGTTGTGTCTGCGGGAACATTGGGGGGTACTATTCACGTTAATAAGTGCTAACTCGTTTCTACATGGGATCAATTTTGGGATGAGAAACAGTGTGTTATGTGTGGTCCTTTGCAAAATATCTGGTAATCCGGACTCTAATAAAATTGCTTTAATTGGTGATGTTGGGAATGCACGAATACTCCAGCTGCTGCATGGTATGGCGCGTTTAAAAGTTTGATATGGGTTTTGGCACAGTGTCCGCATATTGAAAGTCCATAGTCAATTTTTGATAACAATAAGGCACATTAATGAGAATGTTTAAGTGACACAAATAATTTTTTGATGATAAGTACTTTAAAATATTTAGTCTTAGAAATAAATTCAATTGAATATATTTACAATGTTTTTTATAAGAATGAGTTTTGTCAAATATTATACCTAGTATTTTTAAACTATGAATATGGGGAATTTGGGTATTCAAAAAGGAATGGGTGGGGAAGGAGCAATTGTGTTTTCTACAAATATACATAGTGGAGCTTTTGTTTAATGAAATATTTATACCGGAAATTTCGGACCATTTGTTGACATCATTTAGAATTTTCAAAAATATATGATGAACTTGTCTTAAGCTTTTAATTGAAAATGTTGAATTTGTGGGTTGGAGATAAATATGGAGCTGACTTTGTTAAAGGCTATGATGAAGAGAGTTGTGGAGAGTGGTAAACCCTGAGGTATACCATTGTTTAATTTGAAAACCTGAGATTGGCAGTTATTGGCACACACGATGAATTTTCGATTATACAAGAAAGATTTTACAATGTTAAACATTTCCAGCGCTGAAGTTCACTCAGTACCATGTGAGCTCCAACCCTATCAAAGGCCTTTTCTAGATCCAAGCTTAGTACTGAAATGTGATTACGGGATGCCAAGTAAGTGAAACCAAAATGTTCAAATTGTAGCAGGGGATATATTACTCCTAACCCTTTTTGAAAGCCGAATCGGTGCAGGCTTATGGACATACAGGCTAAGTAGGAAATGAGTCTGTAATTCTCAATATAGGAAGAAGGTTTATTAAGTTTAAGAACAGGAATGATAAGGCAAACTATCCATGGCTGAGGATATATACCAGTATTAAGTATCTTATTATAGAGGCTGAGAAGTCTTTCTTTAAGAGAGTATGAGATGTTTTTAAATATGGGGTACGATATGTTGTCTGCACCCGGCTTTTTTCCTTTTAGGGTCAAAAGTGTGGTTTCGAAATCGTTAAGTGCAATATCGGCTTCAATGTGAAGTGCATTTGGAGAAGGCGATGAGTTACAATAGGCTTCATTTTCTATTCGTTTTTTGATTGCGTTAAATATATTAGGAAAGTTTGTATCAGAGGATTATGATGACCAGGTCTCTGCAAATTTTCCGAAATTTCTTGAAGAGTGTAAATGGGTCCTGATAGCGTATTAATATGGGATATACTAAACTTATGTATGGACCCTGTTAACATCTTTATATCGGACCATGTTTGTTAGTGGTTGGCTTTATATTGGCTATTAGCTTTTCCAATGATTGTCTTTTAGCCAACCTTAACTCCTTTCTAAAGTTAACATTGGCCTTTTTATTAAATTAACGTCAGTTCTCTTGTGTTTAAATGTGGACCACAAAGATTTTTTCCTGTTTCTGAGGATATTTAGTAGATTAGACCAATACGGTAGTTTTGCTGAAAATCTTTTGTTGTTATTTTGGGGAATGGTTAAATAAGCAGCAGAACGAATAATAGTCTTAATAGCAGCTGCTTAAACATTTACATTTTCTCTAGAGCGCCTACTAATACTCAATTTTTCCCAGTCTGCCTTTTCGGTTAGAAATTTGGACCTTGGCTTAACGTTGTACAATTTAGGGATGGAGAGGGATGTGATTATAGGGAAGTGATCGCTTCTGTGAAGGTGATCGATTGTATGAGATGAGAGTTTGGGTGCTATTGTGGATGAGGCAAGGATAATGTCGGGATGTGTAAAGGTACTATGTGTAGAGAAGTGGGTTGGTTTACCATCGTTTAGTACAATAAGATCATTTAAAAAAATTATATCTTCGATGATTTCGCCTCTTTTATTCACTGTCGGTGATCCCCGCACTGAACTCAATGCATTAAAGTTTCCCATTATAATGATAGGTGTAGTGAAATGATTTAGAATATTGTCAAGTTCTCTAAAAGCAAAATTTTGATAAGGTGGGACGTAGCAATTATTAATTGTGAATTTGAACCCAATTTCTATTTCGATAGCTAGGCAGAAGTTGTTGCTTACGATTGGAATTTGCTTATGATTTACGGATTTCTTAATGAAAATTGCAATTCCTTGTTTGGCGTATAAGTTTTTGCGTGGGTTTGAGAGTCATCGACTGATGCTGTTGTTGTTGTATTTGTCTGATTTGCTGTGGTGTAATTGTTTTCGTTTACTTCTTTTTTTTGTGTTTCGTTATAATTTTTGATAGATTTGTTGCTTATAAAGGAAGGAATGTTTTCTGTAGAAGAGATTTGCATGAAATTGTTGTTTTCTTTTAGATAGTTGGTAGTATTTTTTGTTATACTAGCGAATGTAACGGAGTTTTCACTGAGAGAAGGAGTAAACTGTGTTGGTACAAAGACATTTTTTCAGGTAGGTGATATTTATCAAAGGTAAAAAGAACCCCTAGGAACTGGCTTTTGATTTATATATTTAGGGAATTTGAAAATTGATACTACAAACTGTCCTTTTAAATGTTCAATGATTTCATCGTCTGGTATTTCATTAAGACATGGTGCGTAAATTGTTCCTTTTGTGCAGTTAAGGATATGGTGGAGTTTTATTGCTACATCGCATATGCCATGTAATGTTTTTGTTATTATGAATTTTTGGACTATTTTGTTGTTTTTTACGAGTAATAACAGTTTTCCGTCTATAAGTTTGGATATACTAATTATCTCACTGCTAATGTTTTTTAAAGCTTTGTGCACAGCAAAACACGAATATTTGTCTATAGGTTTTTGAGAATTCGTTGTATTTAGCACTAAATATTTTGGATTATCTTTTATTGTTGGAGTAAGGCTTGGAAAATCGTTGATGGGGATTCCTTGGGTTTTTTTTCTTTTCGATTTGGGGCTTGTTGATAACAGGGCGAACCTGTTATCACCAAGAGTGTGTCCCTTTGGAGGCATATCTCGTAAAGTTCACTGTACTATAATACAAACACTTTAACACGTGCTTTAAATAAAACTCCTTGAAGTTAAAACGCTCTCACGAAAAAGAAGGTGTGAAGGAATAACAAAAATCACCAATTGCACAAAACACAACCGTTCGCTTTGGGTATCAGTCAATGACTGTGATTCCAACATGTGTAAATCTCGCTGTTCTTTTTTGTTAGAATATAACCTATTTTGGATCTTTCATAAAAAATGCAAAGAAAAGGATGCCAAAATCATGACACTTCCACCACCAAAATTTCTGCCTAACCTTGGTTCCTTATTTCCATTCAAATCATGTCAAAAGTTACTAAACCCGTCTGGACTATCGATATTAAACTTTTCGGCTAGTGCGAACTGATATTAGCACTTTTTATCATTTTTTAATAACTGTTCTTTTAAGCAAATCTGGATCGCCGTTGACGTGATTCAACAATTCATGAGCGATGCTCCCCTGACGGTTTTTTTGGTCGAAAGTCAGCAATTTTGGAACGAACTTCGCTGCCACTCGTTTCATGTCAAAAATGTCCTAAAAATTGCATGGCATGAGCCAACTGATATGCCGATATCTTCAACAATTTCTCTAATAGCGATTTGATGATTTTCCATAACAATTTACTTTATTCAGAAACAGCACTAAGCTCAGATAAGCTTAGAGATCTGTCCAAAGAGGTACACTTCAAGACGGCGTGTTATCCACACTTCTTTGAATCTTAACATAGAATAAACTGCTGTTAGATCTAGAAAAGAAGGTATATAGTATGGGCTACGCCGACGATGTGTGTGTTAAATGTGTACCAGGCTAAATAATTGCTTCGTTTGCGCACGTACCTTTTGCACTTATTTGCACCAATTTAATTAAAAAATTAAAAAACGGATACGGCTTGTTGAAAAAACACGGGCGGAAACTTGCGTACGTCTGGTCGATTCGATTCGCTAACGAAAAAGAGGCCATCTGGTCCTCTGTTAGTCCCTTTTGAGTGTTGGGTTGTGTAGAGTTGTGGTGTGATGTGATGTGTATGTGTGGGTGGTCTGAGTGGTGTGATGTCTTGTTGTGGATCGTGTTGATGTGGTGTGTTGGCGCGCAGTGGCGTGTGTGCAGGGGGGAGGCGTAACTCATCTAGCCAGTTAACAATAGAAGACAAGGCAAGCTGCATACTTAGGGCTAGTTTTAGACAAGAAGTTTTAATCGAAATCAAACTTAGACGCTTGGGTGAAGACACATTACACATAGTTGTTAGAGCTATTATGACATATGGTATATTGGTATGGTGGTCATAATGGAAAAAAATGCGCCTGTAAAAAGATGCATTCTAATACTTAGTAAGTTCTCGTTTCTACCCACTACCACAGATTTTCGAAATCCTATAGAATTGAAACTAAGGGGAGGTGCACATGGACGCAGGAATAAGCATCTGTACGAATGGATCAAAACTAGATAATCAAGTGGGAGGTGGTGTCTTTTCAGCAAAATTAGATTTCAAAATCGTCTTCCGTTTACCAGACCACTGCAGTGTCTTCCAGGCGAAAATAACCGCAATCAAACAACGCCTTATTGTGCTGACAAGAAGTGTGCTTACCACAAAGAGTATATATATATGGATAGCCAGGCAGCTTTGAAATCACTGAAGTCGCCTAGGGTTTCGTTAAAGATAGTGAAAGAATGCCTTGATTTCTTAGTGGATCTAACTTCTATTTTACGGTAAATGTACAATGGGTTCCAGGGCATAGTGATATCCTTGGTAACTGTGAAGCAGATGAAGTAGCCAGAGCAGGTACCACCCTACAATTAGACTCCTAAAAACAGGGAATTTTTATGCCTCTGACTACATGTAAATATTTAATCGACGAACATATTATAAATTTAGCTGAGTCTCGGTGGACTCAATCTCTAACTTGCTCAACAAGTAGGAAAACGTGGCATGATTGGAACATGGGTTGCACATGCTGACTATTTAAATTCATAAGGAGGGACATAAGAACTTTAATAGGAGTGCTAACAGGTCGCTGTCTAATTGGCAGACATGCCAGCAAGCTAGGTACATCATACAATGATTATTGTAGAATCTATCAGGAAGTAGAAGAAGACAAGAATCGCAACTATCGCTAGAGGGTGCCGGTCGATATATCAGAGGTTGCACAAATAAAACTATTTGAACTGATGCACTTCATCAGAAGCACGCGGTGGTACAGAGAGTTGATAATAGAGTGAAGGAATGGTATCGTCAGACAGCCACTCTAGGTACCTACTCTAGTCCCTTAGTTTTTCCAGTATCGATCTCAAATTTTGCACATGTTCTTTTTTCCTCACGAAACTACTTTATTTTAACAATCGGAATCAAGAAAACTAGGAAAACTTATTTAACTAGATATCTTTACGAAATTAAGCACGACTTATTGTCCAGAACAACGGTACAATCTGTAAAAAATTGTTCAGATTTAACAAATATGTCATATAGCGTCCATACAAACTGATCGATCAAAATCCAGTCCCGAACTTAATGTTTTTCTTGTTTCTGTTATAAATATTTGTTCACCTATTTTTGATGATGATGAGTTTTCAATCAATCCCCCTACAAGAAAATCAACAAAAGATTTTATATAATTATTTTTTTATATATTTATGCATAAAAGTATATATGGCAACTAAAACTTTTTATGAAAATTTCCGAAACTAAAATTTTTTTACGCTGAACTCTTCCAATTTAACAAACAATTTTAATCGACCCACTTTACTTATTTTCACTGGCTTTTCACCTCAAATTTCACTTTATACCAACTTTTATTGTCTACCCGACCAAGACTAAGACTGCTCGCATGTTTTGTCTTACGGTTCACTTTCTAGTTATATAGATGTATGTATATCATATATTACACATACATATGTACCATATACGTATAAGTATAGGTAAATATGTTCAAGAAGACATTTCATTTTAGGCATTTATTATTCATAAGAAGTATGTTTACATGTGTTACACATACATATGTTCATGGAAAAGGGTATATGTATATGCTTAAATAATATGTAGTTAAGTGTGCGTATTTATCTATGTAGACGAGTGACTGCAAGCAACATGTTAAAAATGTTCGTTTTGACACTGTTGATGGGTTGCCATGTCAAACACATTTCTCATTTTATTTTAATTTCACCTATTTTAGGCAACATATGTGAGCAGAATTCGTAAGTTAGCGTATGTTGGCAAGCCATTTAAATCATACAACCCTAAAAGGTTTGAATGAATTGCGAAAAAAATATTTTGAACATTTGAAAAAGGTCTGGCGCACAGAAACTTTTGGGAATTGTTTCACAAAATCCCTTTTTTTTTAGTTTTTATATATACGAGGTATATTCAAAGGAAAAGGTGAATTTTGGTTTTTCGCGGGATGCGTACATTCGATTATCGACATTTTGTGTTTGTTATAATCGGACACATATGTTTCTCATGTGCTTCCATTAAGAGATAATTTCGATAAGTTGTTTGTTTTTGACAACAAAAAAGGTATAGCGTATAGCGATAATAAATTACTCGTTAAAGCAACGATGCTTCAAATTTTAAAGTTTATCAATTAAAATGAATGTATCCAGAAACTAAAGTTGAGACATAACTACGAATTTGTAAAAATAATCATTGTTTTTAGGATTAGGTAGCGTTGAAACTATTTAATTAAGCTATTCCACAAATACGTATAATCAACATTTTTTTACATATACAGTAAGACTCTGCTTAACGGTTAGTAGGGTGGAGCGAAAAAAATTTTTTTTTTTGCTTAGCCTGAGGGTAAAATTTGTAGATTACATTAGAGTGAGTGGGCCACTTTTAAAATAAATGTAAGTAATTTTTTTTGGTTTAAACTCTTCACATTTATAAAAAAGTTACCGAATTGGACGGTTTTTGACTCAAAATTTATTTAAACGCTTAAGGAAATTATGTTGTCGTTTAAGACTTTTTTTCAAAACTCCAATAATGATCACAGAAATTTTTTTTAAATTGATAACTTTTAATTGGCCAGAAAGAAGACTCTCCACAGCTTCTAGAACACATATCAAAAAATTTTTACGAAATAAAAATTTTAGCTCGAAACGTTACTTTAAGTCAGTAGGACGCCTCTATATGTTAAAAAAAATGTTTGTTTCCACAAATTTTCTGTTTTTTTAATCTATTGTACAAATTTTACCCTTTTGCAAAGAAAAAAAATGTTTTGTTTCGCTCCACCCTACGGGTACGTTCCATCAAAGTAGAGCGTAATGCGAAACAGCGCTAAACGATGCTATTTTAACATGTAAATACTGGGTTAGGGGAAAATGGAGAGATATTTGGTTAGGCATTAAATTTAATATGTTATTATGTTTAAAAAAAATTGTTTGGCTTAATTTATTTATTAATTATTATAAAATATATATATTATTATTTATTACAAAATAAAAACAATATGAACGAATATACCTATTAAAATCTAAGTCAGTCAGATCATTCAGTCTATTTTGTCATTCCAATTTTCTGCCCCTTTCACAAGTGGTTAAAGCATCTTTAACACTCTGTCTTGCTCTTGAACTCCTGTCAAAATTTGGATCATTTTTAATAGATTTGTCCATAATTTCAGTTATGGTGGTCAAACTCTTTCTGTTATAAACGCCATCGAATGTTAACTTTGCTTGTCTTCGAAATCACTATTTTATCAATGTCAATATTTTTGTTTTTTTCTTGCTCAGCTAATTCCTTGAGCTCATCATTAGAAGAACAAGCTGCTGCTTCTTAAACTATTTCTTCGACGTCTTTCATGTTAACCTCAGCTAAATCGTTTGTTTTACTGATTTGACTATTTCATCCATACCGACAGAGTGTCCAATGGCTTCGTTATTTCGTTCCAAGATAGGTTTATGTTCTCTACAGAATTTACGACATTGTGGTTTTTCAAAATTCTTTTATTGATTGCTTCTCATATCCGTCTATTTTTTCAAACATCTTCTTTAATGTTAGTCGCGAGTAATTAGCCTTGAAATTGGATATAACGCATTGGTGCACCGGTTGGATTAATGTATGTACAGTGTCACATAAGCTAGTTTCCATTGCATCCCGTGTTAATAAACAGCTATGATAATTCAAGTGCTTGAATGCTTAGGTTGCCACGCATTTCATTTTTAAATATATTGGCCACAGTTAGCAAGAAGAAAGTGTTTTTTTTTTAATTTCGCTTTAACTGTAATCAGTCGACTTTTTCGTGTTACAGAGGTAAGTTTCCAGAGCGAAAAATTCAACACTGCTATCGGAAAAGTTATTCGGTTATGAAGTACACTCAGCACAAACTATTCGAAGAAGATTGCATAAGTATGGCAAGCACGGTTGCGGGAGAAATTCCATACGTTAGCAAAAGAAATATGAAAAAAAGAATGGAATTTTATGAAAGCCATGCTATAACAACGAACCAATTTTTTTAAAACAGTACTTTGGACAGATGAGTCCATGTTTCGCTTGAGTCACTCTCATGAGAAAGTTTACGTATGGAGAAAAAAAAGAAAACCTTTATCGTATCAGTGCACTAAGAATACGTTTAAGGGATCAGAAAAAGGTTTAATGTATGGTACGGGGTTGTTAATGCGCAAATGGAGTAGGGAAACTAATCACTCTACAAGGTAAAGTCACCACCGAAATTTACTTAAAAAATTTAAAAGAAGTAGCAATACCAGTAGGAAAATAGAAAATTAATTTTTGCTACAACAAGACAATAAAACTTGTGTAGACCAATGGATGGTCGTTTATCGAAAATATCCAACAGAAAGGGAAGTCATTCTGGGTATTAAAGTAAATGGAAACTTATCTATGGAACATGATTTAATTACCTAGTTATATTATTGCTCAATTTAAACTGCGTATAACTTTTAAAGAAATATTTTTATGAAAAATTTATTCAGACTTTTTTTGTAAAGCTGAAAATTTTGTAATAGCACATACTTCTTTATAGTTGTAGGTTTATTTACTTTGGAGATAAAAAAATTTATCGCAAATGATCCAAAAATCTCATGTAAAATATATGGGAAGACCAAAATGATTTAGGCACAGTTTAAATTGCAAAATAGTGAATACTTCCCCTTGAAAAATAGTGAATACTATACAATTTTATATAGGAATTACTTTGAAGAACATTGAAGTTATTATTGATCCTACATTGCAGCTCATAATCAGACCCAGCATTTTGCATAAATCCTAGAAGCCGCAATTTTATTTGAAGTAAAACGAGGTTGGAATTTAGTTTTATGACGCCAATCCTCAACATGAGTCTAATTGCTCAAAAAAAAATATAGAAAATTGGATCGACAAATTGTAATTTTTCAAATTTTTTAGCATAAAAAATATATATTTTAAATAATGATAATATCCCGATTTTCATATAGAGGTCCATATAAAGCTCAATACTATGAAGAAGTTATCTTATATAATAATGTAAAAATATATTAGTTGAAAATATTTCATTCTCTTATATATATATATATATAAGTAAAATAGTTCTACTAATTCAAAATGTACGTAAAATATAAGTTTATATATTCTATAATTTGCCGTAGACTGAAATATTTTCAACTAATCTTTTTTTAATTTATTATATAAGATAACTTCTTCATAGTATTGAGCTCTATATGGACCTCTATATGAAAATCGGAATATTATCATTATTTAAAATATATATTTTTTTTGCTAAACAAGTTGAAAAATTACAATTTGTCGATCCAATTTTCTATATTTTTTTTTGAGCAATTATACTCATGTTGAGGATTAGCGTCATAAAACTAAGTTCCAACCTCGTTTTATTTCAAATAAAATTGCGGCTTCTAAGATTTATGCAAAATGCTGGGTCTGATTATGAGCTGCAATGTAGGATCAATAATAACTTTAATGTTCTTCAAAGTAATTCTTATATAAAATTTTATAGTATCCACTATTTTTCAAGGGGATTGTTTGTTTGCAAACGGCCCCTGGTGTTTCTGTTTTTGCCTAAAAAGTATGCAACGTAAGTAAGCTCTTTATTTGCAATTTAAACTGTGCCTAAATCATTTTGCTCTTCCCATACATTTTACATGAGATTTTTGGATCTTTTGCGATAAGTTTTTTATCTCCAAAGTAACTAAACCTACACATATATACATATATATATATATCACATATATAAATATCAAGTAGTTAATCAACCTTTTTCAAAACATTTTACAAACACTTTGTTTCTCAGTAGCACACAAAAAGCTAATCAATTTACCGGCTGTAATATTTACTATAGTATCATTTATATTACTGTATCATTTCAAGGTAACACTTAACTATGCTAATATTATAGCATTACTGCAACTGTGCCATAACAATCAATTTGAAATTCCCCGCACACAACAATATAAAAGATTAAAGTTATCTCTTTAGCATATACAATAAGGTAGGTCAAAAAAACGGAGGTGTTCTTTCGCTTCCTACTCTGAAAAATTGGTTGATAGACACTTCTAAGAGAGACTCTCCAAGTATGGTCTCCTGATTGTAACGGAAAGGTCCTCCGCCTAACGGTTTTCTATTGCTTTCATGTTATCATATAGAACAATTCATATCTCTATTCCAACTACTTGCTAAAATGATATTTTTACATTAAGTTATAAAATTCAAAAGAAGAAAACAAATTTGCTTAAAATAGTCTAATTTCAATCGTTAATATCTGTTAAACGGTTAAGTTTACGAAAAAACCGTAAGTAAGCATTTCTAAAGCATTCAATTTTCAACAAAATCCATAAAACGAAATATGTTTTCACTTAGTTGGATCTATCTGATGGTAAGAAAAAACTAAAAAAAAAACGATAAAGAGCTCATACTTGGAGAGCCTTTCTTAGGGGTGTCTATCAGCCAATTTTTCAGAGTACGAAGCGAAACAAGCATTCGTTTTTTTTTTTTACCCACCCTAATATACAAGCATTACTCTTTAAATGATATCGCTTTGGTTTTAGTGAATTTCCCTAATGACAACTGTTCGTGTTGGCGGCGTAATTTCCTACTGCAATCTGTAATTCGTCGGCCTTTAATTTGCAGGTTCGCATGCAAACAATAAGTATACATCCATTTCAAATTCAGTTAAATGTTTTTCCCTTCCGTGCCGGCGAATTAATGGCACGTTCGTATAAGCCAGGTATATATCAGAGAATAAAATCATCTAGTTGTCATGGAGAATGATTATCGTGAAACGAACACTAATTGAAATAGCCTTGTGAGCGCGTTTAAAACTTTAAAATGCACCACTATACAGAAATTATATTTCAGTGCATGTGTACGATACTGAAACTGTTGCTCATACGCCACGGCTTGCCTTAAGAGTGTATAAATGTTACTAAATCATTAAAAACTTCACCGAAAGTTAAATTTTAGGAAGTAGTTGTCCTGTAATTGTTGTTATTTTGAGGAAATAGGTTTCCTGCAGGGGATTCTGTAAATTTTATGTTATGTTTTTAATATTATTAATAAATATATGTAAGCACGAATTTGCTTAAACTAAAACGAACATTAATTAACTGACAGTATGAGAAACACAGTCTTTGGCTACAAGCTAATATATTTAAATTATTTTTATATAATTAATGATATTATATATATTCACTTCAACTATTAATAATTTGAAAATATAGTCTTATGTTGTTCTCTGAATCGGTTCAAGTCTCCAAAACTCTTTGTATACATGGTCAAAAGCATTTCAAGCATTGTTATATGCGACTGTTATAAAATATCGTCTTTTTACTTCTTTAAGGATGAGTTTATTTAAATAAATTTTTCTTGTTGTAAATTTTTCTTGAAAACGTCTCTCTACATATCTGACGATATTTTATACCAATTCAAAGCAAAAAGAGATCTACAAGGTTTAAGCTCCAAAATGTCATACGTGATTATTGAAGTCGATCGATAATGTAAGTGTAGGTATATTTATTTTAAGACTATAATCTTCCAGGCTTGAAACTATTTTGATTCTGGCATTATTCGTTACTGATAATAGGCCAAAATGGATAAATTAGGAAAAAAATGCTTTTCTAGTAAACATTATAGATCAATAGCGTAGCTAGTTCAATTTCAGGTTTGTGAATGAGTAGAGTTCTTCTTGACGGTACCAAAGGCAGAATGAGGTCTCTCAGCCAGAGGTCGTAAGCTGCAGAACCGATTTTTTATTAAAGAGTCAATGATTAATTAAGGCAACAGCTGGGTCTTATAATGGAATTATAATCAAATGATAGATATGTAAAAACGAAATAAAATTTTCCGAATAATTACACCTAAGCAATAAAACAGTGAAATTGAACACATAATGATGAACAGTGGCATTATTACACTATTAAGGTATATTTCAATAAAATATCCAATTCAGAACTCTACTTCCCTACTGGCACAAACATAGATTTTAATGTAAAATTCAAAAAAAGATATCGATTTAAAACTTGGTATAAATAGATTTAAAAACAACAGAAAACATTAATTTCGACCGCTTTCCTCATAGGTGAAATTTATATAATCTTTCCATACAAAAACTTGATTATGATCGGTCAATTTGTATGACAGCAATATGGCGGTGACTTGTGCGAAATATCAGATCAATGTAACTGAGGAACTAGTTCGCATATACAGATAGATGGATAGAAAGACAGACATTGCCAAACCGACTCTGATTATCACGTTGATAATTTATATCTAGATGTTATATGATCTGCGACTACTGGATATCAAGCTCAAATACTGAAATAACATTTAAACCTCAAAATATCCACTCACTACCTTAACGTCAGCTAGTTTCAATCAATCCTCTTATTAATTTCTGTCTCAAAACCACGCAACTAAACAAAAAACCAACTATATAACATATACATAAATACTTAAGTACAATATAACCACATACAATCGGTTGTGCCACAAAATGTCTGCAAACTACGAGACACCTGCAATGCCGAAACAATGTTGTACCATTGCAATAAAGCATTGGGTAAACACACAGCCTCACATAAAAACACAACGCACATACCAACAGAATTTTGTGGAGTTTTCAAGCTTTATGACAACCGCTGCAACATCTGTCATGCCCAGTGGGTCAAGTGGCAATTTTATCAAAATCACTTGTCAGCAGAATGCCACAGCAAAGATTTCTCCACTTCAAACATACGTATACCGTACAAGTATGTGTATATGAGAGTGTTTTGGTGCACAAGAAGGCTATGCAACTTGACTTAAAAACGTTGCACAATACAAAAGACAAAGTCATGTTTCAGCTGACTTTTCTTGTTGCTGCAGTAAGCACTTGTGTTTATATGTATGTTAAACTACCTGCACACCAACAAATATAAGTTGATATTTCTGACAAAGTTGCACGTTTTGCGGTGAGTTGACAAGTCGTTTGTGTCGGTGGATAAATAAATGCTGGTAAGTAGTCATGAACGAACTATTTATATGCTATTTGAGTTTTTCATTTTGTTTGTTACCAGCCTTTGAGTAGTTAAGTCCAAAGGAATATGCCAAGTTTAAAATTGAATGCGGAAAACGTTTCGAGAATTGTAGAATGTTTTGAATATTGAATGAATATTTTTTTTCACTATATTTAACTATTAAATATATGGACTAAGTTGTTTTTGGTTTAGTTAGTTTCATTAGTAATATATTCTAGTTAACAAATGAGCCAAAAAATCTAAATTTAATGGTTTTGGTAGAGGTAAATTCTCAGATACCTTCACTAACCTTATGCAAACATGATTAAACGACATATATAAATCAATGGACCGTCTCGCGGACTAAATTTAAATGCTAACAACGGGAGAGAAAGTAAGCTAATTAGAACTAATTTTAAAAAAGACCATACTTAACCATACTTAGATAGTAGGATAAAAAAAGCACCTACAACACTTGGTTCCTGTAAAACAGGGGTGGGGCCAAAATGGTGCCTAAGGCCTTGGGTAACTATTAGCCCTACGTAGCAGTACTTGTATATGACATACGGTATATTGGTATGGTGGCCAATAACGTAAAAGAAATACGCGACAATGGCGATGGAAATCATACAAAGGCAGCTGTTATATGAAACAGTGGCCCAGTGGCCCTTTAAAAACAACGCCAAGTGATGCACTAAACGTTATTTTACATTTATTGCTCACAGACTTGTGCTGTAAGCAACTAGCAGGGAGTCAGCTCTTATGGGAATCTTCCCTATTAGTCATCTGTAATAAGGGGCATGCTAAGATACTTAGTAACTTCCTGTTTTTACCCAATACCACGGATTTCGGAATCCTATAGAATTAAACTTAAACTTGGTCCACAATATTGCCCTTCCTGCCAGAGAAAGTGAGAAAGGGGTAAGGTGGATAGTGTCTTTTCAAAATTAGATACCAGAATTGCTTTCCTTCTGCCAGACCACTGCAGAGTCTTCCAAAGAGTGTACTCGAAACAAGAAATATATTTTTGGTATATATTCAGAAAGCCAATTGGCTTAGAAATCACTAATATAGAGTTATATTGAGGTTAAAAGAAGATCCGGACTGTTTACATATTTAAATACAATTTTATTAATATAGCTCGCATACTGGCCGACATGTTCAGCCTCAAATCTGCCAGAATAACGAAAATCATTATATGTACCATACGGGAGCTGGAGTAATTCCTATACTCATTTCACACATTTTTGGCACTAAACTGTGGTATATCTAATATTACGTACGTCAATATATTATATAAACTTAATTTTGATCAATATCTACGGTATAAAGCAATCGAAAAGTTTTTATATTAGATACGTGGCAGTAGGGGGGATTATTGACCCGAAGGAAGGGCTAAGATCTGGTGTAACCGAACATTTCATACTCTTGCAACTTGCTAAGATGAAATCTGGTAAAATACCTTCAGGTGTTAGCAAAACTTCATATTAAAAAATATTGCGAAAAAATTCAGCATTCATTATTCGAAAAAAGAATTCCGATCAAATTTTATATTTTTTTAAATTATATTGGAAGTCATAGACTCAATTAGTTTAATAACTATATTTTACTTCCAGTCAGCGAATATAATATTAAAGTCATCCTCAAGTGAGATATATCTGACAAAAACTTCACCGAAGAGGCTAATATTAATATATTAAGTTGATGTGCAAACCATTCAACCAGAAGATCACAATTGATGATATTGTGAATATGAGATTAAGATCATGGTCGAGATCAACTCCAATCATATTCAGCGGTTTGCTATAATAACGGAAATTATTATATGTAGTATATTTTCGGCATTAAACTAATGTATATCCAATATTTTATTTAGCTAATTTTGTCAAGATATCTTACATATTAACCATGTGAAAATCTTTTTTTAGGTATATAGGAGATTGGAACGATTTTATCTATTTTTGGTATTACTACCTATTATTAATAGAAACAGATGACCTCTGAGTTTCGTTAACGTACCTCTCATACCGCCAACAATATATTAGGAGTAATGGACGTTTAAAAATCCTGATATTAATTTAATGAGACTAGTGCAAGTTTTCACCCACTTTTTTTCTATTTCAGGCACAAAAGTTCATCGTTATTTAAAAAACATGCACACTTAATTTAATTAAAATAACTCACGTATTTACCATTTAGGGCGTAAAGTCTATTAGGTATATGGGGGTGGGTAATATTGACTCGATTCAACTAAATTTTGGTATACTAACATACTATTATGAGGAAAGAATTCTCTCCAAATTTCAACCGATATTTTCGGTAGAAAGTCAGCCATAGGCTCTGGGGTCCACATTTCCTGTATCTAGGGACTTGAATAGTTATGTTCCGACTTTGACACATTTTAGACCTGAGATGGCATACCATTAAGGCGATATTCGTGCAAAATTTCATCCCGATATAGTAATTGGTGCGTTATTGGTGCATATATCAGATAGAATTTCAAGTTGTGTTATATGTGAGATAGACGTGGTTGTCGTCCAATTACGCTCATTTTCACATTGTAACATGGGAATATCAAAGTAGTCTTAACATAGCTACCAAATTTGGCTGAATTTGGTGGAGCAGGTACGGAGGTATGTAATTTCACTTAAATGTGGGCGGTGTCACGCCCATAGTTCAATTTTCACACCTGCTCCCATAAAGCCCTTTAGTGCCATACTGGATGAAAAATTCAATGTATATGAGGCATTTAGTTATTAATTTATTGTACTTTAAGTAGTTTTTAACAAAACCATTATATGTGAAGTAACCGTGGTTTCCATCAGTTTTTACATATTTTCATGCTGGCGCTAAAGATATTCGAAATTATTTGCAAATATGGGTGATATAGCTTGAATGGTTTGAGAGATATATACATTAAGCCTATAAGGGGCGGGACCGCTTATAAAAAATTTTAAAATCACAGGTGTCCCTTGTTATTACTTTTATTATTTTATTATTTTTATATCTTAATTTGCGACAATTCATAGGTTTTCGATAAGGGCCTTTTTTTGGGCGTTGTAGTAGTTCGATTACGCCCATCTCCGAAGCCGTGTACCAAGTTTTATTATCGATATCTCAATTTTTACTCAAGTTACAGCTGGCACAGACAATCGGACGGACAGACAGTCACTCGGAGTACAAGTCGTCTTGTTATCCTGATCATTTATATACCATATATATAACCCTATATCTAAATATATATATAATATAGTTTTAGATGATACAAACAACCGTTGGTTAAAAATTACTATTATACCCTGAAGCAACATGTAGCAAGAGACATATTTAAATTTCACTAAGATAATTATCTTATTGACCAATTATATGCGGAAAGTCAATAGGATGTTGGAAAATCGTTATATTGAGTATATGGGTGCTACGCGTAGTATTCACCCTATTTTGTGTGGTTTGGAGACAGTGGCACATTATTATTGGAAAAATATTTTCCCTTTCCAATAGCACATCTCACAGATTGACTGATATTATCGGTAAAAAGTTTGCCATAGGCACTGTGATTCAGATGTTCGGTAATTGGGGGCTTGCAAAGTTATAGTTTGATTACGACAACTTTTAGACAAGGGATGGCATACATTAAATGTAAATGGAATTTCAAATTTTGATATATGTGATATATACATGGGTGTAGTCCGACTTAGCCTATTTTTACGCGGTAAAATGAAGATGGCATGGATGGATAAGATATAGGATAGGCGAAAAACTTTTATAAGAATTTAAATTTTTTCAGGACAACAATTTTCAAGCAATTCACTTAATGATTAATCACTGATCTTAGAATACACGTTGGCTCGTTCGAAATAAATTATCTTTAGGTACAACGCAGCGTATGTGTAATCACACTAGAATGCCGAAATATTCACATATGGTCTAAACAATTTATTTAAATAATTGAAACAATACCGTTGAAAATATTTCTTTACCAATAACTTAATAAAAGCTTTGAAATAAAAGTAACTCACATAACCTCAAAATCCATAATCGACAAATTCCAAATTGAGTTTTAAGTTAATAAATAATGTCAGTCGAGTTATGAACAGACATAAAATGTTGCCAGTAGACAAGTGCGGATTTGCAAATGAATTTTCATTAACCCACAAAAGAATTACCAAAACAACTGCTACTAAACTTTGGTGCGCCAATAATAACAACAAAAGTATGTGACACAATATCGCATGTTACTTCTGAACAAGCATTCAAGACTCCAAGGAACACAATCTGAGCGTCCAACAATGCTTAAACAGGCGTCTTTATATACATATTTACGCAGATGTTGTGTCTGCAACAAATAATGTTTTTGTTTTATTTATTCTTCGTGCGTATTATGCCCCGCGGTATAATAATCATAAAAAATCGCTTTCATAAAAGCCAAAGTGTATGCGCTTGTGGGCGTAAGTATTTGCACAGGCACAAGCTGGAATATGCAAATATGTTTGTATGTACTTATATACACATGGTATATAGAAGATTTATGGCATCCGCTAATATGTATATTCGTACGTTTGTATGTCTGCAAGGCCGCATAAGTGTTGCTCATTTGCTTTTGCCAAACATAATTTATGATCATATGTGTCGTTGGTTTTGGTAAGTGAAAATTGTTCGGCTCGTTTTCGTCATTAACATATTTTTATAAGCAAAAGTTATGTAGTCAATGTCAAATTCATTGGCATCTTCATATGGGTACATATTTATAAATGCAACAGTTGATCGAAAAGTTGCTGCTCGAGAATTTAAATTGTATTATATTTATGCTTTAAGGTGTAAATAAGTGGTAGAATTGAGTTTTTCTTCGAAAGAACTTGTTTAAAATGAAAGAATAGTTTACCTTGCGCGTAAATGTATTAATATTTTTGAGTTTTAGAAAGCATTTGTATATAAAATTCGAAATAAGTATGCACTATATGGCGTATACGTAATCTTGCTCCAGAAGAAAATCACTTTCATTCAAATATTGGTTATTTCTCTTTCGTCGTACGACTTATTACCATTTTAACATCACAGTAATGATCCACAGAACTGTTTAACCGGATAATGAAAGGAGAGGCTTGCAAGAATCGAAAGGCGAACCTATGTAAATTTAATTTCTGAAAAAAATTGTTGCAGATTATCGAAAAGCGATTCAACGATACAACTTTCAAGCGCAACTAAATGCGTGTGCAAATGAAATCAATACACATTTTTTTCCTTGATTGGTATAACATTTTTTTATTTTCATGTGAACTTTGAGCTCCACATATCAATTAGTGTGTGTTTGGCAGTTGTTTGATTATGACACGAAAGGTTTGTATGGAGATTTTTATCCTGGGAAAACAAATTAAAAAACGAGTTTGCTTGAAATTTTGTAGAATCACGGCTACGGAATCATTGCAAATGTCCATCCACTTCTGTCAGTGATGACAATACCAAAAAAGTTAAAGAAACAGTGCAGAAACCTCAGAGAGATAATAGAGTATCTCGATATCTCTAATATTGTACAGTAGATTCACTCAATAAATTTTGGGTAGTGTTTTGAGTATGAAGAGTGTCAAGACAAGAGTCAGAACCAAAAGACCTGAATCTTTTGCAAAAACGATGGCGAGTAGAGAAGTCGCAAAAGAGATGCTTGACAACGTGGCTGAAAACCATACATTTATTAAATGCTTCATTACTGGCGAGAAGACATGGGTTTATGAATATGAAGTCGAAACTGTCAAACAATTTAGGGAATGGCCGAAGCCGATAAAACTGAAAGGCGCTGATTTCCATCCCAGATGGGGCTTACAACAAGTGTATGAAAAATTTAATAAAATGTTGATTTGTATTAGAAGCCTATTTTTAAAACGATAAAAGGGCAGTCTGGGTCAAATTTTATCATATAGTATACCTACCGTAATAAGAGTCACTAGATTATTAATAACAATATGGGGTTTAGAATTTAGGTTTAGTTTTATATCTATCAATTATCTAGTGCTATATTGTGTTCAACACTAAGCTGCAAAATGATTACTCTCGTGGCAGTTTTAACCTTACATTTATTTCAAAAGCCCATAGACACATGCATAAGTACCTGCAAGCATAAATCAACTCACGTCTATTTATCGGTGTCAAATGTCAATATTTATCGTACATAATTTCAACGGTTGAGTTTGCCAACTAAATCAAACATGAACTCATATTGGCAAGTAAACACAATTGTACGCACACACACATACACATACAAACAATGTTTATCCACACGTGATTTTCATTACACCTCAGCAAAATATTGCGGCCACAATCAGTCGAATGCTGTGGAATGCGCCTGCCATATCGCATACATCCGGCTGTGGTAGGCAGTCAAACGGCAGCTGATAATCGGCAGTAATCTGCCTGTTTAAGCAAAGCATCTGCTGCCGCAAAATCACTGGCATTAAATCCTGCCAACTCAACTATTTACCAGCTAGACTCAAGTCAACGCAAATGTTTGTTTGAGTGGTTATTTATTATTGGTAGAAGAGGTGTTTGATCTTAGCAACACAAGGTTGCCAATGCGTTTAATTTGTTTTACTTGTTTCAATTGGTGCAATATCTAAATGAGCACCTCTTTAAGTCGTTACATCGAGTATGAGACATTTATATATCTGTTCTTCTAGGTCGTGAGTACTTTCAGTATTACCCAAAAGATCTTATTGTCGACAACAACATTAGCGGATTTAGAGCGCAAATATTCTGGTCGACACAGATTCTGTGCCTTCTTTACCGAACTCCGTAAATCCATGTTTCGTCACGTCATAAACCAACTGTCAACAGTTTTTTTAAAACCATCTTACCATCATCTACTTTATTTCTAAAAATGATTACCCCACCAGAGCTCACCTTATAGCATAATCGAGCCTGAATCCCCTTGCTTGAAAGCAATAAAATATACAATGCAATAACTCATTATTTAATGACAAAAGTCAAAAAAGTCAGGTGGCAACTTTAAAACAACATTAAAATAATAGTATTGTAGAGCGTGAGCATCAATATGTACTTTTTGAAAAATATGAAAACAAATAAGCAAAAGCGTTGAGGCAAAGATTATTTGATTTACCGCTGCTGTGGTTTCGGCTGCTTTGCATATTTTATTGTTATTTTTTCGAGCTTTCCTTATGTTTTTTTTTTTACACAGAGCGTGGATATTTATGAGCAGCTATGCTAGTATTCACCTGTCACACGTTCAAGGATTCATCGACCGTTTATCGCCACTTCTTTGCTTGTAGCCCGCGCAAATAATTTCGTGTTTATTCTACAGGAATGTTTAATAAACAAACTTCATTAAAAATGTCGTCCACAATTTGGAGTTATTTACTCTGTTTTATACGTGTACATATATGTATGTAGTACGGTTATATGTAAGAGCATATTTATTGCCTTTGAAGCAACTACAAGTACACATATACCTACATACACACTTTTCCATGTGTTGGTGTCGCAGAACTTTTTTATGCGGTTTCATACGTGATGTCGCTTATTCTTTTTCACTTCTGGCTACACTTTTATGCTCACATTTCTCGTATTTTTACACACCAACTCTCTGGAAACGAGAAATTGCTGTTTCGACACGTGAGTATACTTATGGTATATTATACTAGGTTTAACACTTGCTTGCACATAATATTACACTTAAGCTTTTAAACGAACAGTTTTAACACGAGAATATTTAAGTTTGGATCCCAAATTGCTTTTTTTCCTGTCCGATAATACAGCCAATTCCAAAATTATTATATAAAAATCTATTAAATTTATTTTTAAAAAATATATTGGAGTCTAGGAAATATGCTAGACGATTTCACTAATTTTTGTATGAAATATACTTACAATATTAAATTAACGAGAGGTACAGATTTAGAGACATTTACATATTGTATATATATATATAATTGGTTTTTTTCAGATACCACATGAATAGCAATTTTTGATATATAATATTAAGAAAAAGCGCGATTTTTTACGAATTTTTGTTGGGGAGACATTTTATTCAAAAACTAATTAAAACAAGAAAAAACGTTAACTTCGGTTGCACCGAAGCTATAATACCCTCCACAGATACAAAGGTTCCTTACATATACTTGATTCAGATCTAATTTCGTGAATCGGCAATAAAAAATATAATTTTTTTCCATGCAGGCACTTTACTTCGATCGTTCAGTTTATATGATAGCTGTATGATATAGCAATCCGATCTAAACAATTTTTTCGGAGATTATATTCTTGCCAAATTTCGTCAAGATACCTCGTCAAATGAAAAAGTTTTTCATACAAGCACTTGATTCCGATCGTTCAGTCTGTAAAGCAGCTATATGCTATAGCCATCCGATCTATACAATTTCTTTGGAGATTCTATTGTTGCCTTAAATAATAATCCATGCCAAATTTCGGAAAGATACCTCCTCAAATGAAAGAGTTTTCCATACAAGCACTTGATTCCTAACGTTCAGTTTGTGTGGCATCTATATGCTATAGTAGTCCGATAACGGTGGTTCCCACAGATGAGCAACTTTTTGGGAAGAAAAGGAAGTTTACAAAATTTCAGATCGATATCTCAAAAACTCAGAGACTAGTTTTCGTATATATACATATAAATATATTTTATAAGGTCTCCGTTGTTTCCTTCTGGGTGTTACAAACTTCGCTGCAAAGTTAATATACCCTGTTCAGGGTATAAATACGCACAAAACCGCATAACATAGTGTAAAAGACGCATTTTTTTTGACGTATGTAATATGTAATTGTTGGAGATTTTTAATGATTTTCACTTAAATAATTCTTTGAAAGAAATGATATTGTAAATCAGCAATTCATTGCTTAGCCGTCATTGTTTTGATTTATTTATGTTTGCTGTCGTAACAGAAATGACTAACAGGATTTATATTATATATGCACATTAATAATAATATTATTAATACATAAAGTTTACACATATATACTTGTACGCATTGCTAAAATTTACTTAATTAAAATACTTTTTCCCGTTTTGTATACAAGCAGTTCTATGTATGCCTGGTATATAACCACAACAACCATTTTGCCCAACGACGCTCGCATGTGTAAACAAATGCTTGCAAGTTGTCACGTTTCATTGTTGCGCCGGACGTTGAACCCGATCGACGAAGTCATAAATCTCTCTTGGCAATTGGTTTCAAATTTATATTATCCACACACGAACATACTAGTAACTGGGCAAGCATGCGCGTGCTCGTATTTGCTGAAAGAGTTATGGCAGTGCAAGTTAGCAGCCATTTTGATTGACATGCCGTTGATGTGATTGGCATGGTTTCATTTAAAATTGGAATTTAATTGGATATGTGATTGGATTAAGCGCCTGAAATAAATCAGTTTCGGTTGCAGGCTTTTAGTTTGCTTTAATGCTTATGGAGGATTTTAATTATGATTAGAATGTGATGAAGTAAATGAAAATGCAACTTGCTTGACCGCAATGTGTCTGAAAATACAAAAGAGACCCAAAGAATCAGGAAGCCAAAATAAATATAGTTTATTCACAAGCCTTTTTTGCAGTAGGGGTTATTATGAGTACAGATTTCTAAATTTCTACAGCTGTCATAAATATATACAAATATTGAGAACTAAGCTTTTCGTTTCACTTTTCAATGCAGCAACAAAGTTTGCGAGGTGAATTCGATGCAAGATAACATGAGGAATGCTTCACTAAAATGGTATAATACTTTTTTCAATATTACCAAGTTTTATTTTATAGATTTTTAATCACTTTACCTATTATGAATGCTTAATAACAAATTATTGCCGAAAATTAAAATTTAAAACTTTTTTTGTTGATGTTAAAAACTAAAAGTTATTTGGCGCTGAGGGAATCTACCGAGGAAAGAAGCGCAACAAACCACAACATGTGTCAAAGAATATGTTGGCACATCGCAAGTGCTTCTAATCTGTTTGAACACGAGGAGCAGTTTGCTCGGTTCGCTCGGTAATTGTGCAAGACAACGGTGCAATCTCCAAAGAAATTGTTCAGATCGGACCACAGGTGTTTTTTTTAGTCATGTGGTTTTCAAGAACAAATAAAACGTATATAATTTAATGTTATGGCCAAGAATTTAGCTTTATTATAAAGATAAGGGATTGCCATTATGTTTTCAAGATGATTTCGGGCAAGTGACCGAAAGTTACCGCCGCGGTTGGCTCGAATAAATTCCAGCCGAGAGGCCCATTTTTTATTTATTGTGTTTTGAGCAATTGGGGCGTATGTCAGCAATAACGCACCGAATATTCTCTTCCATGGCGTTAATCGTCTCAGGCTTGTCTGCGTAGGCAAGCCACTACACATAAACGCACAAAAAATATTCCTGCGGGGTTACATCGCATGATCTTGGAGCCCACGACACAGGCCCACGGCGACGTTGGCTGTATGCCATGTCTCGCCGTCATTAATCATTACTCTATAGCGTTCCCTATTGAGGTGACCAATGCTTCCCTCTCCTAATGGTTTGTGGATTATCATGCGACAATTTTGTTTATTAACGTACCTGCTCAAACAAAAGTGAACTTCATCGCTAAACACACTTTTTTGTGAAAATCCAAATCTCGCTTTGGGCTCATTCATTGAACGTGCGCCGCGCTTGATAGTCGTTCGACTTCAATTCTTGCACAAGTTGGATTTTTTAACCCCCCAAATCAAAATCCTTCCCCAAAATCTTCAATCAAATTGATGAGCACAGCTCGAAAGTTGCGCGCGATAGTGGATGGACTCCTTGGGGTTTTTAGCGATACTCTGATCCACAGATGCAATAGCGTCTTCGGTACGCACTGTACAGGGTCTCTGAGGATACCCACTAGAGTAAACGCGCGGCGAAACTTGAGTATAAAAAAACAAAATTGAGTATAAATCAAGTATCAACTGACTATATATTTGAGAAAATTCTTGGAAACTTTAAACTAGAATCGGCAAATAGTTTTGAAGGTATTAGCGTATTTGTAAGAATTTTTTTAACTTCGTGTAAATCGAAAAGCTGTTTTCAGATTATGAACACAAAATTTCTCCGAAACAGATGAATCGATTTACTTAAAATTTTCACATGACCTTCTTAGATTCATATATTTGTCTGGTAGTGATAGAGGTTTTTGATTATAATTTCGATTTTAAGCCAACTTGTATACACAAATATCGAAGTTTTTGGGAAGACGCAATTTTGTCAAAAAACCAAAATTTTGAGTAGTCATTTGATTATTTCCTGTATTCATCAGTAATAATAATAAAATTTGTTTATTTTGGATTTGAGATAACCTTAAGCCGAAAAATCTTCCTTCCCGTTTAACGATTGAACTTTGTTTAGATCCTGCTGGAGATTGGATACGGCATCAGGGGAATTTAAACATTCAAAATGAATAATAATCTATGAATGTACATGAAATTAAATTAAATGTCTCATTAAAAAAATCACAAAAAACATGTTTTCTTAATACTGGCATTTAATATTGGGCTTCTTGTTTTAATTAAAACCTAAAAATCTAAAAAAAAAACAGTATAGTGATATTATTAATTATTATTATTTACAACTGAAATAAGAAGAATTGAAGTTCATCACCCTTCTCTAAATAACTCCACAAAAATACAAGTGACCAACTTTCCGTTCCAACATTCAATTTCCTGTCTCTTCCATAATCTTGCACGCGATCTAAAAGCGCAAATGTCTTTCCTTGAAGTCGCTTCCTCCTTTAAGCAATGCTCTTGTGGCAAATAATTTTTTTTTTTGTTTTAAATACTAAAATTGTTGCAAGCGCAGCAGAACAAGCCAAATGCTGCTACAACAACTTTCTTGCGCTTCTTAGTTACTTTACTTTCTCAGCTAAGTCGCTTTTGCAAAATCACCACTTCATTTTGCCACAGTTGGTTGCATTTTGTGCGTTTACAAACGCTGCACATTTCACATGCACCAACGTACCACAGCGAAAAGAATTAAGAAGGTAAGAATATTACATGCTTACAAGAAGAAACATATATATTTATATACATTTGTTAATACCTAAATACGTAAGTGCATATGTATTAAGACGTGTGTATAAGTACAATGCAACGAGGTGTGAATTACCTTGCCCCGAGTGTTGCATGAATTGCATCCAATTTACATAATTACCATAGCCTTCCTTTGCAGGCATCCAACGCGTACAAATTGCCAGGTCTTAGCCAGCGCTATGCTGTCGTGAACCTTATTACTTACTTCGGTTGCACCTACTACTACTACTACTTTACCTACATATACTTGTAAAGCTCAGCTACAGGTTGTAGTGGTTTTAATTAAAACTTGTAACTTGCACAGAACTTGAGCCTCTTATATGCGTGCCTGTATTCACATTTACATACAACCCCATAAACTATTTCGGTTAAGAGAGAAAGACTTGAACTTTCTTTAAGGCAACACATTTACTTATAGAATGTACACCCTGTAGTTCGTCGCACAGTTTCTGGACGATGTTGATACTACTCTTCTAAAAAAACGACCAACGCCTTTGACAAAAGTAAGAGTCAATTCAGACACAACTTTTTAATTACCTTAATTATGTAATGCTACTTTTTCCGGTATTTCACATGGACTCAAATTGTATTTAAATACTAAGTCTATAACTATATTCATGTGTTTTGCTAAGGTAACCTGATTATTATTGCATTGTTTCAATATTCCGCACATGCGTAGCTTTCCACTGTTTGAAGCATAAACAACAATATTTTTTTCTCCCAAATCGTATTTTGGTGGAAGTTAATAGGGAACATACTTTAGCTGACCAAAAGGGGTTTCCGAAATTTAAAAGTGGTGATTTTTGGAGATAAGGAACTTAACGAAGATTGTTGCCAACAACAAAAAGAGCTCGCAGCTCACTCAAGCATCCATTTCAAAACGTTGAAAAGCAGCCGGATACACTCAAAGGCAAGGAAATTGGATCCCGTATGATTTGAAACCAAGAGACGTTGAATGACGATTTTGCATGTCAAAATAATGCTTGAAAGCCACGAAGAAGTGTTTTTGCATCGTATTGTGATCCGTAGATTCAATACGACAATACCAAACGCCCAGAATTTGCGACTAGACAATAATTTTCCATTATGACAACGCTCGGCCTCATGTTGCAAGACCAGTTAAAATGTGTTTGAGCAAGTAAGGAAGATCTAAGTTCGAATGTAACCGAACATTTTTTATTCTCGCGACAACACCATTTATTATAGAATTTCAATTATATATCTTACATGTTGACCGATATTTTTGGTAAAAAGTCAACTATAAGCACTGGCGATTTAGACAATTTTTGGTCACAAGGTAGCATGCTTTAAACGCAATATTGACGAAAAGTTTTACTCCGATACAGTCATTTTTGCTTGATTTTCATAGTGGAAAGTAAAATAATCAGATAGAATTATGTTGTATGGGAAGTAGGCGTGTTTGTAATCCGAATTTTACCCATTTTCGCACAATAACATAAATATATAAAAAGAATGTTATGTACCGAATTTAGTTAAAATCGGCTAAGCAGATCTCAAGATATCGGTTTTCCCCTAAAAGTGGGCGGTGCCACGTTCACTGTCTTATTTTGAACGCGCTTCCTATTAAGTCATCTCATACCATCCCAGAGATAAAATTTAATGTCTCTGGCGTGTTTAGTGCTTATTTAAGTAGTTTTTAACAGTACCGTTATATGGGGAGTAGGCGGGGTTGTCACCCGATTTCACCCATTTTCATACTGCCGACAGAGGTGCGAAAAACATTTGCTGTCAGTGAATTTTGTTATTATAGCTTTAGCGTCTTAGTTACATCTTGCACGGACGGACGGACGGATTTCAACTCGCCCCTTCATCCTGATTATTTATGTATATATATCCCTATATCTTACTCGATTAGTTTTAGGTAGTACACACTACCGTTCGGTGACCAAAGCTTTTATGATCTGTAGCAACATATTGCGAGAGAATCACAAGAGAAAACGTTAACTTCGGTTGCACCGAAGCTATAATACCCTTCACAGATACAAAGGTTCCTTGCAATAACTTGATTCCGACCTAATTTCATGAAGATACCTCATCAAAAAAAACAGTTTTCCATGCAAACACTTTACTCTGATCGTGCAGTTTATGTGGCAGCTATAGTGATCCGAATTTCTTCAGAGATTACATTTTTGCTTTAGGAAATAGCTCATGCCAAATTTCGTCAAGATATTACGTCAAATTAAAAAGTTTCCCATACAAGCACTTGATTCCGATTGCTCAGTTTGTATGGCAGATATATGCTATAGTGGTCCGATATCGGCTGTTCCGATAAATGAGTAGATTCTTAGTGAGAAAAGAACAGGTGCAAAATTTCAGATCCATAGCTTAAAAATTGAGGGACTAGTTTGCGTATATACAGACAGACGGACATGGCTAAATGAACTTAGCTCATCATGCTGATCATTTATGTATATATTTTATAGGGTCTCTGACGTTTTCTTCTGGGTGTTACAAACTTCGTAGCGAACTTAATATACCGTGTTCAGGGTATAAAAACGGCAACTGAGAAGTTTTGCCTCACCCCCTCTATACCCCAGACTTTGCCCCTTTTGATTTTGGAAAAAAATAATAATTTCCCAAGTTCAGACTATCCATTATAGTCCAAAACCGGTTTTTATTCCTTCCAGAAGATTTTCTTTATATAACATTTAATATGAGCTCCCTTAAAAGCTAATTCTTTGTTTGCAATATCGCCATCACAGCAATTATTTATTACCAATCGCTCTAAGACTACGGTTGGAAGCAACTTATCTGTTCGCTTCGTTTTCTTGTCTAATGTCAAGAGCAAATCATAGAAGAGCTACTAATATATTAAAATACGGGTTTTAGATCATTATCTAGGCGTTCCTTTTGTTAAGAAAGCTCTTTGCGTTAAACTATACCATAAACTGGGACGAATCCTACTAGTTTCAAACTAGTTCATATACGGGCCAACTACATCAATTTGCCACTGTTGGATTTTGTTAAATATTTACAATGGCAAATTGGAACAAATTATGCAAAAATTATTTGAATAGTTTTAAAATAATTCCATTAATAGCCATAAATGACATTACACCCAATTACATAAGTTTGCAAAGTGGATGTCACTAGCAGTGCTGTTAGTGCATTACGGCTTTCAGATAATTGTTTTTATTTTAATGAATGAAATGGGTAAAACAATTTGCTATAATTACAACTATTTACTATAATACTTACCCACAACGCTATCCATGACTGTTATCCATAACGTATCTGCGTTATCCCGCTTGCGCTTGTTCTTTTCACCAAGCAAGCGTCACCAGTCTCGAAGTAAACGACTTACTATGGGAATGTTTTCATTTCTCATTTAATTTTCACAGGTTTTTACTACATAATTGCGAACTAAGCTTTAGACCTGCCATGAAGAACTCTCTGAAATAAAATAAGACAATGAATAATTTAAGATCTTGTTAAATTCAAAAAGTATGATATGAAAAAAGTTAAGTTTTTGTAAACGAATTATTTTTCGAAACGATAAGTTACAACGAATATATATTATGTACGAAAGGGTCAAAGAAACTAAGAAAATCGTCTACTAAATCGATCACCTCACAATCCAATAGCCATCATTTAAACGGCTTCATTTAGCTGACGAGGTTCGATGGTATGATATAATATTAAAGAATATAGCCAATCACTTTTCAGAAGTTACGAGAGCAAATACCTCACAATGAAGAATAAATTCCTCTGTTTAACTGTGTCAAGATATGGTATTCCCTCCAAACATAAAATTATTGGGCCAATAACTAATAAAACAAAAACTGCGTTGTCACACGTTGTGTTTAATACATAAATTCACATCACCTTCAAAGTATGTTCCTTAGTCAATACAAAGTTCAAAGCTTCAACGTCATATTCATAAACCTGCGTCACGTTATCAGTAATGATGCGTTTGATGAATGTAGAGTCCTCAGCTATATTGTCAAGCATCTCTTTTGAAACACCTCTCGACGTTGAGCGTCGTTTTTGTAAAAGATTCAGGGCTTTTAGTACGAGTTTAGTATTGACACGCTTTATACCCAAAATATTAATATAAGTATGACGATTTTCAAGCACTGCTTCTTTGATTTTATTATTTATGATATTATCGTCGTTAACAGAGGTGGTGACGACTCGCATGAAGAAGGTTTTCGATGACTTCTGAACGATCTTATAAAAAGTTCATACGACAAACTCAATATTTAAGAGAAAAGCGAAGGAGCAAGGAGAGGAGATCTTTAAGACATATACCGATTTTGCCGAGTTTCACGCCCGATTTGAGGTGCGCCAATTGATAGGTTATCTCAAACATATCTGTTTTAAACATATCCTTGGCGTTGATGTTTTGGAATCCATCAAAAATTCACTCAGGCTTCGACATTATGCGACAAGTGTCAATTGTATATTTTGAAATTTTGTCGCATTCGTATCAGGACCCAGTCGAACTCACAGCCTATTCAACTTGGTTAATGGTATATTGTACCAGTATAGTTTTTATACTGCTTTGTTTCCTATTCTATTAACGAGTATAGTTTTTATACTGCTTTGTTTCCTATTCAATTGACTGCAGCATTATTATTGCATTTTTCTATTTTCGAGTGCAATGAGGAAACAGTATTGTTTAGAAATCCCTCGCACAACTTTAGCCACACTCCGGTGCCATTTATTGAATTCTCTTGTCACTACGCGAGTAGAATTGCAAATTAGCCAACAGCATTGAATAGAAATGCATTAACCGCTAAATATACGTGTTTTATGGTACTCACTGACCAGCTTAAATATGCGAATTTACTACAAGCACGTACACGCCTTTTCTATTATAATCCATGAAATTGTTTTTGGAAATTAACATACGTGTATTATTTCTTACTATAATATCAATACTATATATAAGTAAATTTATATAAAAGAGCTAAGCAAATAAATATATATGGGTCATTCCATCCAAAATTTTCATTCAAAATTCTTTTCGTAGAAAACATTTTTTTTTTGTGTTCTTTGAAGCAATATGGAAAATTTTGGAGTTATGAATTTTAAAAATTTCAACTTTTGAAAAAAGTACCTTTAAACATTTGCGTATGCGAAGAAAAGTATTTCATTATCAAAATAACTAGCCGACAGATTCTTTACGATTTCTTCTATGCTTTTCCACTGAGAAATACGTTGATCAGAAAAATATTATAAAAATATATACATTTTTAAAAGAAACTAAACTGATTGTTCGATTCATTCATCTCCAGGTAAATGACGAATCGAAGACAACATATATTAAGTGTTATTGATGTATTTGTAAAAACCAATAATAATTAATATAAATGCCACTGAACTACTCAGCTTTCACACGTAATCATAAGGTAAATCATGTTCATTACGGCATTATGCTAATTAACTTCAAGCAACGAACAACCGTAAAAACAAAAACAACTGACAGCGACACTGTTATTCATAAATATGTTCGCGTTAAACGAAAATAACCGCCGACAGCTATTTCTTAATATAGCGGAAAATTACAAATTTATACTTTGTGCGATTGGGCGGAAAATTAAGGAGACAACAACAAATCAAAGACAAGGCTTTAGCAGTTACCACATCAAGAACGTCACATGGTACGGTGTTTTTCCGTCTTTCATCGTCTTGCTTGTTCGTAACCTTGAAGTGCAGGATATAAATAGATATGAAACAAGAGCGGTTAAGTTCGAATGTAACCGAACATTTTATACTCTTTCAACTTGCAAGAATCACATGCCTTCAGCTGCTGGTAAAGCTTGATATTAAAAATATTGCGAAAGAATTAAGCATTCATTATTTACAGAAGTCGCAGTAATTAAACTTTTTGTTTAAAATCGCCGCCATTTTGTAAATTTTTGATGCTTTTTTTTCGATCGTATGCTATTTTACGGACAATATTCTCTAGTCAATATTTTTTAGGCTTCAGCCACGTTTAAGGCCAGAATCACTGCAGCAGTGGAGGACCTATTTTTTAGCGCCGTCGGAGATCGTGAGTATCACAAAAATATTTAATTTTTTGCTTTGACAATTTAACTGTGTATTCCTAATATAGGTATATATATTATACCTTTAAAGTTTTAAAACAATTGATGCAGCAGTTTTTTTCACATCCAAAAGTTTCCCTTCTTTTAGACTACCAAAGTAGGTGTGCCCTTTAATACCAATAATTGGTTCTACAAGTATTTGCAGACAAATTTATAGTTCTCATCGATTTGCCAATTCACTGCTGACTATCTTTGCACGCTGCTTTTTCGTCAAAAAATTATATGAAAAAGGAACAACAAATTTATCGAGTTCGTACAAAATAGTATGCGGATACCTCATTAGATTGGTATAGCCGCTATTTTAAATGCTACCAAGTTTTGCAGAAGAAGAAATTAAAATTAAATTTTTTATCCTTTTGACTTATATTGAACATCATTAATTAATTTAGACTTATTTTTATTTCTATATTTAAGATCACGTCTGCTAAAATTATACTACTGTACAGGTTGGTTGAAAGGTTCTTTCCTCGAAATGAAAAAATACTGTTTTTGGTACGAAATATATTTTTCTATTCAAAATAACCTCCCTTAACTTCAATACACTTATTGCAATAATCCTTCAATAATTTTATGCCATCCCTAT
This sequence comes from Bactrocera oleae, assembly GCF_042242935.1. Taxonomy (NCBI): domain Eukaryota; kingdom Metazoa; phylum Arthropoda; class Insecta; order Diptera; family Tephritidae; genus Bactrocera; species Bactrocera oleae. Next base: position 38,674,862 of record NC_091539.1, on the reverse strand, counting down.
AATGACTTTCCGGAAACTCTGCAAAATACCCGTCTACGGCTGCAGTAGCTTCCTTATTCGATGAAAAACGCTTTCCACGGAGATGAGGACTCCTTTTACACCTCTAACAATTCTTCATACATTTTCTTTGCTTTTAAATCTTTCAAAACAAACAATCTAATCACTGCGCGATATTCAATTTTTTCACAAACGTACAGACAGACAGTCATTCGGATTTCAACTCCTCTCGTCATCCTGATCATTTCTGTATATATAACCCTTTATCTAACTCAATTATTTTTAGGTGGTACAAACAACCGTTAGGTAAACAAAACTATTATACTATGTACCAACATGTTGCAAAGGTATAAATATAGTAGTTAAAGATTTGAATATAAGAATTTACTTGTCACCATCACATGCAACACTTTTGAACCAACTTTAATTGCTTTTTTAATGCATCTGTCAGAAAATACATTGGTTACTCACGTCATGAACAAAGGGAGTAAAAGACTTGGTTTACAACTACTATGAAAATTTGACAGTTCTAACTAAAATGTGTTTTCCATTTAGACAAAACTTTTTCGGAGTTCCAAATTTCTTCAAAAATTAAACCGGCCATAATGTTAAGTCAATGGTTAATGCTATAGAGTCATGATTAATGACTATATAATAACTGAATTGGATAATGTTCATGTCGACGACCTTTGATTCCAACAAGATGGCGCAATATGTCATACACCCAACGAAGCAATCAATTTAGCATAACTTCTCGCATTGTAGACCTGTGCCATGGTCTCTAAGATCATACGATTATTTTTCGCGGGGTTATGTGAACTTGCTTGTCTACTCATAATGACAAACCCCCATCTATATAATAAAGATTTACATTAAATTATATGCATTTTATTTTTTCTTAAAACCCACATATTGAAAAAATACCCTTTATTACCCCATAATCGCCTTATCTTCTTTATACTTTTCTTTGCCGTCATTCACAATCTTTTCTAGCGATATGGTTATTACATATGTTTACCTCAGCTCTTCACGCTAAGGAGAAGTGAGGAGAGAAAAACGTACTCCGTGCAACTTCATTCAATTAAATATCAAATGTACTGAATGATTTATAGTTTATCTCAAACGTAATAAAATAATAGACAGTTATTTCCTTTGATATAAAATCTGACAGTCTCTTCCATTTATTTATAAAAAATATTACGTAGCTTACCCCCTGTCTCATTACCATAAGAGCATACTCTCTTTTTAATTAGAAAGAGGGATAATTTTAAAAGTCAGTGACTAATGAAACAGCCTCTGTGATAGTAAAAGATTGTAACATTAAAGTTCACAAAAGACTATAATCTCAGACAATGTAGTTACTTAACGACGGCAGTAGTTGCGGACTAAGAAAAAGCGAACAATTTTTTGAGAAATGCCTAATATAAATTCTGGAATATTTTTACCATAATACAAATATGAATGTCACCCATAATTCCAACTACATTGTATTATCTTTTAATTAAGGTTAAGCTAACGTTTTTCTTTTTCAAACGGGAAGAACGAAATAAATGACAACAAACAGTTGCAGCAGAGTTGCCAACTAAACTTTAGCACTAAATAAAAACAAAAAATGCCTACACTTTCGCGTAGCCTACATACGAATTTACTACTAGGAATTCACTTCATTGGCCTTAACAGCAATGAACTTTGACACTAAAACAACACTGTTGATGCTAATGCAAACGGACAGCAGCTGTTGGCAGCATTTAATGCAACACAACTTTTTTCCATCTCTTTTCTTTTGTTTTACGCTGCTTTCTAGACCATTGCCTTTGCCTTCTTATGGTTTGATTATTAATTTCTGCGGTGGTCTCCGAAACTATACCATTGACTTTGTTGCACGAGCAGTGTTATTATGTAAATATTTGTGTACTATGTTAATTAATTGCATTAAGTCCTATAGAATATTAATTTTGCCTTTGTTGAGGCAAAAAAACGAATGGAGACCAAAAGGAAAACAAAAAAAATTTTTTAAATCGTGGAATGGATCAGATTAGAAAAGCAAATGGTGATGGTGAATTGTTATGTAATTGTGAGATATGAAATTGAACACCAAAGATGGGGGGAGGTAACCAGTACTTTTTTTTTTTTTTAATATCAGAAATTTTACTTGATTTATTAATTTCAACTATCGGGTAAACTTACATTTCTGATACATATTATTTCGATAAAATGGTGTGAAATTTAAAAGAAAAATACTTTTTTCATATTTTGATAGGTTGTACCTTTAAAACTAACATACCGAAATCGATACTTCAAATCCGATTTGCATATCTGTATAAAGTTCTCCACACAATGACCTAACGGTTTTGGTTAGCCAAAAACGACCAAAATGTTCGGTAAAATTAAACTTTTTGTTTAAAATCGCCGCCATTTTGTAAATTTTTGATGCTTTTTTTTCGATCGTATGCTATTTTACGGACAATATTCTCTAGTCAATATTTTTTAGGCTTCAGCCACGTTTAAGGCCAGAATCACTGCAGCAGTGGAGGACCCATTTTTTAGCGCCGTCGGAGATCGTGAGTATCACAAAAATATTTAATTTTTTGCTTTGACAATTTAACTGTGTATTCCTAATATAGGTATATATATTATACCTTTAAAGTTTTAAAACAATTGATGCCGCAGTTTTTTTCACATCCAAAAATTTCCCTTCTTTTAGACTACCAAAGTAGGTGTGCCCTTTAATACCAATAATTGGTTCTACAAGTATTTGCAGACAAATTTATAGTTCTCATCGATTTGCCAATTCACTGCTGACTAACTTTGCACGCTGCTTTTTCGTCAAAAAATTATATGAAAAAGGAACAACAAATTTATCGAGTTCGTACAAAATAGTATGCGGATACCTCATTAGATTGGTATAGCCGCTATTTTAAATGTTACCAAGTTTTGCATATTTTAGCACAGTTTTACTATTGTAATGACAAATGACAAATGAAAATACGATTTTTTTTATTTTTTTTGATTTTAAAAACTGGAGGCTTACAATCAATTATAATAATTATAGAGGAGGCTACTAAACATTATTTAAAGCTAAATAAAAAACTAACTTTAATGTTCTATTTTGGTTGTTTAATCTTAGCGTTTCTAAGAGAAACTGCATTTTGTGTCATTTTGGGTCAGGCTATTTTCTATTAAATCAGTTCGGCTCTACTCTATGTCCATCACTTCGTAACGAAGAAATATAAACTTTGACTTCCAATTAAAATAATTGAATGACTATTCTATAATTTGGCAAGAAACTATACATATGTACCAATGTTCTAACATCTGCACAGCATTATGTGGGTCTTTCAGTATGCACTGTTATCCTCCTATGTATTTGTGCAGCCACTTAGAAAGATTTAGTTGACAACCGATGTGTCTATGCTTTTCATCTTTTTATATATATGTATGAGTGCATACACTCTCATGTGCACATTCGTCCTGGCATAGTTCCCATCCAATTACCCATTCACACCCATTTCACTTTTTTGTCTCTGACCTGTCACTATTGAACTAACGATCAATATATGCTACTTCCGTATTCAAAGTTCAATAGAGCAGCTAAACTTTACTGCCACTTTTAAGGCGTGCGCTCTTCCCCAATCCCGGCCATCCGCTGTTGCTCAAGCTCTCTGCATACAAATTGAATTGTAATACTCTCATAAAGCCCGCAATGCTTTTTGTGATCCACTTCGGCAACAAAGTTGAGGAAAAGCATGGGGATGGAGCAACAGAGTAAGGAAAAGCGTCAGCAGAAGACGCAGCAGCTGAAGAAAACGTAGCGGTAGATTTATTTGCCGCATGCATTACTTGATAGCGAAACTTTTAGTTTAAACAAATTCGTTGAGAATTTACAAGTGCGCAGCGAAAATCAAAATTTTGGACTGCAGCAAGTATTTCTAGTTTACTACCGTTTGAAGTTTTCCCAAGAAGTGATGCAAAGTAGTATCGTATCGCATAGTGCGGGAGCAAGAGTTTGGCAAGTCTGTTTGATTAACAATTTTTACTTTCTTTCTTTGACGAAATAGATTCAGTTAATTTTATTTCTTCTAATTCGAAAATATTTTCTGAAGTGTTTAAGTTTCAAAAGTATTATAAATACTTGAATATAGTAAATAGGAAGTGCATGTGCAGTGGAAGCCGCAAACTAATTGTAGTGAAAGTGCGTTTCCTATTTGTTATTTAACTTACCATCGAGTAAACTGATTTGTTTTCTCTTTAAACTTCGATTAGATAAAGGATCTTATTAGTTAAAAGGAGGTTTCATGCCAGTCAGTTTGAAATCGATACAATTTCCAATTAACTCTTAAAATGAAAGTAAACTTTTTGGTATACACAAGAGGTGACATGCACTCGAAGAGTCTATGACATATCAATTTTGAGAAAACTAGTTAACAAAAATTTAACTTATTTTGTCTCATGAAAACTCATGTTAAATTTGGAATGTACTAGGGTCTCTAAACAGTAATTAGTTAATTAAAAAAATTGACATATCAGGTTTTCTTGTGATATCAAAACATTTATTTTCTTTAATAGTACAAAAATCGGCTACATTTAGAGAAATTATTGTTTAATATAGAAAAAATACTTATGATTTTCGTGTCCTGATGAAACCTCTCGCCTTATTCGTCATACACAGATTTGCCGGAAAGAAATCCAGATGAGAGTCCAGCGTATGTATTTTTAAGAAAATATTACATCCCAAAGCTTAATATGATATTTTAAGCTCATTTATTAAGTCTTAGTAATTTTTCGATTTATGATTTCCTAGAAGCTTTTGGACAACGTTCACAAAACATTTCCAGGTGAGTATTTACTGATCCATCAGTTTTTCTTCAAAGCTCTTTTCTTTTATCAGTTGCCGTATATATGGACCTACAAATATTCCCTCATTAATTTTTTCCATCTCTAGGCACAGGCAGTTCCGCAATATGTAGGAGGGGTCTATTGGCCGAAGCCAAGTTGGATACTGGTTAGTGTGTTTGGACTTGGTTGTAATGCCTTTTGTTTGCGTCAAACAAAAAAAATAGCAAATGGCGTATATCTGTAACATTTATGTGGAACCCAGGATTTATCTTGATTCCTCACAGAAAATCCAAAATAGTCTAAATAGCACAGTTTAATTAATGGCGTAAAGTTACGACGCTGAGATTTAAAAATTAATTCTCCACACACATAACAAAAATTGTCAAAGTTGTTAGAATAATTTCGTGGCATGTTTACAAATGTATATATGATGTAAGTTAGTCGAATGCATTGGTTATACAGTCGTATTAATGAGGTTATTTAAAAAAGGACATTATGGTATATAAGGTCAAAATTTAATAATATCTAGCTGTCCAAAAAACTGGTCGTGATTGAAACAAACTTATTATACATATATTGTTAATGAGGGTACACCAACATAAAGAAAAATTATCACAAATCTCGTGTGACAAAAACAATGTTTACTAGTGAAATAGGCATATATTGTCCAACATGACAAAATGTCATCCATGAAATTTTAGATTTGGCTTTGAATTATTTTAGTATTATCATTTATTATAAATACCATAGATACTGAGTTGTCAACTTCCTTTTAATTGATTCATAATAATTTACCATAAATATCCATTGAAATTTTGGATTTACTTTAATGTTAAAACCTCTTGAATAAACAAAATTATTGCGTATACATTTCTATGCTTAGTAATAGCACGGTCAACAAGGTTGGATTTTTTGGGTTAAAAAAATTAGAAAAAACGTTAACTTCGTAAGTACCGTAGCTATGAGAGCCTTCGCAAGTGCATTTCTTATCGCACATATACAGGCAGACGAATCGACTGAGCTCGTCACGCTGATCATTTATAAATTATATATCCTTTAGAGGGTCTTCGACGTTTCCTTCTAAGTGTTACAAATAAAATTAAACCATAGAACCAATTGAAATTTGTATAAAAGATTACAGACCGGACTGGACTGTGGTAAAAGAACCTAGGATTGACGAAAGAGTGACGAAGTGGCATAGAGCACACAAGACCAAATCCACCTTTTTTAAACAATTCAAAATCAGTCCAACTGGTGAAACAGTATCTATGGAAGTACTGAAATGTACTAAATTCTTTTGAGAAATAGACACAAAGTTAATAACCAAACAATTTCGAAAACAATAGAATTACTACATTCAATATAAAGTGCAAATTTATTTTTATTTAAACACTACAAGTGTATTTTGACAAAAATTTTAAAATTTCACTTCATGTGGAATAAATCTAACCCTTTAAATTCTCACCGAGACCCATCTCTTGTATAAAAGTAAAGAGTGTAAACGAAAATTTAGCGATCTGCAGAATAAGAAATTTAGCCTTTATAAACGAACTCTCTTCCTAATACAGCCAACTTACCGATAAATTGGTTGCTAAGTTAATAGGCACCAATTTGAGCGCGAAAAATGGTATGGAATCCTGCGAGCGATGCAAAAAATATATCAACAAATTATTGAAGCGTTTATTTTGCGCAATCCAATTGCAATGGAAAATAGCAATGCGCAACTGATCACAATCGTCCAGCAAATAAGAGGCGTGATAGCATGTCGGCGACGTCTGGAGCAGTACGCAAAAGAAATAAGTGACCGAAGCGATTTTAGTCGTAAGATCAGCGAATATGAAAATGTTAATCATGGTGACGCCAAGTATAGCCGCTGCGACCAGAAACTGTGTGAATACCGTTATTGATACGACGCTTTCGACAATTTTGACAATTCTATTAGAAGCATAAAATATTACAAATCTCACAATTCTTTGCTGCAAACACTTACTTCAATATTTTCTGATGTATTACTATGCACTCTAAGAGCTCTTGATAATTATCATCCGCACTCTTTTGCTCATCATAACCCAACTTTTCCACACGACTTGTCAGGAGTTGTATTTGTGTGCGTATTATGTAAATATAAACAGCAGGATATGAATCGTTCAAAACTTGATGGTATAGCAAAAAGAAAAGCACAGCTGTATCGAAGCTAACTTGCAGCCAGTACTCCCAAGTGGATTTATGCCAATCGACATTGGGTATCCAAAGCGAGAGCGGCGCATGACCACCTACCAAGGCGGAGACCACCGTCAAAGTTTCGTACATAAAATATGAAACAGCGAAACCGAATACCAATCGATTACCCGTTACGGCGCACTGTTTGATCTTCGCCTTATCCTCTGGCGTTGTGAAACGCTCATCTAACTCGGTTACCATTGGCTCGATGCCACGCAAACGATTCTGCGCCATAGCCAGTGTGACGCACTTAAGCGGCACAGCCATGACATTCAAGGAGGCTTGCACGCAGGTTAAAATTTCCATAACAGAGAGTTTGTTGCGATCGCGCAACCAGCCGACATTGAAAATAACCGGCGAGAAGAGTACAACGAAAAATGTGATGATGGCCGAATACATGAAATATAGCAAACGATATTTGGCCGGTGGATTAAAGCCCAGGTATCTGAAACTGTTAAACAGATAAATGACTGCATCACGTGAAGCGAATACTGTACGACCGCGTCCCTTTATCAAATCGAACATAGTTTTCAGCGAGTTCTGAATCAATTATTGGCATTTGATTCGTCATTGTGGTTTATATAAACACCTGGGAACTTGAGTAAAACTGAACTTTTAAAAATTTTATGAATTCAAGAAGAATTTTGAAGTTTTATAAATCAATATTTTTTATTTATATGTATAATTCTATACTTATATAAATGTATAGGTGCACACAAGTTAGAAAAGGATGGTATTATTTTTAGTTTTTAATGTGTTGAACTTAATTTGACTTTCTTAATTCAATTATATTTTAATATTTTACGGTTATAATATATACGTATAGTATGACATGATGCGACACGTACTATGTACTATGGACAATAACGCCATCTCTTAGATAAAAACCGAACGAACTTTTTACTTGACCTAATAACATACTTTCTTAGTACTTCCATTGATGTTACTACTTCCATCGTCTTACTATATAGAACTGTCATTGATTAAAGGCATCTCAGACAAGTATGTAATAATGATAAAAAGTGTGCTTTCTAAAACCAATAAAATCCAAGTGCATTAACACTGCTAATTAAAAGGAATTTTACCCCTCATCTCAGAAACGTTCTTTTCTAAGCTGTTATATATATCAGACGGTATTACTCAAAGGCTATTTATTTAAGTTTTAAACCACAAAGAGCTAGTAGGAGTTTCTTTATGATTTTTATAAGATTTTGCTAACTTAAAGAACTTGAACAAAGATTAAATGGGCAGGCCGACAAAGCCTCTTATACAAGTATATTCCTGCAAATTTCTTGATAGCGTTTTTACTCTTTCACACTATCGATGAAAAATGTAAAGAAAGATAAAATAATAAATATAGGGCTTTTTTGGAAATGCAGTAAATACTGGCATCACTGCGCAGTTTGCATTGCTGATTTTATGATGATTGATGCCCTTTCATGAAACTACGCATTTGAAAATTTGCATTTTCAAACATAAAAATATGCGAGATAGCAAATATGATCGATTTCTATTATAAAGGTATGAATAATGTAAAACAAAAAAAAACACATTATTTTACAATAATATCCGTTCGTTCGTCCAGCGATAACTTGTTTAAAAACAAGAAAAAACCTTAACTTCGTTTCGTGAAGATACCTTAACATATAAAAAAGTTTTCCATACAAGGACTTGAGTTGATGGGTCAGTTTGTATGACAGCTTTATGCTATAGTTGTCCGATCTGAAAAAGTTTTCGAAGGTTATAGCGCTGTCTTGTATAATAATCTATGTATAATTTGGTGAAGGTACCTTGTGAAACAAATAAGTTTCCCATACAGAGACTTAATTTTTATCGATCGGTTTGTATGGCAGCTATATCCTATATCCGTACGGGAATGAAGAGAAGTCATTCGGTGCCAAGTCAAGACTATACAGTGGATGACTCATCAAACTGATGTTTTGAGTGCGCAAAAATACAGTCGATGTGCGAGCTCGAATTGTCGTGTAGTCTTCGCCGATTAGTTTTCCTGATTTCTTAAAAGACAATTGGCGAACAAATGGTTGTATACCACTCAGAATTTACTTTTCTGCGTTATTCTAGTGGTATGTTCGCGACATATCCAGTTTTTCCAAAAAAAAATAGGCAATGTTTTGCATGGAAAAGCTTCATGCGCGAACAACTTTTGTTGGATTCCTCTAATCTGGAAAAACCCTCACAGTCGACTGCCGTTGACTTTCGGGCTTATACGCGTAAATTCACGATCTACTTGTCACAGTGTCATAGACATGTTTCGAAGCACTGATATCGTATTTTTTAACATTTTTCTCGATCAATCAACAAAAGCCTTTATTTGAGCAATCGATAAATTGTGTGGGATGCAACGTGAGTCAAAAAAAAAACGTTCAGTCAAATGTTCATGCAATATTGAATATTTGCTGGTCGCACTAAAGCCTATAGTTGTCTTTAGCTCATGATAGGTCACATCACGATCAACAACTGATTTTGAACGTCTTTCACGAAACTCGTCTTTGAGTGATCTGCAACCCTGATTGAATTCACCATACCATCGATAAACACTGGTCCTTGTTATAGCTTCATTGCCAAAAATTTTTTCGGTGCACTGTTGCTGCGTTAATCCACCTTGAAAGTTGCAGAAAATAATCGCTTGAAAATGTTCGCGATTTAATTTCATTTTTTGGGCGAGATTAAATATTTGAAGATACTGATAACAACACAAATAGCGCCCATATGTCAAAACGTTCTGAGTGAGTATAACAAATATGTCAAAATTTACGATAAAGTTATAAGTTGCCAAATTGCAACTCCACGGCTGCCAAGTCCCGAAATATAAAAGGCAACCTACGTATTTTGAATGATTTCTCATGCAGTAAAAACTGGTTGTCAAAGCGTTCATGCCTTATATTTTCTATAAAGAGTTATGATTTATTTCAAATTTTAAGTTTTTAAAATAAAAAAAAATCTTTATATTTATTATTTGTTGTAATTATTTTTTATATGAGTACAATAAAAAAACTCGTCTAAAATTTGTAAAACGAAGTTAATAGCGAGTATACCACAATAATGAGGTTTCCGCATACTGCCTTTTATCAACTCAAACCGCTTAATTTGTTCTTGCTTTTACAAATTATTTTTTGACAAGAGAGCTGTGCCAAAAGCTAAGAAATGGTGAATCGAAGACAGCTATTTTTGTAAATCTTTATAATATCTTGAAGGATCGAACTGAATAATATAGGCAGTTTATTGGGAGCCTGAAATTCTGTTAGTTCTGTGAATTAATTTACTTATGACAAACATTTCATTCTGGCACTTTGAGGGAGCATGCATACATATATTCATAATAATGATGATTTGCAAATATTTCAAAACACCTGCTGGTGGGACTTTTCAAGTTTTATACGCCTACTAAAACGAACTTCAGAATATTGATTCCTGGACTTGGTTTTTTCACCTAGTACACTAAGCATTGTTCAAAAACATTTTCAAATTAAGAGTTTTTTTCAAAGGATTGAATATCGTACGAAAATAATTTAATAAAATATTAGTTTTTAAGTATCAAGTAATACACGATCACACTGAATGTAGTTATATCTAGTTTAAGGCTACTAGATTGTTTAGTTGGTTAAGATGAATGAAACGTTTTTGCCAAAAATATTTAAAAACTCTCACTACGACAAAGATTTTATAGAATAAAATTTCAGATAAGCGATTTAGATACTGTTTAGTCAACTAATCTTCCATAATGCACAAAAAAAAAGGTTCTCCAAAACATCAAGGGAATTTAGTCTGACTTTTATCTCACTAATGACTATCGCTACAATTGAATTCTTCAAAACTATCTGAAGAATATTTGACGCAGCTACAATCACAACCAAAGTGTACTGATTTTTTTACGTTCAAAAACGGTATAAAATTTCAAAATAGGACGTTAAAAACAAAAAGCGTTAACATCGGAAAATGTTTCTTTGGCGTTGATTTCAATTGACTATTTGATCTGAATCCAAGGAAACGAAATTGGCTTTTGTTCAATAACAACTACAGTAGCCAGGTGTATTGCGTGTTGGTGTACCACTTCTTGCTTCGTGAGCTCGATTCTTAACTAAAGTGAAATGTACTGTAGCAGTGGACAGACAATATAAAACCTTCGCGCACATTTCTCATAAAAAACACACTTATCATAAAACAGAGTACCCATTCATAGACGTTATAAACTTTTTAAGAATGCTCTTTCATAGTAAAAGTTCATTATGCACGTAAAAAGATATACTGACTACTTTGAACCCCAGCTGAAATTACCTGTCTTACTTGTATTTGCAATAGTTTTATAGTGAGAGTCCTATATGAAACCAAAGAAAAGTTTTTCCACAGTGACTCAACTGTTTTGCCAGAGTTACAGATATAGGCGAGTATTCAGTTTCCACACTTTTATTGCACTTTTACTGCCCACTACTCGTGCTTCAACAATTTCAATTTCGTTCAGTGGAATTATTGTGGTCTCTTTGTTTTCGGATAGACAGTTTTTATTGACTGTTGCATGTTACAAAGTTCAGTGTAGCCACATGGGCACATGCAACTGAAAAGTTATAAAAAAACTCGTTGCACAACTGATTAAAAATAAAAATTTGTTTTAAGCTTAGTACGAGTGCACAATGATGAGCCGAGTACACGGCATATATAACTTTGTTTGCTGGAAGTTTTAAGTATGACACTGAAAGAAAGTTGAAATAAAGTTTGTATTGTGTACGCAAAGACATTAGAAAAAAACATGGAAAGGACAAAGGAGATTCTCCGCAAACGTCTAAATCTAAGTTAACTGTAAATTATTCGTCACTTTTGTCCTTCGTGTCGATATGATTGAAAAATAAAACTATGTAAATGAAGCCTTTTCAGTATCAAAGAGATAATACAAAATCGGTTTTCGAGGATTTTTTCATGAAAGGATAGACTGTATATCCATACGGTCGCAAGCACAATTTTATTTACATTATTTTTGGGGTTTTTTGAATCGATAGTGAAAAACAATTTTTTTATTCTCCAATCCAGAGTGGTGTCGAAGTGTTCTGATCAATCGGCTTGAGCACATAAAACTTTAAATGCATTTTTTATAAGCTCCATTTTTCGATGCGTGCGCACGTATCTCCTTGAATTTATAACCATAGCTACTATGAAGCTGATCTAGTAAACTATCTTTTTTACAAGTCAAATTTAAAACGTTCGATCTTTACTATAATATCTTATGTGGATTAAAATCAAGATTTTATTTTGTTTCCGATAGTTCGAGTTTCTAGAATTTCCACCGCGTGTAAAGCTCCGAGGATACCAGGACAAAGAGACAAATTTTTTTATACACTTAAATAAAATTCTAATTATTTTGAATAAGAGGAATTCGATTTATTTTTCCTTTCTCTCGGAAAAAACTAGTCCAAGATAGGTCGCTTTTAAAGAATTTTAACAGACTAGAGAGTGACAAAAGGGCAGATAAATTTTTGAGCTGGAATTAATACAAAACATTGTACAATCTACATAAAATACAAAGCTGCCCTCATACACCGGAAATATTTTTCAAGCAATTCAAGGAAAAACATTAAAAGAATCATCAAACTATTTTGGGCTCCTTCTAGCATCATGGATCATAAAAACTCTTGATAGGATTATAGTAAAAATTATTCTTCAAGAAGCTACTTGTGACTATGTTTATTATAAATATATAGGCGAGAGACCTAAAAGATAGTACCGTGGGTCAATTCCGACTAGCAACAAAATGTTAAAGTCAAAATGGCCCCTCTCCAAGCAATGGCAAACAATTTACTGCAACAAAAAGTTTTTTTAAATTTACAAGATATAACATTGCCGATACTTTTAGAAAGATAACTTTCAATATTACAACAATTGAAACAATATAACGGTTATGTTGAATGCTCACTGACACCATTTAAAATTAAGCTACAAGTTTTTCTTGCAGGAATGTGTTTTTTTCTTTTTCATTTTAATTCATGTATTCGGTAGCTTAGTTTTACTCACCTTAATATATATAAAAATATTCGTATATGTCAAAGTTTTTCCAGTTGGCCACAAACTCAATACCCGAAACCGCCGTGCTTATTGATCAAAGGCCTTGCTCCTAATACTAAAGAAAAAACGTTAACTGTAGCTGCAGCGAGGTTATGTTATAATACCATTCAGAGGTGCTTTTTTATTCTGATTTTGTTCGGTAAATTTGAATGGCAGCTATAAGCAATAAATAGTGATTCAATTTGAGCAATATGTTCGGAAATTGTTGCGATATCTCGGCCTTATAATATATGCCAAATTTTTGAAGATACCTTGCCAAAAAAAGGGTGTTCCATACAAGCTTAATATACCCGGTTCAAGGTATAAAAATAAAATTTAGAGTAAAATATTCTTACTTATTATTTATTATATTTATAGAAAAATTAAAAATTAAATCCTAAATGAATTTGTACTTTAGTTGAACTTTTTAAACAACAATGAACATTCCCATATAAAGTTATCCACATATATACAAGTTCACAGTGTTGCATTAGTTATCGAAGTATTTAGATATTAATGTGGTTTAAGTGAAAAGCAATTAGTGTTCTATTCATGTGGTGACAGTAAATCTGTGCCGCAATTATTCAACGAATACAAGCAAATGAACAGACGTAATAAATTATATAATATAAAATTGCTGACCGATTCAATGGAAAAGCAGCCAATTCGGCACATTACATTCAAGCAAGATTGATAATTAAAATGCAGAACCAGGTACTACAAAGACTACTTATGTCGCAGACAAATTAGTGTATATTTAATCAAGCACTACAGGTGAATAATTTCGATATAGGGTTAATATACATACCACATACTAAAACTAATTGAAATTAATTGCGTTCAATCCTTAATGAATGTCACAATGTTCAATTGTCTAAGGACCCATATTGTTTCCTAGACGAAAGTAATACTTTCCTCTGGTAAAGTACCCAGCGCTACCTCCAAACCGACTGGCGTGAAGAGTCTTTCGATAGAGTAAAATAGATAAAGAGTAAAATAGGATCGATACATTAAAGGTATGAAAAATTAAATAACAATACAAACACTAGGATTATATGACAATTTAAGTTTCTGAACTAATCTGATAATTAACTTTAAAGTCAAGGATTGACTATTGTTGAAACATGGACATATTAGATTAGACCACTTTTGAAGATTAACAAGGAGTGTCTACATATATAGCTCCGTGCGAATTTTTTTTTTCCGAACTCGAAAAATTTATTCGGATGAAATGTGAGTAGAATGAGGACTTTGAAACTTTGACACTTTGAAAAACCCAGTATACAAATTTTTCGGACAGTTTAGGTTAGGCTGTTAGGTTGACCTTAACAAAGATCTCACTTGAAGAGCTTAGAACGCCAGTCCGATGTGTTACCTACAACTCCTATATAAGATATCATAAGACCCTAACGAATCAACTTTTGTGTTTTGAGCCTATCACAAATTTGTTAATACGACTAACGTCAATTTTTGGTATGTGTCCTGGTTCGCCAGAAGTAAGACTGTCGAGATGTTTCAACCTCAGTTGGACAATGGAAGAGAAATGGCCTCGATGTTCCCCATCACCCTCTTTCGTACAACTTTGACAACTTGCGTCTTTCAAGATTTTTAGCCTTATCAAATGAATGCCTATAGGATAATGTCCAGTACGAATCCCTACGATTGCGGCAAGATGAACTTTGCTAAGGGCAAGTAGTTTATAAGATATTTTATTTTTGCAGTCGTACAGGAGCGGGTCGTCGACCTGCGCCTGCTAAGCGTCTGCGAGGTCCATCGATCCAGTGCTAGAACGTAAAATGCCAATGGAGATCCAAATCTTTCCCATTCCAATGTAAGCGCAGCATGGGTACTCTCTCTGGCTAGCTCCTCGGCTTTGCAGTTGCCAGCGATTCCGCTATGATTTCAAATATGATTTCAGAGTCCTACGGACTTTTGACTCTTGCTTGACACAGACAGACAGGTTAAAGATGTACAAAAATCTGTGGGGTCAAGTAAATCGAGCTAAAAGTGGACTATGTTGAGAAATAAATGGTAATTTTTCCAAAAGTTTTAATTTTTATGCAAAATATTTGTGAGACACCCTCCTATAACATATACTGACCAATATGAGGGGATAAAATTAACAAAATGGCCGAAATCTATTGGGTACTTGGAATTCCAAATACCTAATTTATATAGATATAATACCAAATGACATTATTCTAACAAAAAATATCCAATATATTTTACTCAGTTATGGGTATATATTGCAAATAGTCAATTGAAAAAGGCAAGTGTTTGCAAACACAAAATAAGTCATGAAGAAGCTATATGCCGATTTCGTATATTATTGGAAGACATCTCCTCGATATTAAATGTGATAAGTTTCTAAACCGAATTACACCCATCCAGCAAGCTGCGATTGTGTCAAGCGTACTTTATGGCTCAAAGAGGTTACCGTTTGTATAGTAGTTTGTAAATTATAAAATTTCCCCAACAACTTAGGATTACTACAGTAATGCATTTGCAAAAATTTTAAAAGATATTTCGCGTTTTAAACATTTATAAAGAATATCGCCTCCAAATATCACAGTCCTAGAGTTATGAGGAAAACCAAAAGCTGTATGGTACCTGAACCTGCAATTGCAAACAGCTGACTAAAAATTCTTAAACACAATTACTTCTCAAATTTAACAAACTATGTGTATCAACAGCGCTGTTAGTAAATTGTTAAACGGTTAATACGTGAGAGAGACCTGACATTCTCTCTCATAAAAGTTCGTCTACTCAGTTACTCACACTGCAAACTGGCAGGAGTGAGTATGCTTAAGCATAAGCACTTGTTGCAATGCTCTCTCACATCATGAGTTACAGCGTCTGTCACGCGCCAACGCAATGTTGCCTACTATTAGGTGTTCGACCACGTTCTCTTATTTATTTTTGTAATAGTTGTGGCATTTCTACTAAACCAACAATGCTCACTGACTCTTTTTCACGCAGTAAAAGTCTCAATGTCGTAGATATCGACAGACCTTCGAACATATTTCACTGTCAATTGTCAGCGTGTCGCGACAAACCGTAACTAATGATATATCTACGAATATATAGATAGAAGTATTTATGTACCATATACTTGTATAGAGATAAATAGTAAAGTGTGCACAATATTAACATGTTTTGCTGTAACCAACGAGACAGCTCGTTGGCAGCTATTAACTCATAAGCGACTTTTGTTAACTTATTGGTGTTTTTAACGAAACGAGATATGTAGCTATGTTCTAAATTAGTTTATCTTTTCACAACAGACACCTTGGGTTTAGAGTACTACCGAAACTGACTTTTTGGGACTCTTTCGTTATGGTCCTGATTTATTTCTGCTAATCTTATACTCTCGCAACATATTACTACAGAATAGTTTTGTTCACCTAACGGTTGTTTGTATCACCTAAAAGTAATCGCGTTATATTTATATAAATGATCAGGATGAAGAGACGAGTTGAAATTCGGGTGTCTGTCTGTCCGTCCGTCCGTCGTAACTTGAGTAACATTTGAGATATCTTTATGAAACTTGGTACACATGTTTCTTGGTACCGTAAGACGGTTAGTATTGCAGATGATAATCAAAAACAAATAAATTGGCATAATTGGCAGGATCACATTAGGGAGGGGCATCTGCAGTTTAATTAATTTTTTAAAGTGGGCGTGGTCCCGCCCCCTAATAGGTTTAATATACATATCTTCTAAACCGCTAAAGCTGTTGAGAACAAATGCTTTTAGCCCCTGTATCGACAGTGTAAAAATGGGTGAAATCGGGTGGAGACTCCGCCCACTCCCCATATAACGGTAGTGTTAATAACTACCAAAAGCGCGTAAATCAAGCACTAACGACAGAGACATTAAATTTTATCTCTGGGATGGTATGAGATGACTTTATAGGAAGCGCGTTCAAAATTAGACAGTGGACGTGGCACCGCCCACTTTTAGGTGAAAACCCATATCTTGGGATCTGCTTAAGCGATTTCAACCAAATATACATAACAGTCCTCTCATATTTCTTTGTTATAGTGCGGAAATGAGCGAAATCGGATTACAACCACGCCTATTTCCTATATAACACCATTCTCAATTCCATCTGATTCTTTCACTTTCCACTATGCATATCAAGCAACAATGATTGTATCGTGGTAAAACTTTGCGTGAATAATGCGTATACTTTAAACGCAGCTTGTGACCAAAAATTGTCTAAATCGAACCAAAACTTTTCAAGCCCCTAGGTACTGAATATGAGGACCCCCTTGCCTATAGTTGACTTTTTACCGAAAATATCGGTCAATGTGTAAGATATATAATTGAAATTTATATAATAAAATACATAAATGAAACTCTCGATAATAGTATGTTTTTATGTCTAAAATGGGATGAATCGGATCAATACTTCCTTTAATTTAAATTTTGCCAACACCTGAAGTAATTTCCCGGGCTTAGATCCTTGCAAGCTGCGAGAGTATAAAATGTTCGGTTACACCCGAACTTAGAACTTCCTTACTTGTTATTAATTTATTAATTTTTATTTGTTTGGTTTTTGCTGTTAACTGTAGGTACTAGACAGCTAGTTTTTTTCAAGTGAACGTTACATAACATACTTTTGTCTGCATAAATATAATATATCTTCGAACAAAAGAAAAATGGTTGTTTTGCTAAATAAAAAAGATTTTTCTTTTGGATTTAGATAAGTTTATCGTTTCTAATAACTGAAAATGGATGGAAATTTGTATAGACGTTTGTTTTGGAGTTTTACTCGTAATCTTATCGCATTGTTGACCAACTTTACACCATTCTTATTTATTGTTTTTACCTTCGCATTCCTATACGCAATATAAATAGTATTTACAAGCTGTCAATAAAATTCCATTTTCTTGCCTCCTCTGTACTTTGTCAACAATACTGACATTAAAATAGAAGCTTATTGTGAAATCCTTAATGCTTTTTACCTAATTAAGTTAAGAGTTATCCAGTTATTTATTCAAAAAACCTATTTTATGCATGTACATATATTTAAGAATATTCTTCGAAAATTTTCAGTTGATCCGGTAAATAGTATCGGAGACAATGTAATTGGCTTCCAAAACTTTAAGCGCGTGTTTCTCGAAATGCTGTTTACAGAGTGTGTGAAGAATATATGTATTTCCGAAGCTGGAGCGACAAGTCCCTCCATCAGCCGTCATTTTTGGGAATTAGAAAAAAAACTACTGCATCGTTTATTTTGAAATTTTCTGGGTACATACATGTCCTCTTCTGCTGCAGTAATTCCACCTTCTCCGTGGATGAAACCTAAAAATAAAAAATTATCGTCAAACTACAAGATATTTTCCGTACAATGACATATGATAAAAAAAAATTACAAAACGACGCTTTTTTTTTAAATAGTTCAATTTTACCTCACATTTTTGGTCGTATTCGGCTTGCCAAAATTTGTTTTTTGATCAGATCAAAAAACCGATTGTCATTGGAAGTATGTAAAATTATATACAGGCAGAAAATTTCATTATGATCGGATCGTTTGTCTTCGAGTAATCACTGCAGGAAATTCGAAAAATGTTGTTTGGAGAAAAGCGCGTTTAAAAATAAACTGGTGCACCGGATTGAACTGAGTGGCAACCCTTTAAATGGCTGCAACCCCAAAAACGATTTGAGATATCGATTTTAAATTTTAGTATGTTATTTTATAAACAATCGAAATATGAAAAAAGATCGATTTTTTCAAAATTTCACACTAGGTGTGCTCCGTAACACCGTGAATGAAGTATTTCTACGAAATTATGTTCACAGGCATGTTAGGCATCCGAAATCTAAGCAATATTGTAAGCAAGTTTATTTAAAAACATTGCCTACAATTAAGCACATTTTCAAAGAGAGTTTACAGTGAACAGTCTGTAGTAATAGTTTATAAAGCCTAGAAGGAAACGTTGGAGACCTTAAGAAGTATACTCGCATATATGAGCGTGACCAGCTGAGTCGATGAGTTTTGAGATAACGGTCTAAAATTTTGCACACGTTCATTTCTTTCCGATAGTCCGCCCTTTTTTCGGTACCGGAACATACAAACTGACCGTTTACAATGAAGTTATTGTATGGAAAACCTTTTTATTTGACAAGATATCGTCACGACATTTGTCTAAAATATTATCCCAAACAATGCTACAATCTTCGAATATATTGTTCAACCACTATAGCATATAACTGATATTTAAACTGACCTAGCAAAATCAAATCCCTCAATGGAAAACCTTAATATTTGACAAGATATCTTCACGCAATTTGGTATGGATTATTGTAAAAATCAAGTTATTGTATGGAATTTTTTTTTATTTGTGAAGAGTATTGTAGCTTCGGTGGAACTAAAGCTAATATTTTTTACATTGAAAGTAGTGGAGCTACTCTAAACTTTGCATACGGTTTGATTAAAGCTACATTTTAAGCGGAAAACTCAGTATCACTTTATTCGCTCTTATAAATCAAATAAGTATGTTTCTATTTAAATTGAACTATGGTAAATAAAATAGGAATTTACATCATAACTGAAATAAAATATAACACCTACAACAGACTAAGAACACACATTTTCAAAGAAAATCGCTAAAAGTGTACTTCCGAGAGATATGGCCCCAGTGAAAATGCGCAGTTGGAAAAGCGCTGTATTGTTTGATGGCATTGTTCACTTTATAATACACTCATAAAGTGCCGCTGGCATCTTGTCAAAGTGTGTTCCCATATTTATTACGTATGTGCCAACCCACCTTGGCGAAGTTTGTGATTGCATTTGTTTGTTTGCGAGCGCCTGTGGTGTGAAATTAAAACGACGAAGTGCATCAACAGATTGGCAGGTGTTGCTGTTGCCTTTGTGCCCATAAGCAGATTTTGTTAAGCGAGTGTGAAAAATTCTCTCATAATCACTGCCTAAGTGGTTGCAAGAACAGATATCCTACAAAACAAAATTAATTGTAAGCAAATATATTATGATGGGACAACTTTGTTTGGTTTGTCAGGAAATAGCATATGGAAACTTTAAGTTACCCTTCAATGGAGTGTGTGAAACATATTTTTTCCTACTATATTTTATTGGAGTTTGGAGGATAATTGTCAAATTTACAATTGCTAAAGAAGTGCTTAGAAATGCCTCCGACTTTTCCTTCGGGTTCAGGGTATAAAAACAATTTTTATTTACATTAGGAAATTAAGTTCAAAAGGCCCTGAGTATTTTCATATTTGAATTATTGTTTGCATTAAGTTGAAGGTTTTATTTAAAGTAGTTAGAGTTATCCGATTTAGGTGAAAAACGCATCGTTTTGTTCGATACAACAAAGTAATCGCCATAGGCAGAAACAGGTTTTAATCACGTGGTGTTACATCTGCACTATACGGTGGATGCTTAAAAACATCCCAAACAAGCTGCCAGAACTTCTTTCCAGTTCACTACCGATGTGTAAGGCCTGGAGTTTTCATGAAACATAATTCCTCTTAAATGGGGCAAAGATTGCCACTTCTGGGTGATTGCTAATTGTTGATAGTGCATGTCCGAATTAAAAGTTTGGGTGGAGGAGCTCATAGGCCATCCCTGGCAACCAAACATACTACAAACTCTTCCTCACAGTCACTTCTAGTTTGATCACCGTTTGCGCCGACTCTCCTCAATTCGACCGTTGTCATGACTGATCAACTTTTCATCCCCAGTAACCATCCGCTTCAGATCGATGTATCGATTTACATGGATTTTCTTTTTATATTCAACCTTATTGAAATGGTACCAAGCAGCTTTTTAGGAAATGTTTAGCTTCTGGTGAATAGAAGAAGTGCTTACATGATAGTCTGAATTGATTTTTCATTATTTTATCGATATTGGTTACAATTAGCCTTTTAGAGCGTGGTGGTTCTTTGACATTAAATTAATGGAACAGAATAGACGAAATCAAAATTTCGCATAATTGACTCCTACAGTGTCAGGACCATAAACAGTATTCACATTTTTAGCCCTTTGATTTGCGTTTTTGCTTTTATCGAAGAAAACCTGAAAATGATGGAGTATTTTCTCTTTGCTGGTGTCCATATTTAACGCGTCAAGCAATTATTAAACAACTGTGAGGTTTGTTTTAGCATGAAATCTATCAATTTCAGTCATATTCCCACACAATTAACAAAAAACTTGTTCATTTAATTTTATTTATTTAAGTATTACACATTTCGTCAGGGGGAAAGTGGAAAATTATTATACAGGCTATATTGGGGACAGAGAAAGAAATATAGCCCATCCCTTTATATATTCGATTAGTTTTGGGTGATACATACTACCGTTAGTTGAACAAAACTATTATACTCTGCAGCAACATGTTGCAAGAGTATAAAAATGTTAGCTTCAGCTGCACCGAAGCTATAATACCCTTCACAGATGGATTTTTATTGCATAAAATTTACGCCAAATTTCGTGAAGGTACATTTTCAAATAAAAAGGTTTTCCATCCAAGGACTTGAGTTTGATTGATCAGTTTGTATGGCAGAAGTAACCT
This sequence comes from Bactrocera oleae, assembly GCF_042242935.1. Taxonomy (NCBI): domain Eukaryota; kingdom Metazoa; phylum Arthropoda; class Insecta; order Diptera; family Tephritidae; genus Bactrocera; species Bactrocera oleae. Next base: position 38,653,218 of record NC_091539.1, on the reverse strand, counting down.
GTAGTGAGAGAAAAGAGAAAAGGACGTGTGCAAAATTTCATATCGATATATTAAACACTGAGGGACTACTTCACGTACATATATACAAACGGACAGACATACTTATATACATTATGGGGTCTCCGACGTTTCCTTCTAGGTGTTACACACTTCGTGACAAACTTTAGATACTCTCCGGGTATAAAAAGAAACACCAAACCCTAACCTAAAGAAAGGTTGCAAGCTAAATTGCCCCAGAACTCGAAACCGAAGCTCAAAACGGTGTCTTGAGATATTTCTTATCTGCAAGAGCAACCTTAATTTAAAGTCTGTTAACTTAGAAACAGAAAATTTCATAACTGAAAGTATTTCCATCAAGCAATATGTATCTTTACTTGGAACTTAATAAATCCTACACATTTTTATATACATATGTACACCCTAAAGAGTTGCTTATAGTCTACAGAGTGTAACATGTAATTTAAACTCTAGACTTCTAGTGATCTAAGCATATTAAAACCCCATCTATGCACTCTAATACGCAACCAACTGCAATTTGCGCTTCCCCAACGTTCCTTTTTCTATTTTTAATGAAATACCCTTCAACCAACCACATTAAAATTTGCTTGCCACAATTTAATCTAATTATTATTGGCAATTTCAAACAATTTCGGTTGCATTAACTTGTGCCCAATAAACGCCACGCGCACAACACGGCTGCATACTGAATGCACTCTCGCCAAACCTAACTCACTACATAATTGAGTAATGCAGATACCGTGGCGTATACGCAACCAAAATTTAATTAGTGTACACAACCACAACACTATCCAAACAATTCCGTTGCTGTCGTTTGTTAAAAGCACTATCTAAATGCCAACCGCATTGCAAAGAGCGCTCAAGGCCGTTTAAGGAAAACAAATGCCCACAATAAAGAGCAAAATGTGTAGAATGTTTGTGCATACAACTATGTAACGATCACTACGTTTTTATGAGTCTCTCATGTAAAAGATTTTCGTTCATTTATTCTTTGTATTGCCGCTTGTGCATATTCAAATCCGAGTAATTTGCTACTGTTTGATCTCATTTGTTATACATAATATGTAAATGACCGATATTTGTGTGTATGTAGCTGTAAGCTTGAGTATTCCAGAGATTAATCAGAAATCATGTAAATGATATTATTAGACTATGTCGTTTTTATTTTTCAGTCTAACGAATTTAAATCAAAATTATTTCAAAGTGTAGAGATTGAACAAGGTCACTGAGCAAAGGTATAACTAAGTATTAGAATTAAGCGTGTAAAGTAGTAAATGCAACTTAATGGGTTATATGCACTTGCAAGCCAGAAAACTGGTTTGTTGATGAATTTATTTTGAAGAAGTATTTTACGAAATGAATAAATAAAATATATGTACTCGTACATACAAGTATATTTACAGAGTTTAATGCACTTTAATAATCGGTGACTTATTTTGAAAAATTTTCAATACCCTAGATCTTATAGCCGATCTCCAGGAGGACATCCGAAGAAAGATGACTGGCGTTGAGAAGAATTTTGCTGCTTAAAATTATCTCAAATTCAAAATTGAAAAAAAAATTAAATTGCTATAGATAAATACCGGTAATGGTCGAAGGACTGGTCATAATTTTGATTTTTGACAATATAGCGGCTTTTCAATTAAGTATTTTTTCGTAAAAAAAAAAATGTACACTTCAGAGTGGTTTAAAATTTTTAATTATGCTCAACAAGTAAGAAAAGGCCAAGTTCGGGTGTAACCGAACATTTTATACTCTCGCAAGGTAAAGTGATATACTGGGTTTTCGTATATATTTTTAAGTAGGAAGTATTGCATCCATGGTTTACAATCACAGGTATTCATAAGGTAATAAATCTGTATGTGCTATAGAACCCAAATATCTAAAACGAACGTTCTTTTGAGATGAAATTGTATAGCCCAAGTAAGGAGATTGAAACCAGACATTTCACAGTGAATATCCTTGCTGAACTTCTTGAAGACAGAATTACCTCTGGACTATCTTCTTTCCTGCCCAGTCGCAAGACTAAGTTTGAATCAAAATTAGTCACCTCAACAAAATTAGGGTCAAAGCATTTTCTCGATATCCGAGGATTTTGATCAATCTTTTGAAATTTTCTGTTATCACAAGAAGTCGTCTATAATAACTCAAGTGCCATTCCCACGACCGCCAGCTACTTCAACACCTAACCTCACATATGCGCAGATTGTCAGGGGGATTAGTAAACTTTTAAAAGTTTTTGTAGAATACTGACAAATATTTATTTTACGCTGGGTCTACAATCATAATGGTTTAATTCAACATCAGATGCTTTTGGCACGAAAATCGACGTTATTTGTTCTCACTAATAATCTCCCGAATGGAGATCAGCCTTAATACTTAAGCTCACATAAAGTCTTTTTGTGTATATTTACTTGCAATATCCCGAACGGGGTGTTTGTAAAATTTGCTATGATTCGGAGCCGCTATTAAGTATATACTAAATGATTAGCCTAAAGAGATGTGTCAATTTAGCCATTTCCGTCTGTTTGATTGTACATACACGAAAACTGAGGGACTAGACTTTTTGAGATATCAATATGCAATTTCGACTAAGAAGCTACTAATTTACGGAACCTTCTATAGGATATAGCTGTCTTACAAACTGACCGACCAAAATCAAGCCCATGCATAGAAAGCGTTTTCATTTGACGAGATATCGTTAATACCAAATATATTGTTTAGATCGGACCACTATAGCATATAGCTGCCATTCAAACTAACCGATCAAAATCGAGATAACATTTATACACTTTTATGCTATACCAAATACACCTGTGAAAGGTATAATAGTGTCGGAATTTAACGTTTTATTCTTTCGGCCTTTAGAAACCTTAATCGAAATAAATCAAAGCCAAGCCTTGACCTTCACTACCAGCAGCCAGATATGCTGTTGAAATTCTGTAAGCAGACTGATTTATTTTTACCGCCTTGCCAATGCCAATGCCACAAAATCAATCAATATTTCAGGAAAATAAGTAATTTTTCCACTTAAACTTTTTTCGCTTGACATCCCCCTCGACCAAACCGATTTGCTGCGTCAAAAAGTGGTGCACAGCAAAAGCAATAAAATGAGCGTGTCAATGTAAGTGACTGGGTGCATGCTAACACAGTTCAACATATACATAATTATAAATGTATATATGTATACACGTACACATGTACAAACCAAGCCACCGTCCTTAACTAACTTCTAAAATAACCTTTTGAATATGGGTGTGTATTCTAGAGGCGAGATTCTCGAGTGCAATAAAATTTAATGAAATTCTGTTGAGTGATTGAGAGTTGCAGAAATGTTTTGCACGCAACAAGATACAAAGTAGCAATTAGTTCTAAGAATCACATGGCGAAAATGTATCGTACGTAATCAGTTTTCAAGTTGTATCGTGAGAAGAATATATATTGAAAGATGGTTTCTATGTTCAAAGGAAATGACTATCAACTTGCTTCTAAGTTTTTAAAATTGTTTAAATTCTACAGTGAATTTATGGTATCCATTCCAAAATGAAATCTATACAATACCGTATACTTTTAAAACTATTACGGCAGTTTGTTCACAGGAAGATGTTCTTTTCTTAGTGTGACCTGAATATTGGGTGGTCACTTAATTTTATGAAACATTGATGAGTACTCGCTTATTTCTATTTTATACAAGAAGTTGTTCTGATAAATACTTAGCCTTACGCCACTATCGCAAGAGAATTTTACTGTCATATTGTACAATTTCGTAGATGGCTACTGAAAAAATTAATGATTTATATTCTTACATATGGTATAGTTATTAATTCAGTGCTTATTTCCCCATGATTTTTATGACGATCGGTTAATATATGTTCCCAAAAAATTCGGACGTTGCTAATTATTGATATGAAAAAGATCAATAAAAAATATTTTGACTGAGCACTTTGTATTATTTTTATACTCTTGCAACATGCTCGTACAGAGTATAATAATTTTGTTCACCTAACTGTTGTGACTAATCAAGATAGGTATGGAGCTATATATACAAGTATATAAACGATCAGGATGGCGAGACGAGCTAAATTTCGAGTGACTGTTTCTCTGACCGTACATATAAGCTATAAGTGGAGTAAAAATTGAGATATCATAATGAAACTTGGTATTTCATGTCACCCAAAAAAGGTTGGTATTACAGGGGGGGAGTCAAACCATTTCCACGCCCCCAAAACGCTACTAATCGAACACAAAACACAAAAACAAAACCCAAGGCTACTATTTGGTACAACGAACTGCGTTATAAAGAGGCATATATAGTTGAAAATTTTTTTAAAAGTGGAAGTGGCCTCGTCCTCTAATAAGTTTAATGTACATATCTCCTAAACCATTCAGGCTATAATAAACAAATTAGCACGCGCGAAGTTTTTTTGGCATCCTTACTCAGCCTGTGAAAACGTGTGAATTCGGATTATAACCCTACCCACACCCCCTGTTTGTTAAAACTACTATTTTGTTAAAAACTACTAAAAGTGCAATAAATCTATAAATAAAAGCGGCAGATCTATATAATTTTGTACCCGAAATGGTACGAGAGGGCTTTACACCAGCCCATAACAAATTTGGACGACGGACGTACCTTCACCCACATTTAAGCGAAAACCCATATCTCGGCACCTACTCGACCGATTTCAACCAAATTCGTTAGGTAATATAATCGTGAGATTCCTATGTTACAGAGCGAAAATAGGCAAAATCAGACAAAATCCACGCTTACTTTTCATATAAACTAGTATTATTGACATTCAGAGAGAATCCTTTTCTGATAATAGTATGCCAGTATATCCAAAATTGATTGAATCGGAACAATAATTCCCTTAGCCCCTATATACCCAATAGAAAAATTTTCGAACTTCCGGCTTACTTTATACCGCAAATATCGGTCAATACACGTGTGAGTTATCTTAATAAAATTGAGAGAGCGTGTTTTTCTAATAATGGTGAAACTTTCTTCCTAAAATTAATAAAATAGGGTGAATAACTAATATCAGGATTTTTAAACATCTAATTGACTTTACTCCATATTTATTGGTTATGATATGGTATGTGAGGTACCTTAATGAAACTCAGACAGCATCTTTTTCTGATAAAAGATTAAATCGAGTCAATACTACCCCTACCTCCCACATACCTAATATAAAGTTTTCAAACTTCCGGTTGGCTGTATACCATATATATTGGTCAATATGTAAGATATATTAACAAAATTAACTGAACGTATAATATTGGATATACTATAGTTTAAAACATGTGAAGTTGGTCCTCGAATTACTCAAACTCCCATATACTACATATAAGGATTTTCGTTTCCGTTTCTCGCTGTCACGCCATAACTTGAGAACGGCTAGACCGATTTGGCTGTTTTTGTTTTGTAGTTTTCTAATACTCTGTAAAAGGTTCTTACGGAAAAAAATGTTAAGTAAATGTCTCAGAAAGATTGAAAAAATACATTTCATTTTGCATATTTTAAAAAATGCGCGTAACGAATGTCATCGTCATTCACAGCCATAGACTATATTGAAAGAGCATCGTTTGTTCGGAAATGTGGTTACTTTACTACTGTACCGACTTTAACGGTAATATTAATAATACCAGTGATGATTTCATTATAATGTAAGTATTTAATAATAATAAAATATGTATACCATGAGTTAGATTTCAGAAAGCAGTATACAAACTTCGCATAACCTATTTAGTAATATGTGGTTATCTGACACACATAACCTAACATAGCGCTAACAATAATTTTATTAAGTTTTTGATAAAGTTTGTTTTGTTTTAAAGACTAAGAAGTTTGTTGTTTGCTAATAAGTGTTTGTTAATCACGGTAAGTTCACAGCTTAATATCGATTTTTGGTAACATTTGATGACTACACAATATTAATGAATTATGAAATTAGTAAAGTGCTTCTCAGTTGTGGCGAGACCAGGGAAATAGGGATTAATTTTTATATGGAGGATATTATAGATTTCAGTTTAAATTGAATAGGTACTCCTACCTAAGATAAGACAACTGTCAGCTATACAAAATAAAGTAGTGCATCAAAGCTACGCTATGGCGGTACGAAGTTCGCCGGGTCTGCTAGTATATTTATAAAATTGTTTGAAAATATGATCTCGAGTATACATGAGTGATGTTAAAAGTTCGTATAATCAGTACAGACCTTTTCTGCCACCAATATACCCTATAGAGTTATAAAACTAACTTAGTCTATGACGTAAAGGTATTTCCCCAGCTTTAATCCTGGCAAGCTGCCAGAGTATGAAATGTTCGGTTCCATAGTTATTCCTACATATCCTTGATTTCCTGTCTGTTACTATCACTATGTGATTTATTCCAGTTGTCTGTTGCTACTCTCTAAATTTTGCCAAATCGGTAGCAACAAAACCAAATAGTTCAACGCAACTATTGCGGTAGTATTTCACAAAACTATTTTGTGTATGTTTACGTCACCACAACAATTATCCCATTTAGTGTCAAGAATTAGATATTTGCGCCAAATATTATTCAATGCCAAGTCCCCGAAACTACCTATTTCAATGAAGAGGATCATAAGAATTGGTTAATGATTATTAGATGGTTAGGCTCTGAGAGAGTATATATTAGGTAGTTAAGGTTGTACGTAAGTATGAGTTGTAAGGTTTCACGAGATAACTCGAGTTCATTGAGTCTAGAATTGAAATGTACCGTGTTTACGGGAGTTTTGGAACATATATATATGTATACTCTACACACTTTGGGAGCAGAAAGAAGACTCAAGAACGCCTAGTTTAATCAAATGACTTTACTTTGCATTATTATTATACTGATTAGTATAACTTCATATTTGTTAATTTATTACAATGACAGAGTTTCTTCAAATGCAAAAACAAATTCTGACATTCGCTGTTTTAGTTTGGAAACTACTTTGATTTGTCTTTACACATTTAAATATCCATAAATGCTCAAGCGAATGTGTGTGCGAATGTTGACGCTTGCAATGCATATTAGCTTTATGTCTGTACATTACTCGTGTTGCATGCCACATTTCATGTGGAATAAGCTCATTTACGCCTTTTGCTGCACAACTGCACAATCAAAACAAACAAGAAAAGCAAAAGCAAAACAAAAAACGAAGCAAAAAAATATTAACAAACTTCGGTAGAGAGCATGAGGAAGGATCGCCTTGTCCTTATATATATATACATATATAGTCATAAAATCCGAACGTGCAATGCTGCACAACCAAACACAGACATGCAAAGTTTGTAATAACAACAACATGTGTTAGCGACTGCACATATAATATCTTGCACACAAGCAAGCGGTTGTGCTTTTACTGAAAACGTTGAATGTTGTGTAGCATATGCACAGGCGTGTTAACATGTGCCGGCAAAAGCTGTGTATTAGTTGCTGTCTATTTGTGCTTACTTATTTTCTTTATTTATAGTATGCTGTTTGGATTTCCTTTACATAGCTGAAAACTTTTCAATCATACATTTTTATGTGCCTAAATAAAATATGGAAAAACTCCAAAATGAAAGTTAAAATTTTGAGTAAAAGTTCAATTACCTTGCATATTTGGATAATAAAGGTACTTCAGTGAACACAAAAACTATTCAGCAATACTTTTAATGCTCAAAGTTAGGAAATCATAGTTTTGCATTTGAATAATTTGCTACCTTCCATTGAGATGAATTTTCTTTAATTTTTCTCTCTTGAAAATATGCATACAGATTCTTTCTCAATTGAAAAAAATTCAAATTTTATTAGGGCAATTCACACTTTGGGTGTAAATTCAATTATAATACTCCCGATTGGGAAATATATTCACATACAGATGCACTGAACATACATTTGTATACTTATACGAGGATATATATATATGCTATATTTATTTCTGGCCTAATAATGAAAATACGAATATTTATCAACGAAAATGGTTTTTTTTCGGTCGATTGCTGTTTTGTTTCGGGCTCATACGCATAGATCCATGATTCGTCACCTGTGACGATCTTTTAAACATCTTTTGAAGCACCGCGATCGTATTTTTTCAGCATTTCTTTACACCAATCCACACGAGCCTTTTTTTGAGCGATCGGGATCCAACGAGAACAAACCTTTTTTACGGCCAGATGTTCATGCAATATCGAATGTATGCTGGTGGGAGAAATGCATAGGCATGCCCTATCTGAAGGTATGTTACATGACGGTCTTGCATTATCAGTTCACGTACGGCATCGATGTTTTCTGGCACAACGGCTGTTTTTGTGCGTGTTTGTGCTTCATAGCCATACAAAGATTTTATTTCATCGATACACTCTTGTCGTGATAATCCACGTCGAAAATTGTGAAAAATGATCGCACGAAAATGTTCACGAGTTAATTCCATTTTTTGGCCGAGATGAATTTTTTAATTCCCTGTAAATAAAATAATTCACGATTAAATGACAAAACGTTCTGAGTGATGTTATGCTAAAAAATGTCAAACTTTCCAATGGAGATGTCATATTGCACCTGGCAACACTTAGTGTTGCCTAAGCCACCCAACTATATAGCAGCCCTCGTATATAGTAAACATAGCAGCATTTATTGCACCTGCCTATATTTGGATGGTAACATATATATTATATGTATATATATAGTAGATATTTCATATAATGAAGCATGGAAAAATTTAAAAATTTTAAATTGAAAAAGTGAGAGAGCCATAATTTCAGATGAAGCCACCCATCAGACAATCTCGAAATACCTATATACGTATATGTATATGTATGTCGCTACATAGTATAATAGTTTTGTTCTCCTACCGGTTGTTTGTATCATTTAAAACTAAACGGGATAGATATAAAGTTATCTTACATATGCATATACAACAAATGACTACTGATACTGCAGATGGGCGTAAAAAGACAACTGCCACGCCCACAAAACACCATTGACCGAAACCTTATAAAGTCTCATAACTAAGCACTAAGTTAAGATACAAAACTGTGCTTTGGTAGAGGGACGCAGTAGCAAGGAACACTTTTGGGGTACAATTTTTTTAAATATGGGCGTGGTCCCGCCCCTAATGGTTTGATGTACATATCTTCCAAATCGCTGAAGTTAAATCAAGTAAACATGCTGAAAAGAATTATATTTAACATTCCATCATATACTGTAAAAATGGGTCAAATCAGATAATAGCCATGCCCACTCCCCATATAACGGTTATGTTGGAAGCATTGAATTTTACAATCAAGATGGTATCAAAGAGTTTTATAGGAGCGGTTGGAAAAATTTTACAAGGGTCGTGGCACCGCCCAACGTTATGACAAATCCTATATCTCAAGAAATACTTGATCAATTTCCACCAAATTTGGTGTGTAAGATTACCCAAACATACCAATCATACTCTGTGAAAATGGGCATCCGGGATGACATACACACCTACTTCCCATATAACAATAACAAACATTTTATTAAATCTGATTCTTTTACAGTATACAAATCAAACATCATCGAAACAAAACTTTATACAAATAGTGCGCAAGGTATTTAGTTTTACACCTAAAAGTTATCGAAATCGGACTATAACTTTTTAAGGACCCAGTCACCAAATATGAATGAGTCCCAGTGCATGATTTTTACCAAACATACATGAAGTCTAGTATGGAAATTGTGCATGCCTTTGTGCCAAAAAAGGAGTAAATCGGGCCAATATTTTACTTAGCCGCTATATATCTAATACAAGTATAAATATTTTCGAACTTCCAGTTGACTTTATATCGCAACTATCGGGTAATACATATGTAAGAAATATATTTAACAGTGCATCCTCTTGCTTAAAATGCATGAAATCAGGACAAAACCTCTCCCATATACCTAATATAGGGATTTTCAAACTTCCGCTTAACTACATGCCTTAGATATTAGTCAATATGTGATAAGAAATTAAGAGATCCTCTATTTCTGGTAATGATATGTCGTAATACCAAAACTGGATAAAATTAAGTCAAAATATTCCCTAGCCCTCAAATACTTTATATAAAAAAATTGATAATAGTTATATAACAATTTCAAGCTTCCGGTTGGTTTTCATTTTTTAATCCCGATGTTGAGATTAAAAATTAAAAATTTTAAATTTTGTTATGTGGTTTGAATAAAGTACGCAAACGCGAAAAATGTTAGTTTAAAAAAAAAAAACTTTTTTTTAATTCTTAGTTATACGTTTGACCTGATATTTGCCTACACCGTGAGAAATAAAAATTTCATAACTCTTCAACTATATCTGAAATATCTTCCATCCCATAATCTTCTTATTTCCCATAAAACCAATTTCAAGAGTTTATAAATATTTAAAAGAAGAATTTTGCCAAATCAAACCACAATTCGGACGAAGTTCTGCCCTACATACACACAATGCAGAGTTTCTCCGGATAAGTGTAACAGTAAAGGTAGAAGGTGGATCTGGATGTCAATACCAAGGAGTCGACTTAAAAACTTGTGAAATGATAAGCCATAAATAATTTTGCAAGATTTAACATTATTATATTTTATGTGTATGTAATAAATTTAGGATACAAATTTGAGTCTCAGAACCTTTGCTGTGCTCATACGACCTCGCGTTGTTAAAGTATGTTCCTGTGGAAAATAAATACGTAATTCTAAAAAGTTAAAAAATATTAATAGTAAACAAATAAAAGAAAAGCAATAATAATAATAATTAGAAATATTTAATCTTGAGGCACAGAGGTTATTTTTTGTGTATATATATATAATGGTTCATTGATCAAATAAGTACTGACTGTCAGAAAAAATATTGTTTGTTCAGCAAAAAGCGTGAAAAATTAAAAAAAAAAAAAAAATATGTGTATATTTAAAAATACATACATACATATGTGTTGTCCATATTAGTAATACACTAGAGAATCACACAAATTTTGAGCTATTAGCACATCTAAATAAATTTCCATGAGCAATTTCTTTAAAAAGTCGCTTTAGCAACTACGTTTCTACGATTAAAAGTCACTGAGCGGCTCCATATGTATGCCTCCATATGTGCGTTGCATATTTTGTGAGAGCAAATACATGTTTTGTTGCACGCGCGAAGGATAATAGAAAACTATTAAGTACAGCGACAGGAGTGCGGTAGATAAGTAAACTGTCTGACAGCTTAAGGCCTTGCGCCATGTTGGCATTGTTGCAAGACTTTTAATTGAAATACTAATGAATATAATTAATTCAAAGGCAAAGCGCATGTTGATGTTGATGATGATGTGACCGTCAGTGGTTTGGTTGAATTAAATGATGAACTGGTAAAAGCCTTACTGTATGCTTTTGAAGCAGTTGACTACACGGTTAATTGAGATGCTGCGCAAAGCTGCGCTAATGGCATATGGATGAGTAGAGAGTAATTTATAATTGGCTTGTGTAATGGTTGACCGACTTTTATGCGAGTAAATACATATGGATATATATTACAGCTTTGACTGGACAATAAAGTGTTTGCGACTGCAAAGGTATAATATAATATAAAGAATTTGAAGCGAAACTGCCACTTAGCTGTGTCACGGCTTTTCCACTTATACTCATTATCAGTATGTAGCCTGAAGCACTATTTCTGAAAACTTAGTGTAAGTAACTTTAACACAAAGCACACATCTGAATAAAGAAGATACTTTTTGCTCAGTTTTTTGAGCAAGAGGCATTATTGGTCTAGTGGTCAATGAGAAAGAAAAATTGAGCAGCATAGTTAGGTTAATTATACCCCGAACAGGGTGTCTTATTTGTGCTACGAAGTTTTTAACAGCCAGAAAAGACCTAGGAGATCCTATAAAGTAAATATATATATAAATGTTGATATACACTTGCTATCCGGTATGAAATGAGAGTTTTTTTTTTGTTGTGAAAATGAAATACTACTTTTTAATGGGAAAGTAAAAAAAATGTATTCAAACTATTGACCATTGCTTTTTACATATTTTGACCACCTTTGTGGATACCATGCCAATAGAAATGTTCGTATTTTGAAGCAAAGCAATCGAACACCCAATTTTCGATTTCTGTGAATGAATCGAAGTGCTGCTCAGCCAATGCGTGTCCTACTGAAGAAAATAAATGATAATCGGAAGGATCCAAGTCTGATGAATACGGCAAGTGGGGTAGCAGCTTCCAACCAAGTACTTTGATTGTATCCTGAACCGATTTTGCTTTGAGTGCAGGTGCATTGTCGTGTAACCAAATTATCTTTGAAGCAGAATTTCTCAAGTGTTTTTTCGGTTTTCTATTTGTCTTTCATTCAATTAATGTGGCACCCATTTTCCACACTTTTAGATCCTTCCTATATCTTTCAAACGGTCTGAAATTGTTTGTTGTATATAATATATGTGTATATTTAACATGGCTGCCATTTGCTTCTGACTCAAAGTATCATCTTCACCCAATATTGCTTGCAGTTCGGTGTCTTCAAACTTTTTTGGTGATCTTCCACGTTCTTCATTTCATTTCTCACATCAAAATTATTCTCTCTGAGCCATTAAAACCAACTTTTACATGGTGCTTCTGATAGAGCATGATCACCATTTGCCTCGACAAGCATTCGATGCGACTTTGCAGCACTTTTCTCCAAATGAAAACAAAAAATTAATGCTTTCCGCAAATCATCACTTTTCGGTGCAAAATATGACATCTTCAACACAATGAAAAAATATGATGTTGTTTGTTCAATGACTGTACGGTTATTGAATATGTGTGACAGATGTCATGCCAACCAAATAGAAAAAAAATTAAGGCTCGTTCACAACAAATGTTACCTACCAACATTCAACCATTTGAATCTTAATACTCACTTCATACCAGTAAATGTCGTTTTAGCCATGTCCGTCTGTATGTAAATACCCTTCAATTTTAAGATATCGCAGACAACTTAAGCGGTCAAAATTAAGTTATTATAGAGAAAAACTTTTATTTGACAAGATATCATCGGACTACGATAGTATGTAGCTGTCAATTAATATGGCCGATCAAAATCCAGAACAGAATTTTCATAAAAATATGTTTTTTTTTTCTTATTAAGTAACCTTGATTCGACCTTAAAGTTATTAGTACCAAACAAGGTAGCTAGAAATTACTAGCAAAACGTTTGTTCATTGAATGAAAACCGTTAGGTTTTCAGATTTAGTTATACATATAAAAATGCATCTGTGAAAGTAAACGGTGCAACCGAAATTAACTAATTTTTCTTTTACGAAACAGATATTAAATAGAAATAGATAATGGCATATTCATAAAGTAATAAATCAAAATTTATGTATATTAACTTTGTTTAGATTGTTTTCATTGCTTGAAAACTAAAGAAGCGTTTTTTGAACCAACAACAACTGCAAAGACTCAGTGTGACTATTTCTTAGATCACTTAAAAACGTTAAATTGTTAAAACGCAAAAATGTCCAAAACCTTCTTGATGTACTAAAGCAATTGAAATGAAAGTTGTAAAGATTCGCAAAGTCTACATTCACCGTTTTGAAACTACAGAAGCCACAATATGGTACGCAAAGGTTTCCAGTTGAATAAATTAACAACTCACAAATTAGTGAAAAGTTTTCGTCGTTTGAGTGAAATGCTGAACGCTTTAGGTCATTTTGTATTTCATAGCTCCATAATGCCTCCGTATTATTAAGACTGAGTGAATTTTCGTTCCTGAAATAATAAAAGCTACCGACCACCTCAACCCATCTCATCAATCAATAATGATTTTCACTTTGAAATTTGAAAGTGACAGAGTGGATTTTCTTCACTTCACTTAGCTGGAAGTTTGAAGTTTACTTCGTTGTCAGCTTAATGATTTACTCACATAATAAAATGATAAGTATTTAAATGTTACTTTATTTACATAACTTCAAGGAAATTAAACAATTTGTGTTAGGTTATTAAATGGAAATTTCTGATAGGACATTAGAAGGAATTTAACACTTCAAGTTTTTTGAACGAGGTTTTTTATATTTCTAATGTTAATAATAATAAAGATAAATAACCATCATTACTAGGTTTCTGCTTTGCTGAATAACAGGACTGTTTATGGCATCGACACATATGGAAGTTATTTGGCTTATGGGTCCTTAAGGTTTTAAGTCTTCATCAAACAACTAAATGAGTTTCATGAGGACTTTTTTAATACACTTTTTTCAATACCTAAAATACAGTTTTAGATTCCGCCTCTCTAACACCTACCATGTATGAAGATATTTGGAATGAAGAAGACATTCTCGAGATAGAGGCAGAGGAACCTAGCCAGTCTTTATTAAGTTAAGAGTTAGCGAAGGATCATACTTGAACAACAGTAAAAGTCATCCGATTGTGATGCACAAAACTACGAAATATGGATCAAAAAAGGACCACAAATTGACGGAGCGCTTAGAGCCTATCATAAGCTAATCCAGCCGATTCAAGAGCAATGAGTTCAGAGAACTTCTTGAACAAGCTCACCGGCTTCGCAATTTTCGACTAGTCCGCTGTGGGCAGGCACCCAACAAATCGGATCACAAAACGGTTTGACGCTATTGATAACAAGGTTAGACCCCCTTGAATAAACTTGGGTATAATGTCTGCGAGCTCAGCGCCGTCGGAGTGAATACGCACCTCTCAAAAGGAAGCTTGAATTCAGTTTCATAGTGCCACAATATAATTTTTTATGAGAATCCTGAAATCTTTCCAAGAGCCCCTCTACAGCAGTGTAAGGCAAGCCATTCCTGCGACGTCAGGAATATGACTAAAATTGTTGTTCATAAATGATGTTAACATTTAATTTTTAAAATTAACTAAAAATACTTCAAGCCTACTAAACCTCACTCACAGTTTATTCAGTTTTTCACTAAAGCCACACATTTATACTCGTAAATGTGCAAAATCTTCTTATTTACGTGTTAATAATTAATGCTGTTCTATAAGTGAACCAAAAATATTTCCCTAAAATCCTCTTTTCCACTTGGAATGTATTTATTCAGCCGATCAATCATGGTAAATTATCCTTCGCCAACTTGAAAAGGTTATTTATCCTGCTACTTATCCTCACACCACTCTAATCAATACGAACCGAATTTGAACCATTTTGGTTGCTTTGTGTAAATTATTGTTTTTTAATAGCCTTTAATTACAATAAAATGACTGCTGATTTGGACAAAAACGTAATGAAACGGTATATAATGCAATTATTTTGCAAACGAACACACAATTTGTTTGTGGTTTGAACAAATTTAGCAAAATTGCAACAATTCGATTGGATGTTTTAAATGTGCAAAGTATTTATGATTGAATGCTTTTAGTAAGCGAGGTGATGCAAGTTGGCAACGGTTTTATCGCAGAGTTTTTTTTCGCTGTACGTTTTTCCTTTTTTATACCCTGAACAGGGTATATTAAGTTTGCCGCAATGTTTGTAAATGTTGTCTGGTCTAAAAACTTTGAGCATTTATACATTCTTTGTTGCTCATACGACATGGTGTACTGATGAATGCAGTACTCTTGATGTGTAACTTTAACTGCGTATAACTTTTAAAGTAATGGTTTTATGGAAAAATCATTCCGATTTTGCTTTTGTAAAATGTAAATTTTTTATTGTAAATTTTATTTTTTTTTTTTCCAAAATTGTATGTTTACTTGTTTAAAATATTAAAAATTGTCAAAATATTAAAAAATCCCACGTTATGCATATACATGAAAAAAGAAACATGATTTGCTTGTTTACGTTGATAATTTGTTTTAGGGCAAAACCTAAAACTTCAAGAGGCGTCTGCAAAAAGAAATTAACTTGGAAAATATCGGAAACCCTAATAAATTTACTCGTTCTGAGTAAATGAAATTATGTACGTTCCACAACACTGTCTCCATTGCGCTTTTAATAATTGCAAATAAATATATTTGACTCGTTCAAAAGTCAAAAATGCGCATAAATCAAAATAAATAAACACAGCGAGCACAAGATATATGTATACGTAAATACCGTAATACCCATATATATATATGTAAGAATGTAGATGTGAGGACAAACAAATCGAAATAAATACCAACCACAGTGCCTAGACAAACAAGAAGTGATGGCAACGCATATTGTTGAGAGGCAACGGTTCCAAAAGGGACATGTGATGACAAATAACAAACAATACAATTGCAAACTCATACAGCAATACATATTTATGAGTGAAAATAAACAAAATGGACAAACTTGGCAGTCGACCAGCAGCTAAATGAATATAAACATATATACATATACATATATTAAATCTATATATAAGTTAGCGAGTACTGTAAATAAAGTGCGTGTGTGCAGCTGAAATGAAATGCAACAAAACCAATAGCTACATAACGTATTTTCACAACTTGGCATGCAATTGAATTTAATCGAAGCATAATGCAAATGAAAAACTGCGAATAATTGTTTAATTATTTTCCTTGAAATGTACATCCATGTGTATTATATACAATTATGAGCTATTAAAACGCTGTATGAATATTTTATAAGCGACTGTGTAATGGTTGAATGATTAAATTTGTATAAAATATGAAATGCAAACTTAAAGCATATACAAATTACAGAAAATTAAAGGGACGCTATTTTATGAGCGGTGTTCATGGCGAATGAGTGACATCAATATGCCAAGTAGCAGCCATTTTCTGCATTAGCGGTCGTTATGAGCGCGTTTGGAATACGTCAAGAGACTTGATGGCCATGACTGTTTCGTTGATTGTTTCTATACTTTGCTGAGTAGTCTCCCAGGATTCAGGCGCCGCGTTATTTTCAAATAATCACATCACTTTTAGTAGTGGAACTTATGCAGTGTACATTAAATAAAGCATTTATCAATTATCTTGGGTATATTTTAGCTAAAAGTTGTGCTAAGAAAATAAGAAAAATATTTTTATTTTTTATGTTTTAATCGCTTTTGATATTCAGTACGAAACGTTGAGTGCGTGATGATAGATTTTAATACGTACACTCATAAATATTTATTTGATAATGGTTTTTAATCCATTAGCAAGTACAATTCATTTATCACTACGTATATGAAAAGTCCTCATAAAAGTATAGTGTATTTATATAGATTTTTTTTTATATAAGTAATGATACTTATAGATAGAAACACAGACAAAATAATAAGTCTCTATAGAGCAAAAATTAAGTTACACCTCGGTAAAGATACAAAATAGGCCCCTAAGAAATAAATATTATTACATGAGTATTATCTTAGCGAATTTAAAAGCTTTGAAAACAATATTCCTAGCAATACCTTCCATCAAAATATTGCACTTGAGTATACTAGAACCATTAAATAATGACCAATAAATACTCAATCGAAAACCTCGACCTCCCAACCGCTGGTAACAAATCTCACAAAGTCTCTGCGCATCCGGTGAGTTATGTAATCAAACAACAGAAGACTCTTACGTCATCGCCATTTAATGCTTGAAGTCAGAGATCTATCTAGTAAAATATTCAATTAGATTATGCTCATGTTAGTGACTTTGACTATGTAAAAGTCCTGGCTAAAGTAGTTTGAAAGTAATAACCAAGCATAAACCTTATTCATAGCAATACTCTCTAAATACACAATCGATCTCTAGCTGGAAAAGTTCTGTTTGAATCCTGGGCTGGTAGTTACGACATATTGCCACCATTAGACTCAAGGTAAATCGTAAGAATGACTCGCTTTTGCCAGATCAAGGCAAAAATACCTCGGATCTCATACCTTTAGACTTTCAGGTGAAATAGCGGAAATATAAATAAAGCACCTAAAAAAATTTGTGATATGTTCAAGGCGTTTAAAGCATACTTTTTTTATCTGTCTACACAAAGGACTGCACATAGCACTCTAAGTACGTTCACCCGCCACCTTTGGTGATCAGCCACCTCACACCACAGTGTACACTCAAGTATCCTCTAACCCTATATCAATAATTATAAAACTAAGATTTTCTTACTTTAGGGAATTTAAATTCTTTACGGGCCATGAGTTTATTGATGCAATAAAAATATACAAATCACAAGACAACATTTTCGCGTAGTAAACAAATAGCTGCAAAACACATCCTAATTGACATATGGATCAATATTCAAACGAACCTAATAAAACGTTGTACCAACCTAGAAAAATGTTTGTTATCGATTTCTACTCGAGTTTGATCTTGAGTGTATAACGAAAAATCTTGGTTTAAATCTGTGTAGTTTCTTTTTTGTATCCTTCTCTCGTAAATGCGTACACACTTATTTACATAGGCGCGCATGCCATAAATGTGTTGATTCACTTATTTATAGTATTGCTCACAGCTTTCAGTTACAAACTCTCTATTCAATTATTGTTGTTGTCTAACATGCGGGAAATAGTTGTCTCCCTAGTTATGCTTAATATGTGCAAATAATGTATGCCACGTGCGCCCCACGAACAAGTTGTTTTCCTAATTTTGTTTGCTGAAACATATAAGATAAAAATAAAAGCTATTCGGTGGTTTCTATAACCACTATGTACTCGTGTATGCATGTAAGCATAACTGTATGAGTATTTATAGGCTTGTAAGTGTTCTGAATAAAGTAACGGTATCGCTTATTAAGTATTTTTCGAAGTACTTTAAAAATCAGTATGATGTTTTATAAGTACTAGTAGAGCCGGTCATACGTTGCTGGGGCTATGAAATCGTATTTAATACTTTAAAAAAAACTGTACAATACAGTGAAAATATTATTTGCGAATAAAGGTGAAAAAGTTATTGCCGATTTAAAAATCCAAAATGATTCAAATGCTTTTTTTTATCTCATCTACTTATTATTTCGTAATAGCAGCATCGTAAAATCATTTTCTGATTTTTCTATTGCTATAGGACTCGTAGTTTTGCCGGAAACCGAGTAAAACCGTTTTTAACCCTAAAAATTCAACCCCTCCGCTTCCTCTTCCCGACCTCAAATCGCTCGTAAATTATTTTTCCTTTCATGTTTGTTAATTTATCTTTCATTTTCAATAGGTTTCAATCTGATATAAATTTGAATGAATATATACTCAAAATTATATTTCTTATTTTTGAATTTTGAACCCACGTTTATGTTTATAAATATTCATTTTTATTTATGAATTGATTTATTTTTAACATAATTGAAATAAACAAGTATACTATCGCATCTTTTAAATTGAATTAAAGTGAACAACCCTGATTGATTTAATTATGGCGTTATATGCACATGCAAGTAAAAAATAAATTTTTTTAGAGGCATTTTGTTTATAAAATATATAAATATAATGAACATTTATAGAATTTAATAATGAGCGATTCATTTTGAAAATTTTTGGATTGGTATTTGCGGAGAATATTTTCAAATAGAGGAAGAGGGGAAAATGATCTAGTCCATTAAAACAAAATCGTGGTTTGGGTTCTCCGTTCCCGAATTTTGAATTTGAAGTTTAAACAATTTTATTTATTGCACAATATATCCAACATCGGCTTACAGCTCTGTGAGTCTGCTCCATTTTTTAATTTAAAAAATTGTAACCGAAGAGCTACAAAGTCTGCAGCTTTGAGGAGACATTCATGTCGTTGATAAGGCGGAATGGGATTATATTGGATTTACGCAACTCTCTCATATTTCATTTTTTTCTCTCTTACAGGAGTTGAGTATTGTTCCCAACGCCACTTGTTGCCACAGTAACATTCGTAAAATGTTAGACACTCTTAATCCATCTCTTTTGTCAGCGACACAACACACAGAACTTCTATTACATATATTACAAACAGTAAACTCTCAAATATATTGTAAATAAAATTCAAAATGTCTAAGTCGTATTTGGGTTTGATTTTATTGGAAACCATGGAAAGCCATATATGTATACCATATACTCACACACAACTGCATTATTTAACGAAAATCGGGTAAAATCCAGGCTTTGACATCATTAAAGGTAAACAGCATTTATGAGCTTAAGTGGCATCTCCGTTTATATTTAAGCGTAATCTATACGTAGATTATTATACCCTTAGAGAACGAGAGTAAGAGAAGAAGTTCTCAATAATGACCTGACAAATAGAACAATTCCATAATGGAAAGTCTCATCGAAACTTACCCTATCGGAACACAAAATTTATTTATTTCGATAGAAAGTAGAAAGAAAGCCCATAATTGACCTTTGCGGCTACGAAATTCATTAAGCTCGTCCTGGATGGAGGGGCTACAGGAAGTATTAACAAAAGTATGGTAGTAGTATGGTAAAGTAAAGCTGATAAGCGTTTGGAGTATGAGACTCTTCAGCGACTAGATGTCAGAAAGAAAATGAGCCTCAGACGGACGACATTACCAAGGATAAGAATTGTAACAAGAAAATTTCATTACTCTAGGTAGCAAAACGAACTGAAATGCCTCCACTCAGAATAAACATATCAGAAAAATCAATGGTAAATTTCAAAAACAACTGACTTCAAAAACAACTGAAACAACTGTAGCAGGGGGACTGAAACCCAAAGCAGACTTTTCGAGAATATAAAACTTTCTCATCTACGAATACGCAGTGATGCCAAGAAGAAGAACTTAAGTCCTCACATCGATGTATCCACAAAGCGCTGGATGGTATCCGCATATATTCTAAGCACAGAGTATTTGAAAATTTACTTTTAGAAAATACTATGATAGTCTTTAAACACTATATTTTCAAGTCAAATAGCTAGTTTATTATCAAGTTGTATAAAAAATTCAAATAGCGAGAGGTATTCTAGAGGATACTTCAATTAATAAATAATAATTTTGTTATTCTGTATACTTGTGGCTAAATTTGTATATATTATATATGCTATGTACCTATATGCACAAACCTTCTACAAATATTTATCGCTGTTTATTCTTATTGGAATAAATAAATTGGATGTCATTAAAATAGTATTTTTATATAAAAAGTATATTTGATCGCAATGAGAAAACTCACACAGGAAAATTAAAACTGGATTTAAACCACATTAAATAAACGAGGTAAGGAAAACTGAGATGGTACTCGCTCGGAAATTGCGAGCTTCTACCGGATATAACCTGAATGCGGCACGTATACATATATAGGTATATGTATGTATATATTAAAATGTACTATGTACATACTTGTATATACGAATATATACTTAAGTATATCGGTTTGAATATTTTCAATCGTTTTCTTTTTCATTACATTCTTCCTTATTAGTTCTTATTTTTTATTATTCTCTTTATATTATATCAGATGATTATTTTATATAGTTTGCCACAAAGTTTGTAACCCCCCGAAGGAAACGTCGGAGACGCTATAAAATATATGTATATATAAATGATCAGCATGATCAGCTGAGTACATATAGCCATGTCCGTTTGTCTGTCCGTCCTTCAATTTTTTAGATATCGATCTGAAATTTTGCGCACGCCCTTTTCTCTCCAAAAAACTCATTTCTCATTTGTCGGAATTGCCGATATCGGACCACCATAATTTTAATTTTAATTACCGGATTGTAAAATAAAATTTTTTATCTGAAAAAATCTTATTAAAAGCAAGAAAAAATATTAATTTCGGCCGAAACTGTAATACCCTTCACAGGTGCATAAAATAAAAGATCTTACCTTGAACTTGAGCGGTCAGATTATATGGCGGCTATATGCAATAGTTGTCCGATCTGAATAATATACCTCGGAGAACAATATATGCCAAATTTTGTAAATATATATTGTCAAATAAAAGTTGATTGCTGACCATTTATGTATGTAGGTGTATATTTTATAGGGTATCCGACGTTCACTTCGTGGCAAACTTAATATACCCGGTGGAAGGATTAAAAATTAAAAAAATTGTGCTTCGACTATTAAATTATTTCGCGTTTACAAACTTCCTGCTTTACCATTTTGGTTATTTTTTGAAAATAAAAATTTATTTGAAATAAAATGTTAACATATTTTAACACTATTTGTCTTATTTACATTTAATTACTATAAGATATTTCCTTTTTGTCCCCTTTCATTCTAGCTTTTGATTTAAAAAATATTTGGTTTTTTATTTATTACTCCAATTTTTTAAATAAAAAATAATTTTATCAATTTTTAATTCTGATTTTAGAATTAAAAAATAAGTTTCCAAATTTTAATTTCGAATTGGAATTAAAAATGATTTAACTAGAAAATTTTCCAACCTGAGTCAAATTAGGAATTTCTTGCTCGCTATTAAACTAATATTAATTATAAACCTCAGCAAAATAATAAACTTAAAGTATTATTTGTTTTTTCATTACAAGAATTTAAAAACAAAATCCCAAAAACATGAAATAATAACCGAAAAATGTTTATAGTAGATCTATATAGACCAGCGTCGATAACTTTTGAAAACAAAAAACATAGTAGGGTGAAACCGATTGGAAATGGAAGATAAAAAAACGAAAATGAAAAATTATTTACGGGCGATCTGATGTCGGGAAAAGAAAGGCGAGGGGGTAGTTGAATTTTTACGGGTTAAAAACGGTTTATCTTCTGTGGAAAAAAGTTAAATGCCAAAGTTGTAGGTAGTAAAAAGATCAACAACTCTTGTATTTACGTCTTTTTCACATAACCTCAAAATGTATGTGAAAAATTTAAATAACCTAATTTTCGGGCTTGTTATAAATTTCTTTTGAAACAATTTTATTTTCTTTATGGGATGAACTAACCTTTTTTTGCCCAAACACATTGTAATTTTTTTGATTTAAAATATTAATTTTTTCACTTTATCGGAAAATAACCGCAATTTTTAATAGAAAATTTTCCCGTCACGGCTGGCCTCTGTGCAAATGCACATTAGAATTTCATATTAGGATTATAAAGTTTTTAAGACTTTAATTACAAAATTAAAAAAAAAGTTGTAAAATATTTGCAAATTAACGAAAAAAATATATAGCGCGACATCAGAATTTAATATTCTTACCACAAAAACAAAAATAGTTGTAACATAAATACATATGTATATTGCATGTAAGCATTTATTTATTTCTAATAATCCAGTTATCATTACTTAGCGCTTTGATTGCTTATTTTTATAAGTACATACTCATTTACAATAATGAACATTTTATCTTTGCATATTTTTTTTGCTATGGCGTCAGGTCATACTAACATCAGCGTATATACTAATTTACTAAAAATGCGCAAACAGCTTTATATCCGAAAAAATTAAGTCTCGCTTAAACTAAACTTACAAACAACAATAAATTAGCGTACAAAATATATTTCTCACATTTGCAATTAAGCTTGGTGCGTGCGTAAGTATTAGAGAATGTATATGTACATATATATATATGTCTATATGTGTGACTCACATACACCTTGTATACAATTATCAACAAATCTACGCCTTTTGTGCTTAAATTACTAAAAAAAAAGCCAATACTATGAATTTAAGTTAACGACCCTTGAGGTCAAAATGTCATACAATGAACAATGTGTTATGTATACATACATATGTATGTGTATATAAGCACATGTGTATACAGACTTTATGGAAGGCATGTATATGCCCATGTGCTTACTGCTTCAATCTCCAAGCGATAATTTTTTAGATATGCTAATTGTTAGACAAGAATTTTAATTATCATGTTTTTTTAAATTTTTTGTTATTTTAACCTTTTTCTTACAAGCTAATAACGCATTGGTGCTATTATGACAGGCAGGTTTAAAACATGCCATCCGCGCGTCCCACCGGTATTAATATAATCAAAAATATCACGAAATTGCGCATGACCAACTTCCAGTCATTGGGCACTGCATAAGGCAGCAGCGTTTGCGTAATGCGATGCACTTCGTGCGATGCGCACACGAATATGAACGACGTAACGATCATGTTGAGAGTGGGAAAGCCAGGTAGTAGCACTAGCACGCCATGTCTATCAGCAGCTAGCCAAATGTGGTACTGACAAATGAACAACTCCAGCGATATGCGACCGAACCACGCGAAAAAAGTGGAGTAGCGCGTACGTAATATGCCCGATATATTGCGTAGCACAATGTACCCCACGATCGGTATGAAGACAATGTACGAGTGTATCTCTTCGCAATCCTGTTCATTGCGGCAAAGAAAAGAAAATGTCGTGTACAAACCGACACCAAGCAGAGCAAGCAACGTAATGGTGATGGATGTGCGTCGTGCAAAGAGATTGCCGTGATTGTTGTCATCGAAAATGCTATATTTTTGTGCGATGTGAAAGCAAGCGGCCGTAATCATGCCAAAAGTTACAGTGTAACGATCCAATTTCCACTGATACCACCATTCGTGTATATCATCGTCGGTACTCACAAATAATGCTTTCCATGGCCGTGTAAGGAAAATGCGTTCGAAGAAAACTTCCGACATGAAGAGTATCGTAATGACGCTGAAACAGCCTATGAATTTGGCAACCAGGTACAAATAATGCAACGGATATGAATCCACTGATTGCGCGCTAATGCGTGGCGGCAGTGATAATACGAAGTATATGACAAACATCCAAAATGTAAGTAACGGCACAAAATAGTAAAATTGATAGGGACGATTCATGCAGAAACACAGAACAACTGTGACGAAATTCAGGCGAAACATGACTTGAAAGAAACGCACAAAAGCTGAATTGCCACCGGTTTGCCACATATAGCTAAAATGTGAATAGCCCGTGATGAATAGATAGCTGCTGATAAGTAGTTTAATATGCATGTGTATGGGTAGGACACGATGTGCGCCAGTCATATAATAGATGAGTACAACAAGCATAATCCAACCTTTCAATTCATCAGTTTGATCGCGATTCAGCACTTTTGTAAACCGTGATTCCTCGGTAAAAAATATGCCCAAAGCAAATACATAACCTACAGGTATCCAGAAACTAAACTCCGAATAGTATTTATTTTCCTTCATGAAAAAATTGGTGCGATCGCATAGATAGAAGTAGGCCATAATAATACCGAGCATTGCTAGTGGTGTAAAAAAATCCGTTATGGACAGTGCAAATGACGTTGAACCGTTTGACAACGAACCCGTCACAGAGGCGCTGCTAGAGTGTAGGTCCTGATAGGTTGGTATTTGTGTTAGCGGAGTATAAAACGTATGGCCACGCAAATGTAGCAACCAACGACGCAGTAACATTACGAGAACCAAAGTAATACTAAAAGTATTTATAGAATTGTATATCAAGTATAAATTAGAAATTCATTTTTTACCTACCACACACCAAAGATAGCGTAGGAAACAATTTGCAGAGTGGTAAAGGGTTCTGCGCTAGCGCAACATGTACCATCATTGTAATTCATATAGTCGTTGCAGTACATATTGATCAAAATTTGCACCTCGTGGCGCAACCCTAAATCACTCACTCTGAAACCATTAACAGCACTGTCGACCAGCCCGTTTGCTATTTGCCATGCTGCCTTCCACACCACTGCGTCCGAATAACGGAAAACAGATAAGGCAGCTTGGTTTAACCGATCAATATCGTCGTTCAGTACTGACTTCCAAGACGTTTGCGCCACCTTCTCCTCGTTAATGCGGTCTTGTAGTTTCCATAATACTTTTGTCTTTTGCGCTACTAACTGGTCGAATGGCACAACCAGCCGCGTTATGTTGTCCGTAAACTGTTTTATAAGTTCATCTGTTACATTGCTAGCAAGAAAGTTGCGATATGTAAAACCCAATATGAGGATCACTGGCAATTCTTTGACATCTTCTAGTTTGGTTAAGGTGTCTAGCAACGCCAAGTTCACTTGGCTAGCATATATATAACGTGCGCGCATATTAAGCTGTCGTTCTTCAAAACTGTCATCTTTTGGCACAGCCAAAATAGTTGTAGAGATATTGTCATCGTCACTAGGGTGTAAATGGTTTATAAAGCTTTGATAAAGCTCTCGCACACTCTCATCACCAATGAATACGAAATTGTTGCGATAACCCCAAAAGGCTAAATAACGGAGACATCGGCGCGTATCTCTTTATATATGAAGAAATAAAAAGAAAACTTTCGATTTTAAGTAATTAAGTTAAAGGGTACTGTCTTTTGTCGCGTAATTTTTGTTATTAATGATGAATGGCTCTAAAGTGGGGGTATATATGTATATGTATATATACACAGTGTACTTACGTTTCAGTATATTTATGCATCATACAACCATAAGGTTGCCATTCATTATCACCCTTGAAACGGCCTTTAGATAACAGCCATTGACACGAATCGCTCCCTAATATTTATAAGGTTGGAGATATAAATAAACATATAAACATTTAATGTGTCATAAGCTAAAAAAAGACTCAAACGCTTACCATATTGCCAATTTAAAATACCATGGTATGCTACGAACCCAAGAACCAATAAGAGTGCCACTTTTTTAGCATTATTCGCATTCAATTGTTGAATGAGATGTTCTGCTTTAGTAGGCCGCGGCAATACGGAGGCATCACAGTTTAATGGATTCAATTCTAAAACTTCACTCATTTCTCCAATTTTTCAACACTTTACTTTTCACTTAAATTAAATTTCAAACCAAAAATGTACATTTTTTGCTTGTGGAAAATGATTCTCAATTTTTCCCATATAAATTTTCTATCCTAACTATGCAAATGCAATGAAATATAAATGAATGCGGAAGGAAAATTCTTTTTGCATTATTTGTTTACACACCTTCCGGGGAATAAACAGCTGATAACCAGTGACGACAAATTCTATAAGTGAAGTGTTCAAAAAATTCTAACTAAACACTAATTGGAATTACAATTTTTTTATAAATATCTTTCTATACATATACATATCTATTAATTTATTTCACATTTATTGTTTACCAAATTTGAATTTGGTTATATGATATTAAATTTTAGTTGTAGCAGAGAATGTAGATTATATATTTACATTCTCTGGTTGTAGCATCGAAAAAGGCAGCATTTGTGAGTGGTAAAATTTGGTAACACTATTCAATCTATCAAATTTTGTATATTTTACATTCTCTGCTTTTGGGTTTCTGTAATTTTGAAGTAAACAGATTTTGCACGTATAGGAAAAATATCTTATATGATATTTTAAATTAAATAATATACAAATGCGTGATTTGCACAAAGCCTTGGCATTGTTTGACAAAGAATCAGCGATGGATTATTGCGAGGAATTCGACGAAACGAAATCGGTATTACTTTACTGCAACAAACATGTGAAACCATTCTCTAAAGTATATTTCCGTGGCGGTAAGTTATAACTAACTAATAATTTGAAATATTTTAAAAGAACCAAAACACTATTGATAGGCAATGAATTAATTATCAACGAATTAGTCCGTCGTCTTCAGCAAACATTACTTGATCGGCAATTAATTGATTCGGAGAATAAAAAACCATTGGCGAAGGCCCATCAAAAACTTCGCAAAATTTTGATATTCTTATTTGCTAATACCGACGCTACTTACAAATATAATTTACACAGTGACCCCACATTTGCACATGTATTGGAGCAGTGTCCTTTGCTACCTAAATTCCTGTTAGTAACACTCGTGTGGGAGTTGGAACTAGATCAGTTTTTCTACGAGGCACTCTCATATACTCCTTGTTGGTTTGCTTTCCAGTATTTTGAGACCGCTGCAGATACAATGAAATTTATTGAAGATCCATATGACGTTTTGGAAAAAGTAGAGCAGCTAATGCGTTCCTTACTCATTTGCATATCACGTTCCGAATATCGCAAGATTGATATGGTAGATAAAAAAATAATTTACAACAAATTGTATGATTACAGCATGAATTTACTCCGACAATTCTATACACCTGATTCTGAAAAATTTAAGCAATTCAGTAAATTGGAATTTTTCCGATACTCTGGTTTTGCCTTAAAACACCTCCTTCAAATGACATTGTTTGCATTTGATTTATTTGAATTGCCAGAGAAAGCAAAGCCAAATATAAATGTAGATATTTATGAAATTGGTCGAGAAATATGTCCGCCTGTGCCAGATGAAGAAGCAGCAAAGTCCTCGGATGCGCTTAAAGAGCAGCAATTAAAGATAATAAAAGCTCTCCTCAACTCATTACAATATAATGTTATGTTGGTTAAAATAGATGTATTCATGTATTGGGTTGAAGTAGATATTACTCCTACAACAACATTACAATTATCAATTGGTGAAATGATTTATGAAGTTGGTGAACGTATGCGCGCAAATCCTAAATTTGGACACGATGTCGAGGGGCAACTAAAACTACTGGCTATTAAACCGAGAACACTCAGTGAGACAATTGAAAGCGCAACGTTAGGAGAAATTTTACGTAACTTAGATGAAAACTCGCCGCAACATGTTAAAAAAGCATGGTTCGATGAAATTTTTAGCCGGTCCATTGCTCTCGGCAATGAAGAATGCCTGGAAGCCATTAAAGAATATATAAAGTTGCTGACGCCAAATAATTGTCAATTGGCCTTGGATTTTATCAAGCAATCAGCACAGCTTTCACAATTACAAGCTAGCGACAATGAAGGTGAAGAAGGTGGCGGGGAAGGCGAAAAGAGCGAGAAGATGCAAATAGATCCTAATGATTTTGAATCTTTGACATCGTTAATACTTTTGGGTATAAAGAATTTTAAATCTGAAGATATATTACAATTGTTGGCCTATCAAACGAAAACATTCGGCAAAAACACTAATATTTGTTGTCAGGATGACTACCAACGACGCGTAACTGAGTTTCTCAACAAATACGTCAGCTCATTTGATTTCCAGCAATTTCTGGTGCTCTGTTTCGAGAACCCGTCTCAGATGTGGGACAAATTCTTTGAGTGTGCTTGCCACAATTCGGAACATGTGCGCAACTTTTGCAAAACAGTACAACAATCTCGACCATTTTGTAATATATATTTTGACGAATTGCTCGAAAATGCGATGCATGATTCTGACAAGCTAAAACAAAAAAAGTTTCCTGAGCTATTGTGTGAAATATATTTCGTTTTGTACCATCCTTCGCGAAAAACAGAATTTTTGAAACAATTTATGAATAAAAACGTTAATGCTTTGTTAGATGCTCAACGATTTGGACATTTGCTGCCAGTTGTGAATGCGTTGAATTTAATTGCAGCGCACGGAGAAACACAGTCGAATAAACCGCTAGCATTTGGTGAAGTTACTGCACCAGTGTTACTGATGGCCGCACAAATTATGGATAAGGCTCGTTGGGATCTTATCACTTATACGGATGAACGGGATGAATTGGTGCGTGAATGCATACAGTTTATACAGTACACGTCCAAAAGGTTTCTGCCCGTGGCTACCGAAAAAGGTTAGTACTGCAAAACCAATATAAATATTAGGGGGGCAGTAGGGTTGATTCGTGTAATATAAGCCCCATTTTTATGATTATTTTTTATAAAACATAAAATCTGCTTTGAAACCCAATGATACATTATAGTGTGACATTTGAAGAATATTCTGTTAAATTTTCATGGAGGATATATTCGTTTTATATAGGTAACGCTGAGGTGAGTTTTTCGAAATTTCTATCTTTAACTTTTTGGAGTTAATTTACCTTTTGGTTAAAAGGAAAAAACGCTATTTTTTGCAAAAAAAAAATCAACTAATTTGTTATTGTGAATTGAGATATCAAAAAATTTGAAAAACTTAAGTGTTACTTCGTAAATTATGTACAAAAATAGCGTTAAAAATGTCAACAGTGCAGTATTAAAACTACTGTCATGAAATGCACCGACTTTGAAAAACGCTTTAGAGTTTTGAAATATAATGTAAGGCAGGTATAAAAATACTCGGAAAATTCTTGTTTAATTGGAAAGAAAGGTATAACCCTACTTAAGCCTATACATCTTTCTTTTAACTATGAATTCTATATTTTTGTCATTATAGACCGAAAATGGATTACCAAAGTCATTAAAGATTCATATCGACCTATAACTCAATATTACTTCCAAAAATTCTCACAGACACCAGAACAACCGGCGGTGGACTTCGATCGTTTTCTCATACGTTTGGAAATTGAAGACAAATCAGAGGCTGAAATGTTCCTTATTATTGTAATCATATATTACTTGCGTGGTTAATTTTTGAAACTAATTATATTTTTTTTTGCTTGTCCCAGAATTACGTACGTTGCACCATGAAAGAGACGGAATGGCTGGCCCGTAGTGAACGTCTCTTGCCTCACATCTCCGATGTGATGATCATTTTAAGTGGCGTTGTTGTAGAAACAGATAATCCGAATGCAATTAATAATTATCGTCACTGCCTAACCAATTACGCAAATATTGTAATAAAATTTGTATTGTCACCATTAAAAAATGATACGAAAAAAATTGAAAAATTAATGCTCAAGGTGTTGAAAATTATCGATTCAGCACCAGCACAGTTATATGAAGAAGTCTTTATAAGTTTTACTGCTTTACTTCTTGATATCATGCGATATTGTGCGCAACCATTGAAGGATGAGGACAACATAGTGAAATCTGTGCGCAAATTCATCGATAACATGAAAGACTGTCAAGGGAAAGAAATGTTCTTGGAAAAATTTCAAGCGTTAGTAACTGAACTATTAACCTAATTCGACTACCTTTACTATTTGAAAAAAGTAAAATGAATTACTTTAATTATTAAATTTGGGCATCCTATGAATTAAATTTTAATTTATTCCTGAAACAAATTAAAAATTTTGTTATTAAAATTTGTTTATTTAAAATATTTAGTTTCGTATGCAACTTACTGAAAGAATAGAATTTTAAGCTGTACAACTTTGAAGAAAATATAAAATTATATATTATTATATACATATATGTACATACATGAAAAATTAATTAAGCTAATAAAGCAGCTTATGAACAAAAATTTATTTAATATGAAACATTTATTTTATTTAAGATTACCTTATGTAAGTAATTTCAAATATAAATATTAGATAAAATATAGTTAAAATAGTCTAAAACATATTTTATTTAAACTCATTTAAATTTCTATCGTTTACATTAATTGGGACGGTGCATTGTCTCGATGGGATGACTGTATATATGGTCCCGGAATAAAATGATGAGGGCATATTACATCTAGTCATATATTAATGCAATAATGCGGGTTTACAACAACAGAACAGCAACAAACACTGCTCAGAATCATCGATTCGTTGTTGTTTTTGGTCAATCGTCAGCATGAAGGACGATGGACCCAGAGAATATTTAAAAGGTCTGCCTCTTTCGAACTCCTCTGCTTACCGCTGTGCTCATATGGTTTGAAAGGAATGTAGAAAACTTCGTTTCGCCTGGGACAAAGCTCATATGGTTTCGGCTTTGGTGTCGGCATTTGGTATCGGCATTTCATTTTACTGTCATTATGACTAGTTGGGATACCTCGTCGATATTCAGATTATAATTTTATTTTCAAAATATAAATTGTTTACAGTTCTTGTGGTATTTTTTTATAAAAACCATGCCCACCATGCGTATGATTGGTACTTTGAGAGTTATATTTGAACCAATAACCGCCGGAAATTAATTATTTCGTAGTGGTAAAAAATTCGATTTTTTTACTAAAAGTTAAAAAACTTACACCACCAGTTATTTTGGCTAATAAATAATAACATATCAAGTTATTAATTTATGTATATTTTCTAAGATGCCTCTTACAAATTTAGAGATAAATTAATTAAAAACCCGGTGTATCCTATTTCCTTGAATATTTAGGATAAATAATGAGTTAAGCGAAACTTTTAACATAAAAATATGCTAGTTTTCACTGTTTCTAGAGTAAATGGATATATTTTTAGAAAAACAAACGTTGAAGAGGAAATTCTTCGTGATTATGAATATATATTTCTATACGATAATCTGTATTATTTTATTTAGCCCATGCAACCCTGTAACGTTGTTAAGTGGACACGCTCAAGACGAAAAACATTTCCGGCGAATTCTTGTCAGAATACGGCGAATAATTCAAAATGACGCATGCGTTGCAAAATTTTTACTTGCCAAAAAATTGATGAGCGAATCAGAGGTGCAGCAAACGAGTAAAAAGCGAACTAACAGAATTGTGGAAATAAGTGTCTAAATGTTGGTCAATTTATTTTAAATTTAAAATATTTTTCTCGTGGAGTAAAAGGTAAATTTGTTTCTGTCGGCAATATTATTAAAAGATAACCTACGTGAACAACTAAGAACTGTAAAACACACAAGTGGAAGAAGAACGACCAGAAAGTAGCAAAAGAAAAGCGCAGTAGCAGCGTTATTGGCAGGGATCGAATCGCATTAGTTGCCTGTAAAGAAAAAAACGGCGAAACATTAGTAATCAAACTTGGATGTGTATAGTGAGGAAAGAAAATAAAATTTGAAATAAATAAAAGTATACCCACATACTTTATTGGATTATTTGAGACATAGTTAATATAAAAGCACCAAAACGGCAGCGACTACAACAACTACTACGCCACCAGCTTCGACAATGGAGAAGCCGAAGGAATTGATCATTGAGCCAAAAGGCGAACTGCGCTTTGTAGGTAAGTGTGTGAACCCATTAGGAAAAAAATTACAATTAAGACATAAGGCAAAAGTATGGGGAATGGGAGCCGACACTTTCGTCGTAACATTTAGAGACGTCTGTCAGATAGCAATACGAAAAGCAACGTCAGCGGCGACGCTGACCACAAGTCATAGAGCACTTAATAAATGAAAAATAAATGTTTATTTTTCATGGTAGGCACACTTCTAATTGTTGTATTTATATATAAAAGCATAAACAATTTTATAGACTATAATTCTAACTTAACTGTATATTGCGCACTTTCAAATCAAAGTCTAACTTAAAGGTTACTAATTTCTATTGAATCAAAGTCAACATTCTTAGTTTACATTGTGTGCCTATATTCAATTAGTTTGTGAAAATTGCCAGTAATTATTTCATTTGAAATGAGGTACGGGCCGAACCTCGCTGTGTTAGATGTTTTTGCACTTACCTTTAGCTAATTAATTTATCAAGAATTCTGTTTTATATTTTCTCTACGACATTTGGACTGAACTTGGATGGATTAACATATGGATTTTGTACTCTGCAACTAAAAAATATTCGATAGTCATCTATTTTCCAAAACAAATGTTAAAACGCTTAAAATTACAAAATCTATTATCGTTCTCATAAATTGCTCGGACTCCTTGAATACCTTATCGTTACTTTGCTAAATCGCATGATCCACGCATGAGTTTAAAAATATACATAGTTTGCTTGGTAAATGTGTGATAATATTTAAGGTCTTGCATAAATTTTTCTGTATGTAAGCAAAAATTTGAAAACAAACATGGAGCCATTTCTTAGTAGTTATACAAACTTTATAGTTTAGCTTTGCGCTTTCTGAGTTCTATTTTGCATCCAGAAGCTTTTAAAATTGGACATCTTGTAATGAGCCCTAAATGAATGATATTTTAAGCGACACCTAAATTCACTGAACTACATGATTTGTTTTTAGAGGTATTTCCAAGAATATATTGATATACCTATTGTTACATATTTAAAATTGTCATCTCACTCTATAAAAGTGAATATGTGTTTATTGCTTTCGTACTGCGGGCGATTTGCCGGTTTTGATAATAATTTTAATATTAACCGCCGGTATCAGTCAACAATTAACATGTATGTGTATGTGGTTGTAATGCAGATGTAAGTAAATAAAAACCATTAAAGCATTTTGGCATTTATTGTATGAAACACGTCCCAAAAACATAATTTAGCTGAATTGTATTTATTTTTTATTCTAACTTGCATATATATATGTATACGTAGGTTCATATTAATATTTCGAAACAACAGAAAATGTCTCTAACTACAGATTTATTTATATGAAGCATTTGTTGTTGGTTTGTATTGTCGGAATTGTTTATATGTATTTTTTGAAATGTAGCCAAAAAATTAAGATTTGTATATATTTTATGTACCTATTATATATGTATATGTATACATATGCAATATATGTACCAAATACAGTTCAATGGTTCCGAAAAGTCTATATGCTTAAAAAAAAAGTTTTTTTTTTCAAGATAAGATATGTACCATATAAGCAATATGATGGTCCGGGAAAGTAATCTATGTACATATGTATAATGTCTATAATAAAAAACGAAATTATATATAAATTCGTACTGAATAATTTGCGTACGCGTAATAATTTTTTGTATACAATGCCGGAAATTGCACTTTAAAATAAAGACTAATTTTAACGGTATTTGTTAAATAAAGAATATTTCTGCTTTTGGAATAAAATAGCGCAATCATGCATCACTTAATACAGTGCAAAGAAAAAATAATGCTAAAATATTTCGTATTTGTTGCTATGTATTAGTTGATACTGATTTAAATTTTTTTTATTTGTTAATAAAATTTGGTTTTGGCATCTTAGTATTATCTTTTAACCAAAAGCTGTTTATATTTTGTAATTTTTGGCAGTAAAAATGAGACATACTGATGTACAGTTACATAAATATACATACATACAAAAATGCACCACAAAAGCAATTAGAAAAAAATAACATTTCAAACATTTGCAAAATTTCTTCATAATTCTTATTAAATCAATCATGCTCGTCTATACTACAATTATGTACATATGTCTATTTAATTTAGACGACCACAATTTGGGAAAAATCGATTTTTAATTTGTTTGTTGAAAACAATAAACTAGGGTGAGGGTGTCAGGCGAACAAAAAGCAATTCTGTAAACTTTGACTGCCTAAACAACGAACTAAGCGCCACACATCACTAAACTAGTTGGTGGATGAGTATTGCCGTATGTAGCAAGAATGGCGACGAAGCATGGAAATTTGTTAAATAATAAAGCACAACGACACCGCATGGCGTTATAAAAAACATTAGTCAAACGTCTCAAACGCATTCTGACAAAATGACGCAATGGAAGCGGTGTGAGCGTGTTCCTCAAATGTTCAGCTGTTGGCAATAAACTGCACACAATTGTACATTTTCATGCATGCATACATACGTAAATACAAGGACAGTGCGGATTTACCGAATGTTTGGGGCTAAGGACCGACCGCATTAGTACATATATATTTTTCTATTGAAATAGAGAAAAAATAAATCATATTTAAATGTACTATGTGATTTAAGATATACATATACATCATCACCCTACTAAAACCATACATGTGCTATTTACTTTCCCCTTTTCCTACAATATTTAGCATAAAAGCATATTTTACTAAGACTATGGGCTTTTACTATGGCAGGTTTCAAATTACCGGCTAGAAATTTAAAAGGCGACAAAAGTAACGAATTCGTGTAAAGTCGACACTAACGTTTGTACGAAGCAGGTCTTGTATTAATACATATATAGAAATATGCATATTGCTACTTTCATTCTTACAAAACGCCAAAGACGAACTAAGTTTTCCTTTGCGTACCTTTCATACATATTATATATATGTATGTATCTACCGCAAAGTAACTCACCCTTAGTTATAATCTAACCACTGTCGCCCACTACACAATTGTATTTTGCTTATTGTTGCTAGTTGCTACTCGAACAGAGGACAACCGCGTGAGGACGAGTGCAAAGCCAATCGAAACATATCGCTACTTGTACACCTTGAACGAAATATAAACCTATAGGTAAAAAAATGCGCAAAGAACAATAACCAAAGAAAGCCAATGTTTATTTTTCTATTTCATTTCATTGTGTACGCCATCTCATGTCTTTTGTTGGAACTTGTTTTATGGTAGCCGCTTTGAGCTTAAGTGGTTCAGCAGATATGTGAATTGACTTACTTATTCTATATTGTCTTATTTCTATTCAAATCCAGGTTTCATTACACTACAACATCCTTTCTTATGCCCTGCCGATAA
Organism: Bactrocera oleae; assembly: GCF_042242935.1. Lineage (NCBI taxonomy): Eukaryota > Metazoa > Arthropoda > Insecta > Diptera > Tephritidae > Bactrocera > Bactrocera oleae. The sequence continues at coordinate 38,617,354 of NC_091539.1, read as the reverse complement.
AACTATAAGTGAAATTGTAGCTTTCTAAAAATGCGCTTTTAACCCCCTAACGGGGTTACCGTTTCATATTTGTTTTAGTAATTTGTACGTGAGCATCATGCAGTGACAAACATATGTATTTCAAATTCATATTTTGATAACTAACAAAAATTTCGACGAAATATTTCTACAGAATATCCCAACAATTATTTTGTGATGTTGAAAATGTTAAAATTAAGGTTTGCCAAGTCCAACTATATATTACGTGCACTCTTCTTCAAACGTTCATCGTAAAACTTAGAACTACACTTTCTCCTCTACCTTATGTTTTGTGTGCACTTCCTAAACATCTGCAAACATGTTTTTGTCGTCATATATTCAATATTGGGGTAATACTTGACCAAGCAGTTAATGCTTTGCAATTTGCCAGTGAGCTGAATAGCCCTGCAACTGACGTTTATTAATTGCAATCTTGAGGTAAAATGATTTCCCAGTCAGAATGTAAACAATGTGTGCAACTTGTGTTGCAAGTTTATTATTTAATAAACTATTGCTTTAAACTATAAATTATAAACCGAGATTACTGATTTTAAAAAGAAGATTTTGTTTTCACACCCACTGCAACGAATAAATAGTATACTCTTTCGAATGTACACGTATATTAATTTAACCCTAAAAGCCACATATTTACATACATATACACGTATGTTGTGAAGACCATTTGATAAGTTTAAAATAATTACTTTTAACATTCGTGTAACTACTATGTGAAAGTGTGTGTGTCGAAACCTTGGCACACTACATATTTATGCACCCGAATACATACATATATACTGTGCAATCGTTGCCATACAAATTGCCACAGCTGGTAATTACTACCATTTTATTTTTCGTTTTTGGCTCTGGTATTTTTTCCATAATCTATCAAAAATCTAAATTGCAGGTTAATAATAGTCCCCGTGCGTTTTATTGCCACTTGGTAGGTGTTTAAATTCATTGCAAGTGTATGCAGTAATGAATTAGTAAATTTTACTAATATTAACAATTGCGAGCTATGTATAGTTTTGTTCTTTTAAAGTTAGATATATTAGTGTATTTGATAATTATTACAACAAACTCTGTTCCGCGCATAAAAATCTGTCAAAATTGTGGAAACCTGAAGAGAAAATGAGAGTTGATCATCACGTTGATCAGAAATTTGTCAAGCAAAAAAAATTGATGAAGCAACCAAAATGTCAGCAGGAGTAAATAAATACACAAGAGTTTTCTGTTGGAGGGTAAATTTTACAAATGATTTTCTTTGTTATAGATATATATAATTTAAGTTGTTACTTTTTTTTTAAATTAATAATATTTAATTCTTTCTTTAGCAATTATACTTATGTGACTGCAACAAGATACGTATTTTTCAAAATACTTTATAATAATTTTTGTATTTACAGGTCCCTTCACTCGTCCCGTTATCACTGTTATGAAAATAACCAATCCAACAGATAATATTATACTGTTCAAGATAAAAACGACCGCTCCAAAACGATATTGTGTGCGTCCAAATTTCGGTTCACTCGAACCACATACGCATGCCAGGATTGAAAGTTAGTTACCGAAATACAGAAATATACAATTATTTTTAAATCTCATATTTTCCTAAAATTTTCAGTTTGTTTACAACCTTTTGTGTATGATCCCAACGACAAAAATAAGCATAAGTTCATGGTACAGAGCCTGGTTGTGCTCGATCACCCTGTTGAAGACTGGAACAAGTTGGTGAGTAAATGAAGCGAAATTAATTTAACAAACAGCATGCAACTTAGTCATTTAGACATGTTTGCGACAATTTTTACACGCTCATTATTATTTTTTATATTTTGCTTTAGTGGAAAGAGTCAGAACCACATCAGTTGATGGATGTGAAATTGAGATGTGTCTTCGAGATGCCAACTGTAACGTCAGCCGCAGACAGCAGTGGTGCTTCAGGTAGCATGCAATTAACTCATTTACTCTCACGCATTTTATTCAATCAATGTTCGCTTTATTACTTTTAATTAGGCGCCAATGAAATTGTAAAGGAAGAATCAGTAAAAATGATTGAGTCAGAAAATAAAGCAATTCCATTTCGCGAAGAGAAAGTAAGTTGTAACTAGCTAAATATGACGGTTACAAATGTTTTTAATTTGATTTTAATGCTTAAAGGTATCAAATGTGCAACCATCGGATCAACGTGAAGAGCTATTGTCCGACATTAGGCGGCTGCGTGAAGACAATGAGAAATTGCAAAGAGAGAAGCGTCATCTTACGGTAATTTTTGTATAATATTTCTACTTTTTCACACAGTTAACCGCATAACTTATACAGTTTATGCGAAAATAGCTGCCACAAAAGTTGAATTTTTCCAATGTCATATAACTTCGAAGCTTTAATAAATATTAAATTTTTTTTTTAGGATGAAATCGTCAAAGTACGGGATTCATATTCGAAACCGATGTACGATCAGGCCTATACACCTATTCTGGGCGAGAAACAAATTCCGGTGTTCTATATAGCGTTGTCGATTGTTGCGGCCATATTTGGCTTTCTGTTTGGCAAATATTTTTGAATGCATACCACGCATACAAAACTCTGAAGTGCTGACATGTTGATCAATAAAAATAACAACAACATAAAATGAAAAACGGCGTCATACACAAACAGATAAACGAAGAAAACGAAACTAAAAAGAAACTTATATATAAAACCAAGCAACAGTAAAGAAGCAAAAATAAAAAACAACAAAACTTAGAAAGGAGGAAATGATCAAATGATTAAAGATAAACATAACGAAAAATAAACATAATGAAAAAAACAAAAACAAGAAAAAAATCCAGCTAAAAAATTAATGAAAATTGTTGAAAGTTTGTTTTGAAATGCATGTAACCATACACATAAATGGGCATAAGCAAACAAATGTACGAAAAAAAAACTTGAGAAAAACATCAGTTAAACTAAGAAACACTATGATTTGCAATTAAAGAAACAAAACAAACGCGCTAAATAACAACAACAGTCAAAGTATCACATTTATAATGAAATAGCAAGCAAACATGTATAAAGCTCGGTGTAAGGTAGACAAACGAACGTTGACTGAACATATGGAGTAAGGACGGCAATTCAAAATCTATAAATTGTGTGTGTTTTTGTGTAAACGCTTGCAGAATACACTTTTTGCATAGCCAAAGGGCACCGATTGAACGTTGGCACGGCATTTATTCATAACTTTATATTATATAGCAACAAGTGAAAAAAAGAAATGAATAATTAAATATTTAAAATATGCACTATATAAAGCGTTAGGTTTAATATTTTATTGTATGTTTTTGGATCATGCTTGTATAAATATAGTAGCAACAAAACGTTGTAGCAGGGTCTTTACCATTGAGACCGTTAACTGAATAGAATAAAGAAGTACTAATTAATTTGCCTTTGCAGATACGAAAACTTTTTCGCATATGAATATATTATTAGTATACGTAGCTCTAAAAATGAATCACTTAATTTGTGGCATTGAGCAGTTTTTGTTGTCTTTTATTATTATTATTTTTCTTTTTAAACATTTCCTAAGTTAATATGCATGCATTCAAATATAAATATAAATAAACAATTTATTCAAATTTTCCCAATATTGAACTTAAATAAGCAAGTCTAATAAATGTGAGCATATACATACATATAAATTGTAAGTTTGTATTGTTTCCTAACTACAAAATTTGTAGGTCGCACTATGCAATATATGCTTACTTTTTTTTATAAGTTTTAGTTATTCTCCCCCTCACGCCGTGCGTTCAATAAATTTAAATTTTATTATTTTCACGTATGTGTAACGTTCTACAGAACATGAAAAGTAATAAATAGGCATACTTAAACCAAAACCTGCATTCGAACACTAGTTAAGCACTTGCACTTAGATTGCGTTTACTTGCTCTCCCACAACTAAATATGCCATAGTAAACACGTATACAACGGTTCGACATCTGTTAGTTTCGTGCAACAGTTTTTGTTCTTAATACTAATTAAAATAATTTTATTCAAGTTTTGTGTAATCTTGTTGGAACTATAAAAATGCTTCGGTTACTTCGAATTATCATTAGCGTTGTTTTGTATTTAATTCTCATTTAATTTTAATATACTATATGCTTTTGCCGAAATGTATGTATGTATGTATTCTTTCTTGTGGTAATTTCTCACGCTTAAGTAAATAAATACATCATTTCAATTAAAATCAAAAATCTTTATTTATTTCACAATTATAATTATTATTATTTTTTTAATAAATAAAATAAAAATAAATGGTCTACAAATTCTTTTATCGTTCTTTTATAAAACATAATTTAAATGTATTATGTTATATATTTGCTCCCAGATAGTATATAGAGCATTATCTATATCGAACATAAATTCATGTATCATTTTACATGTGCTGGTATTTGTAACCATACCCTATACGTACATACAGTATGTACGAGTTTACAATTTTGTTCAATTAATTGTATTTAATTTTTTAGAGCAAATTTTTCTTCGCTTTTACCATTTTTTCCTTAAACTCGTTTCTATCGTTATTTTTAAAATCTTAGAATATATATAAATCGGTGATTTTTTTATTATTCTGATTGTTCTTTTGTTGAGCAACTTTAATTACCAAATTTCGGGACGACTATATAGAGGACTTTGATTTTGCGAGTCCTGCCGCAAATGTTCCGCAATGTTGTAACAATAAGCAAAAGAGCTAAACTAAACATTCATTGTTTTACAATGCATTGATAGCAAAATAAGAAGTGAAAATTTGTAGTTTACGATTCTTTTTCTGTTTTGCCGTGGAAAGACAACACGAACATACCTTAACAAGAATGGAAACTCTTGATTGCATTATTTAAATACATATTTATATACATACTTATACATAAATATAATAATTGAACAAATAATTTAAATAATGAAAGACGTATATAAATGTAATTTAAAAGAAATATATAAAGCAAATGGTTTTCTTTAAATTGTTAATTAAAATGTAAGGAAATATCATTGAAGAAAAATATTAGAAAACTAAACATCCAATTAACAAAACAAAGAACGAAAAAAAACTAGAAACAAAAATCGCTTTGTTTTATAACCAGCTATTACAACAAACAACATAAAATTAAAAAAGAAATGCAACAATGGCTGCGCGTAAAACTGTAGATACGCAGTAATTACATAAATACGCTATAAAAACTTGCATAAAAAGTGTTTCCATTAAACTTTTTGAAACTATTATTTAATAAAATAAAAGTATATTACCAAACTGAAACAAAACCAAACAAAAATACATACAACAAGTATAAACAGATGAAATAAACCAATAGATAAAATTAACGAAAACCCGCGCAGAAACGAAAAATGCAAAAATTACCTTAAATATATTATAATAAATGGAAAATTACAATTTGCGTATACTTTTATTTTAACTTTTACATAACTATGTATTGACTACTATAACTAACTCTATAATAGCACGAAGTATACTTAATACGCAGAGTATGTTAGATTTAGCGGAATAAAGTTCCGCACTTAGGTTTGCTACGCATCCTCCTACTAACAAAAATTCTTTTAAGAACGTTTGAAAGTTAAATATATTGAGTTGATGTGCAAAACGTCAACCAGAATCGCAATTGATGATATTGGGGATGTGAGATTAAGACCAAGGTCTAAATCAACTCCAATGATGTTCAGCGCTAAACCACTCAATTATAAGATTTGTTAGAATAACGGAAATTATTATATGTTGTATAATACAATTTCACATATTTTCGGCACTAAGCTAAAGTCTATTCAATATTATGCGTTCAGTTAATTTTGCTAAGATATCTTACATATTGGCCGATATAGTAATAGGTGTAGTATTGACCCGATTTTAGCTAGTCTGTCCTTCTGAGTTTCTAGTCCCTCTGAGTTTCTTTAAGGTCCCTCACGTGCCATCAACAATATATAATATAAAGAGTAAAGTCAGCCGAATGTTCGAAAATATTGGTATTAGTTATACGGGGTTAAGGTAAATATTGACCGAAAGTGAAAGAATAAAATTGAATTTAAAGTTGTGTTATATAGTAAGTATGAGTGGTTGCAATCCGATTTCGTCAAATTCGCACTGTTACATGGGAATGTCAAAATAATCATTTTCACCAAACTGATTGAAATTGGTCAAGTAGGTCCAGAGATACATGTGTGATTTCACCTAAATGTGGGCGGCGTGTCTCTGATACATTCAGTTATTAATTTATTGCCTTTATAGCAGTTTTTAACAAAAGTGTTATAAGGGGAGTGAGGGTACTTATCAACCGATTTCTCCTATTTTCACACTGTTGCAAGAGGTATTGAGAGAATTTGTCCTATGCAAATTTGGATAATATAGCTTGAACGGTTTGGGAGATATATACAATAAATATACTAAGGAGCGGGGTCACGCCCACTTTTTAAAATTTTTTAACCCGCAGGTCCCCCTTTATTGCGATTCGTTGTAGTAAATAAAGGTTGGGTATCTTAATTTGCGGCTTACTTATGGTTAATTTCGTTTTGTGGGTGGTCCGATTACGCCCATCTACGAACTCGTCCTCACTTCTTTGGCAAGGAACACTTGTATCAAGTTTCACCATCAATATATTAATATTTACTCAAGTTACAGCTTGCACAGATTCGCGGACGGATAGACAGACTTCCAGATTTCAACTCGTCCATCATCTTGATCTTTTATATGTATATATTGTATCACCTAAAACTAATCGAGATAGATGAAGGTTTATTTATATATATATACAAACAACCGTTAGGTGAACCAAACTATCATTTTCTGTGGCGACATGTTGCAATAGTATAAAAATTAACGATAAGAGCTTGGCCTAATCTCATCTCTATTATTCTATGCCCAGTACTATGCATTTTTTCTTTTGTATAGTGAACACACCTAATGTTTATCGGTATTAAATATAAAGAAATACCAGCAAGTGGGCACCACTCTCAGCTGTTTTTGTTGATAAGATTTTCGGCTGCCAATTCATATAGTAAACTAGTATCAACTTTATCATTTCGGTTTCTAAATTATCCGTGGTTTGGTTAGCTCGCAGCGAAATGTTTTGAAACAACAACAAAGTTAAAACATTAAAATACAAAGCCAGTTACAAAATTAAAACTGAAATTCTACTTCTCCAGTTACGTGAGTCACGTGCCTTAGAATCAAGTTAGGACCGAGCAGGTTGGTGTGGAATTGCTTTGTTTAATATATAAGCAAAGTAGCGTTTGTCTACTAATTACATAGGTTTTACTAGCTTTTAGCTGTGCAAATATACCTTTAAACTTACTAATTTACACATTATGATGACGTAGGTGCGGTGTAGTACCTACAGGTTGTTTTTGTTTTTTTCTTGCAGCCATCGACATTGAGTAGTGGCAATTATTAGTGACGAAACGGTTTGAAGACGCAAGATAAAATAAGATAGTAACAAAAACGGTATTGCGTTATAGAAGTTGATAAACTGTGTATCGAAACTCCAGTGTTTGAATCTTCTACCTGGTAATTTGCTCAAATTGCATATGGATAAACATTTACACTATATTGACTTTTTTTTTATTAATTTCAATAATGGTGTAGATCACTAATCTGAAAAATGTCAGAAACACCGGTACTCGAACCTTGCATACCATTGTCAATTGAAGAACGTACATTGATTGATGTGACGGAAAAGGCGAAAGATTGGGCTATTATGCATGGTGCTGCTATGCGCTCCAAAGCCAACTTTAGCCCGGATTCACTAAATGTAATTTGCCAGACATTTCATTATACATACATACGATATATATAATATATAGTATATATAATATGTATAGTAAATACTATAGTAGTTGTGAAATTCGAATGCCAACCCTTTCCCTCCGCTGTGTGTGTGAATGATATGCAAATTCTCATAACCATAATACTGTATTTTATTACCGCTTAATATTAACTAAACAGACAGCGCACAACATGTTTGCATATGGATATATTTTGACTTTTTGTTGTTTAAGTTTGCTTATTTAATTATCTTACATGTTTTATATTACATACATAGTTTGCACCGTTTATATTGATGCCGTCGTCCTTCCCACGCAAAGAATTTGAAAAGGCTAAGAATTTGCAAACCATAATCAATCAATTGATGCATAATGTGGCGCATGATGAGGAATTTCTAACAACAACTCTAGCCGAAACTGTAAAAGTGGATGAGTTCACTGCAAATTTATTTAATGTGTACAAAAAAGTACTCGCTAATGGTTTTGGACAGGTAAGATAATAGTTATGCATCACTTATACGATATCAATAATCTTTCATAAATTGTTCGAATTATACTGCAATTTCAATTATTATTGTTAATAAAAATTTTCATGAAGAACATTTTACACCTCTGTACCGTACAATACCCATTGATGATAGACTCATATCTAAAATCTAGATTCAAAAATAAATTTAAAACTTACGAATATCAGGATTTCTGATTGAATTTCGCCATCATGACATGGTGCTTTATGCTTGAATATTTCTTTATTATTTAAAAACTTTGACATGTATACCGTCCGAATTGTTCTTACTGTCAGTGAAGACTATTTGTTGTGTCTGTGTATAGGGTTTTCGATAAATGGATCATCCTTCATGTTTTAAGCCGGCTTATATGATCTAAAATTTTGCATATTTCTTTAAGAAATGTTAAATGACTAATTTTGATCAAAACAAATAAAAAATGTATTGTCACTGGAACTCGATGTGGCTTGATTGAGGCAAAATATTCAATAAATATAATAATAATGCTCGGAAGTTGCTAGATTCACACATTTCTTCATTAAATCTTCTGTTGATCGTAATCTAAGCAAAAGCTCATCTTAAAAGCTTTTATTAGGATTATATTCTATGATTTTTTTCTCCAGGCAAGAAATAAAGAAATAAAGTGAAAGTTAATAATATACAACATATTCAATTAGCTTGTAGTGGTAGCTAAACCATTGATTAGTCCCCAAAAAAACATCGAAATTAATATGCTGCTTAATTATATGAAAGGCAATAAATTAAGTCATTCGCGTCATATCCTCATTTAATTTTAATAAATTACTTGTTATCGCACATTCACATTCTGTTACTTGCCCACATTAGTAGTTAATTAGTTACACATGTACATTGGTTGAATAAATATATAGTAATTTGTTAATATCACTTTCTTGTCTGATGGTTTCTAATTTTTTGATTATTTCATTATTTGTTTATGGTCATATGAACACGTACGCTCACTGGCAATCGTATGAATCGTACATAATATAAACGTGAAAAACTCAAAAATTTTAACACAAAAAAATATTAATAAAAAAATCAAAAAATTACCACAAAAAATTAAAAAAAAAATCTTAAAAATTCGACTACAAAAAAAAAATCAATAAAAAAATCAAAACTAATCAATCAAAATTAATTAAATTTAAAAATGCACCACACTGAAATAATTACACAAATATAATATTATATGTAGTCAATTTCGTTGGGCCTATTGCGCAGTGATTTGATGTTGGAGACGAATTGTGCAGAATTGCTAGAAAAAGAGAAACAAACCCCGTGTGCCTACTGTTGCTGGAAACAAGTTGAAATTAACACTATAGCTTCTGGTTTTGGCCATTTAGGACCAGTAAGCAAAGATATACAAAGGTGCAAAATTCATTATTAATTTCATTTTATTCTTTCCATATTTTAACTGTAACAATAGCGTGTAGCCAAACAAATTGTTGATTTGATGCATTTACTTAATTTAATAGCTAGCTACAAAAACTATGAATTTGATTGAAGAAAAGCTTATTTTTCGCAAAGCGTCTTTTTTATTCTTTATTATATAGATACATACATACAGTTCTTATGGCGTAATTTTTCATTTAGAACTATTTTGCAACAAGCATCTGCTCTATACATGCTAGGTTTATATTGGTTTTAATTTAGTATAATTCCTTTAAGCTCTCTTTTTTTAGTTTGTATTTTTTTGTTCTTTTTTCATGATTTGCATTTATTGTAGTATAATATGTTGGTTTTGCATAAATGCTTGCATGCTTTCAATATTTATTTAATTTTTTTCTAATCTAAGAATGAAGTGAGCCAATAAAATTTTTTTTAATAGTAATAATAAAGGTTTTCAAAACAGTTACTTTGTAGTAACTTAGAAAAAAAAAATTAACGATTATAATATAGTAGGCGTGGTTAATAGCTTGTTCAATTATCTTTAGAGAATATTAACGGCCTTCTACTACTTGCTTCATTGCTAGAGTTCTACTGATTGACACCTTTTTCGTTTATCACAGTTTTTGTTCGATTCGTCCCTCTTCAAGTTTTCATGGTTATTATTGCTGTAGTGAAAAAAAATTTCTCGCATGTTTTGAAGAATATATTTTATAAAATTTTTTAAATATTTTCTAACTATATGACATTTGTATACCCTAAATAAGGTATATTAAGTTTGGCACGAAGTTTGTAACACCCCGAACGAAACGTCGGAGAGTCTATAAAATATTTACATATAAATGAACAACATGATGAGCTGAGTCGATTTAGCCATGTTCGTCTGTTTGTATATACGCGAATTAGTACCCTTCTCCCCAAGAAGCTGCTCATTTGTCCGAACCGCCGATATCGAACCAATGCAGCATATAGCTACCATACAAACTGACCGATCACAATCAAGATAATGATCTTTTTATATCCTTTTAAGCTATAAGAAATACACCTGTGAAAGATATTATAACTTCGGAATAGTCGAAGCTATTGTTTTTTCTTGGCCTTTGACTTTTTTTTTGTTATTATTGTAGTGTCATGAAATTGTTATTAGTTTATGAAAACTATTTCGATGTTAAACTGCAAATAAATCTCAATAATTTCAATAATATAACGCCTGCTGTTTTTGAAAACTACCCATTTTTTTGGTTGTTGTTGTTTTTGTTGTCACAATATTAAACATGCCCCAAAATGCATTTGGCAATGCAGCTGAGTTCTCTGTCCCTAGCCGGATGTAAATCCTGGTCCGTTCGAGTTACGCAAACACGCATATTAAGTGAACATCAGGTCGAGCTAATTTTAGAGGACAAGTTCAGTGATTTATTTTGTGATTTATAGTTGTTAATTGTTATATAAATTCATTTCAATAGTAAAAAGGATATTAAGTAGCACAAAGCACAATTTTTTCGATTAAATATTTAATTATAACCTAACGTATTTTTTGTATTATATTAAAAACAGTAACTTTAGAAAAACAGAATTTAATAATGAAAGTCCATTTTAATATAATTTTATTGTATTTAAAAACTTATTGCTTGTGCTGCAACGCATGAGTGCTTTATTTTTGCATATGAAACTTATTTCTTAATATTATTATTATCTTGCCACTAAATTTGTGTTTTCATTTTATTTTGCAACCCCACTCGTTTTTTCTCCTCTCATATAATAATTTTTAAACTTTTTTTTATAGACTTTACTATTAACATTTTTGCATTTGTTTGGCACACAGTTTGGCCGGGGAATTTTCGGAAATTGTTTTTTAAAATATAATCAACTAAAAGCAATCAAAGCGTTTAAAAAGTGGGCAAAGTGCAATCAAATGCAACACCTCTAAGCATTTGAGAACTACGTTGTGATTTCTTCTTTTCACAAGTCATATCAATTCTGAACGTACAATAGCAAGTGAATTTAGTAAAATTAACTAAATTTTGCTTTCAAATTTTATTTTAATCATTCCTAAAACCTTAGCATTGTAAATACGCATTTTTTATGAAACATTTGCAGTATGAGCTAGCTCGTTCATTTTTCCAAATCAAATCAAATCACTCAATCAACTTAAAGAATTGCTCACATCGCATCGAAAACGCATTCCACCACCAATTCCACCAAAAACCAAATCGAAAGCAAAGTCACTAAACATCAAAGCAATAATTAGCAAGCACCAAGTTCAGCTATAACTTAAATAGTCGGTAGTGTTCGTGGTGGTTTAAGAATTGAGTGCATAATTTTCTCAATATGTCACTTATGCTCTTAAATTTACCAACAAATAATTTTCCATTAAAACATTTAACGTATTTTTCTTATGAAGTAAATCTTTGTATGTGTATCAATTTTCAGGCTTATTCGCTCGGTTTATTACGTTCCGACTATTTGGCTCACATGTTCGAAGACAATTCAGTTAAACAAGTTGAAATCAACACGATTGCCTCTAGTTTCGGTGGCATCTCCACACAAATGATGCCTCTTCAGAGGTATTTTAATTTTTTCCACAACATCAAATTATATTTTTTCTCTTTTTTATTTTCCTATTTTTTGTTTTATGCTCTATATGTGTATGTATGTATTTAATTTTTTTTTCTGTGTAAGCACAAGCAAAATATATCCAATTTTTTCAGCAAATCAACTAATTAAACTATGTATATTAATTTTTCAAAGCCTAGTGTACAATTACGCCGCTTGTTAAATATTTGTAGCCCTGCTTAATATTTGTAAATACCAACTTATGTCATTTAATACGTTTTATTTTCCAACTTATTGCACGTAACTTATTTTTCTTGTTTATTTATTTATCTAGAAATCCATAGTTATGTTAGATGTTATATTTATATATATATATATTTATAGTTTCAAGATAGGTTAGAATATTTTAGTTGGCCTTGCAAATGTGTTTAGTTTAAAACGCCTTTTACTCATTAATTTGCTTACATAATATATACATAGTGTGTAGTTGTCGAGTTTATGGCGCAATTGTAGACATAATATAATTTAAAGGTTTACCGTTAGCTTTTAAACTTATTTGTGTGCTTAACTTTTAATTTAAATTTTAATTATGTAAAATATTTTTAATCGAATGCATATATATTTTCTCATGCTTCCATAGCTTTGTAATGAGCGAGTTGGGACATGCGGATAAAATTAAAAATGTGAGTATACGATTTTTTGCTAATTTTGAAAATCAAATACTTACAACCATTTTTTTTCTTCTAGATGCCCGAAAACACTGCTTTGTCCAGCCTTTGTGGTGGCATGATCAAAGCGTGGGAGGTATATGCTGAGCCCAAAGCGGTTATTCTTTTTGTCATCGAAGATGTTTCCTACAATATTTGCGATCAGGTGTGTAAATATTTGAAAATATTCTTTATATTTACAATTTTATTAATTTAAATATACATATATATTAATATTACAGCGTTTCCATGAGTTTTATATACGCGAACAGCGCCCAAATATAAAAGTATTACGTCGTACTCTAACGGAGGTGCATAAAGAGGGTAAATTGGGACCAAATAAAGAGCTATTACTGTAAGTTATTGTAATTTGAATAGTTAATATGCATATTTATAAGTAATGAAAAATTGCATAGAGACCTTTAATATAGGCATATATTCAAGTCAGAAAAAACGCATTTATTATGCTTTTTTTTTTTTGTAGAAACATTTTGCTCAAAAAAAAAATAAAATAAATAAATAAAAAGGTTCATTTACGGAATCTAATGTACTTTACTCATTTTGTATTCCCTTGAGTACGTAGCCCATCTCCAGGAGGACCTCCAAAGAAAGATTTTCTGCTAAAAATTATCTCAAATCAAAATGAATATAGTTAATGATCGATTACTAGTCTTATTCCTCCGATCATTACCTGACAAATATATCTAAGAAGGTCTCCGTTTCCGTTTGAGAGAAAATTTCCTCACGGACTTTCATAATAGAGTTTCGAGAAGAACGCGTTTAAAGTTTTGGGAGCCGATTACACTAAGTTTTAAAAATCCTACTAATGCGCTCATATCTCCAAAACTATTTACCGGTTGAACTTCAAAATTTCGATGCAAAACAAATTTTCGATATTCACAATTGCATATATCCCCTTACAGAATACTATTTAGTGTTTTGGTTTACAACTAAATAATATAATGTTTAGTTCTAACTTAGTCCTACCTTTCTTGGCTTAATTTTATCTTGCCAAATAAAATAATATCTTAACTGACAAACATAATTTTACAGCTGTGAATATGAAGTGGCTGTCATTTATTTCCGCGCCGGCTATGAACCTCGGCATTATCACTCGCAAGATGAATGGGATGCGCGTTATATGATGGAGTGTTCGCGTGCGATAAAATGTCCTTCCATACACTACCATTTAGCCGGCACTAAGAAGGTACAGCAAGCGCTTGCTCAACCCGCGATGCTAGAACGGTTTATAAGCGACCCAGAAAAGGTTGGAAGAATAAAATTAATACCTTATTTAAGATTGTGAGAAAACAAAACATCTTTCTATTCAGATAAAAGCTGTGGGACAAATCTTCACTGGGCTCTACTCGTTGGATGACTCTGAAGCAGGCAATGCCTCATACGAAATGGCATTGAAAGAACCGGAACGTTTTGTGCTGAAGCCACAACGCGAAGGCGGCGGTAATAATGTATATGGTGTTGACATTCCAGATGCACTGCGGGTAAGTGCTACTTTCTTGAACAATATTCTATATGTAGTAAATGCCTCAAAGGCAAATTGTGTGTTCTAAATTGAGCAAGTATTTATTCTCAAGAAAGTATTAAATTTACACCCTGAACAGGTAGTATTAAGTTTGCCACGAAGTTTTATAACCACAAAAAGGAACGTCGGACACCTTATAAAGTAAATATATAATGATCTGCGGGACGAGCTGAGTCAATTTACCCATATCCATCTGACCGTCAGTCAGTATATACGTGAATTAGTCTCTTAATTTTTGAGCTATCGATTTGAAATTTTTCACACTTGCTCATTTGTCAGAGCCATACAAACTGAACGATCAAAATCTAGCTCTTGCATAGAAAACTTTTTTTATTTGACAAGAAATGCACGAAATTTGGCATAGCTTATTGTCTAAGACAATGCCACAATCTCCGAATATATAGCTGTCATACAAACTGATCGAAATAATTAAAATTTTATGACCCTGTGAAGGGTATTAGAGCTTGAGGGCAGCCGAAGTTAACGTTTCCTATTTTTTTTATTATTTTAAAATAATTAATTTTCGATTCTGTAAAAACAAAAAAAAAAATTATAACAATCATGACATTTTCCAAACATACTATATTTTTTATTTACGTATGTATATATTTCATTGATTGCTTTGTGATTTGCAGAAAATGAGTCGCGTTGAACGCGCCGCCTGGATTCTTATGGATCTAATTCAGCCACCAATATCCAAGGGTTACATGATACGTCCGGGTGGCAAATCGCCACCAGAAGTGGTTGATCTCGTTTCAGAGCTGGGCATTTTTGGTGTAATACTAGGTGATGTGGATAATGTGATTTGCAATTACCAAGCGGGTCATATGCTGCGCACGAAACTCTCGACTGCGAACGAGGGCGGTGTTGCAGCGGGACTTGGCGCCTTGGATAGTCCTTATTTACTGGATTAGGGTTTCAATTATCATGTTTTGGTTTTTAAAAAAATTCACACTTTTCTTCATATCTAATTTTTAAGTATTCTAAATTTTTTTATTTTACGAGCGGTAAAAAGTTAGTCTTTTTGATATTTGCCAATTTTAAACATAACGTAAATCTGAAGCTACTATTTTGCAGAGTTTTTGGCTTTTGCCTATTTTGATAAAATTTTGGAATGTTTTTTTTTTTTTAATAAAAAAATATCACGACTACTTATCATGTATGTACATAATATGCTATTAAATAAAAAAGTAGAACACAATTTTTTAATACAAATCATATTTTAAAAATATATGTATTTGTATTGAGTAGAACATGTCACAGCAATAATCAAAAATATATAAACATCGCCATTTAGAATGATTAAGAAAGAAACAATTAAAACACAGATAAAATTTTGACCTCAGGACATTACTACACATCTTCATATACAAATACATTTCTTCTTCTTCTTCTTTGAGGGCCTCTCTCAGGCGCGTCGTGGCAGGGTTTGGTGAGTAGAAAATTTGGCGTTTATACGCTTACTACCACTACTACTTCTGTTGGTCTGGACAGGCCATTTGATATAGGAATTGTATCATAGTGCGAGTTGGGCGGCCCGTCATGCGATCTTTCAACAAATATGGCAGAGTACCGTATTTTGTCAACATACCGACTCCTCGTATATCCAAATGAGCCCAATCGACACAGGGCACAAATTGCTGCATAAAGTTAAAGTAATTAAATTATAAAAATAAAAGTTAATAAAAAAATTCAGGAAAGTTCAAAACTTACGTGCAATATTGCCGCTGCCAGACATGATGAAGCCGGTCCAGAACCATTGTTGCTGACATCAAAACTAACATGGTCTAGCAAAAATAAAATAAAATAAAAAATGTAAAGCGTTATTGAATTTCAAGTGGTGATACTCACTCGTAACCAAATATTTATAGTAGTTCCACAATGGTAAGCGCCACATGCGATCGCCTGTTAGTGAACCAGCCTTTTGGAATTGCTTCCAAATGTAATGGGAATTTGAAAATATGCCCGTAGCTCCACCACCCAACGCTTTTTTGACACCCTTACCAAGCGTAGCCACATCAACCACCAGACGTGGTTTGTATGTAGTCTGTGCATAGATCAATGGATCAGCCATCACCACAACGCCAGCCTTATCCGTGTCCTAGTTAAGAAAAGCAGCATACAAAATCACAATTTATTTTTAGCTTTTTTGCTTTGTGTGCTTTCTTACGCGTATCGCCAATGATTTGCCGTTGAGTAATGTGACCACGTCACCTGGCTTGCAAGCCATGCCCGAAGGCATATTCTCGCAAAGTGGTATAACAGCGGAAATATTAATGGGCAACGATAAAGCCGCGGCGGCACGAATGGAAGCGACAACAACAGCAGCACCGGCCATGGCTCCACGGTATTCATCCATACCTTTGCATGGACGCAAGCAGAGGCCGCCACTGAAATAGAAGAATAAAAATATTTTAGTTAAAAAATTATTAATAAGTATTTCCTTAAATTTTTGGTTTCTTTCAATTTTTTTTACTTTATACCATATTTGCTGCGTACACACTTCAATTATAGCCGTTATATGCTCACCTATTGAATGTCATACCCTTGCCTAACAACAATATCGGTTTATCTTCGGGAGCTGTGCCACAATAGCTTATCTCCAACAAGACAGGCGGCTCACACGAACCTTTCGCGATCATTAGAAAAGAGTTGAGATGTTGTTGCTCTATCCACTCCATTGTACGAATCTCCACAGTTACACCACATGGGCATAACGCATCGACGGTAGCTTGTGCAAATGTGGTAGGAGTCATTTGGTTGGCTGGTGCGTCGCTAAGACGACGTGCAAGATTTTGTGCTTCGGCTTTAAATAGACCACGTGTCCAAGCGTCTATGTCGGGTGAGTCATACAATTCTAATTTAGGAATTACTGTTCGGTCTTTTTTCATTTTATTATCTTGATAACGCCAAATCGCCAAAGCACTACCCTCGGCCGCCTGTTCGGGATATTCCATTGAATCGACAAAAACCTCTGAACAGCCTTGCATCTGCAGGCTACGTGCACCGACACCAGCTGCTACGCGAACATTTTCCTATGTAAAAATTTCGTTATTTTATAGAAAAAGTACTTATAGTATGTCCCAATAGTAGCTGGTATTATTTTAAGGTTATGTATTCTTTAAATTTATTTTTTGTATCAAAACTAATCATTGTTTTGAAACGTCTATGCCCTTCCCATGTAGTATTGTTTACTTTGAAACTCGTTACATAAACGATCATTGTAAGTAATTTTTTTTATGAAACAAGATTTTCTTGTCAATTTTTTTTTCAATGAAAGTTTAAATCAAAAATTTTAAATGTCACATTTTCCAAAATGTTTTCAACGCAGAAAATTTATCTATTGTCAAAATGATTTCTAACTAACTGTCAGTAATTGGGAACAATCCATATTATTTATCTTCTTACCATGCCTTCATCCAACATTTCCAACTCATTGAAACCAGCGCCTTCACGCCCAACACCAACCACTGCTATAGATCGAAATTCTTGATCAATATTATTGAAAACCTTTCCTCTGCCCAATCTTCCAGATAGATTCGTTCTACATTCACACGAAAACACAATGGTCACGGCATGCATTGATATTGGTCACTTGTGCGTCGTACAATTCGATCTAATACATGTTAATATTTTATACTCACTCTTTGATTAACTCAGATACTTTGCCCTGCACACGGTCATCGAATTTCTCTCCACTCGATGTTAGCTTTGCCTCCTTCTCGCCCTCCTTCTGATATAGGCCGATCACAAGTCCTTTCTGTATGGTGGTGTAATAGAGAGATTTATCATCACAACAAGTGTTTCGAGCATTGGATCATTGTATGTATTTGAAACGGTTTAAATTTGTTGGCGCTTACCGTCACACGCGAATCATCGGCGTAACACCTCAGATAGACTTGTTGGAAATTTTTCACATTCCGAAATCTCAGCAGAGATTTTGTTAGCCAATTTGTTATGCGCAGCGAGGACATAGTTTGCAAGTAGTTTTATCAATTTAATTTTAATTATTTCCTTTTATGCAAATTTTTATATATAAAACGGTTTTCAGCTTAAAAATTTTCAATAAAAAATAAAATTGAAATTTAGATCTGACTGAATATTTTTCACAGCTTGTTACAGTTCGTTTGAGTGTCTAGAAACAAAGTGCAAATGGTTCTTACTTGAGAGCCAACTATTAAACCGTTTGGATCATAATTGATTGCTTTCGAAGGTGCATTTTTTGTAATTTATTTTTCATATGTAATTACAAAGTGCTCTTGTTTTATTTTAATTGTATTTTTTCTTGCACTATCATAATATAAGCATATGATATCGCATTTTTTCACAATCTTTGCCATGAGGATTAATTCAAGATACAAATGATTAATAAATCATATATTTTCTAAAATATTTTTATGACATTTTGGGGATTAGGATTATGTGTTTAAGAAGTATGTCGGTAAAACACGAAAATCGTGAGAAACATTTGTAAGTGTATATGTATATATAAAAGAGCAGTTATATTAAAAACTTATTTGCCATATGTTTATCCGTTCCTATTACGTAAACCCAACTATCCTGAGAAAATTTTCGTAAGCCGTTGACACCTAGAAATGCCAATGTTTTGCAGCTTATGATAAAGACAACATTTTCTAATATTCGAAGTTTAAATTATCACAATAACATCTTAACAGAATTAATATATATGGCACTATAAAAACATCAAATTTTATAGCTTAATTGAATTACATCTGCACTTCTCGATAAATAACTTTGAAGAGTGTAGCTTGTGTATAGATATTTATTGATACTAATTACTACAATTTTTGCAACATTTGTTTAATAACATTATAAAGTAAAACCTTGTAACTTATAGAACTTTCGCTACTAAACCCTAAAAAGGATGAAAATATATTGCACCTATCCAAATAGTAAACAACATTTAGCGCTTAAATACTAAAGCAGTACTTTTTAGCTTAACCATTTTCGGTAAGTATCATCCATGAGATGATCGGTAAATTTATCTATGGGACCAATTATTAATGGAATTGAACACAAACCAACTGCGGTGGGTAATATCTTTCCGAAAGCTTTTTTTACTTCCGCTTTTCGGAGCAAATAGCCAGTCAGCCAAGTTATTCTAGAAATTTTGTATTAAAGAAAATAATATACATAAATCTATAACTTGAAATATTTTTTATCTTTACCTATTAATTGTGATGCCAGGAATGATGACAGAGGCGACCATTTGCCATGTGAATACATCACCAGTGACAACTGCTATTTGTTTAGTGCTGCTTCTGCGTTGATGTTCCTTGATTGATTTATCAACAGCATCAGCACATACATAAGCCGTGGCCAGTAAATAGGATGTACGGACCAAATTGCGATGTATAAGTGGGCGGAAGGCTTCACCTACCTCGTTGGAGTATCCTTTATGTGATATATTGCATTTATTCAGTTATTACGTAAGATTTGGGCAATTAGTACGAACTTTTATTGTTTTTTTTTATGAAATTGTAAGTATATCTATATACCGTTAGATTAAAATTAATACTAGAGGTTGGGTTCTTACCTAAATATCGGAGTTTGCTATCCCTATACACGTCGTATTCTTTGCTCATTTTTACCAAATAACAAGAGGTGGCTTTAGTTTAAGCGAGAAATGGCATAGTTAATATGTTATATAAGATTTAACTGCAAATATATTCTTACATGTGTAAGCTAATTAGAACCAATTGTCACCGAAGCATCAATTTTATCATATCTTGCCTATCTCATATTATTTACTCTGGCACATCTTCACTTCACTTTTGCTTTTTATTTATCATAAACCATAATGATGTTTTGCGTTTGCAAAATATGTCCCTTTTTCTTTCTTTTTCTTTTGTCGAGCAAAACATAATCGAAAATTGTAAGCAAAACAAAACCTATAAAATTAAAATTGACCAGATTATTTAATCACAAATCTTTAAAAAAATTTAATAATCTAATTATCTAATAATTTTATTGTTGCAACTTAAATATATTTTAGTGTAAACAAAGTTTGGTAAATGAGTTTCGTAAATTAAAAAAAAATTGTTACAATTAAAATTAATACAATATAAAAAAAATATTATATTACTCGTTATTTTCACACTGTTCGAATTTCACCAGAAAATAAAAAAATTATATAGAAATCTTAATTATCAAAAAAATTATTCGATTAAATTAAATTATATAAAAATCGTTTACAAAATTGTATGTTTGTGTGTTCATACAACCCTGCAGTTTGAATCAAGTGCCGAAGGCAAACCAGTCGCGACATGTTGCAATGCAATAAATGTCAAATGCGCAACGAATGAGTGATTATAAGAAAAAAGTGCGAAACAACGAAAGTTTGACTGGAGAATTATCTTTTGTATAAATTCTTTTGAAAAATCTACGTTCTTATAAAAACTACAGCGTGGATTTAAAATATAGCGCCTTAAGTGTTTAATTCGAATAAAAGTTTAAAAGGTTTGAAAGTTTTAAAAGTGAAATATACAAAAGAAAACAGTGATTCACAAACTATAAATGCTACGAAATTGACCTAGTACATTGAAATGCGAAAATATTTTGGGAATTATGCGCGTCGATTAGTCATTGCTTATGTTTGTTTTTTTATAAAATATTTAACTACTCCTATATATGTATATCGAATTTTTTTTGAAATACAAAAAAAAGGCCTATTGGAGCTCTTAAAAATCCTTTTTCAATTGATATCTTGCAAAGATAATTTAAGTTTGGTTATCGATTTGAATCTACAATGTTTTCTATCTTATTACCGTGGTGACTGCGGTTTGATCTGTGATGTCATTATTATGAAGTCAGCTGGGCAGGACTTACATTACGTGCTATCTACTAAAAAGTAATAAATACTATAATATATATTTTACTTCATGTATTTTGCAGTGACGTGTCAACAATGGCCTCAGGCACGACTTTGCAAAAAGCTATTGATTTAGTGACCAAAGCGACAGAAGAAGACCGCAACAAAAACTATGCTGAGGCTTTACGTCTCTATGAACATGGCGTAGAGTATTTTCTACATGCAATTAAATGTACGAAAGTGAAAAAATTTGAATACGTTTAACTTAATTTCTGATTTTGTTTTATAGATGAGGCACAAGGTGAGAAAGCCAAGGACTCGATTCGTGCCAAGTGCCTACAGTATTTGGATCGAGCTGAAAAGCTTAAAGAATACCTCAAAAAAGGCAAGAAAAAACCAGTAAAGGAAGGTGAATCAAGCTCGAAGTAAGCAACCAAAATTTGTTTTAATATGTTAATTATTTCAAAAAATACACCAACTTTTTCAGAGATGATAAAGATAAAAAAGATGATAGTGATTCAGATGGCGAAGATCCTGAAAAAAAGAAACTTCAAAGTAAACTGGAAGGCGCAATAGTAATTGAGAAGCCACACGTGAAGTGGTCCGATGTGGCTGGTTTAGATGCTGCAAAAGAGGCTCTTAAAGAGGCAGTTATCCTGCCAATCAAATTCCCTCATCTATTTACGGGCAAACGTATTCCTTGGAAAGGTATTCTGCTTTTTGGCCCTCCCGGTACCGGCAAATCCTATCTGGCCAAAGCTGTTGCCACAGAGGCAAACAATTCAACTTTCTTCTCAGTTTCCAGTTCGGATTTGATGTCAAAATGGTTAGGTGAATCCGAAAAGTTGGTAAAAAATCTCTTCGAATTAGCACGTCAACATAAACCATCAATTATTTTTATCGATGAAATTGATTCCATGTGTTCGGCACGTTCGGATAATGAAAACGACAGTGTGCGACGCATCAAAACCGAGTTCTTGGTGCAAATGCAGGGGGTTGGCAATGACACAGATGGTATTCTGGTACTTGGTGCCACGAATATACCATGGGTATTGGATTCTGCTATACGTCGACGTTTCGAAAAGCGTATCTACATTCCATTACCGGAGGCTCATGCTCGTCTGGTGATGTTTAAGATACATTTGGGTAATACCGCACATGTTTTAACCGAGGTTGATCTCAAAGAGCTGGCATCAAAAACAGATGGGTAAAGAAATGAAACATAATTAACCGTAAACCATTACCTTTTTATTGCATATACACTTTTACAGTTACTCAGGCGCTGATATTTCCATTGTTGTGCGTGACGCTCTTATGGAACCAGTGCGTAAAGTGCAAACCGCCACACACTTCAAGGTTTCCGCTTTTAATGCAATTTGTATTAACTAGTGTAACTGAATTTTTTTCTCGATTATTATAGAGGGTAACTGGTCCGTCACCAACAAATAAAGAAATTATAGTTGATGACTTGTTGGTGGCCTGTTCGCCTGGCGATGACGGGGCAACTGAAATGTCCTGGATGGATGTGCCTAGTGATAAGTTATTTGAGCCACCAGTTACTATGGTAAAGTCGATGTGAAAATTATTTGGTGTCAAATAAATTTTAAAAATTTTCTTTCTATTTTCAGCGCGACATGTTGAAATCTTTGTCTCGTACAAAACCCACTGTCAATGACGATGATCTAGTTAAGCTGCGTAAGTTCACCGAAGACTTTGGACAAGAAGGATAAACTAAAAACAAATTTCTAAAACAAATTGATTTTGTTATAAATATAAGTGAATACTGTACGCAAATTGATTAATTGTTGCCTATTTGATAAAAAGGGAGTAAAACCATTCTAAGCCCAAAATAACTAAGTGGCAAAACTTAATTTAAAAACCTTAGATCAACTCGATATGTTTAACCATGAAAAACAAATAACACAAATTTTCATGGCAAACATTAATTTTCATTTGTTTTTTATGTACACATTGCATTTTATATATATTTTGGCATTACATTTTATATATATTTTGACATACTCAAATGCAGAAAAGATCCGTTGCGATACGAGCCTAGCAAAATGCTGATTTTATTTTATAAGAAAGGATAGCGCCAATAAACAGTAAGCAAGTCAGGTATTTTTTTAGGAAGCAAGTGGGTTTGCCTATTGGCTGATGAAAATTATATTTTATATTAAATTGAAGCAGAAATATGTTTGTAAAAATGTTAAATTCTCTCGATTTATTTAAAAAAATATTACATAAAAAGATATTCTTACTCAAAACAAATAATAAATAATTATTAATTGTACTTCTTATTGTACATGGGTGGTGTCGTTTGGAAAGACGAAAAGTGTGCGCCTTAAAAATTGAATCAATCGTCCCCATTACTTTCAATTCTAAGCATTGGATTTTTTATGTCATAGAAAAGTATCATTTCCTAATTAAAAATCACATGAAATAATAAAAAAGTGTTTATTTTTGAATTAAATGTGTATGCTTACGCGACATTTTTCCAGGTTTAAGGTGCAGATGGCTTGTGTGGTCTCTTTGACGGCCTTCACTTCGTCGCTATGCGCTAGCCGCACATGTGGAAAGTTGTCTTCGCCCGTTTCAATTGCGATTAGATTATCACGCGCTAGAAAAGCTATTTGAAAGGCATTCTCTACTGTGTTCATAAAATTTTTCGGATCTATAATGAGTTTGTAGTAGGGAATGGCGCGTCCACCGTTACTGTTTAACATTTGACGCAGTTGGTTGCCCACAATATTTAACTTATTGGCACCCTTGTCCTTGCGCTGTAGTTTATCAATGTTTTCAGGACGTTTTTCCTCCGCCTACATCAATCAATATAATTGCGAGTGTCATTTTTAATTTTTTTTCACTATTCCCTGGTAACCCACCTGTTCGTTCCGTTTTCGTGGTTGCCGCTCTTTTGTCACACGCTCTTTAACTTCAACTCTATAAGCGCCGAGCATTGTGGATTTCGCGCGTGCCATTCGCGCTATAGCGCAAGCGATCTCTGCGAAGGGTTTCCAATTATCGTCACCTTGTGTGGCCACAGTTTGCCGCTGCAATATAAATTTATATTAGATTATTAAAAAGTGTTAGTTTTTTGGATTTATATTGTTTTCTTACGATTGCATTTTGATAGATTTTCTCGCTGAAAGCTCCCATTAACGAACTCTGTTGAAAAACCTTGGACATCAATTCGTGGTTCATTTTCAGCAATTGAGCGTCACGCATGACTTCGCTGGTGTGCTCAGCGCGATCAGTGACCTTGCCCTCGCCATGAATGAGATCTGAACTTTTTACGACCTTCGATAGTTGGTTGAGTGTCTCTTCGATACTCTGTTCTGTCAAGCGAGTTTCTGTGGAGAAGGTAACACACCATTATTGCACAATATAGGCGTTCATATAATATTTAAAGCGGAAAAATATATAAGCTCCTCTTCTCCATTTCGATTTCCTATATATTTGGAGACAGTGAATAATATTGTAGTATATTATTATGGTTATTGTTTTATGTTTTAAGTAGGGACGATGCTTACAAGCATATATTATATTTGGAAATTTATGAAAATTTAGTCACTGAGGCCAAGTGAAGTGTACATTTTGTCGACTTAGTATATTCAATATTATACTATGTAGAAAGTTAGTCAAACTCTTCTTGAATACGTATTAAAAATGTAAACTTTAATAACTCTCATTCCTCATACCCTAGTTAAATGTTTGTTTGCAGAGCTGGACACGCGTGATTATGAAACTATATTTTCAATACAATGTGGCTATTACTTGAATAGATAGTGGGCGAAAAAGGCTCAATTAAAAATTTGAGGATTATAAATAAGGCTAGTTTAAGTTACAAAATTTCTAAATATAATTTAAAACAAGAAATACAGAGGAGTAGTTTTGATCATTCAGTTTTTATGGCAGCTATATGATATAGTGGTTCGATATCGGGGCTTCCGACAAATGACCAGCTTCTTGTGAAGAAAATGACGTTTGCAAAACTTTAGATAGATATCTCAAAAATTGAGGTATTGAAACTATTTCGCGTATATATAGTCAGACAAACGGATAGACACACATGTTCAAATCAACTTAACTCGTCACGCTGATCACTAATATACCATATGTACTTTATAGGATCTCCAACGTTTCCTTTTGAGTGTTACAAACTTCGTGCCATACTTAACAAAACCTCTACAGGGTATAAAAAAATACAACAGGAACAGTTAAGCAAAAATAAATCTGATAATATAAGTTTGCTAGCTATACAACTTATGGTATTAAACATAACCACGTCATTTGGAAAATGCACGAGAAGGTTAGGATCGTCTGGTGTACGCCTCTCAAGATGCACTGATTTACTTGTTTAATACGATAAGAATTGCAGGACTTAGTCCACCGAGGCAATTCGGTCTATTTTTTGTTGTGCTTTCACCGTTTATATTTAACATTGTTTGGACCCGTGATAAAAGTATCCTATCTAAATAGTGTTCAAGCGGCTTTGAATATTATTGGAATGCCATTTAAGTTTAAGCACCAAAGCTATAATACCCTTACCAATACAATAGGTATCTTTGATTTTGATCTTTTAGTTTACAACTATATGCTATAGTTATCCGATATCAGCTGTTCCGTCAAATATGCAGCTTCTTGGAGAGAAAAGGACGTGTGCAAAATTTCAGATCGATATCTCAAAAATTGAGCGAGTAGTTCGCGTTTATACAAACGAGCGGACATGGCTAAATCGACTCAGATTGTCATAATGATCATTTATATATAGATTTTATAAAGTCTCCGACGTTTCCTTCTGAGTGTTACAAACTTCGCACATAAGTTTTGTTGGTAGCTATATTTTTGGCACCGCTTTTCCCCAAATTTGCATTAGGCTACTCAGAGTTGTTGAGGAAACAATGGTAATTAAAGATACATAGTTCCAAGCTGTGTTGTGTCCCACATATATAAATAAACATTTATATATTATGAACGGTCTTGTTTTATTTTAATTTACATGTGTTTTTGTTTTGACTGGTAGTGACTTACGGATATTTCTGTTGGTGTCTATCAAATCCTTCAGGCGCTGTTTTCGATCCAGCGCCTGAGTAACATTTAATTCATCTGCCGTGTTGTTCATAGCTCACTTATATTTGAAACTTATTATTTTAATAAAAAATTAGACATATAAATTAACACAAATAAGAAATGTAAACAAAAAAGTGTTAGTGCCCAAAAATACAAACCAAACAAACGATTTGGCAAATTATTGGCGACAGTGCTGACAACTCTGTAGAAGCTGTCTAATTATCGAAATTAGTCAAAGTGCTATGCAGATCTTAAAACATTATTTAATACATTGTACAAACATTAACTGCTTAAAAAGATTTACGGATTTTCTAAATTCCAAAAAACAATAATAGGAAATTTAATGTGTACAATTTGCATTAAAAAGAAATATTGCAAAAGAAAAGATATTAAATAAATAACAAATTGGTAATTTCTCTGCTCTTTGGTCAAAAGCAAAGTTATCGAGTTGAATTGAAACAAGAGAGTATGCGGATACCTCATTAAAGTGGACCAGAACCAGAGAATGTATATATTACATTCTGTAATGTAATAGTAACATTCTGTAATGTAATATATACATTATCTGGACATGTTAGCGCCACACCACAAGTGCTACCCATTTGTTTGAGCATTTGGGTATAGTTTGTTCGCTTCTCTGGAGAGTAACGTTTGGCGTTATTTAATGCACGTTACTTGTAATGTGGCAGCATGCTTTCTGCAGCTTATCGCTGCAGTTTAAATACAAGTGCTAATTTGATTTTATATGTAAAAGTGAATTTTTTATTAAACATTAAACATTTATTTTATTATATATATAAAAAAACAAAATATGCACGAAACGAAAAATACATGTGTACAGTACTATGTCGAAGGCGTAAAATCCCGCAGTAAATTTTGTGAAGGTTCTGAAGGAATGACAATAATAATAAATAATTAATATTAACTGCTGTTACTAAATGCTTAATTAGAAATAGGAAGCATTATTAAAGCGGTCCAAATGATACATTTAGCGTAAAAAATGTATAAATTTGCAGATTTTGTGATTTTCAAGCCAACTACAGCAGAGTAGAAGTTTAAAGTATAATCAGATATTTAACGCGGTATACAAAAACTTATTATATGATTATGGAATTTCTACAGCTGTTCAAAAGCTCAGCAATGCTTCTAAAAAAGTCGAAGGAGGATTACTGTTATAAGTATTAATCCAAATTGCGAAGATGAAAATCTTATTGCTCATAACAATGTGGGAGTGTGTGCGTGTGTATTGCATACAAACAACTCGAGTGTATAAAAGACTTAGGCGACGAACTTAAACCATATTAAGCCGGAATTTAAAAACCTTATGGTGGGAAAAGCAACAAAGAGAGAAAATAAAGAGAAAATCCGCGGTTTAATATATGGAGAAGTTTTAAAAGAGCATAGAATAAGCTTTGGCAAAAAGCATTATACACTTTTAAATTAATTATGTAGTTTTCCATAAGTTTTCTGTAGCTCAAACAAATAGTTGCCAAACAAAAGCCAAAGCGTTTGGTTCGTCTACTTTAGCAGTTTGCGCGGTTCACTTTGTATAACGCGGTCTCGTTTACGTTGCATTAAAATCGCGAGTGTTCAACCGGTGTGTCGCAGTGAGTAACAAACGGGGAAACAACGAAAAGCTTCGAAACGAATGAAAAGGTGATAAAGAGTAATGACAAAATTTTGTTGCAAAATTTTTAAGTTTGGTTATTTTATATGGTTTTCATTTGTTGCGTTCACTGAATTTCAAAGTGATGAGAAAAAGTTGATGAAGAAATATCTATCTACTATCATTGCTAAACTTAAGCAAAATCTATTTAAATTCATTATGTTTTAAAATTTATTGCGAATAAAAAGTGAATTTAAATTTTAATGAGATTTCTTTTGACGTGAACAAGAATTTTGGTGTCCGAAAATTTGCAGACGACTTTCACGTTCGTTTTGCAGCAAACATACATACGTACATATAAATATGTATATATATGAATAAATTGTTGATTTATGCGCATATGTTTGTATGTACATCGGTCAAGGTAGTGTGCACGTACTCGGCAGTTGGGCGCTTGCTGTCTGTAAGGTGAGTACAAATTGGACATAGTAAAACGCTATTAAATGTGTATGACAAAATGAAAAATTAAGTAAAACTGCACAAAACAACGTATCAGTATGTTAAAATTATTTACCTTTAACAGGTGCAGCAAAAGTTGCAATAGATATATCTAAAAATTCTTTATTGCTTAGAGATTATAGAAAACATAATCTAAATTATACTTAATTGGTTAAAAAATTTAAAAAAGCAAAACCCAAATAGTAGCTGACAAGATTTTTTGTACAATAATTAGCTTAACTATTTTTAAAATTGTTTCTGCAAAATTTTACTGAATATTTTATTTTTCAACCACTTTTGCTTCTCTACTGACCCAGTTAAAACGTTTTACTGCAAATCTATTGAGAAGAGTGTGTCGCCCAAGTATCTCAGCGGTGTTGTCCTTCTGCGCGTTGTGTAATTTTTGTTGATTTTACAGTTTTTTCACACTTTACCTATAATATGAAATGTAAACAATGAAATTTAGTTAACAAAAAAGCATTGATTGAAGTAAAAAGTCTTAATTTTGTAAAAAGCTGCACTTACTAATTACATACATACATATACGGAGAAAACCTTCAAGCCGTCTTACTATTGTACATACATACAAGTATGTGTGTAATAGATTGGACCAGCTTATGTGCTTATGCCCTGCAATTCATTTATTTACACACTTATATCCTTCCATTTTGCTAAGTCATCAAATATGGCTCGCTGTGTATTACTTCGACTTACTGTCATGCTTTTGGTTTTATTTACATACTTTTTTTTTTTAATTTTTGCACAAATATTTCTGTTACCAATTACAAGTTTGGTTTATACGTGTATTTGAGCAGTTATTTATTTTATGTCGTTATATTTATTTTTGAATTTTTTTCTAAACGTACGTAAAAACAGAAGAATGTAGTATAGGGACTTCTTTTTTCATATATAGCCCTTGGAAACCCAAAACCACATTCAAAACTTTATATTACAATATTTACAATTCGATTACAATAAGCCTAACCAATTTTATTAAAGGGCACACTTAATGTGAAATTAAACAAAAATCGAAACGTTTCTATACTTCGATAAGTTATACCATTAAAATTATTATAAAAGCATACTAAAATTTTAAATTCAAATTTTTTTTTTCAAATAGTTTTTGAGTTCCAGGCTTCTATTGTCAGATCTATCAGTTTCTTCTTAAACACATTTTTCTCAAAACTACATTTTTCAAATTTGCCTGAGTGATTACTTGGAGACAAATGGTTCGATATAATATAATACAATGAACTACCAGTTTTTTGATCTGGTCAAGAATAGAATTTAGGCAGGACAAAAACGACCAACAATTTTGGATAAAATTCAAATAAAATACATTTTTAACGGCGCTATTTTGTCAATTTGGATTCTTTTCGACCATAAATCATTGTACGGACAATGTCTTCTAGCAGAGAATTATTTTTTGGAAAGCCGGAATGACAACAGCAGAGGAGAGCCCCTTTTCAGCGTCGTCGGAGATCGTTTGTAACTCGAAAAATATTCAGTTTTTTTCTACAAAAAATTTACTTTGCATTTTTCAAATATGTATAAATACACCCTTAACCACACTTTCAAACACTTTTTCATTATTTAAATCACGATTCGTTAAAAGTTGCCAAATTTAATTGAATTCAATTTCTTTTTGACTATGAGAATATGCCTTTGTTTACTTTCGGATGAACTTGATTCACTTTTTTAATCAACCTTTTGGAAAAGCTTTACTTCAACTGCTCGTAAAGGTGAATTTAAAATAAATCGAGCGAAAGATACCTCAGCTGAGAGATGTACAGTTCAAAAATTAGTTTGTTTAGACATAACCTAATAAGGATTAGTAGTAGTTAGTTAAAAATGTCAAATGATCCTGAAAAAATGTGCGATGCGAACTATTTGAAGATTGCATTGAAAAATTGACCAAATATTTTTTTTTTTAATTCGAATTATTTAGTATTGGCCAGAGATGTGCTTGATTGTACAACATTTACTTATAACCTGCAAATATAAGCCAAAAATAAATATAAATGTAAGTGTGCAGTAGTATTTTTGATGAGTGGAATCAGTAGAATATTATTGTATTTTGATTGCCTCCTCGAAAGGAAGTTTCATTATTTAAAAGTAGAAAAATCATGTATTATTCGGCTTCAGAATACCATTACTATGATATGCGGGTTATTGTAAAATGAATAAATGAACTTGTCTTTGATCTGCTTAGGTCCTTACTAGCATTTGTCTACGACTGTTATGTTAATTTTACAATGTACATCTTCGATAAAAACGAATTATATGATTTGTACTCAAGCATATATGTGGTATGCTAGCAATTGTGCTGAATTGGTGTAAAAAGTGTGTGAATTGATAGAACGTTTCTACGAGAAGGTTTGCTGAGGCATTAAAAACTTGTAAAAACACTATTTTGAGAATTTTAATTGAATATTTGGGTAAAAGAAAGACCTGTGCGTGTTTTGTCAGCCGTCACTGAGCTGCTGAAGAACATTCCTTTGAATGACATAAAATCTATGCATGCGCTGCTGGATTGTTCCAAATGTTGTATTGAAACTAATGGAAACTACTTGTATTTTGAATACATAAACGCTTTCAAAGAAAATACAATGTACATTTTATTCAATATCCAAAAGGCTCGGTTATTTTTACGACGCACTTGTAGGTTCGGTATATGCTTTCGTCGTATATGAGACTTTGTTCTGAGTTAAGGACATTCATTTTTTTCAACATTACTCGCAATGAAAACGTTTTTTTAAACCGTGGTTTCTTTAACCATTTTATTATATATAATACATATGAGGGACATGTTCGTTTATGTACAAACAGATGGCTCACCATGCTCATTATTTATACATATATATATATATATTTTTTTTTTATAGTGTCTCCGACGTTTCCTACTGGGTGTTAAAAACTTTGTGGCAAACTTAGTATACCCTGTTCAGAGTATTAAGAGTAATTTAAATATTGCACTTATCGCGCTTAGTCATTAAACCACGACAGAAAGACTTTAAATATCTTTAAAATGAACATATGACTGTATAGCATAATTTCAATTAAAATGCACACATACATATTCATATATGAATAAACATAAACATTAATATTAAATTAAAAAAATCTTAATATGTTTTTGCTTTTTGCATAATAGTTTACTGCGCTGAGTATACAATTTAAAATTTAGTCATATAGTTTAGTATATACATATGTATTATTACTAATCAAAGAAAAACGACAAGCCAATGCCAGGGACTTGCCAATTACGGAAAGGTGTTAAATAATTCGACTATAAAACTGAGTAAATATAAATAAATGTGTTAATATGCGTATGTGTAAGTATGTGCCATAAATATGGTTTATTTTATGTATAAACTTGCTAGGAGTTTATATGGCATGTGCAATGCATGGTTGAATGTGCGTGTTACTCATATGTATAAAAATATATTATATAATATATTTGTGGAGGCGCACTTCTTTTAAATTGATTTTGCCGGAAATATAACAAGCGTCCAATTGAGAATAAACATATACATACTTGGGACATATAAAAAAAAGGGAAGGGGAAGCAAAGTATATGAGTATAAGTTATGTATATTTGGTTAGTAACTAAAATTAGTGTAACTATAATAGTCGATTATGAAGATCTTAGTAAAATCGTTAGATTGCAAGTGATAGATTCTAAGTATAATAACACAGAATACCGGAAATTTGAGAATTTAATACAACTAAAATGCGATTAAGAAGTCTGAGGAGAACTGTAACATAACCTCAAACTGAACACGTTTAAAAAATGTGTATACTTGTATCTCTTACGTTAGTCATTTGAATAACCCTGCAGGCTTCAATGTTGCTATTGTTGTATTGGTATATAAATAAATTTCGAAAAATGTTCCCGAGTTGAGAGTCTTTGGCTGGAGTAAAATCTGGGTACGTTCCCGTTAAGTAAGCCCGAGTACAAATGAATGCAAACCTCAATTTGTTGAACTTGTTGTGTCTCTTGTGTGTTATAAATTTTATTATTAAAGTTTCTCGGACCGCATTGCAACCCATCCTGAACGCACATGATTTTCGGTAGATATTATTCTATATTGAGTTACTTTTTGTGCTTCTATATATATTTGAGACATTTTTTTTTATCAAAGCGCCGAAATGTAGGCAACAATTGCTAAGTAATGCATTACTAAAACTCAAGAAAAGTTCCAAAATTAATCAATTAAATTTTACCGGATTTTGTTTTTGTGCTGCCACCTAATAATATTTAGGGGAGTTCAAATTTCCTTTTATAGTCCTTTTTTCTGTCTAAGGACATACATATTTTTTTTTATCATAAAAAATATATATTTAATTTATAAAAATTAAAATTGTTACAAAATACAAATAAAAATTTTAAATTTAACTTACTATTTTATTGATCATCAAATGTATTAAATAAAAAAAAAATTTTCTAGCTAAAAAATAAACTTACTAGTTTATATTTTGTTTAATAACATTGTGAATCAGAAATTTTTTTATCGAAAGTGGAACATTTGTGAAGTCCACAACTACATATACTTAATGTTTATATGTAAATTTTAATTCAATACCTTATGCATATATTTACATTAGCAATGCTGAATATATATGCACATATAAAGCCATTCACAGAGATAATAATGAGCTGGAAAAAACATGCTGACCATCAGCATCCGTTCCGTTCGTGCGTCCATGCAACACACTTGACCATGAAGCATCACTTAGCTTGCACCAGTTGCTGCTTTACAACTCACGGCTGTTCATTTTTACTTTTCATTTTTTTCGTCCGACTTAAATCATTTTAATTTTTTTTTGTGCACTTGAGTTTGAATGCTTGTTTATTGCCTTTAATTCGCTTGTGCCGAACACAAATGTGTGCCCGTAGTTCGAAAGAATTTCTGAAACCTACAAACACACCCATGTGGGTAAATGTTTACGTAGTGGTTTGTGTACCTGTTAACTTAGTAGCGCTACTGAACAGCTTTTTGCTGTCGCCTTCGGTAGTTGGAGCATGTGGATAATGCAGCGACATGCAGATGCATTCATTTATATTTTTAATTTATGTTTGTTTTTGTTATTGCTATATTTTATATTTACGAACTTTGTCTTGTGCCTTCTGTACCACCTTGAAACACTTTCAAATTTGTATAACTGGTTGTAATGTCGTTTAATTAATTTGATTAAATCGTGTTGATGTCTAGGTGTTCCAAATTCTGATATTTATTGCACCTGATTGGTAGGGAAAAATTGTAATTTTCAGTTTTATTATAGTTTGAATTTTCATGAGAATATTTGCAGGTTATGCACAAAAATTTTCCAAAATTTTCTATTGCAATATTACTTTGATAAGAAGCTCCACTTAATGTCTTAATCAAGTGAATGAGAGTACTGAATGGATAAGCAAAATAACAATAGTTTTAGCAAGCTTAACAGATTTTCTCCACTATCTAATCCTATAATATTTAGTGCAAAGTTAAAAGCTTATTTTCTTATTCCGAAGCCCACTATATTCATATTTTCTAATGCGTTCGTCTTCGTCTTTTACTCTTCTGTCTGCGTTCTTTTTTAGATGGCTACGTGAAGTCGATAAGCATACGAGCATATTATATAGAGGGTATATCTAATTGAAGGCAGGCATGCGTTTTCACTCTACAAGTCTTTAGGGTTAATTGAGAATGAACACTCATTCTCTAAGAGTTTTTAGACGATGCATTTGATCTCTATTCGTCAAAAAAAAAAGCTGCAATCCATAAATAATACGTCACTTGAAGTTGATCTGTCAGAAAATATATAATATATATGTATATAAGGGTGGTTCAAAAAAAAAAAAACGACTGCTCGAAAAATTATACAGATCAATTATTGAGAGCGGAAAATTTCCTCCAAGGCTATGAACTTTGCAACTTAAATTTATTATTTTTTCATTGAGTTATAAAATTCAAAAGAAAAAATCGTAATAGACCTTTTTTTGAAGAGCATTCAACTTTTCACCAAATCCACAAAACGATATGTTTTCAAGTAGTTGGAAGCGGTCATACCTTCTGCTCAAATATAAACGAGACTGGCTCAATAAAACAAAAACGGTTAATTATTCTTCAATATTTATTTTATCCCCTTCAAAATAGTCACCATTAGAGGCGATACACATATGCCACCTTTTTTTCCAATCTTCATAACACTTCTGGTAGGCCGCTTTAGGTATGGCTTTCAGTTCCTTCTTCGAATTCTCTTTTATGACTTCAATCGACTGAAAATGCTTTCCACGAAGCGGTAATTTCAGTTTAGAGAAAAGAAAAAAGTCACACGGTGCCATGTCGGGTGAATACGGTGCTTGCGGAACAATATTTACGTTGTTTTTGGTCAAATAATCGCGTACAAGACGAGACGTATGAGTTGGATTTTGGAACAAGTCGAGCAGATACACGTCTCATGCCCAAAACATCGTGAATAATGCTATGAGCGGATCCATTTGATATGTTGAGCTCACTAGCTATCTCTCTTTCAGTCACACGACGATTTTCCAACACAATTTTCTTTACTTTTTCGACGTTTTCTTCGTTTATTGACGTTGCTGGACGACGATAATGGGGCAAGTTCTCCAGCGATGTACGGCCGTCCTTGAACGACTTATACCAATCAAAAATACGTGCACGTGATAGGCAAGACTCCCCATATGCCTTCTGCAACATTTTCATTACGTCCGTCGCACTTATTCCATTGGAATAACAAAATTTCAAACAAACACTTTTTGCTCAACGTTAATTTCCATAATAAAATTCGAAAAACACACTAGAGGTTGACTTGTTTATAGTGCCGTAAAAAAAAAACTATGTGACAGATTGCGCTCAAATTTGACATGTAAACATATAACAGTCCTGCCAACCTAAGCAAAAAAAAGTATGGCCATATGTCATGTCCTTGTCGAGTTATGGATAAAGTCTCGTTTATATTCGTTCGTTTTTATATGATAATAAGAAAAAAATAGAAAACCGTTATGCGAAGAACCTTTCCGTTAAAATTAAGAGCTCATACTCGGAGAGCCTTTCTTAGAGGTGTCTATCAACCAAATTTTCAGAGTACGGAGCGAAAAAACCATTAGTTTTTTGATCCACTTAGTGTACATATATATGAAAACTATTAATATTATTTTTATATAAAGTTTTCGATATTTTTAATGTAAATAAAACCTAAGCTCAATAGATTCATATGGCTCTCATGCACGGCTCTTCTCGTAACAAGTTGCTCTCCATATGCCAATACGATGACGATTTCAGGTAATCCCAGATAAGGTATGATATTTTTATCCGTGTATAATATTTTCTGAAGTTTGTCTTCAATTCTTCGAAATCTACTGTATATGTTTTATTAATATAACTTATTTAGATTCAAGCGCGCCGATTTGAATTTTCATCTAGGGAGTTTAGTCAAGGCCAACTATGAAAAAGCTAAATTTTTAAACGCCTCCATTTTCAACTAACCAACTAACCATACTTATCATTTCCAGCATAAGCTCAAGCTACAACCATTTAACTGTTGTATTAATTAAAATATTTCTAACCTAAACTAAAGATAACAGGCAACACCGTTTTTCAACAATCTTTACCTATATAAGTAAATGCTTTACTACACTAATGTATAAGAACCAATGAATGCATTCTCTAAATGATTATCAAGATCTTACCTGGTTATAGGAAAGCCTCATGTTTCACTTAAAGTTCACTGACACACAAAACGTGTGCAGAATTGATAAAATTGTATTCGAATGACATTTAGCACGACTGAAGACATTCTACAAGTATGCTAGGTGCATGAGTATATGAAGCGTGTAGTTACAATGTCAGCATAATGATAAGTACAACAGAAGTTTGCAATGAATTTTAATGAAACTTCTAAATAATGAAACCGTCAGAACTGGCAGTTGCAGGAAAATTTTCGCAATTGCTTGCAGTGGAGACCACACTATGCAAGAAAGTACTTTACAAAAGCGTTTATATTTTTTTATATTTTGCATAACAACTGTATTTGCCATGATATTAAATTTTATAGTAGAATAGAGGTGCTTAAGCGTATATGATAATATACAATACATTATTAAAAAAAAATATTTGCAATATCAAACAGAAAGGCTTTCAATTGCGACATTTTATGACAGCTTAACTGTAACCTACAAATTATTTATGCAGCAAATGTGCGCCGTCAACTTGATTCCTACTTCGCACAAATGCAGATGTGATAAATGCCGAATAATAAAACCTATGCACTACAACTGAAGAGTTGGAAAGAACGCGCAAATTTATAAACTTGAAGGGTTTATTGTAATCTTGCTTTGATTATTTAGTTACCGGACAGTGAGTGGAGAAAATAGGTTATCTGTCAGTCTTTACATTAAAAAATATTTGCTAGCAGTAATTTTTCGATATATGTATTTACTAAATGATTCCAGATGTGTGTGCAAATGTATACGTTTTACTAGTATATTATAGTCGCTTAAATTTGTATAAAGCTACATACAATATATTATATATTTTCAACTTGCTACAGAAGGTTATGTAAATGTTGTAATTTTTTAAGCTATATGTGATGATACTATAATACTGTTGGATTTTAATGTGATGATACTATAATACTGTTTCTGAAGCTCTATAAAACTGATCAGTCCGCATGGCAAACTCCTAATGAATAGTACTGCAATAATCAGCAGCGTAACTGAACGTGAAGTTCACGAAATGGCATTTCATGAACGAAAAGTTATGGGTTGTGCCGGCGTCTGCTTCGAAACTATCAATGGGCTATACTTATGTTTTTTACAATAGGAAAAATCGATGAACGCGGCAGACGTCCCCAGCAATACGGGTTTTAACAAGAATGACTATACAGTGTCTGCAACAAAAATTTCGTAGACGTTTGATGTTAAAAGGAGACTGACATTCACTGCAAAAACAAATCTCCATTGACATAAATTATAACCTAATCTGTATAATTATATACATAGCTTCTCCATTTTTTATTATTTAACTTAACATTCAAAAGTACCATTAATCACAAAGGATAAGTTTAAGCTTATCTGTATTAATATTGCTTGCATCCCATCAAAAATTACCCTTATTTATCTTTGTGTAAAAAAAAAATGTTAAAAAAATATATGACAACATAGTAAATATTTAGTAATATAAGAATCATGTAGCATTTGAACCAAAGCAAAAGTTTGCCCAAACTTCTCTTCACGAACTTCTTTATAAGTATTAATGTGTGCTACTCTCCACTTTTCCTAAATGTTACGAGGGCCCTTTGCTAAAAGTAACCATTTTTTATACCCTTAACAGGATATATTAAGTTTGCCACAGAGGTTGTATTACCCAGAAGGAAACGTCCGATACCCTATGAAGTAGGTATATATATATATATGGTTGTTCTCACCAAGAAATAGCACTAATAGCTTCAATTTTTTTCTCAAGTTTATGAACAATTGTTTGAAGTGTTTGAAAGTTAGTGCCGCACACGTTAACAATTCAACACAAACTGAATCGAAAACAAAATTAATTGAATACAAATAAAAGCTGCTCACTTGTCGGAAATGATATCGGATCATCATAGCACATATTCACGAGATTTGGCTTTATTATCTAAAGTAGCATTACAAGCTATTCAGATCGGATCACTATAGCATATAGCGGTCATACAAACTGACCAAACAAAATCAAGTTAAAGATCTTCTTATACTCTATTAGGCTATAAGGAATGCATACCCTTCATAGGTGTTACAGTTTCGGTGTAGCCCAAGTTAAAGTTTTTTCAATTTCAATTTCCTTCTGGTTGAAATTCAAACTCATAAACTATCAAGTAGTCACGTACTTAACGCACTAACCTGGTTGCTCCTGCAATTGTTGTTAGTAAAGTAGCTATATGTGTCGGTGTCCAATAAGTTATTTGATGAAATAATAAACGTCACGCAGAAAACAGGTCGAAGCTTGAAATTTTTAATTTATATACTTATATATAAATGGTTATATTATACCTATATATATTATGATGGGACAAAAAACGGAACATTTTTTTTTTCGCTTGGTACTCTAAAAATAGTTTCTTAGACATCTCTTCGCATATCTCATAGAAAAATTCAAATCTCGCTTCCAACTACTTGATATTATATCTCGTTTCATAGATTTTGAATTAAATGTTCTATAAAATGGTTTCATACGCCTTTCGTAAACCTAACCATTTAGAAGATATTCACGGTTGCTGTTTAATTATTTTAAGACAAAATTGTAAAACTCATAGTTTTGTATGAAATTTACTACACTTTTTGTCTACAAAAATGGTTACTTATAACCCCGTTAATGGTACCCGTGGTAATATTGGTTGTATGTACGAGGTTTTGATGTTTCAATTGCAGATCACTGCTATTCCAATATTTTTCTGTTTACTGGACATTAGGCGAAAGTGGAACTGTTTGGAGAGAAATGCTGATAAAGCTGGGGATCTTTCAAGCATTTCATTGACAAACTGAAGTTTTGAAGCCTCTAAACATGATGATAGCATTTTAATATCTGTACCATTAAATTTTTCCCTATAGATATGATTTAATTATGCTTTACTGCCAAGTAATATATGATATTCGTCTTAAACAAATAGTAAATACATTTATGTCGGATCGAATGTCTATTGCTAAGTCTCTACATTTCCGCTTTCTAGTGCCGAAGGCTACAAACTTTTGACAATTTTTTTCTAATGGTCCATTAGCCGATCAGAGATAATTTAATATACAATATGTCAGAGGTATTATAATGCACAATCTCATTAATTTTGGAGATCAATAAAAGCTGTGATTTCGGTTAAATGGCAACTACATATATGCTCTAAAACTTAGTAACTTGCTTGCGTTCAAACATAGAAAGAGCAGTCGACACATTAACTAATTTTTTCCGATAATCTTGATATGGTGATATTTATATTCGTAAAATGTAAATCTTCAGTATAAAAATCGCGGTGAAAAAGAAGCACAACAATTTAGCACATTTCCCTACAGGCCTTTTCCCCATTTATGCACGTAATTGTGTTTGTGTGGTTTCGTGTGAATAATATAACAAAGTTGGCCCGTAAAATGCCGAAGACGCCAGTTTTACCCACGCAAGGTCTGCAGACGCTTGATTGCTTATAGAGCGGGAGGTGTGCAAAATTTCCGCAAAACAAAATGTAAAACACACACAACTTCTTGTCTGCGCTTTCCGTTGTGGAGGAAACAATTTACAGCTAAAGCAGTGAAGTGTAACGGTAAAATAAAGGCAGCACGAACAGCAAAAGAAGTGAGTTGTGTGTATTACCTTCTATGTATGTATGTAAGTATCTGCATATAATGGGAATTACAGAGATTTCGAAGCGTCAGCACGCCAATTGGCAACGCTTGAAAACATTTCTTATCTTTTTGCTTAACATTTTTTGCGTCATTTTTTGTCAGCTATTCAAACCGTTACATTGTTAGTAATAGAGTTTGTAAGCGGGAAGTGAATGTAGTTTGGCTGTGGCAAATTCGAGCGCTTGCACGCTAACTAATGAGTTGGCGGCTTCTATGACGAAAGAATGTTGCTAGACTACATAATTTAGAAATAATAAATTGTGTAAATGAGGGCGAAAAATGCTTTGATAATGTTTGCAAACTTATTTGTGTAGGCGGTTTGAAAAATACTTTTGGGAAAATTGCTATTTATTTCGCACATGTCTCATCAGTTCGTAACCTAATTCAACTAATTTGACACTGGCGACAGCGAAGGTGTGAGCCGGCCGTTCATGAATAAAAAAGTTAAAAACATGATTTTGATCGTTCAGTTTGTATGGCAGCTATATGTTATAATAGTTCGCGTGCATACAGATAAAAGGTCGGACATGGCTAAATCGATTTAGCTCGCCCCGCTGATCCGACGTTACCTTCTTTGTGTCACTTCGTGGAAAACTTAATATAGCCTGTTGCAGTAGAATGCAAATATATGGTTTGATTTCCGGATATTGAGTTATCTTAAACCCTTTATTAGATATATCATCTAGTTTCCCCTTTTATTGGATTCGAAAAATTAATCGCGCGACAAATTTTGAGCAGCCCCAATGACAAGGGATTTTTGTCTGCGTACGTAGGTCAAAACTGATTACCGTATTTAAATCTATTACTTTTTTTGTATACGAAAAATTTAAAAGGGTACTTTAGCCTTGATGCCGAATTTCAGGAATCGATAACTTTTCAAGAGTACATAAAATAATAATAAAAAAAAAATTCACAAAGTGAAAAAGGAAAGAAAAATGTCTAATCTAGAATATCCCCTTAAGGGCAGGTAAGATTTGTTTATTATTATATTGAGGTTTACTAATATTCAGAAAATTTCTTTTATTATGTTTCATGTTGGTATCGGTAGAAGTATTCCTGCAGTTGACATTCCCACAGTTATTGTACAGTAGAAATTGTTTATAACAAAATAGGCATTCCTTTTTACATACTTATGGAGAAATTCGTAATTTATTCTGAAATTTTTTCTATATTTTCAGTAAATGTGTGTATATTTTATATTAAAGACTATGAAGTATGAAGAAAATTATATTGACATTTTGGAATCATCTTTTTCAAAAGAACCTGTACGGAAGACTACTTGACTAGGTGATTAGCTGTAGATAGGTCTGTTTGAAGTGTTTAGACCGCACAATTTATTACCAAAGATAACTGTTTTCTGATATGCAAGCGTGTTAACTAATAATATGCCACTAAAAAGGTTAATTTTTAAATATTTTGTCGACTTAACGAGCACAATAATTTATTGATTTTCCGGCCACCAAAGACTGACGACCCTTGCTTGCCATATATTTGAAAATCTTTATTTATATATTTATTGCTGAACAAACGCCTGAGTTTCTGTAGACATGTTTAATAAGCATTTGTAAAAAATCATTTGCTGTGCCAATTAAATATTCTAGACATGGAAAGTGAGCTTAAACTCAGCTTTAGGCAATACCCAAATACTGCAGCAAGAAAAAAATTAATAAATTCAATATAATAAAAAACTGCAGACAGCAAACCATGTATGCTTCTACACATTTTACGCGGCGAGCGTAACAAAAACATTAAGTTTGTTGCTTAAAGTCTTTAGTATGTAAGCGCGTTCGCCAGTGCTTTGGATGTATTTAGCTCGAGACCGCTATTGTTATTGTCCGGCGTTGCGAAAATTTATGACAAAACGATTGGTCAAATCAATACCATGCATGCAGTAGAGCGTTGAGCTTTTGTTAATTTTTTTATACCCTAAAGAGGGTATTTAAAGTTTGCCACGAAGTTTGACTTCTGGTTCATTCTTCTAGGTATAGAAAACGTCAGAGGTCCTATATAATAGATACATAAATGATCAGCGTGACGATATCAGTCGATTTAGCCATGTCCATCTGCCTCTATATACGCGAGCTAGTCCTTCAGTTTTTGAAGTATCAATCGGAAATTTCGTACACATAATCTTCTTCTCAAGAAGCTGCTCATTTGTGGGAACAGCCGATATTGGACCACTATAGCATATAGCTGCCATACAAACTCACTAATGAAAAGCAAGTTCTTGTATCGGAAACTTGTTTATTTGTGAAGGGTATTATAGCTTCGGTGCAACCAAAGTTAACGTTTCTTTTAGTTTTTTCGTTTTCTTGATTTCGCAGTGCAAATCGAGGCACTGTGCCGACAGCTGACCAGCGTGTGAAGCTGCTTCGTTCATTTTACGCGGCATCCTAATTATGAAATTCATTTTTAAAGTTTGCTCTATTACAGTGGTCGGTTGCTGGCGGCAAGCAAGTATTATTTGCTTTGTTTTGCAAGCATACATATACGAATATGTTTGTAGTTGCTTATAAGCAATGCTTGTTTGTTTTATCTTGCCTTAAGTGTTATTACAATACATGCATTGAGAAAAATCTTACTGGCCCCCAAATAGTTTGGCAAGCCTTAGGAATTTGCCGTCTGTGCGTCAGTAAATATTTGTGCTAAGCACTGAAGTTGAATGAAACCGTTTTTTATTGTGCTGATTTATAGTCACTCATTTGCGATTAATTTTATATACCGCATCTGTGTATGTGTGCGTTCTATTGGTGAAATCATTATAAGAAGTAGCACATTACCGGCTTCCACAACAGATTACCATCAAAGTAATCTTCAAGCGGACGCACGCTTATTAACAACACACACACATACATTTATATAATAACTATATTTTCCTCATTGAAGCGCTGAAATGTGAAGCATTACCTAGTATTTGGGTTAATTTGCGGCAGAGATGACCGTCACAGCTTGACCAGCATGTAAAGTATACCCCGCTCTTCAGATATACTAAAACAAAAAAAAAAGAGTAAAAAATAAAATAAAAGAAAAATGTGCTGCATACTCGCAAACAGACGCAACTATAAGAGCGGTAAAAAGTATAACATCAACTTCAAACACCGAAGCGTCGCAACGCCATGGGTTCACGCACTTTAACATTAAACTTTAACTCAGACTTTGTCTTTACGTTTTTTCGTGTTTTTGCTACGTTTGTTTCCGTTCTTTGTTTCTTTCGTTTTTTTTTTGGCAATGCTCCACACACTTTCCAAGCAATTTGCTTCGCCTCTTGCGCTAATACTTTCCCTGCTTTTGTGCATGTGTGTGGCTTTCTTTACTTGGACGTGCAGCTAAAAGAACCCATCACTAATGACAATCGCGCTTTGTCATCTATTTCTATGGCTTTAGAATTATTAATAGTAAGCAGATTGTTGTTTCAGCGACCAGGTTTGAAAAGGTAATTTCCACGTTTCCGTTGAAAAGTATAGCTCCATAAAACATTTTGTTTTTAAGCTGTCGTTAATGACCATGAGAGTGTTAGGTTTGCTAGAAAGTAAAATCTGCTTAAGGTGTTGAAAACCATAAAGTTATTAGAGCGAAGTGAAGACAGGCAGACAGGTGTTAACAGCAATTACTAATTTATTAATTTGTTTCGAAAAACATTATAAACTATTTGGTGGTTTGTCAAAAAAAAATCTTAAATTTGCAGTTTTTTAATGATAAAATTTCAATAAATTTTTAAAATTGTTTGCAAATACTATAATATTGAAATATATTTATTGAATGTATTATAATATTTACTTATTATATTTTATTAGGAAAAATTGTTAATCAGAAATTGAGAAAAGGTTTTATATGAAACTTGTAATCAACAAATATTTGTAGATTACACTGGTCTACAGTGGTTTTGTTGCCCTAGATATACGACCGATTTTGAATATATTTGTGCCAACAGTTCATGAAACTTCCGATGGCTTTGTAAGATTTGCTCTCGTTTATTTTAGATATATTTATAATGTTGTTTAAGGATACATCGAAATAAACAGAGCAATTAATCTCTTAATAATATCTTATATTTCAATAAAATCCTTTTATGAGCTTTTATTTTATAATTTTCCAACTGGCAATATCTTTTTAAGGACCAGCAGTAGTCCGCCACCATATGATGATCTCAACAACCTTGAGACCATTTCTCCATGATGTTTAGATCTTGGTTGAATCGCTCTCTCTGTTCATCGCTTTATTTACAAAGTTATCAGAAAAATTATTCAGATGATTACGGAGATAGTTTAATTTTATAATCAAATTTGCACCTAGAGTCTGACAGTTTGCCAGCATAGTTTGTACAATTTTTTCATAATTTGCTAATTTATGGTTGCTTAGGAAATTTTTGACTATCAACACAAAATTTTTCCTAGCTTCTATTTCCGGAACAGTTATAACTTTTATATAATTTGTATATTGTATTATTTTCCATATTTGAGGAACATCAAATATTGAATCTTTCAACTTTTCCATACTTAGTTTGGAAATTATTCTACAAATGTCACTAAAACAATATCCTTCCACGGCCAACGCTTTGGTAAATGGCTTTATCATTCCTAACTTGATCACGTATTAAATCAATGAATTCATTTTGATAAAAAAAACTCTGGTGTAGATGTTTCACCCTCTTATTCACATGGTATTGGTAGACTGTACCGATATCTAGGTATTGGGCGACATCACTGTTTCGGAGTAGTCCATGAGAAATACTTTTGATGCGAAAGCGAGATTTTCATTGAGTGAAACAGGACATTTTGTAGACTGCAATTCTAGAGTCTGAAAGTGGAGACCACGTGATTTTTGCATAGGCGAACAAATAAATTTTGATTTTTGTAGTGGTGTATTTTGCATACTGTTCTCAAAAATAATATGAACATTAACTCAAAAAGGTGAGTTATTGAACCGTAAATTCGATGAATTGGTGTTTGTTAGTAAAATTGATCAGCATTAAATTGATGATGTTAAATTTTTGTCAAATATATATTTATAAAACAAATAAGGCAGGGCAAGTTCGGGTGTAGTCAAATAT
The DNA here is from genome assembly GCF_042242935.1 of Bactrocera oleae. Taxonomy (NCBI): domain Eukaryota; kingdom Metazoa; phylum Arthropoda; class Insecta; order Diptera; family Tephritidae; genus Bactrocera; species Bactrocera oleae. The sequence continues at coordinate 38,572,402 of NC_091539.1, read as the reverse complement.
TTCATACTCTCGCAATTTGAATATATCAAAGGCGGGGAAATACTTTCAAGTGTTGCAAAACTTTATTTTTAAAAATGTTGTGAAAGAATTCAGCATGCATTATTCTAAGTAACCGAATGTGTTCCAAACAAATTTGGTGTCTTATTATTTATAGTTAAGGTTAGTTATCATAAGTCGTAGACTTATTAGATTCATTACATTACAATACATTTTACCTTTCCAAAATATTAATATTAATTAACTCAGAGAAGATATATGTAATATAAGCTCAATCAAAGCTAAATTAAATATATTTGGTATATAAGGACAACATCAACTAAATGATGAAAAATACCAATTTCATTCTGGACCAATCTTAATTAATAATTCGTGGATCGATCACGTACATTTTCAGCTCCGAACTTAATGGTAGTACATCTAACATTATACTTTCACTGGAAATTTGAAATCGTTATATTTTATATATAGTTAGTATATGAGAAACAGGTAGTATTACTATTAAATGAAAAAGATGCTCTCTTTGTTTTATTATGGTACCTCACATGCCAGCACCAACTTGTAAGGAGAAAATCCTTCTATTAGGTATATGGGTGCTAAAGGAATTATTGATCTGATTCAATCAATTTTTGACACACGGACTATACTATTATTATATTTACTATTATCAGGAAATGATTCTGTCCGAATTTTAATTATATGTATTTCTCAAACATCGATCGGCTTGAATAATTTTGGTCCGATTTGGATAAATTTTAGACCAGAGATGGTAAGATACCTTAAAGTCAATATTCGGGAACATTTTTATCCCGATATATGAATTGGTGCTTGATTTGTATGCTAGATCTTTTTCGGAATTCGTTCGCTTCATTTTGATGAGTGGTTATCGGTAGGGTTAAATATTAATGGTTTTACCTGGCTTTAGAAGCTCATAATACTGCAAGCCCTTTTGATCCTATCAAATACAAAGTATTACCTTGACGCCGTTGATCCGGCTGTTTGGCCAGTTCTCAAGGCCAGGTTTTTTTGTATTAAGGGTGGTCGTAATTCATCCATTTACTGTAAAACGTTTCCAAATGGCTGCTTGGGTGATTCCAAAAGATTCTGTGAGCTCTTCTTGTGTTTGGTAATAATCTTCATCATGTTTCTCTTCTTCAAACTTGTTTGGCCATCCAGGATATTCTTCGTCCTCCAAGCTAAAATCACCACTTCGTGCAAAGCCCTTTTGCTCAACTAGAACGTGTTCACCATAAATTAAGGTGTCTTTCGTGAGATTTTCTTCATATAAAAGTAATAAAGAAAAACCCCATACAAAAACACTTTTTACCCACAAAGCATATTTGAGTTATTGATTTTTACGCTTCAAACAGTTAACATATACTAAAAAAAATAAATAAGAATAGTATCTTTCCAATGAATGTTGTGAATATTAGTATAATGGGATAATAATTCAACTTCAACAACTCTCACCAAACCACATATATACCATATACCATAGTTATATACGCAATATATGAAAGCAAATTGAACCTTGGAGCCTTAATTCCACTAAATTTGAAGCCGAATATCAACAACAACTTTATTTAATAGAAATTTACTTCGAATCACATTTAATTACTATCTGTATATCAGCACTCATATAAAGTTTAGTATTTTTATTTTACCATAGAGAAATTTTTGCCATAAAACTAAATAAACTTCTTTTTTAATTTCCAGTGTGAATTAGTTCAGCACCTTAGTGTCATGTGCCTTAATTAAAACCAAAATATGATTAAATCTATTAAAAACTTTGAGATGTACTTCGTTCCACTTTCTGCACTTTTAATTAACAAAATCAAAGCGTTTTTTAATCATTGCTTTCGGAGGCCTTTAAGGCACTTTCTCGGGGCAAGTCGAATATCAATAGATAAAAGAGTGTTGATTGAGCACATTTTATGATATTTATTTGCCATAATTAAAAACAATTAGATCACAGCAAGTAGAGAAAGTCGGCTTTATAGCAATGCTTTTTATTTGCACTGTATTTTTGCTATGCTTTCAAAATTAATCGTTAAACTTTTCGCATTACTTATTGAATAAAATAGAATTATATTTGATTTGCATAATATCCGAATCTAGGCGAAGTTGGTAAAAGTTGTTACTGCTCTGCTTTCATGAAAGTATTCCCAACTATGGTATGTTATTGTTTCTTAGTTTTTTGTGATAGAAATTTCTTTTGTGTAAGTACTTACTATTGGAATATTCACATATATGAATAATAGCTAGTATAGCCAGTGTTTGGTACTAAGCGAGGGCAAGACTACCCGCTGTCACCCAATTTCTTTGTTGAAAATATTTCAAGCACCTAGCGGTTGATCGTAACACTTAACAATAATCAAGATAGATGCAGGGCATATATAATATATGCTCATAATGATGAGATTAGTTAAATTCTGAATTACTGTTTGTCCGTCTGGCTGCCCATGTAAGCGATAACTTGAGTAAACATTGAGATATCTCGTTAGTGACGATACAGGGTATCGACGTATGGACTAGCATCTGGAGTTTAAAACTTTGACGTGGTCTCGCCCTCTAATATTTATAATATAGACAAGCCATAAAAGCTATATAAATTAAATTCGCTAAGGACAAGTCCTCTTCATGCAGTATAAAAACGAATGTTAAAGGATGATAACCATGTAAAGTTGAAAACTGCTAAAAGTGGCAATACGCACTAAAGAAATACATTACAAACATTAACTTTTTAGATGAACATGGTAAGAAAGAGCTTCATAAAAATCGGTGTAACTTTAAAAACCAATTTCAACCAAATTTGGTGGATAACATTATTCTGACATTCTTATGATACAGTGTAATTACGGGCGAAATTGGTCTTCAACCACGGCCTTCTATGCATCACGAATTTACATTCCGTATGACTCTTTCACTTTACAATATATAATTCGGGAGCCAGTGACGTCCTCGGAATAAAGCTTTGCACAGATGGTGCCTTGGATGTATGTTATCGTCATGTCAAAAAATTGTCGCAATGGCAGCATAACTTTACAAGCATCCAGTTATCGAATATATGGACTACAGTGCCTATGGCTGACTTTGACGAAAATATCGTTCAGTCTGTGAAATATATCACTGAAATTCGGAGGGAATCGTTTACCGATATTAATGTGCCTTTTTGTCCAAAATCGGTAAAATCGGGTTAATATATCACTTAGCCCCCATATACCTAATATAAAAAAATTCAAACTCCCGGCTAAGTTTTTGCTATATATTACGGTCAATATGACCGACATATAATATCGAATATACTGCAATCCAATGTCGAAAATGTATGAAATAGGTTCTCGAATTATCCCAGCATCCATATGCTACATACATATAATAACTTTCGTTATTCTATCAGTCCTTACACCGCATATCTCGGTCAGTGTGTGTGTCTTCAAAAAATTGCGTGAAAACGTATTCTCGATTATACTTGAATGCCAAAAGTAAACGCAATCAAACCAGACTTTCACCAATATACCCGATTTAGTGATTTCCGACTTTCCATCTGACTTTGAACAGTTTTTATTGGCCAATATGTGTGATAAATTATTGAAATTAAGTGATTTAAACCCCATATCGCTAATATTATATAATGTTTTTCGATTTTGACTTGATTTTCTCTTCATGTACCCAATATATTAGGTCAAGTAAAAGGTTCGTTCGGTTTTTATCTAAGAGATGGCATTATTGTCCATAGTACTAGTGTTACGTGTCGCATCATGTCATACTATACGGCGCTGAAAACGTGTTTATTCGCGCTAAAAGTTTGTCTTTGACAGTTTTTCGATTGATTTACTCAGTTCGTTGTGAGCGCTCGTCAAAGATGGACACCAACAAGGATAAAATTCGCTATATTTTACAATTTTTCTTCGATCAAAGCGAAAAAGCAGCCAAAGCGGCTGAAAACATTAATTTAGTTTATGGGCCCGATACTGTAAACGAACGCACAAAAGTGATTTGCTAGGTTCCGTTCCGGTAATTTCGATGTCAAAGATGCACCACGCGTCGGGAGGCCTGTCGTCGAAAATTGCGATAAAATCATGTAAATAGTGGAAACAGATCGTCACGTGAGCTATTATTTAATTGCTGAGGAACTAAAGATAAGCCAGAAAACCGTTTGGAACCATTTGCATAACCTTGGATTCAAAAAGGAGCTCGATGTTTGGGTGTCACACGAACTAACGCAAAAAACATGATGGACCGAATCATCCGAAGGAATCATCTACTGCGAGCTGCTCCCCTATGGCCAAACGCTCAATTCGGCCCTCTACTGCCAACAACTGGACCGCTTGAAGGCAGCACACATCCAGAAGAGACCATCTTTGATCAACAGAGGCCGAATTGTGTTCCATCAGGACAACGCCAGGCCACACACGTCTTTGGTGACTCGCCAGAAGCTCCTGGAGCTTGGATGGGAGGTTCTAATGCTCCCACCTTATAGTCCGGACCTGGCACCAAGTGATTACCATCTTTTCCTGTCCATGGCGAATGCGCTTAATGGTGAGAAGTTGGCCTCAAGAGAGGCCTGTGAAAATTGGCTCTCCGAGTTTTTTGGCAATACTGAAGCTGTCTTCTACGAGAGGGGTATAATGAAGTTGGCATCTCGTTGGCAACAAGTTTACGAACAAAACGGCGCATATTTAACTTAAATCGGAAAAATGTACACAAAGTTATCATCTTTTGAAAAATCAATAAAAAACCGAACGAACTTTTTAATTTACCTAATATTAAATTTCGCCTTTTTGTTTGGATTTATATCTCAGTTGAGTTAGCCTGTTGTATAAAAATCTGGGGCATAAAACAAAATTTCGCTAAACTCTTACTTATTAATTATTTTTTCTGTGTGTTTAAGTGCAATACTCATTAAAAATTACTTTTATTTTGTTGAAATTTTCAATTTTAATTTTTCAGTTGGCTGTAATACATATCTACTATGGTTATAAGCACCTGAAGAATTAAAATGGGAAATACGTATAAACGATTAGATGTTGAAATGCTAAATCAAAACTGATTTGTAAAAAGCTTTTAGTATGTTAATTCAACATTTACCAAATTTCGTAAGTGACAGCGTCAATTCCGATGATCACGCGTTAGTGATTGATTTATGTGATGTTAATGAGATACTTTAATTTTTTACATGTTTCTTTCGAAATACTACAAATATTTTTTGCTGCTTTTACTATTTAACCATGCAGCATGTTTCAGATGTATTCTCTCCAATAATATGCGGCCATTAGTGTGCTTGCTCAGAAATACTTTTGCAGCTGCATTGCTGTCACATTTTCTTCTGGCGTTTCATAAATATTTGTTGTCATAAAAGGAAAGCCATTCATTGCTATCACTTAATCGCATTGCGCTCACTTACTTACGCACACATGCGCATATTTGTCAGCGTGTGATGGATCGTTTACCAATTAAGTAATACTATTGAAAGAGTCAATATGACACCATATTTGGTTGGGCAACAGCAGACTAGATACGATTGAGAAATATTTTTAAGAAAGTTCCCCTGAAGCTAATTTAATAACAGCTGTTTTTTCTGCTTAAAAATAAAATAAATTATTTGATATATATACTTATATATATATATATATCTAAATAAAAGAAAATATATATACTGCTGTGTGATTGCTTTTCGCTTTGAAAGAAACTAAATTATAGCTGTGCAATCAGAACAATCTGACAGCTGACAGCTAGAAATCTGATTTAGCTTGTGCAACCAATTTAATGGCATTTCATGCTTGATTGCTTTACTTCCCTATGCTCAGCTGGTCAAATCACAATTAACGCTCACTGACCTACTCTACTAAAGTAAGAAGGAACTGCTATGACTAGGTGTGCCAAAAGTTATGCGCTTGGCTATAAGGAAATACAGAAATATAAAAAAAGAGAAACAAAATAAGCGGATGTAAAGTAACAAGAACAATGTAAACTAAAATTTCATGCATATATATGCATCAAGGTATGATATATATGTATATGTAAGCAGTCGGTGTAGAAATCGCGTGAAATTGCAGACAACTGAGACAGCTGTCTGTTGCCAATTGAAATCGCTGGAAAAGGGTCGCTACGCCTGCGGTGTAGTCATTTTCACTATACTTATGTTCCAATGTATAAAAGTACTGTACAGTATAGTAGTAATATGTAAGTTTGTATGTAGTAGGGCTAAGTGCTGGATGGGCATTTTTTAACGACGACGGTACCTTCGCGTAGTAAACCAAAACCAACACAAAAACAATAGCAACTGTCAAGGCATTTGTGCGCTAAATGTGCCAAACGTGATTGTTTTTATACTATTTGTTGTTGTTTTTGAGACTACTTATGCTGAGTGCATAAGTATATATGAGCGTACGAGTGCACGAGTGTTGACCTCAATGCTTTGAGGTTAAAATGTGAGGTTGCCGTAGCTTTATCAACGTACCATCAAATGAAACAATTACAAAAGCAACCAAAATAAAATTATCAAATCAAAAACAAAATTAAAAAAATTATAAATATAATAATATTCGATGAATATTTAGACACACAATCAAAAGATTTAAGACACGAACTGCTGTCAGCACCAATTAAACGATTAAAGCTTTGTTGTTGCTACTATTTTTGTTAATTTATAATTATGTTTTCGTTTTTCTTTCCTCTTTTTATTTCCGATTTATTTTTTTCTGGCATTGTTTTCACGCCTATTACCTATAAACACAGTTGTACAAATCAATGGCGGACTGATAAATAATTGCGCAGATACCACACACGACTTTGGTTATAAGTTAAAACAAATCTTATGAAATTGTTTTTTAATGTCTCACTTTATTTTTAAGGCGCTATTTTTACTTGTTAGCACTGTTAATTTTTTCTTTGATAATGGGTTATGATTGCTATTGATACACACACACCTAAAATTAATTATAATCCACAGTAAATTTTCGCAAAATAAATTTTCGTGATTAACAACAGTTTAAATTAACAAAACTATTTTTGTTTTTGTTTAATAAATTACTCAAAGAGCAATATTTAATATTTTTACTCATATTTTATCAGGACTAATTTCGGGCAGACTGTAGATACTTTCGCAATAAATAAATAAAAGAATGTGAAATATTTCGAGATGTCAGTAAAATCCTTTTATTTGAATATGATTAAAACGTTGTTATCAGGCGAAACCGTGAACCGTTTAATAACGAACTATGAGGTGTTCGCTCAGTTTTTAACATTAATATAACTCGACTATAAAGACTTCTTGTCTAATAAAAAATATTAAAATCTTTGTATTAACGGTAGCGGAAGGTATGGACCAACTTTATGATGATGAGTGGTGATATAGGTATAATACATATTTTGTTTTGTGGGTAAGATGATATTTCATGATTCTAATCTAGAAATAAAAAAAAAATCGATTTTTTTACATTTTCAAAGTTTAACAGTTCAAGAATATGTCCAAAAGAGCATTTTTCAAAATTCAAATTATTTTCGAAGATATACGTATTTTGTTGACCCGGCATCCGAACTGGTTCGGCCGGAGCTAATCGAACAAAAGATGTATTTCTCGAAACTGTCTTTTCAAAATGATACTCACGATTTCACTGGTCCTACTAGACCGAAATTTTTAGAGAGTCTTCTTTATAGACTTCTCTATGTATGGAACTATTCATATATCAAATTTTTAATTTTTACTATTTTTTAAAAATTTGAAACAGTCAAAAAAGGTGGTACAAAAATGGTCCATTCGCTAAAAACAATTTTTCAAAATTCTCCGTAGAAACCGACATTGCGACATTATATTACATAAATATTATTTTTTTGGGTTGAAATCGAAGGTATGGTCACGTGGCAATTTTTTTAGACCACCACTTCATCAGCTGCTAATTTTTGTAATGTTAATAAATTACTAATAAAAAAATATGAATAGCCTTTTTTAATGACACTTCAAAAATTACCTGATATTCATGCCTCTGGACTAGAATACGCCTTTAAATACATGACTCATGTTTTGAAGTAGGTATTTAACGAGTGAGCCACTGTTTGGACCCCCTTTTGTTAGATGCGTTTATTACTGATTTTATGCTATTGGCCTTGTTATTTAGAAAGTTAATGATCTTTCAGATATCTGCGCTGTTTCTAATGCACCCCATGGCTAGTGACATACAACATTTCCAAAACAAGGTATCTTATCCGCCTTATCGAAATATTAAAAACTCATATGCCCTTTCCTCCAAAATAATCCGCGCCAAAAATGCACTGCTTAATTTCCTACTGAGTCATACCAACTACATCATAGTGTCAAAGTTGTTTCCATCCATGGGTCAAGAAATATAACTTCAAATCATTCCGACCATAAGATTTCCACCGTTTTTATGGACGAAAACGACTAATATTAGAGTACTTCTTATCTATTTATAGCAGATTTGCATGTGCACTATAAATGATTCGGTTGTTTTGGTTGTCTTAGTTTAGTGCAAAATTATTACGAATGTAAAGTCCCTCTCAAATTTCATTAACAAAATAAAGAGGCATTCTATAAAAGCATGCATTGTATTTACTACACAAATGTTATATGGATGATCTAGACAATTAGTTTCGTTTTATTGCTCCAAATAATTTAATATTTGAATTTCATATCTTAAAGGTATTTATAAGGAAACTCATAATTCGGAATTTACAAATGTTTATTCACTCGTCCATATAGTCTTTCTATTTATTTAGAAACTGTAGACGTATGTTGCTTTGAAGAATTTATATCGAACTATTATGAGGTTAGCTTCTTTGTTGCTTTTTTTGTACTTAGATAAGTTTAAGATTTTCAGTGAAAGCACAAAAATAATCCTCCAGAACGAAAAAGTAATAAACAAAAGGAACTGGATTCGAATTACCACTTCTATTAAATGCCAAATCTTTATTTTGTTGCTTTTTAAGATATAACAAAGTTTTAAAATGAGATAATTTATTATATTTCTTATCAGTCATTTATTAATATTTCAAAAGCTTACATCGAAATTTTTAAAGAAAAAAATGCTCAAAGTTGTTGAAATAGATAGCGAAAAATAAGTTTTGTCGTGGTTTCCACTCTTCTCGTTATCTGAAAGCAAAAAAAGAGATTTTCAATCACTGAGTCATAAACATAAGAAACCGAAGAAAAAAGTCTTCACGGAAAATTCAGCTACTAAGATGGATTTTTCAATTTCATTTAAAATTTCAAGCAAAACGGTTAATGTTAAGATCACCCTTTTGATATTAAAATTATAAAAAAAAAACTTAGTAATGTTCAAGTAAAATTGGGAAATTCACTATGATTTTCAAATGTCATCGCGGGATATACATCTTAATTGCGTCAAATAAATATTTTTTTATACTGCTATAAATAAATATTTAAATTTAGAACACAAATAATTATTACAATAACTTATCAATGTTTTTCATTGTGACCACAGCAAATTTCAATGACAAAATTCGCCTTTTACAGAACTAAGTATCAAATGTCAAACAACAAACAAACTTCACGAAAATACGTTCTTCATATCATAAATTTTAATTCAGTTGCATTCACTTAAAATACTTTCGCAATGTTAAAGAAGGTCAGGATCATCTACAATAAAGTTTTTGACATTGACTCTAAAAAAATGTGTCATATTTACATGCACATATGATCCGATGTTTACACGCACAAGTATAATTTAATTAGTGATAATAAGAACTATTCACGACTACGAGCTAAGTGCTAGTCACACAAGTGTTTAAATAAAATAGTATGGGATATAGCTATGAAAATCCCGTGACCTACTTGTAGTATTTTGAATGAAGATTTAGAAAACGCTGAGATAGATCACAAGCGCGCCAAAGTGGATTGAAAGATATATACTTGTATAACAAATATGTTTCTATTAATTCCCTTTACATTAATTGAAAATGTCTAACCTTTCTTATCCTTTAAACGTTAATGGTCTTTAAAATTATGAAAAATACTCCTCATTAAATCGTCATACCAATAAACAAAGAGGCTGAGAAGTTTTGCTGGCGTAATTTACCACATGTTTTAGCTTTTAAGAAGCGGTAGCCCCAAACCTAAAAATTTGATTTTGTTACTTTCAAATACAACCATAGAAGCTCTAAAATTCTTGTTATTCATTTATTTTCACAACAATTCCTTTTTTGGCTAAAAAATTTTCCTGATCTTTAACCTTTCACTAGTGGTAATTCAAAATAGAGAGAGTTACCCTTTGGAGTGAATTTGGAGCCATTGGAGATCTATCAAAATCGACAGTATGACTTGACTCTGTTACTTTTTTCACGATGAAATACCATCGGCAGAAGTTATTGTAGCTGAATCCAGGTTCAAAATTAAAATCGCATCTGTTGAAATTGGCTCACAGTAATATGCAATTTCGTTGCACAATAAAATTAACCTTCGTCAAATGAAATTGTCTTTTGTTTTTGTTTTTTAATATACTAACTATTAATTTACTAAAAGTGTTACTAAGTATGTAGGCATTTTTTCGTTGACAAATATTCAATTTTTCTATTGAAGATTTTAGTACATAACTCAAAAGCACCGGGAATATAACGAGTTAAGCGGCTGTAGCATGAAACTTTGAGATGTCGTTATCGTTATGCAGGGTTAAATTCCTTTCACCACAAATGGGCGGAGAAGTTCGGTCAAATTTCTTTCATCTTTCTCATTTAGAAGATAAATATTAATGACATACATATTAAAATTTTGAGCGCGTTTTTCTCCGCTTTTATTTTTTTGGACTTATGTTGTTCTTCTAGTAAACAAAATATATGACAATTGCGTTATATTATGAAACCATCTTAGGACAATGCGTTCAGTGAGAAAACAAAAGCAGCGTAGGTAGAAATAAATATTTTTGGTATTCATTTGAAATTTTTGTTAGAATACTCGAAATATTTTCATACAGCTAATAAATTAAATAAACCTATATTTGAAACTACCAGCATTTATGAAACGTTTTTTAACGGTCACTAGTCTAGAATGCAATTTCCAACTTATAAGCTTCGCCTACATTTATTTCATATACAAGATTTTGTGATCCCGATGTTCACCGCATGACTTGGGATCAAAAAAATTTCTTTACGTATGTACATCTCTAGTACAAGTGTAGATATATTTATATAAAAACATAATGGTAAACACCAATTGACACACATTTCACCAAAGCATTCAAACGAAGTATACAAATACATCACGATATGTGGCATTCTAAGCAGGTCAGTGTGTACTCAATCACATACTTACATACGTGTGAGTGCATAAAAGCGAGTATTTGCTGTAAAATATTATATATTAGTCTGGTGTGCGTCTGGCCAAGCCAGCACAACAATGCCACACGCTCTGGTCACAAATGAAGCATAATCGAATACTTCCGGCCGGCGAATGAAACCGAATTCGTAATCGAAACTACACGTTAGTTAGATCTCAGTAAAAAAAAAAAAACAAATGACGTTAGTGAGTTGTAATAAAAACATGACAGTAGTGGCAGCCGAAGAAGCGAATGAACTTGTGCGATTACATACACGCTTGCCTGAGAGGGCAAGAAATGCAAGCATGCATATTACATGTGCGCTCACACATACATGCATACATACAGGTATGCGGCTATGTAACCTAGAGACTCAAACTTGAATTTTCACAAATAATTGTGCATGCGTACATACACACACACACAGATATGTTTATATAATTTCATATATATTTTTCTTATTCGGCTTTTCATATTTTCCTCAATAGCAGTTGATCGTACTTACATATAAATATATATAAATATATATATATATACCAATATATATGGTTAAGTTTATGTGGAATATATTAAGTGGGTTTTTGAGTCAATTATTGTGGTCAACGTATTAAATCGTTGAATTCGTTGTCATTGGTACAAAGTGTTATAAAGAGGTAACTTTAGAGAGTGAAAAGGTAAATTCAGTCACACCATTAAAATTTTACACATACATATAGACAATAATCGTATGTTATATTAGATTTTTCATAAATTTCATTATTCAACTATTAACTTTTAATTAAAATTAGCTTATTAAGATCCAAAATTAAGTCCCGAAATAATTTTGTTAAAATTAGTATTGCAAAAATCTTATATATTTGCTTAAAAATATATTATCTAAAACATATATATAAACATAGGGAATATTTTAATTAACGAAAAACTGGTCAATTAAAGGTATTAAATATATTATCAAGTAATTAAAAAATTTTCTATTCTAAAATATTTCTATAATGAAGGCTCCTTTTACATTTTTCGGTAGGCATTAACAAACGTCTTATGTTTAACATACATTTTCGAATATTTTGCTCAATTTCACTTCTTTAAACTTTTCTAAAGATTTACTCAGCTTTACTTTTTATATATTTACAATATATTTAATCCCACGGGAAGTTTTCTTTGAAGCCCTACATTTGCTAACCTTTCTCTAATGGTTCTCTGAGTTTTACTTTTTCATATAGGTGGCAACTCTATGCTTCAATTTATCATTATCTTCTTCTTCTTCTTCTAAGCTTCATTTAATCCCCCTTTATACTTTCTGGAAAGCTTTCATAATCGCCCTACTTTTGTTTTAAGTTTTAGTTATCCAAGTACGTGGCAACCCTATAACAAAATAAGATTCAAACAGACACACAAAATACTTTACCGAAAAAGTACCTCGTCAAACAAAACAGTTTATACGCACAGACATCCCACCAAGTCGATATTCGCAGTTCCGACAAATGAGCACCTTCTGGGGGGAAAAATACAAAAGTACAAAATTTCAGATCGATATCTCAAAAACTGAGGGACTAGTTCGCGTTTATATACATATATACTTTGTACGGTTTTCAACGTTTCCTTCTGGGTATTACATACTTTCTGGTAAACTTAATTTTTTACCTTTGTTAAGATGAGTCATCTCGCGACATAACAATTCATAACAAATTCAATAAAATATTACTCAAGTTTTGGTTTGTTCGAGGGAAATAGAGAAAATATATTTAAAACAGTTAACAGATAAAAATTATTACGCTCTTTTCTAAATATCGGCGAATTCAGAGTGCTCTTGCACTAAATTGTAACAGGTAAAATTATTATGTTGAATTTTTGCTCCAACTTCAAATCCCATTTTAAATCAATCATAAAGTATAAATTCGCTGTAAGGAAATTCAAATGAAAAACTAAAAGAAATTGCAGTAGTATAAAAAAAACTTCGTTGTACAAAAGTTCATAATAGAGAAGTTGGGCTGTACAGATGTGGTAAGCTTTTATGTTTTCTGAACAACATACCATTTTTATTTACTGCTTTAGTTTTACGCGAAATATTTTGAACACAAATTTCACTAATAGGTGGCACTGTGGTATATATATTTTCCCAAACTGCATTAATAGTAAAAAATTAATAATATTATGAACGTATGTAAATTGATGAGCGTATATAATTTTTGTCATCACAAGTTTTATGAGCATTAAAAATTAAAATTAAATTATTTTCCTATATGCATAATTTCTTTTCTCTTCCTTTCTTTCAGCCCAAATGTTTGCCCATGCAACAACATTTTCAACAAAAGCAGATCAGCTACAATTTGTATTAAAATTTTTCCTGTTTTCCCATAAACACACATAACGGTATATTTCAGCATGAAACTGCCACCATCGCTGTGGTGACTCTGTTGACATTTGTGGTTGGAAAAAGTGGATAACTCTTGAAACAGCTTAACATCAAAATCTTGTACTAGTTACTAAATAAGATTGGAAGAAATTAATAAACTTGTTATTAGTCGGTTCGCGATTTGTTGGTGGCCTTAAGCGCGTTTTGATATGGACGCCGCCGTCGTGGCTGCCAAAGTCATGCCACCAGCGGCGTGTGCACCAAATTTATGAATGAAATGTGTGCGCGCGCATGCAAGCAGGTGGGTGCTGTTGCTGCCAGTGAAAGCAATGCGAACAGTTGTGTAGGCATAATGTGTAAAATATAACTTTATAAACTTTTGTCAATATACAGCTCGCGGTGTTGATAAGCAGCGCGCCAAGAGCGCCATCAGCAACACAATACGAGTGCGTTTGTGTGTGTGCCTGCATAAGTGAGCACTCCGATGAGCATTTGAGTAACTAGACACCACTTATTTCAGCGTCGGCGGCGCATACAGATCGCCTGAGCTTTGTGAAAGTCGGATCTCACCACTTTTGCTTAACCAACACAGCGCTTTGCTTGGCTAAAAGTAACTCCGTAAGCCGAATTTGTTGCAATCCCAGCTCATTCGATGTTTTGTTTGCAAAGTGTCAACGTAAATTATTGAAAATCGGTCGAAATTTTTAATGTGCTATTGTTATACAAATCGGCGAAATGAAATAATGTGCACATTTTAATAAGTGAAGTGTATATATTTTTGAAAATGTAAAAAAGTTAAAAAATTATTGCAGTTTTTTGTCATATATTTTCGAACGGGTAAGAGAAGAGTTAAAATTTTTGTTATTAGAAGTATTGTGATAAAATTTTGGTACTCAAGCATAAATATAAAATCAAGTTTACAACATAAAACGCTGAAAGTGAAGTGAAAATAAATACACAAACAAAACAAAAATGAACAGAAACTATTAAAGCCACTCGATTAAATATTATATAATCTGGGGTTTTTTATTTTATTTCACAATTTCTTATAAACACCCCAGGAAACTAGCAGAAAATTAAGTCAAATATCATATAATATAATGAAAGTCAAGGTTAAAAGTAGCTTTATTTTAATGCATTCTTTCATTATTGAATATTACAGTATAATGTAATGTAGGTAAAATTAGTCAGATAAATTTGATAAAAGGAATATCTTTTAAAACTTCGTCAAAGTTTCCAGACACAACCTTTTGTGACCGAAATTTTTTCTCTTCTGAAATCAGGAATACTTTGTTTGGAGAGCTGCTGCAAAAGTTACAAAAAAAATTATTTGATGCGACGAGTTGAAATCCGAATGACTCTCTGTCTGTCCACCTGTGCAAGCGATACCTTGAGTAAAAATTAAGATATCTTAGTAAAACTTGGTACACGTGTTCCTTGGCAGAAAAGTGAGACCAAGTTCGTAGATGGGCGTACCACTACCACGCCCACCAAACACCATTAAACCAAAATCTATAAAGTGTCATAACTA
Organism: Bactrocera oleae; assembly: GCF_042242935.1. NCBI lineage: Eukaryota > Metazoa > Arthropoda > Insecta > Diptera > Tephritidae > Bactrocera > Bactrocera oleae. The sequence goes on along the minus strand of NC_091539.1, from coordinate 38,557,230 downwards.
CGCACTTAATAAAGATACAAAACTGTTATTTAGCACAAAGGGTACCTGTGGGTTAAACATTTTGAAAAAATAGGCGTGGCCCAGCCCTCTTTTAAGTTTAATTTACATATCTTCAAAATTACTAAAGCTGCAATAACCAAATTCGCTTAGGACAAAACCTATAAGAACCCTACCGACAGTGTTAAAATGGATGAAATCGGATTATAACCCCGCCCTCTTCCCGTTTATCGGTTTTATTAAAAACTGCTAAAAACTCGATAAATCAATAACTAAATGCTGCAGAAGCATTCAATTTTACAGCCAGGATGATACGAGAATGCTTAATAGGAGCTGGAGTCGAAATTGAACGATGGGCGTGACACCGCCCTCATTTAGGTGAAATCACATATTTCCGGATCTACTCGACCAATCTCAACCAAACTCGGTTCATAACATTATCCTGACAATACACTGTATGCTACACTGTGAAAATGGGAGTATTCGGACTGCAACCACGCTTACTTCCCATATAGAACAATTTTAAATACCATATGATGCTTTCACTTTCCAGTACACAAATCAAGCACCAATGAATACATTCGGATTAAAATTTGCATAAATTGTGTCTTTGAGTAATGCCATCTCGGATGTAAAAATTGTCAAAATCAGACGATAGCTGTTCAAGCCTCCATTTTTCCATTTTGCCGAAAATATGGGTCAATCTGTTGTTCTATTTTATCTTCATTGATAATAATACACCCTTGATTTAAAAATGGGTTGAATCGGAGCAATACTTCCCTTAGCCCCCATATACCAAATCTAAAGATTTTCAAACTTCCAGTTGCCTTTATACCACATGTATCTTATATTAATATAAGAGTTGTTTTAACGAAATTAAAAGAGCGTATTTGTATATCTTTGTACCTTAAATGGATGAAATGGGGCAAAAACTTGCCTTAGCCTCCACATAACTAATATCAAAATTTTCAAACATCCGGTTGACTTTACTCCTTACACATATATTAAATTTTACCTCTTGGGTTGAGTTTATATTGCATATATCTCATTTGTGGATGATTTTAATATAGTTTTCGCTGACGTGAAGTAAAATATAGTTATAAAACTAAGTAAGTGTCTGACTTCAAAATAAGTTAATATGATACCAAATTTGATTGTAATCTATTGACGATTTCGTCGAACAATGAAGTTGAATCTTTACGCTACATTTTGTAATGTAAAGTTCTAGCAACACCTGAAGGTATTTAGCTGGTTTTGATCTTTGCAAGGCGCAAGAGTATAAATTTTCGGTTACATCTGAACTTAGCCCTTCCTTACTTGTTTGAAAATGGGTTTATCATTTAATTGAGCTTTTTTAATCTAATTGTATATAGTACAAGTAAAAATAATTCATATATACTACATTGAGTAAACACCATTTCAAATCACCGAGCAATTACATATGATGATCATTCATACAATTAAGTCAAAAAAATTATTTGTTTTTGAAATTTATCAAACATTATATCTTTCTGTTATACACAATATTTACACGATGTAAAAAAATGCCAAATTACAACAATTTCCATCATCAAAAGATAAAATACATGCATAACAAGCACATTATTAATATACAAGTAAATCAGTTCCATACTTTTTTACTGATCCATTGTACTAAATACATATTTACCTGCAAAAATGAAATCGAAATTGAACGCTAACTTTGAAAAGAGCAGGGCGGAAAGCACCCAAACTATCTACCAACAACTGACTCAGTTCCGATGAAGTCAACGTAATCGATTAAGTAATAGCATTTAATGGTAACTTACATACACCAATAAATGTGTGTGCATACATAGTGCTTAAATAGTCGAATATTAAACACGCTCTCATTAAAGTAAACAAACTGTAATCTATAGTATGCATATACGAGTATACATAGCTAAAACCTATTTACCTTCCTGGTTTTGTTGTGCCCCTTTTCTTTGCCTGGCTACGCTAAATACACGGGTAATAATTGTGCTAATCATAAATGCTCACGCTGGTGGCAACACTCCGCGCCTTCACGCCGCCGCTTTAGCAAGTGAAAGTGAATTTAAAAGCGTATTCCAAAAACAAACAAAAAATAACCAAAACACAAATCTACGAAATTGTTTGCAAAGCGAAATCAACCAAAATAAATGACAGCAAAAACATACAAAAAGAAAAGAAAAAACGAGGAAAACAAAACCAACACAATGCGCAAGTGCAAAAGCGCGCTTGTAAACCGTGAAAATGTGTGTAGTCTGTGTTTTGCTCAGCCTTTATGCGTTGCGGTAAATCAAGCAAAAGAAAAGCATGTGCGATATTTTAAGTGGAAATATGCAAAAATTGCCGCGTTACTTACGACTATATCATATCTTTTTCTAAGTGATGCGCCACAAATGCCTTCATTGTAGTATATTGTTTCTCAGTCACATAACCTCTATTACAATACTTTGTGCTGTTTCCCTGTTTAATAAACTTTTACTTTGTTAACAGAAAATATTTAGTGCAATAATTCACAAGTGTCAGTGGAGCAGTGTAATATGAAGCGGAGGAATTTGCTGCTGAAGCTGTGCGCATTGCTGACAACGCTGTCATGGCAACTGACAGGTGAGTGTATGATACTCGTAAGCACTTAAAAACAATGCAAATTTATTCGTAACTCATACCTACATTATTATTACAATAAAAAAGGGAAATAAAAATGATATTTTCTGCATTTATGGAAACTCGTGGGAATAGTGTGAATTATGAGGAAAAAATATAAAAATTTAATGGACTATAATGCATTAAAATACCGTTTAGCAAATATATAACCCTTATATGGGTTAAAATAAAAAATTATTCCATTTTAACTGATGAAATATAGAATAATGTAGTTAGCGAAATTTAATTGAATTAACATAATTTCATTTTCACTCAAAAGTAAGTTTAATCCTATTATCGTAACTTCCTGAAAAACGCCTGATTTAAGGTACCTCACATACCATCACCAATCATATGCAGTAAAGTCAGACGAATGTTCGAAAATCCTGATATTAGTTAGTAGTGGGGGCTAGGTAAAATTTTCACCCGATTTGATCCATTTTAGGCACAAAGATTTCTTGTTATGCGTAAAACACGCTCTCTCAATTTTGACACAAAAACACACTATTATCAAGGGGTTTCATTTATTTATTTTATTATATGAATTTCAATTATATATCTTACACATTGACCGATATTTTCGGTAAAAAGTCAACTATAGGCACTGGGGTCCACATATTCAGTACCTAGGGGCTTGAACAGATTTGGTTCGATTTTCGACTTTAAATGCATTATTCACGCAAAGCTTTACCCCGATACAATCATTGTTGCTTGATTTGCCTAGTGAAAAGTGAAAGTGTCAGATTGAACTTAAAATGGTGTTATATGGGAAACTACCACGCCAGTAATCTGATTTCGCACGATAATATAAATATATTAGAAGAATGTTATGTAGCCAATTTGGTTGAAATCGGTTAAGCAGATCCCAAGATATGGAGTTTCACCTAAAAGTGGGCGGTGCCACGCTCACTGTCTAATTTTGAACGCGGTTCCTATAAAAAGGTTTTTAACATTACCATTTTCATACTGTCGATAGAAGTGCTAAAAATATTTGTTCTGTGTTATTATAGCTTTAGCGTTTTAGGAGATATGCGCATTAAACCTATTAGGGGGAGGGACCACGCCCACTTAAAAAAAAATTGTTTCAACTGCAGATGCCCCTTACTAATGTGATCCTGTATACCAAATAACAGTATTGTATCTTTTTATGGATCTTAGTTATGTCAATTTATTTGTTTTTGATTAATGGCGTTTTGTGGGCCCATCTGCAATACCAACCGTCTTACGGTACCAAGAAACATGTGTGTAATATTTCATAACGATATCTCAATTTTTATTCAAGTTACACCTTGCACAGACGGACGGACGGACAGACAGTCACCCGGATTTCAACTCGTCTCTTCACCCTGATCATTTATATATATAGGTATAACCCTATATCTAACTCGATTAGTTTTAGGTAATACAAAGAATCTTTAGGTGAACAAAACTATTATACTCTGTAGCAACATGTTGCGAGAGTATAGAAATGAAAAATATACTACGCCTGGCCAACTCTCACGCTTACATCGTGAAAATGGTGCATTTTTTTCAGGTTAGAGGACAACCACCGCCCACTTTTTAAAGATTTTCAAATCCCAGTTGCCCCACACGATTGCAATCTCCTACACCACATTACAGTTTTGTATCTCTATATGAAGCTTAGTTATAGTACTTTATAGTTTTTCGATAAATGGAGTTTTGAGGGCGTAGCAATGGTCCGATTACGCTCATCTGCATCCCTCCTTGGGTGTCAAGAAACATATGCACCAAGTTTCATCAACATATCTCAATTTTTACTCTTGCACGGACGGACAGTCAACTGGATTACAACTCGTCTCGTTACCCTGATAATTTATACTCGTATATACATATGTTATATAATCAGATATATAATCTCGGTATAAAATTATCACACACATGAAAAGACCCATAATGTAATATTTATCTACGTATGGCGTGCTAAAAAATATATGTTATACATCAATTTTTCGCATAATAGCGGACTTTTAAAAAAAATTTAATTTTTTACCGAAAGGTTAATATTTGACATTCCGATTGCCATCGTCGCCCTATTTGAAAAAGTTGTGAAGCTGACTGACCCGCACGGTCTTCTTCAGTATTGAATAATGTTTTTGAAAATCCTATACTGGCTTAACCTTTAATATATTTAATAATAACGCACTTCAACACAAGCTTGTAAGCCCCACTAATACACACTTTATCCTTAAAAGAAATCTGCTATAAATTATGTCCACTATCTGTTTACAACGTTTTCAACGTTCAACAACGTTTATGTTATGACACTAATGTTTTGATATAATATCATAACATTCAACGACCACGTAAGTTGTTGTAACGACTACCTCTGAGTAATTAAAACCAAAACCGAAGACCTCAAAAATATCACACACATTCACATATATATTAATTTAGCACGTATGTGTTACATAATGTCTTGTGCAATTGTCACCTACAACATACTACCGTTATACTGTATGTACAGCTAACTCTTCTTAATTATTATAGTTATTCGATGGTAATGTCGATTCGCGTGACGAATATTATAAAGCAGCAAGAAAACAAGTAAAAACAATAAAAAAGCACGAACAAAGTCACATAATCGTGACTACACGAAGGTGTAAATACTCTAAATTATATATTTGTATAAGCGAATGAAATTTCGTTAAAGGTGCCAATTGGCAAGAGGTGTCGATTGGTGTATTCGAAATGTTGAGTTCGGCAATTCGATCACTTAAACACTAAACAATACTAGTCTAAAGAAAAACAAAACCACACGAGTAATAAGCATTTTTGTCGTAACATCAGTGCTTGTAAATTTAGCAGGAGGTTTATAACAAATATGCACAGTTTAAGTACTTGTTGTCAGTACTACATTCACGATTTTAAAAAGTAAAAGTGGTGAAGACGCTGCATGAGTGTATTGAAGAAGCTACAACCCGAAGTACGCATAATATATTGTTTTCCCCTTCCGCCAAAGTGTCATGGGTACTCATTATTTCATTTTAATTACCACGTTAGATTGTTAAAGTACTGTGAGTTGTAATTTTAAATAGTCCGTTTACTAGCTAAAGTCCTTATTAGCTCTAAGGCTCGGTAACTGCACTAAAGATATATGATGTCATGGCAGTTACAAAGAAGAAAAAAATATATTTTAGTTTCTGGTAGCGGAAAAATAGCATTGTTGTATAAAGTCCTTCGCATTATGTAACTTTGTGGGTTTTATTGAATATTTCGCTTAGCCGATAGTAATTGTTTCTATGAAACTACGACAAAAACCATAATCTGAAAGTAGGAGAGCAATTAAACAAGTTGTAAGGAACTTTTTTCGAACTTAATCCTGTCGTTCATTTTATACTTATTGTTAAGCGGTTACATGGGTTTTACGGCTTCAAAAAAAAAATAAATTTTATTGTCACATTTAATTCTATAACATCTCTACAATATTGGTTTAGGTTCTCAAGTTGATATCAGTAAAAGTTTTGGAGATACAGCATTGAAAAGTTGCGCGCTCGAGGTCAGCTATATAGTCACTTTAAATTTTAAAAGCGTTTTTCTCGAAACTGTACTTTCAAAGTCGGTTCTCAAGATTTCCCACGAACTAATCAATCGATCATAATTAAATTTTACACAGGTCTTTAAGATATAATTTACAAGGTCTTGCCGCGGAGGATTTTTTTTGTTCAATTACAATTATTCATAAGCAAAAAACGTTGAGATTTTTTCATTAAAATTGGCATGTTTTTGTAAGAACGTATGCCAAAAATACAATTTTCACTTTTTCTGTTTTTTCTCGGTCCAATACCTAGTTAATGGTCTTAGTTCAAACACGTATTTTTTTCTTTTTACTTTTGATGATCCTGTCAGAAATTCTGCTGTCAACGCAGAAGCACCTTTTATAAAATATGTATCTTTGGAATAATAAAAAGTTTGAATAAAATATTTAATTTTTTATGTGGAAAAAGATATATATTGAAAATAGGAATAATTTTGCTCGACGAAAGACATGTAATCCTTTAATAAGAATATATATAATTATACAGTTGCTAAAGAGATTATGTTCATAATAGAAATTAGGGAATACATCTGAAACATTTCAGCCGACGTTTAACCCCACACGAATTAAATTTATACCCTCAAATTTGAACATAGTTCAAAAACCTATGAGATCAGACGGTGTGTTGTTCAATGGTGACAAAAACGCAGATTTTTTTTTTTATTATTTGGCGAATTTAAAATACATACAACAAAAAAGTAATACCATATTCATGGCATAAAAGTCGGTCGAATTTGTTATGATCGCGCCGCACTCTATATTTGCAGTGCCGCCAAACCTTAATTAGAATTACCTCCGCATCAAAGTAGCGTTACTTTCGCTATTTTTGTTTACAATGAAAAAAAAATTAATTTAATGTTTTGATAAGACATTGTTTCTTGATGGGGCAAATTTGCCGCAACATATTCAACAGTCAAGTTCAAGTTCTGATTTACTGAATTTTGTCTTTATAGTACTAGAACAAATTTAGAAACGCTACAAGAGGCAGTAAGAACACAAAATATGAACATTTTGTTGGTGACGGTCTAATGAAATCAAGTGCCTTGGTTAACTTTAAAGAGAACACTTATAAAAAAAACGAAAATTTCCCGAAACGATGAAAACAAAGCGGTCTCATTTGTCTACAAAAATTGCTCCTCCGCCAAGACAATATTTCGGCACATTCAGCTTGTGACTCAACTAAAGAATTCAAGCATTTACGCTATGAACCAAACTCCTACCGCCCATATTGGTCTGATTTGGCCCGCAACGACTTTTTCTTCTTACCCATACTCAAAAGTGGTTCGCTGGAATTATGTGTCACTTAAATTGGGAGTTTCAGGTGGAAATAATTAGTTATTTTGAAGGTTTCAAAGCGTCACTCTATCGAACCGGTATAAATAAATGCATTATTTTAGATAGGTAATAATATTTGTTGCCCAAGATAAGATATGTTAGCAAATTGTAATATTATGGTATGTATAAAATTTTCTGCCAAAAATGAAATTAAGTGTAACAAAGTGTGTAAAATGTGAACAAAGGCCGATGGTGAGTCTGGTATGAGTAAAATAAGAGTTAACGAAGGCGATGAAAATGACGAACGCCCGGACGTTCCAGCACTTCAATAATCGATGAAAACGTGGGATAAGCGAAAGCAATGGTTATGAATGATCGCGAAATCACAATCAGATAATTCGCTGCTGATTTGGCATATCGATAGGATCATGCCATGACATTTTTTCAAATGTTTTAATTATTGCTGAATTTTGAACAAAAACAACGGCGAATGGAACTCGCTCAGGAATCACTGATTGAAACGGAAGCAACCTGGTTCGCTAAAACCGAAAAAGCCTCAACCTGTGCGTTCAAGCGTGAAGGTTATGCTTACTGTGCTCTTCGACTTTAATGGCATAGTGCATCATTAATTCTTGCCTCAAGGTCAAATGGTAAATGAGGAGTACTACCTAATCAAAAAATAAAGAGAACCTTAAAGGACCGTTGTTTTACAAGCATAGATGACATTAAAATTGAGTTTGAGAAGTGTTTCGACGATTGGAAGAAGCGGGGACATAAGTGCATAATATCGAATGGAGACTACATACAAGTATATTTTGAAGGAGACAACATTAATGTAGACAAATTAGTAAATATTTTTTTCAAACATTTAAAATTACCGTTATCTGTTATTTGTTTTCTGATTTTTTTTAAGTAAAATGACAATAAAGATTTAAAAATAAACAAGGGCGAATCTTACAAAATCATTGATAGTTTCATGAACTGAGGACACAAATATATCAAAAATCGGTGTTATATCTAGTGCAACAAAACCATTGTAGACCAGTGTAATCTAGCTAAGATTAAAATCATAGTTTCATTCAAAACATGTTCTTTCATCGGTTGGCCCAAGCATTTTCAGCTCACGTAGTACTATTGACTCATTCTAACTACTATATTTTGATATCAGTGTACCTGTACTATAAAAGTGTACATTATATATTTAGCAGAAGAACGTCAAAAGGTTGACTGGCCTGGTTGACTGGGTGAATACTCGTATATTATATTTAGAGTCTCTTTTATATTATTATTTTGAAATTGCTAAACTTCCTCTTTCCAACGCTCTCTTTGCACGGGATCTTAACATATAAAATGTGACATTTTATTATAACATATGTATCTTGTTTCCCATATGAATTCAACGAAAGTATACTTTCTTTCACAACCCCAGTGTGTTATACATATAAATGTGGTATGTCTGCAAACGACTTGCCGTCATTTGAAAAGAAAATCACCTTGTTGTATCGTCTAATAAACATGTCTTTAATTATGAGTCGCAACTAATTAACATTAATTGTCTTTCTTATTGTTTAAAATGTGGCACTAATGTGACGCCTTTCGCTAATTAAACTCAAATTTTTATGATTTAAATATCTACAGGTTTTCAAAGTGATAGTCTCATAAACAAAAAAAAATAATTGTTCAGACTGAAATCGTCAAATTCTAACACATTCATCACATAATTAATTTGTGCAAATTATTTGACTCAATTAAGATTATTTGCACATTTAATCATTAAGAGTTGAAAAAGCAAAATTTCGTGTGTATTGAATATTCATTAAAGTTGATTAAAGCGATGTTACAGATTTTCGAAACCATTTCTTTAGCACAATTTTGTTGCAAAATAGGTCTTAGCACTGGCGATTACAATTTCATTTTTGCACAATTTTTTTCCAACGAACAATTTCCGGAAGTCTGAGCACAGTAAAAGTTGCAAAGGGCCAGATGAGAAGACTGTCGGTGGGGAAATATTTAATTTGGAATGCGGTAAATTGTCTCGATTGTGAGTTCCGGTGGTCTCCACTTTGCACAGAGCACTTACCCAAACATATCGGATATGTCCTTTGATACTCTTTCACTATATCGATCAACTTCATTTTACATACTTTACAATCATCAAAATAAATCTTTTGTTTTCATTCGGTAGCCCATTTAGACGTTCATTGTTTCGGAGCTCATATAGCCTGTGCGAAAAGTAACAAACCACTTATGAATAGTTGCTTCGCTTGTCGAAAAACTCGGGTAATATTTTTCAAGTCACTTTTTTGTATCTGCCACAATTTTTTCACTACTTAATTAAGATACATTACTAGTAAATTCTGTTCTATCCTTTGGAAGGTGATATTGGGAATACATTTTTTCTCAACTGTCCAGAATTCAGCAACCAATTCCCCCCATACTTTTCTAATAGCTTCCGAACTACAATAATTCTGCGCAATTATTATAGTTCAATCTTCTTTTCCGTTTACATCTAGAGCATTTGCATACTCTTGCGCTAACTATAGCAATTTGTTCATAAGTTTGTCTCAATTCACTAAACGTTGCATAGGTTTTCTTAATATAGTCCAAACTTTGTGTAAAATTAAAGCCGAAAAGGCTTGTAAAAATGAGTAATAGTTAGTCCAATTTATTTATACTTGTACTTGTGTACTACCGTTAGCTAATGATTCCGTTTTTAAACTCATAGGTATTATTGGATTATCATAGGAGAATCACCAGAAAAGATTCCTTTCAAAGTTTACCAAGATGAGTTGGATTTTTTCTGGATATAACTTTGCAGAATCTCGCTTACACCTTGTTATTTATTTTGTTCGATTTGTGACACTCTTTAATATATATATATAATATAACGAACTTTCCTAAGAATCTCTCTCTACTGTAATTTTCGCCATTTCTTTACATTTTGCTTATATGAGTTCTTTTGCGCAATGGAGCAATCCTGCCATTTATTACAATAAAGGAATCTCAGGGATGTAATCTGAGTCTTGTATACTGCTATTAACAATCAGACTTGGCTAGCTTAAAGCTATGTTTGTTATTAGTATCAATTCAGAATAGGTATCTCTTCAGAATATTGCATTTTTCATTAAACAATCGACTTAAGACTTGTTGTTGGTCTTTGTGCATCTTATACTTGTATATACGAGGTGTGTTCAATGGAAAAGGTGAATTTTGATTTTTCGCGGGCGATTTTATATTAGATGTAGTAAAAAGAAATCCATTATTTTTACAATAGATAGCGTTATATATCTGTATCTCGCGTTATATAAGTTCGAACGGATTCGGTTAGATGGCGCTAGAAAGATGAAATTTCGTACTTAAACTAAACTGTCAGAGTGATTGGTTGATTCAGTTTTATTTAATCGCACATCAAAGATAGACACTAGCAAAGACAAAATAGCTATATTTTACAGATTTTCTTCGATAAGGGCGAAAACGCGAGCCAGGCGGCTGACAATGTGAATACCGTTTATGGGCTTGATACAGTAAAAGCCAATCATACGCTATTTTGGTTTCGTCGATTCCGTTCCTGTAATTTCGATGGCAAAGCTTTAGGAGGCCAATTATCGAAAAAATCGATCAAATAATGGAAATCGCCGAGTCCAAACATCGATTACGATTGTCCAGGACCTAAACATTGCACAAAAAACCGTTTGGAACCATTTGATTAAGGCTGGATACAAAAAGTAATAATTAAAGTATTAAATCTCATGCAAAAATAATGGATTTAGTTTTACTACACCCATATCGATTTTTTGTTTTTGTTATAATCGGACACGTATGTTTATCAAAAATGGACTAAACTACTTCAAGGCACTTGAAATGTTGACTGTGGCATTCAATGAGTCCACTTTGCCTCAAAAAAGGGTTTATAAGTGGTACAATCGCTATGGATCGAGAAGGTGTTGATGACGATAAGCATCCTGGAAGTGCAGTGAACAAAATTGTTCTTGAAAATCCTCGAATCACTATTAGGGAAGTTACAGAGGGTGTTGGCATTTCAATGGCTCATGTTTTACAATTTTCTCGAATGTTTTGGGCATGAAACGTGTGGCAGCGAAGTTTGCTCCAAAATTGCGTTAATACTCCAGCTTACACATCAATGCTTATTTGTGATGTGACTGTTTCTTATTCCTAAAATTGAAGAAACCAATGAAAGGAAAGCGTTTTGGCACAATTGATGAGATCAAGTAACAATTGAAGAAAGAGCTGATGATAATACCGAAAAGCGCATTTAAGAAGTGCTTCGAGGATTGAAAAAAGCGTTGAAGGTCTAAGCGGATACAATTCTCTACTAAGTCAAATTATTGAGTCGATTCGACGTAGAATTGCAGAAAAAATTACACACACCTCAATCAACACCACGGCCAAATAGAGCGAATTAGGCTATGAACTGCTAAACATCCTCCGTATTTTCTAGATTTGACACCGCGCAACTTTATATCGTTTCTAAAATTGGAAGTAATTTATGAACTGCATGTTGACGATCTCTCACTGTCTCGTGCTCAATAAAGCACCAATTGAACAATAGTGAATTGAGTTTTCCAGTTATTAAATGTTTACATACCGACACATAAAATATGGTGCACCTGGTATTTCGCATCTTTTAGACCTCTCAAAATGACTTCGGTAATAGCTAAGATTATGAAATGATTTGTGAACTTTTTTTTAAAATTAAACTAAATTCGTCTTAAAGTTTTTCTGTTGAACAATATTTTAAAAAAGTTTATTATTTTACTTCACTTCTGAAGTTCAAGAATCACTTCAAAGTATCTAAGCAATTAAAAATATTTTTATTATGATTGGATGTTTTGTACTTTGGGGTGCCAGCATAAAAAAGTATTATTTTTTGCTATAAAATAATATATACTTGAAAAGATGTATACAATAATGCTTGACGTTTCCTTAAAACAAAGCATTTAATTGCTTTTGATAATTAAAACTTCCCATTTTGCATTTCACTTCGTAAAATATACGAAGTGCAATGCTCATCATACACAGCGATAATTATTTTTATTAGAATATATCATGAACACTTTTGGGTTAATTATCTATCAAGTCTATTATTGGCAAGCATGAAAGAATAGAAAAGGAAAGTTTATGGCTCACGTCGATTCGAATTGCAATTAGATATTCTTCCTTGTTTAATAATGATTACCTGCCAATTTGCCACATATTGTTAATTATTCTATACTTAGACTTAACTGGAAAGCAATTACTAGAATCGACGTAGTTTCATATAATTTTTATTTGTAATAAGAAATATTTTATGTTGTGAAGGTCTCTTATAAATTGAGTTAAATTTATTTTATCCGAGAGGCTGTTGTCTATTCTTAGGATTGCTAGGCGATCTGTACCTTCTATTTGTTGTGAATTAAATTTTTGGTGGCAGCTGGAAGGGCATCCAGTTAATGAAATAGTCGCCCACTTTGCATTATTAAAAATGTAGTTTGGTTAAAACAAAAAATATTTTAAAGGTATTTACAAAAATTAAAGAACATAATTTGAAGTTATCAAAAAAAAAAAAAAAACTGGGGAAAATAAGCCAACTTGACATAGGAGAAAGCAACGTCGACAAAGCGGCCTTTATAACTGTGTAAAATAACTCAGAACTACTAATGAAGTTTTTTTAGAGGTTGACCTCCAGGACAAGCAATCTAAACTGCCCGTATCGAATAGATTATGTCGATCGAGTACAAACTAACACAGTGATTTCCTCGAATTACCATTCAATAAGCTGCCATAGTAAAGGTATAAAAGAGTAGCCGCCATTACTCCATAATTAATTCCATTTTCCAAACCAATGCTTTAGTTACTTCAGCGTATTTTGTGACATTGATTGCTTAGTGCCACTTTTCTCCGCAAATGTTTGAGTTTCAGTTTCAGGAATCCAAATGAGGCGATTGTGGTGATGATCGCTGAGTTTCGTTAGTGTTTCGTTAGCAACTATTTTTTTCCTACACCGATCATAAAATATGTTGAGCGTCTCTACCATCTAGCATCTTTCTACATCTAAAGCGAAATATTCCGAACACCAACGGCAGAATAAGACAACGCTAGTGAAAATATATAATGGGCTTTAAAATCTCTATTTTAGACTAAAATAAAATCTTCCTACCAGTCACTCTGTACCCTCTCTCTCTCTTGCTGTTTCAGCTTGTTCAGTAGTACATGAAGACCATTCATCTGCCCAAGATGATCTCGATGATGCGTTAGCAGACACTTTCTCCAATGGAATAGCGAATAGCACTGATTTGGTGCGTGCCGTACGGGCATCTATAAGGCAACATGAACTCCTGCAGCAACGTAATAAACATCGCAGGTGGGAACATTACCTTTAACCTTCTTTCATATAATAGAAATAATTTGACCATTATGCCTATCCTTCAACTTGCTATCAGATCGAAGCGAGCAATTAAACGCGTTTGTTATGGCGAACTCGGCTGTTTTGAGGACTCCGGTCCCTTTGCTTATTTGGAAATGCTGCCATCGCCACCTGCAGATATCAACACTAAATTCTACTTTTACTCTACAAAAAATCGTTCCGAACGTCCCCTCATGGAGTTGCCGTTTCTGAATATGACTGATACTTTTGCCAAAGTCGCACGATCTTCGCATTCTATACGACGCAGAGCCGGTTCTGTAAGTGATACAGACGCAGACAGCTCCACCACAACAACAACGACGACAACCACCACTACGACACAGCGTAGCGTCTTCAAAAGCACTCCACTGACCCTCGATGAACTGCATGGTTTCGATGAACTGTCGGTTCGTGTGATCGTACATGGTTTCGGTTCGGCTTGTCCGCATGTGTGGATCTACGAAATGAAAACGGCATTGATGGCGGTGGTAGGTTCTTTAAATGGAATTAAAAATTTAAAATTACATACTTTATTATTGTAGGAAGATTGCATTGTTATTTGCGTGGACTGGGAGAGCGGCGCTACTTTCCCGAATTACGTGCGTGCTGCTGCCAATACACGATTGGTGGGCAAACAACTGGCTATGCTTTTGCGGAATCTGAAAGAATACAAAGGCCTCAACTTAACGCGCACGCATATAATCGGTTTCAGTTTGGGTGCACATGTTTCTGGTTTCGCTGGCGCTGAACTGCCGGGTTTGGCTCGCATTACGGGTTTAGATCCAGCCGGTCCACTGTTCGAGGCACAACATCCCAAAGTGCGTTTGGATAATTCGGATGCGGACTTTGTGGACGTTATACACTCGAATGGTGAGAACTTAATACTTGGTGGACTGGGCTCGTGGCAGCCCATGGGACATGTGGATTTCTACCCAAATGGGGGACGTGTGCAAACTGGCTGCTCAAATTTGTTTGTGGGCGCCGTAACGGATTTCATTTGGTGTTAGTAGCTTGATATTATTAGCTTAGCCATTTTGGATAATCAAATTTATTACCCCCTACTTATAGCTGCACAAACTGCCGATGAGGAGGAGGGTCGTTCACTCTGCAATCATCGACGAGCTTACAAGTTCTTCATTGACTCAGTCGCTCCGCGATGTATGTTTCCAGCTTATCCGTGTAATAGCTATGACGACTTTATTAAAGGCGATTGCTTCCCGTGCGCTCAAAATGACGATGACGTTGCTGAAGGTGTACCAAGATGCGGCAACATGGGCTATTATGCTGATAGATCCACTGGCCGTGGACAACTGTATCTACTAACAAGAGAAGAGGAGCCATTTTGCGCTCATCAATTCAAGCTGGAAATATTCAATTCCTTTAATGATCTGCCTTTACGTACTATCGGACGCTTGGAGGCTACACTCGAAGGGGAGGGTGGACTGAACGAAACCTTCAAAATATCGGAGTGAGTGGTTTTTTTAACTTTTGCTGTACTACATAGTAGTAATAACAATAAAACTTATCCCCTACAGAAAAGACGACTCTGAATTCTTCGCTGGAGATATTGTTTCAAAAATAATTGTTCCACATCCCGCCTTGGGCTTTCCTACCACACTTAGTTTACATTATAAATCATATAGCGGTTGGCTATCCAAGGGACTACCGCATTGGGATATCGATAAGGTTGTTTTAACCGACAGCTTTGGTCGCAGTCATTCCCTCTGCAAACCATCGACCAAACTCTCATCGGGTACACCTGTGCGTCTAAAGCTGCTCACCGGTAATTGTGAATTGGAGAACCAAGAAGAATATGGTACTTATAATGTGCCGACCACTTCGGTGCCGGACTCTAATGGACAAGAGAGCATAGACAATTTGGAAACCGATAGTATAGATGCCGCCAAGCAAAGCAAGGACTATTTCAATCTCGGTACTAGTTTCCGACTAGACAAAAATAATACATATCCTGAAAACGATATGCCCTGGCAACCCATATTCGAAGGTACTAATTCGCTGGACAAAGAAGTTGGTGAATCAAGTCGC
Organism: Bactrocera oleae; assembly: GCF_042242935.1. Taxonomy (NCBI): domain Eukaryota; kingdom Metazoa; phylum Arthropoda; class Insecta; order Diptera; family Tephritidae; genus Bactrocera; species Bactrocera oleae. The sequence goes on along the minus strand of NC_091539.1, from coordinate 38,541,304 downwards.
AGTTTATCCGTCGAACCAACTGAAATTTTCGAACCCGTTTTAAACGACCGCCGCCTGGGTCTTACGAATGCACGTAACCTGCAGGAATATGGTGTAACCACGGAAGAGATAGTTGAGCCTGTTTTAAAGGCGACTACACCACGTGTTAAGAAAGCAAAGGAGATTGTCTTCACAGACTCGCCGCTGGACACAAAGAAACCAGAAATTATTAAAATTACACCAATCACTACGATACGTAATGGACCCGAGCTACCGAAGCAGAACTCACAGGAGGAAGTCATTACTGTGCAATTGCTGCCCTTCCGTCTCGGCGATTTACTACAACGTGCCGAGCGTTACGCACGTGAGACTCTCTTACCGTTGATCTCTGTGCAAGCGCCGAAGTTTTTTGGCTTCAATGTAGGCGGCTCACCAGCGAGCAGTACTGAACAGCCAACTACCCCTAAGGATGAACCCCGTAAACCACGCTACATACCACGTTTTGAGGAGGCGTCCTTTTTGCGTGAGAAACGTGTGGAGAAAAATCGCCCTGTCCGCAAACCGGCAACAGATCTAACCGTGGCTGAGTCGCGAACGCAACGTAATATTTTCAAGCTTTTAAGACCGGATAACGTGGTGAAAGCTACTAGTAGTGTTGAACGCTCGGGTCAAAAGCGTGCGCTTAGCTATTACACCAATATGATGCTCTCCGAATCGCGGGCATTACGGCCGGAAGATCCCAGTTATGAGCCAGTATTCATAGAATTACCCACCTATAGACCAGCTGCGAATCAAAAGTTGGTTGAACGAAAGCTCTGAAACTACATAACTGTATTGGTTACCGGAAACAGTGTGGGTTAAACACTATTCGAATTGTGCAAAACCGCGTGATAAGTCAAATGCTGTAGACGCCCATCTCAGCACTATAACTTTCTTTTGACCAAAAATAAAAAAAAATAGAAGATACGAATTTCTCAAACTCTTCGTCATAAAGCTATGTTGCTTTACTGAAAATGCAATTAGCCCTCGGTCGAACCAAAAAGAACATAATTAAATAAATTGTATAGATAATAAAAATAAATATTATTGTGATCGCCATTTACGTGCAACCCTGTGAGTCGACTCTAATCGCCTGGTTTTAGAATTTCAATACATATACGTCCAACTTTATAAATTTTTTTATATTTAATATTTTCTAAACGCATCGCATTAGAGAATATTTAAATTGAACTATGAAATTTTCTGTAAATACTTCTAACCCTATCACTGTTTTCCACTTACTCTAATTACTTATGTATGTAATTTGTAATATAAGTAAAAAAATTTGCTTAGTTAAGGAAAATATAATTCTTGGCTCTTGAGAGTATCATTCGAGTGATCATTTGGAGCCAAGGTAATGCTGTTTGAAATTTGTTAGAGCATAGGTTAAAATTTAAGTTAAGTAAATATATAAATATCTTTTATACGAATAAATTATTTAATTTTACAAAAGAAACATTAAATCATAATTTTAAAGACGAACTAATAGTTCTATCAATTTAACACATTTTGTCAAAAGATAAGACAGAAAATAAACCAAGGAATAATACGAAGGGAATATTAAAGAACTTGAGGTGAAAATAACTATTATATGGTGTTTTTATGCGTACACTTTTTGATTTCTATTATAATCATTACACTTAAAATTTTAAGAAATAAGTTTTGCTAAATTTTCATAAAAAATTGTGTGAGATTACTTTCTCTCGACTTTATGTGCGGTTTTGGGTGTTTTTGAAGCAGCAAAAATAAAAAAAAAATTCCACAGTTATTAACGTTGCTGTGGTTTTAACGAGTTTCTGTTTCGGTTAACTGACTATCAAGCAGACGATTTAAGGGGTTATATCAGCTTACAAGCCGTTTTTTTGTGGATTTTTTTTGAAGAGGTATTTTATTTAATCATTAAATAAAAGTAATTTACATTTAAAATATTTAAATTTGAATTTCGACCTCCGAAATAGGGTGTCTGCCGGTGAGGAAGATTTTTGTGCTTAAAATTTTGAATTTTTGCCAAAATGGCGGCTTCCCAAAGAAAAGAGTTATGAAAAACTTTACATTTCAGAGAGGCTTAAAAGATCGAAATTATTATCAGAAATCGTAGTCCTTCTATCATTACCCGGAAAATATGTCTAAGAAGGTCGTATAAACCAATTCTTACAAGTACGCCCATATTTCAGAAACTATATAGAAGAGAATATTTTCAAATATATATATATTCTATATGTATCCAAAAAAAAAATCAATGTTTGAAAATTTACAAATGGATATAACCATTGAGAAATTGCGGACGTTGGAAATTTCGTAATGAAACAAAATGAGAGGACTTTTCGGTCACTGTTGGAAAAGTGCTTAAAAGAGCATTGCTACTTCAATCAATTCGAGGGAAGTGAAGTAGATCAGGACGAAGGAACCTGGATTTATATACTACCAAAAACTCTGGATTAATTTTATTATTATTTTCTGCCACTACAACAACAATTATTTTCCGATAAATTTAAACTGCGTGCAGCCTTAGCGTTGGAGGACAATATTCGAGTACATATGTAATAATTTAATAATTTTTAAATGGCAGCACTGGAATATACAATAGATCGCATTTATAATATTATAATATAAATATATATTACTTTTAATACAAGTAATAGAATTGTATCACCTTATAGTATACCAAACTGTCAAATTAAGACAATTGCCCAATAATAATATTTACAGTATTTTACGAGTTTTGAAGTATGTAAACGTTAGTTATCTTTAAAGAAATTCAGTATTTTTTTTTAATTATGAACTATATGTAATGTTAAATTTGTTAAATAGTTTTTTTTTTAAATTAGTAGTCATCGAATAACAAAATATTGATATAGTAATCATAGCTAGTGTACCGTGATCTATACAGTAGTCGCCTAAAATACTAGTATCAGGTTAGTACGAGTAAAGTTTATAACATTATACTAATAATTTTTGGCGAAATATATTTATCTTTTATATTTTTAAATTTTGCGTATTTTTCCTTGTAAAAGCGTAGTTATTTAATGCTTAATTTTGTCATAAATACATTTAGTCCCTTGTAATTATTATATAAGGGAAAGTGTGAAATTTAATAAAAAAAATCGATGTTTTTCATATGTCGATAGTTTATTCCTTTCAAAATGATATACTAAAATCTTAAATCGATATCTCAATTAATTTATCCTTAAACACGTTTTTCTTGAAACATAATTTTTTGAATTTGCTTAAATCTTGATTACTTAGACAAATGATCTGATCACTCACTGTTCACCATACAATGACCTAGCAATTCTTTGATCTGATCACAAATCGAATTTAAACAAGCCAAAAGCGATACAAATTTTGGGTAAAATTCAGTTTTTTATTAGCGCCGAAATATACTACATTTTTTATTATTGTTTTTTCGATCTTACGTCGTTGTACGGACAATATCTTCTAGTGAGAATTTTTTCAGGTTTCAGGCCGGGAGCACTGCAACAATGGAGAATATTTGTTAGCGTTATTTTAAAACCATTGAAACAGTTGTTTTTTTCCTAAATTTCCAAAAATCGCTATTGAGCTGTAACACGAGATGAAGTGCCATAAGTGCTTACACTGTATGCGTTATTAACTATTTCTGCCACAAAATATTCCTAACCATTTGCGTAAATGAAAACACAACTTGTTTGTATATTTTTTAATCATTTCCTCTTTTTATTAAGATCTATACCAAATTTTCACTTTGGTTTGGTTTTGTTACGTTTATCTGTTTTCTTTCACTTTTCTAGTTAGTACGTTTACAATTATTATTTTTGTATACACTTAATAAATTTCGAATTAGTACTTATATATATATATATATATACATATATATATTATACATATGTATGTAAGTATATACATATGCGCATACATGTAATTTTAATTTTTCTTACAAAACAAAAGTATTTTGACGAATTAACTTACAACTGAAGTGAAGATTGGTTTTGCTTGTGCAGAAATTGTAACAAATCTCACATTGATAATTGTTTCTCCTTTATTAAATAACTTTCAAGACTTCAAAAAATGCTCTCTCACTAGACTATAGCATAGTATGCCATTATTTCATGCACTCAACTTCACTTGCAATGCGTCTCATAGTTTCATTAATACATCTAATCGTATTTAATTTGCTTACATGCCTCATTTATGCTGTTATGTATGTATGTAAATTAAGCAACACATATTTATGTAAAATTTGTTTGACAAAAGATCTAAATTTCTTCAATAAGTAACGCCAGCGTCACAGTCATTTGTTTATTTTAATTTTTTATTTTCATTTTTGCTCATTTCACGATTTTTCACGACTAAATTTTTTTGGTTTTTTCTTGTAATTATTTTCTTTCATCAATGTATGGTTTTTTCATCCGCCAATTGTTTTTCTTGTTTCGCAGGCTTTTTTCATTATTTAATTTCATGTCAATTACACCATTATTTTATTACTGCTACAAATTCTTAATAATTTTCAATTATTTTATAATTATTATTTTCATATTTTTAAATGTTTAGTGACATTATACAATACATACATAGTTATGTATTACAAGTATGTAGCCTACACACGCTCTCACTAGCTGGTAAATTTTATGCTGCCAAATTTTTATTTAACTCTCACACACATACACTCGCAACTTCTGCGTGTGCATCTGTGTTAGAGTGTCCGTTATTTCCCAAGTTGATTGTTTTTTTGCAAAAACCCTCTGAAGTTCCAGTTTTTGTCCAAAAAAAAAAGTTATCAACGTAACCAGCTCTTTATTTTCAATTTAAGTAGTGTCTAATTACACATTTTTTATTCTTAACAAGTATGTACTCGTATAAATATATCATGGGATTTTTGGATAAGCAAGTAAATCTAAAAAGAAGTGAAATTGTAATGCAAAATGTTTCACTCTACAAAAATATCTTAGGGATTTCGCATAAAAAATTGCCTATTGAAGTTATACGCAGTTAAGTCAAGTGAGACATTCTGTGTTGCTCATACGACATGGTGTGCTGTATAAATGCAGTACATTTGATGCATAACTTTAACTGCGTATAACTTAACATTAAGTTCTTTTTTGTAGTGCGGAAGATTTTGTATTAGAATAACACTTTTTCCAAGTTGTAGTTCTAAGTGTTTTGGAGATGAAAACTGTATTGGAAAAGATTACAAAATCTCATGAAATATATAGGAAAAGTAAAACAACGTTAATTAAAAATAAAAATCTTGTTTAAGTTGGATCCTTTTTTAGGGCAGAAACTGAAACTTCAATGGATGCTTGCAAAAAAAAAAAAAGACGCAACTTGGAAAATAACGGACACCCTATTGTGTATGTATGTGTATATGTATATTGATGTATGTACTATTTTAACATAATTTATTTTTTCAAACTAACATGCACATATTTACTTATGTTTATGTAGTTGATGGCTACATGCTATATGTATGAATATATGTACATATTATTTATTTTTACTTCATGATCTTAACTGCTTTGTTTATCATTATTTTTTGTATGCATTATACTCACTAACTGGTAAGAATTCTTGAATTCCTTAGTTCAACTAAATTTAGTTATTGTTGAATATTTAAGCATTTATGTACATATGTAAGCATATTATTTTATCTACACATGTATATACTGTATGCGTGCATGTATGTTGTGTGTATTTACATAAGTAGTACATTTTATGTGCGCACGTGATGCAGTTTACAATGCTCACATGCAAAAATTAACTCACATACAGATTGAATTTCGTGGATGTCTAGATATTGTCATGGAATAACTATAGTATCTTGAAAAAAATTTCGGTTTTTGAACTCGGGTAATAGGTAGTTCCAGATATGAGAACAGTAATTTTCTAAATGCTGATTGCAGAAAGTAAAAATTATGATTTTCTAAATTAAAATCATTGGACTACTTGTGTCAGCCCTCAGCAATAGCAATACTGCACTGCAAAGCTTGATTTGGTCTGTTTGTGGTTCTCCGGTACTTTTTATAAAATATTACCAAACCATGTGCTATCAGGTGATGGTCAAGCAATTGACAGTTTGTGAAACACCTCTTTGTGACATCTAATCAAAATTATAAAGTTGATTTCATAGTATCCCTAACACTGTTCGTCCGTCAAAGTCTATCTATGTAGAACAGATCGTCAAAGCAACAACACAATAACGTATAGAATCTCAATGAAAAAGCAGAATCCTCAGGCTTCTCAGAGCACCGGTGGCATACTCTATTGTTTCAGTGAATTTAGGAAAGCTAAGAAGATGCTATGACAAACAGTTATAAATATGAATAATTTTTCCCCATAAAATATTTGTGAGCTATTTTTTACGATTGTGCAGATAGAAGTGTGAATACATTTTCTAGCCTTTGGGCACTCTCATAATTTACATCATTTATTATTCGTGATAAGAAATACTCAATTCTTGTATCAAAAACTCTTCCTTGAAGTTAACAATACAACAAATTACGCCGAAAATAAAGGAACGCTGTTTTCTCTAATGTCGCTTTAGGCTTTAGCGGCATTTTAAATTATATCATGCAATTTGAAATCTACCTTCATAGGAATAAATGTCACAAGTACAAAGAAATGCAAAATAATTTAATTTTTATTCAACTATATAAAATAACATAAAACATAGTAAATAAAAATACCTTTAAAACAATTTCCTAAAATGTGTTGTAATTTAATGAATTGAAAAATTACTTAATATTTAATTTTTCCTAACTTTGGCCTCTCAAAATATATTGCAAATACATAATTTCGCTAGCAGTTGAGCCGGTATTAGTTACGCAAACTAAATTCTGCTGGTCTGACGGATGCAATCATTTGTGATGAAGAAATTTTGCATAGTTTTAGGGACTTCCGGGAAAATGTTGCGAAAAATTATTTCCGCTGTTGCTTACTGCAAATTCTGGGCGCCTGATATGTGAGCTGCTACTTGCCATACAAACTGAATTTTGCTGAGTTGGTAAACAGCGCTAGACGAAAACTTATGATGCAGAAATATTGCATAATAAGGAGCTTCCAGAAAAATGTTGCGAAAAATTATTTGGTCCGGGCTTTAGATAATGAAAATATGGGAAAGTAACTGCTTATGTAGTTCGGTGTGCGATTTGTTGTATTATCAAAAATGATCATCCAATTCTTTTTATTACATTTTGTTTATTCAATTCAAATTAATTTAATTTAATTAGTCTTATTTGCTAGAGAATTCAATCTGTTTGTGTTTTTTGTTTTCATACTTAGCATGTGTTTGTAGTACACATAATTAATTTTATTACAATTTTAGAAATAAAATTTAAAAAAATGTTTTTACAATATTATTGAAAATTTGTTTATTATTTAAATGATATTTTTAGACCATCAAGGTGCTTGTTTGCTTTGCGTTTGTTGCTTTCATTAGATTTGTTGTTGCTATTATTAATTGCATACAATTACACAATATAATTATTTTATATGAATAACATAAATTTTGTATGCCATGAACTTTTTGGCAATACAAAAACAAACAAATTTATTTCTATTCTAAGCGTATATAATATGTATGCACATATATTTGTATGTAAAAGAGCGGGATCCTGCCCTGTCAACGAAAATTAAAATTAAGAATTACGTGTTAATATAACAATAACCACATTACAATCAATTATAATAGTATTTAATAAATATGTATGTATGCATGTGTATGCTCTCACTTATGCTAATCAACGCATAAAACACTTAAGGAAAAATAAATCAAAAAACAGTGTTTTTTAACTAAAATCGAGTTGCGGCGTGGCGCTGCTCAGCACATCAGCAGGCAAAATACAACAGTGCGCGCTTGGCTGTTGGCATAGTGTTGTATTTCAGTGTTAACACGCCGAAAGTGACCTGCACTTAGCAAGCATTATAAAAATATTATAGTTTGTTTTAACAATAGTTGGTGCTAACTGTGTGTGCTCTCTTTGACTGCTTTATTTTGTGTTGTAACCATTTTTCGGTCAACTCTTTTTTTGCACGCGTTTACCATATTTGCACCATCTTACATAGTTATTTAGTTATATGTGTGTGTATAACGTCTGATATATTTATATTATGCATTTTTTTGCTGTTAAAAACATATGCTTTGGCGCATTTTGTGCATTTACTATTGTCATTCATTAAAACAGTATAAAAATGTTAAACAAAAATTTAAAGAAATATAAAAATTCTGTTTTTTCTTCAAAGCAAATAAGTAAGCATACAGCTTTGTTGTTGTAAAAGTGGCTAAACTGACAGCTGTTCGTCTCAAACGTACATGCAGTTCTGTATTTAAATTTTTCATATAATAAAATTATTATTTTTATACACATAAATTACTTTGTTTTAGTTTTTAGTGTTTTTTCTTTGAATTTGTTTGTTTTCTTTCTTTTTAACTTCTACACATACATATGTAATTATTCTTAAAACGTCATTCAACTTAAAAGTATGCGAAGACTTATTTGTGGTGGAAAGGAAGTGTGGAAGCTACAAATTCAACACACCGCCCAGCAGGTGGGTGGTTTCTCATTTTCATTTTCAATTTCAATACAATATTTAATTTAATTATTATTCTTATTATTTTACTTTTGTCTCATAAACAGTATATTAATCTATTCACATTTTGTTTCGGTTCGAATATTTTATATTACAGTATTTTCACTTTTACATTAGCCTTGCTTAAGTTGTTTCTAATTTATATATATTTTTTGCTTCTTATGTTTAAATAATTAAAAAATGTTGAATTATTACTTTTCAGTTTTCATTTAGCTAGAAAGTTACACATAAGCCACACTTGCTTTTGCATAGCTTCCATTTTATTATATTTTGCACAGTTTACTAGTATTTTTAAGTTTTTATTTTCTAAAAAAAAAATTTATTTCTCTGCCATTCCCTAGTAAATTCGAGTTCAACACTTTAGCTTTTAGTCTTGCTTTTCCTTTTAGAGGGAAAATTTCATATTTTTTTAAATATTATTTTATACATAAATTACCTTTTGCTGTCACATACACATGTGACTTCTAATTACTTTACAGCTAGAGTGTTTCAGTGTTTGTATCTGCGTGTGTATGTGTGTTGTTCAGAATGACTGTAATGCAATTATTTGCGAACCCCGGCTCAATGTATGACACATTGTAGCACTTATTTTCATATATCTTAAGTTTTGATTTGAATTAAAATTTGCACTATTATAGAAAAAATTATATTGTATATAACATAAATCGGCTGCATGATAATCATTACTTTTTTTTAAGCTACAGAGTTCTAATATTTTCTTGTCGTTTATATATTTTTAAGTTGGTATAACATGAAAAAAAATTCTTTACTAAAAAAAATGATTTACAAAATTTAGTTCAGCTGATTTATAGAAAAAAAAAATTGAATAAATAGTTGTTAAAAACACCAATAATTGCGATATATGGCTAAATGTATGATTTAAAAATGCTTTAAAACTTTAAAAAAATACTAACTTTTGTTAAAAATTAAAAAAAAAAACCTTCTGCAGTTTATAAAAATGTCGCACATAATACTCAATACAGCTTTTTAAATAAACAATGAATTGATTTTAGACGCAAATTAGAAAAATAAATTAATTACGGTTTTTATATTACATATTTCGGAAGCTCTAAGCTAGTAATAACAGCATTATTTAAAAATAGCGATGCTTAAAAGTCATTACTTTAGAAATATTTAAAAAAGTTTGAAAAAGATTAAATACCATATTCTAGTGTTTAAAATTTTTCGTTACTCACATAATTGTTTAGTACTTTGTAAATTAAAATAGAAAGCTCATTATAAAAACATAAAAATTTTTGAAAGAAAAAAATGATTTTAATAAATATTTTAGTTTTACGCAAAATAAAAGTTTTTTAAAATTGTAAAATTAAAAAAAAATATTTATTGAAATATATTATATGTATTTAATAATTTAAAGATTAGAATTTTATAAAATTAAAAAAATCGAAACAAAATTTATTTAAATATTAAGAAAGTGAGTTGAGTCTTTCTTAAGTCAAGAATTCAATAATATTTCAAAAAATGCAGCTAAAAATTTTCAAATATAAAAAAAAACATAAGGAATAACAAAAAATAAAGAAAATATTTGAATTAAAACTATAAGGTAAATTAAATAATAATATCTTTTTTATTACGCCAATTGTTTGCACGCGAAAAGCAATGAACTTATTATTTTTTCTTTAGTAACGTTTTAGTATTTTGTTTTTCTGTAATTCTTCAAATTCAATTCGGTATAATTTTCAACTTTTAATATACATTTTGCATTTCAACTTTATAAATAACAAATAGTTATACAAAAATAAATAAAAATCAATTAAAATTAAAAATAACATTATTGTAAAATTTAGAGAGTTCATAAATTAAATGAACAACAGATTAAAAAATATATAATAATGCACATTTCAAGCCACATATTGTGTATAAAATGCATTATATATATATATTTTTTTAATTCCAGCTCTCGTTGCAATCCTGTGCATAACATACTTCTTTAATAACTCAACGCTCAAGTAAAATTTTGAAATTTTTCGAACAATTTTCTTACGACACATATTTTTTGCTTCATTTTAGCTTTTTTTCAATTTTTGCATTTACCGATAAGTATGTAATATTATATAGGCTTGCGTCAAGTGCTTTTAAAATAGTCAGTAGGCTTCGTAGTCAAGTGGTTTATCGAAACTTCAGCCATTTTGTGTGTAAATTTGAATTTTTGAAATATTATAAACGTTAATACGTCTGTGTGCGTGTATGTTATGAGTTCGAAATTAAAATCGCTAAAGGTATGCGGGGTCAGTTATAACGCTATAGGTGTGTTCAGCCGCTATTAAGTTAACATTTTCCATTTTCAGCTTGAAAAACTTTTAAAAACGTTTTATTTTTGCTTTAAATTACAACCTTGCGTTTCGTCTTGTGTTTATTTTTATGCTTTACTAGTTATGTAATATTTGCATATGTGTCCAGCAATGCTTTTGTTAAATTATGTTTGAATGGCAAGAATGAGCTTTTTGTGTTGTAAAAGTAGCTACCATTTTGTCTTAACTGTAGTTTTTCAAAATTGTTCTAATTGCAAATGAATGAAATTTATTTGCTGCAGCGGATTTGAAAGTCTGTAGTAGTTTCATTTTGTTGTCATACATTTGTGCTGAGTGTGTTGTGTATGTGTGTGTGTTTGAGTGTTTTTGCATGCTTTACACTCCGTGTTTCATTGTTTCTTATTGCTTTTTGGCAATTTTTTTGTAGTTTTAAAGTAAAATTATCCATTTGCTTCATGTACATATAATATTTACCGCTATATGCATGTACATATATGTTGCTTTTTATATTTTTGTATTTATTTTCTTCTCTTTTGTCTTGGCTATGCTACTATGAAATTTCTAAATTTATATTGTATGTATGTATGCTTTCATTTGCTTCCTCCTTTGTGTCTTCCTTTTTTAACATTTTGTCCTTCATCTCAGCTCGTTTGTTTTGTTTTTGCTTCAGTGTTTTTTATGTTCTTTTTTTGTTAGCAAAAAATTGCATTTTTTTGTAAATTTTAAACTTTATTTAATTTTTTTTTTGTATTTTTTGGCATTTTTATTTTAGTTATTTATTTCACTAGCTGCTTGTAGTTGGTTTGTTACTAACGTATTAGCAAAAAATTTTGCGCCTTTTCGGTGATTTTCTTACATAACCCCGCTACTCTCCGTCACATTCCACCGTGATGGCTTTGATTCTCACTCCCCGACGGTTTATGCTCAGCCGCTGCCGTCGTCACAGTTGCTGCTTCCGGCTTGTTATGTTCACTCTCATCACACTCTTCCAGTTCGGCTAGATTTTCTTGATCGGACTCTTCAAGTGTTACCTGCAGCAGAGAGTTGCGTAAGTTAATACAGGTTTAAAGTTTTGGAGTCGATTTGCAGCCACGAAGAGGCGTAGCGATTTTATATGCACTTTGCATGAAGTAATGAGAAAATTTGCAATATTTTCATATTTTTTAATATTTTGGTTAAATGTTCATTGAAATGTTTGCATATAAAATGCTACACCTCTCCCCAGCTGCCAATCGCATTTTGTTTGATGAGTAACGCACTACTGTTCTATCTGCGGCCATTGGTGTTAGTGTGACTACTTGTATGTTATTTTTCTACTATTTTTCTAGTTATTTTCTCAGCAACTCACTTGAAATCGTATCTTATCGTCGGAGGGTTGATCGTCGGCCGCCGATGGTGGTGGTGATGGTGGTATCATGCTCTGATAATAGTCTCTATTCTCTTCAAGCGTATCAAGTATATCCTGTGCATCGGGATGCACCAGATCGGCCCATGTCTCCCACAATGGATGCACAATATAATCGATAAATCCGACCTGCGATTTTTCGATTGTGGCATTATGACGATCACACATGGGACTAATGTCCATGCCCGATTCACGTTCTTTATCGCCCTGCAAAAAGAACTCCTCCATAAGTAAGCTGACCCAGCGTTTGTACAATTGCAACGGTTTAGTTGGATTACTTAAATCGGCACAATGTACCAGATTTTCGAGCACCTGCAAAGGGGAGCGACGAGAAAGGGACATTAGTAAATGTATGTCTAAATATATCTTATATACTAGCAAAAGTATACATACATATATCTATTCTTCATAATTTTTTTTAATTTTTTATATCGATTAAATTTTTAAAATTTATATCAATTTCATTATTATAAATGACCGATTGTAAAAATAAAATGGGAAATATAACATAATGTTAAGTATTATAGTTGAAAAATATTACCGTGTTAAAAATCGTGTATTATTTTTTAAATAAAAAGTGAGTCTAAGAGTGGTAAGTAAGAGCTATGAGTGTATCAGAATATTAAATGCTCTCATGGTTGAAGGAAAATACACATTAAGTAATATACATTTATCATTCTGTTATTATAACAGCTCAACTATTTATTGACTGATCGAACATGAGACACAGGAAGCGTGCGTTATAAATACTTGTAGGTTGAATACATAAGACTTAAGGTTTTAGATAGCTTAGATGTGTAGGACTATAAGACAAAGATAATCCAAGAAAGTAATTAAAAGGTCGGTATATTGGAGTTAAAAAAATATGTACCGCCACTTAATGATAGAGTCATCTATAGTAAAATCTGATAGCATCAGATGGTTTTACAAGGAAAGCGGCTTGATTTTAATCGGATATGTCCAGTGAAAAGGGGCGAAATGAGTGCATCACGAAGCAAATTTAATTGGTATTTGTTAAATCAGTCATATTTCTTATATATTCAAATTAAACCACTGCTTTCTCCTTTAAGAGGTCATAGGACAACTTTTTGTGTATATTAATGAAGAAAAAATATGAAATTAATAACATTAGAACCTTTTAGGGTCATCACTTTACTATAAATAAGTTATTTTAGCAAATAAATATGCAAAGTTAAAATAGTTAAGCTATCATATTTAATTACTCATTTTATTTATATCATAATACTTGTCTTACCTGTATGCGATCGGTGTAGTTGTCCAGCAATAGCACACCGGAGCCGGCGACCTTTTTCGTCTCGACCATAGTCTTTAAATCGGCCAGCAAGCTCATGTGTTTTGACATGTCCGTTGAGAGCACAATATCGATAACCATCTTCCTTAATGTTTGGCGTTGTTTCCTAGAATAAATCAACCGAAATATTAGTTTCATATGTAGTATGTATTTTATAACATTCAGCAAGGAAGAATACTGAGATAAAGGCAGTAAAAAATAAATAAAATAACTCAACGGCAAGCCTACGCAATGAATTTCTTTAAAATAATTTTTAATAACTGTTTGTTTCGCAAATATCAACAATACTAAAGCCTAAAAAACAAGTATGTAGATGGCAACTCTAACATTTACAATTTTGTTTAAGAAAACTCTGTCGTACTGTAAAAATAGTATGAAACTGGAGCATGAAGATCTGCATCGAGTATAATTATACTATGAGGGCATAACTTATATGGTAGACCTAACGGTTCAATTGATAATTAATTAGGTATAATATCGTTTTTGTATATATTAAATTATACTTACTTTTGCATATTACAGAATATATCACATCCTTGATTTTGTAATAATTTAAAGGCAACTGCTAAATGATGATTTTCCAAAACAGATTCGTCATTATACATTAAGGCTAATTCGGAACCTAGAAGAATAAAAATAATATACGAATATCAATAAAATAAAATTGAGTGTATTTTCAAAAAGGGCAGTTCATAGAATATTATCTATCATTCGTTTTATTGTTAACTGTGTTTGAGACTCAAAAATGGTGTAGTCTATAAGGTCCAAATAACGAGATAATTGAATAATGATGTTCTCTGTTACGTTAACGTTTCTTGGTTTGGCTCTTGGAGTGGTTCGTAGTGAACAAAGATTGTGCTAAAAAATTTTTATATTTATACACCATTTAGCAAATCCTTTACTAGATATTGAAATCGATATAAATGAATAAGACAAATTAATTGCCAAAAATTTAATACGACCTTCGGCTTCAGCAGTATAACAGCTCAAGTAACAATCGTGTTCACGCTGCCGATCTAGGTAATCGCAGTTGACTATCTTGTGGTTGCACGTTAATGTGCCGATTTTAGACTGAATAAACCATGTTAGATGAATAAAGCATAAATGATTCAGACCTTAAAGGGAGTGCCGAAGAAGTAATTTGCAATTTGGAACCAAAAAAGTCGCTACGGCTTTGGAAAACTAGGGTAAAAGTTGACATCCAGTGTAAGAACTATATGGCATCCCAAAATAATATTACCCTCCCATACTTCAACTTATTCCAGGGCACCATAGCCCGGTCACTGACTGTCATAACCGTGGTCTTGGTTATTCCCCTCATACATCTCATATTCAATCTTATGTAATATTTGATAATACTTCTACTGGGCTAAACTTACTTGAATTAACTAAAAATTGATTCGTTAAACCAGGATGATCAACATCGTGTATACAAGCAGCAAACAATGCTCCGCCCACTTCCAACGATGTGAATACACCCTCCAGCGCTGGTGTATTGAGCAGTACATTTGTACTTTGTGTCACATCGGCCGCATGTAGTGAATTGTGAAACGGATTGTCTTTAACATAATGATCCTCCAGAGTAGTCATAAAATTAATAAAAGTTTTCGGTGGTATCATAAGACTGGTCAATAGTTCTCTACTCTGCAGGGGGCATAGGAAAACAAACAATATAAATATTAATTCTTAATTTTTTTGTTTAATAAAAAGCGAGTATTACCTGAAATATGGTATATGCCACACAGGTGAGCGGACGATTGGCGCTCAAATCGCCAATCTTGAATATGTCAATGCCCCACATATCGACGTCGCCGAGCAGTGTGCCGAGCGCATTCTCGTGCACCGTTTCCACACCGAATGTGGGCAGACGTTCGCCGGTGAAAGAGTTCGTATGGGAGAGTGGTCGTTTCACGCCCGATATCTGTGACATGGGCGGACCACGTGGCGAACGGCAACGCTGATGCTGGGTAAGCATATTGTGTTGGTCGGGGTTATCTTCGCCGCGCATTGATGGCAGGTCCAATTCTTGTTGCTTGTCTGTAAGGAAAAAATTTATGAAAATTTTATAGAGTCGAGTGTTTAAATAAGTTTTTATTATATTTTCTGTTAAATAGTTATAAAGAAGCAAAATTAATTTTTTTTTCGGTTACATTAAAATTATTTAAATTTTAGCTACATAAAACATTGTGTAAAAACATTTTAAAACGCTATCAAGTTAACAATCTATATATAAAAACCGGGTTCGTTTCGGTTATGTCGAACCGATTTATTCATTTTCTGCTTCGATATACTTACGTAAGTATAAATATACATATTTTCATTTATAAATCTATGCTTTTCGTACATTTCGCTTTCTCTGCGCATAATTCTTTCAATTCTCGGAAAATTTCACTTCATAAAAAATGTACATATCTTCATTGTTATGTAAATCCATACCCATTTGTAAATTTTTAGTTGTGTATGTGTGTGTTTTGTATTGGTTGGGATTTTTTTTCTCGTTACACAGATATTCACAGTAAACATTTTTACAATATATATTTTCTTTGGAATACTTAGTTTTGACGGTTGAAAGATTATTTATTGATGTTTGAATTTGGGTAAAAATGCTTGAGATTATTTAACATATTTTAAAATGCAAATAATATTTCCTCAAGGCTTTAGCCACTTACGTATACATATATATATGGTATGTATGTAAGGTAATGTAAGTAAGTGGAATGCTTAGCGGGGATGTTGATAAGCAATAAAGCAGAGGATGTAATATGAATTTCGCTTTTCACCAACGGCGGTTTTCATAAGAGAAATCAATACTGGCTCCCGTTATAATTCGTAATTGTTTTTCTTATTTCTTTGGGTAGTAAATGGAAAATTTAAAGTCGAGTTTAACACAGCAACATAATAAGTCCCCATGATATGATTGCTCCGGTAAAATTATCTAGTAAATTTTTGGTACTTTCCTGTACTCAATGTTACGAAGTCCCACCTTAGATTTTCTACTCTCTGATATCTTTGATAGTGTATTCACTACTGCCATTTCATTGCAATGAAAAATAGTTTATTTTTTATTTCTTTATCTTAACCCAGCTATTCTTCGATTCCAGGCATCAGTATTTCTATACGCTTTTGGAAAATTCTTTGAAATTCTTTAGCCCGTTAAAAACTACTGATTGGGATGGTTCTATATCATAGTTCAGTAAAATGATGCAGTAGTCACGCTTAAAAATCCCAGAAATATATTATGGTCTTCTTGTTATTTTTAATTCACTGTCAATACCTTTAGATTTTTCATAGTATACTTCCATCTTCTGTCGGCAAGAGATGTTACCGTTGTTGTTGTAACAACACAAAAAATAAATTCTGAATTGTTTTCCAAATTGCAAAGGCAAAAAAAAGAAGAGGAAGAGCTGGTATCTTGATTTGAATTTGTCATTTCTTCGGAATTCATAAGAAAAACCATGGCTTAAATTACAGAAGACACACAGTTAAAATGAGCAATATGTTTTGGAATAAGAAAATTTCCTTAATTAAGCCAATTATAGATCTGTACCAGCCCCCTAGAAAAAATTCTCTTTTTTATATCCTGACCAGGATATATTAGGTCTGTAACACCCAAAATGAAACATCGGAGATTCGTCGAGCTGAGTCGACTTAGACTTGCCCATCTGTTTGTTCGCCTGTATACACACGAACTTGTCTCTCAGTTTTTTAGATATCGGTCTGAAAGTTTGCACATGTTCTTCTTCTCCACAAGGAGTTACTTATTTGTTGAAATCATCGATATCGAAACACAAGCATATATAGTAGCTGCCATACAAACTGACCGACCAAAGTCAAGTTCTTGTATGGAAGGCTTTTTTATTTGACAAAATATTCTCACAAAATTCGGCATCGATTATTGCCCACGACAAAGCTAAAACCTTTTTTTTTAAATATAACCACTATTGCATATAGCTGCAATACAAACTGATCGATCAAAATCAAGATAAAGATCTACTTACATCTTTTTATGTTATTAGAAATACACCTTTAAAGGGTGTTATAGTTTCGGTCCAGCAAAAGTTAGTTTTATTTTTCTAGTTGCTTTTACAAAAAATCATTGTTAAAAATGCCAAGATCATTTTTCAGGACTTCTTTGAAAAGAATATTCTTTCTCTATTTCGAAAGTTTTTTGAGATCTATGGTATTGAGTACAAACACGTCAAGCGGACCCCTAATTTTCCACTTGATCACCGAATTTGAATGTGGGTATTTTTTCATAAAGTAGTCATCATGAGCAAGTAATCATGATGCTCAGTTTTTTTTTAAATTAAATTTTAACAACAATTTTTTTTTAATTGAAAATTTTTACTACTTTTAGTTAAAAAATTAATAATTAGAAAACTAATGGTGATTTTTTAATGAAATTTTCAGGAGTTATAGCTCAAAACTTGTACTTTGAGAAAATATGTATGAATTAAAAAATTTTTTTTTTCAAATTGTTAATTAACTTTTAAGTTAAGAAATGAAAATTTTAATGACTTCTCCCTCAAAATATTAAAACAATTTTTTTTAGTATTTTGCAATAAACATTAAAGTAACGAAATCCGCAACAAAATTTGACTGATCGCGATAATCTAATCAGCAAAAAAAAATTTTTATGACGGGCGGTCTTTGATCGCGGATTTCTAAACTTTACTAGAAAAGAGACATTGCATAAATTATTGGGGAATCACTATATAAATATAACATAAGTAGTTGTGGAGCCTCATGAGTTCTTTGATCCTTTAAAAATGTATACATATATTTTAAACTCATTAGTGCCGACTACTTCACTTAATTCAATCCGAAAATCTTGAACAATTTGCTATAGAAACTATAACAAAGACTGATTAATTGAATTTTATGAATGAATAAAGTCATTTTTCTAACACATACACATTTACCAGTTTGAATAATTACCGCAACTGCAACAGATATTAACAATATACATTTGTATACAAACATACATTAAGAGGTGGATACAAAAGAGACGCAAATTCCCAATCATTGCGCTGGTGTCGATGCGAAAGATCCAATAATGGGTTGATTTAACTGCCACATATGGTGTTCACAAATGCAGATATGTCTGTATGTATGTGTATACAAAATGAGACTTTTGTATGTATGTGTGTGTAAACAAGCGATTCTGCAAATATGCTTTGATGTGACTATATGCATATTTGTTAAGTTAAGTGAAATATGCCAACATATTAGAGGCACTTATGTATGTAAATGAAATTTACCTCAAAACACAAGCAAGACAAACACATATGCACATAAATATATTCATTTACATATATTAGTATATATTATATGAATGCGTTCAAATATGTGTATTATACTTTTTATATGTATGTGTATAAAAAAAAAGTTGTGTGCATATAAACATTTGTCTCGAAGGGAATTGTCGGATTTGCTAAAAAGCAAACTAAGCGCATGTTGTGAGGGAAATATTGGTATGCTGAGTGTTGAGTGAAATCTACTAGGCAGTAGAAAGTTATGGGACTCATTTGACCTCTGGCGCAGAAAATTGGTTGCTTGACAATTTGGCAAAGCAAGAATTTAAGATGTTGCTGATGGGATAAGTATGCATACGTGTACGCCTATGTGTTACTGTGTGTCTCCTGTGAGAGCGAAAAAAAGTCATTGGGAGAAGAGGAATTGAAATGAGTCCCAAACACATCTTTTGCTTGTCAATTTTAGAATTGTATTTAGCTAAATTGCTTAAAATGGCTCATAATGTGAACATGGTTTTCATATTACCTATTTCTAGAGATTTGTGAAGCTATCGTACAACAAAATAATAATAAATAAGGAATAACTCTCTTTGCTTATGTGGTTTTCGACATTTTGAAAAGAGTGGGCATACTAAAGAGCGCTTACACTGAACAACGTTGGACATCTCTTTAACAATGTATTTGCTGTTTCTTTATACGAACAATACAAAATTGTATTAAGGATATGAGGTTCAGACTCAGACCAATTTCATTTATATTCAGATCCTTTGGGAGAAAGAAACGTGTGCAAAATTTCAGAGTGATATTGTACAAAATGAGGGACTAGTGCATTAAGACAAACAGACTGCTCGTTGCGCTGACCATTTGACTTTATAGAGTCTCCGACGTTTCCCTATGGTTGTAACAAACTTCGTGCCAAAATTAATATAGGTCCGATGTTCAATTTATAATTAGAAAACATTATTAAGAGGTTGATCAATCTTTATCATTATATTAGATGTATCATGTATCGACAATTTTCAAGATATTCAGTCAGGCATCTCTATCTAAATTTGTTTCTTTACTTGTATTGGTATAATAGCTCCGTTTAAGTTTTAAGTGATTTCTATAAGTAAGTGAACATACATATAAAGGATCTTACAAATTCATACCTTTACTTTATAGAAAATAAAAAGCACCTAGATTGTTACTCATTCATATTGTTTAAGTATATGTTTTTAAAGGATATTTTACATGTCTTTTTCGACTTCGATTTTTTTTATTTTTGAGCCGAAAGGTAGGCATTGTTTTGATATGAATTTTGTTTTTGTATTGAATGCCAAAAGACTCTTTTTAAGTAGTAAAATGTAAGGGGAACTCGTTATAAGGTTAGAAGCTAAACATTCTTTGATAGTGCCTATAGTCAATGTTACTCATATTAAAAAATCAGCGAAATTACTAAATAGTTTTTGAGGAGATTAAAACAAATCTAATATTCAGCATCTAGGCGGTAAGATTTATTTGTATACTCTGTTATAAATTTCGGTCAATGTGTGAAATATGTAAATTCGGAGATAATCTTTTCCTGATAATAGTTTGTCTGAATGTCGAAAATGAATTGAATCAAATCAAGAATTTCCTTAGTCCCCATATACCTAAGAGACAAATTTTCAAATTTCCGAATTTATAATTGTCGATAAGTTTAGCGGATATACATATGTCAGTAACAATAAGTAGGAAAAAGAGGAAAAATTGAATTCGGCAGAAACTGAGCATCACATACTCTCGCAATTTGTAGCGATTGCGAATTTGTATTTTCAAAAATGTATTAAAAAAAATTAACTTCAAGTATATCCATTATCTTGAGGAAAAGGAAGCATTCAACTATATTTATTAGATTAATTGAATTATTGATTTTATTTTTTCGAAAAAAGTTGCGATATAAAAAAATTAATATTTATTTAAAAATTATTGCAACCAAGTGTAAATGATTTTCAAACAAATATTGTTAGCGATTTTTCTTTTAATTCAGCGTAAGCAAAGCCGAGGTCATTATATAGTTCATAAATAAAAAGAAGCGAACTTTTCTAAACCAAAACAAAAATTCATATTTTTACTTCCTCGCAACGTATCTCCTCCATAATCTAATTTAAAGTATTTGCGCTTTCAACTTTCTTCCTCCACAGCTACTTTGTGTTTACTCTCTGCATATATCTGGGCTTATTAAATTCTCGTTGCTGCTACAATTCCGCAGACTTTGTTTGTTATAAGACGGCTGCTATAGTAAAATATTTTATAACCATGTTATTTTCTTACTTTACTACGCATTTGCAAAGGGAAAATTTGAAATTCTGCGCGAAATTGGTTTGCGCGCCTGAGTGTATGCAACGGTAGAGTAAGAGTTACATTTAAAACGTTGCACATACATTGTTGTTGCACGTAGCAAATACCGACAATGACCGACTGGCGTACAAATTCGCCCAAATGCCACAGTTAGTGACTGTGATATTCGTATATACCGTTTTTTGTAAGCATATATATATACATATTATATATATATATATATATATAATATATGTTTCTGTGTGTGTTTAGTATGTCTAGCAATGCTCTCAAGTGCCCGCGTACCTAGTGGCTAACCTAAGCTGTGTATTTAGTTTAGTAAGTCAAATCGTCAAGTGTGCGCTTGAACGCTCGCCGACTTTGTGTGCAGATTGTTTTACACGCCAAGTGGCGATTTTTGCTCTCCTTATGTGTGTATTTTGCAATAATTGCACGTCTGCCGACTGGTACTTAATTTAAATTTTAAATTAAAAATAACTCATGGTGAGCAGAAAATCTAACTCGTTATGAAATGCGAAAAGTAGAAACAGGGAAAATGCATAAAATTGGATCTCTCGAAAGCATCAAGTGAGATTTTATTACACTTTTATTGCGATTTCTATTTTGGCTCACGGTTTGTCTGCGTTGATTGAGTAACTAAGCTGGCGACGTCAATTCGTGAGTGGCAGGCAGTTCGTTTGTTATAGCTTTCGTTTTGAATGCTCGCATATATGTGATTAAAATTCTTGCTTTGAGAATGAAAAAAATTATGAATTGCGCCGCAAAATGGCAAACGCTGCTACAGTGATCGCGCTTTTGGCAATTGTGCGCATGACAACTGATTTGTACGCGTAATTTACAATTTTATATATTTAGACCACTTTACACGACTGCAACTTATATATGATTTCAGGTTGTAGGCAAGTAAGCGCCATTTGAAAGATTTGTTAAAGAAGAGTACGCACACAAAGCAACAACCACCCAGCAGTGGCTTAAAAGCAATATTCCTGATAGGGGAGTACTAAGAGAGAAGTTGGATAATTAAACAATATATATGTACTATACATACTTTTTACATAATTCTGGTATGTACCACAATTTAACCGGACGGTCTAGATATTGCAAGATCACAACTCGTGAGAGTATTTCGGTTCTACCGACAGCTGAATAGCATAAATAGTTTTGTATATGAATTTCAAAATCAATTTATATATATTACTATTCACAGTATTCAGATATTGGTATTCTGCTTCGAAATGAGTCATAGCCTCGTCGACTTTCTTCCCCCCCAAATGTACAATATTTTGGAAGCACAAAGCATACGCATTCATTTTACTTAATGTTTTAATGGCTCCCTTTCGAGAGCGAGTTTAATAGACATGGAGCTTTAATTGACACACATAATAATTTAATCTGAGTAAATATGCCTAAAATCAATTGACTATTGCATATAAGGACCGTGGGTTATTGAACCTATTCTAAATAGTTATATTTGATTGAAATAATTAAAGCGTATTTCAAATAAACCATCTTTTCACTTCTATAATTCAGAGCTAATTCCTTCATAAACTTTGGGTACATACCCACCTATATGTATATGGATATGTAAATATTTATATAAATCCCATGTAAGGTTCAAATTAATGTTTGTTTAAAATTCTGTGTACTTGTTAGTGTTCAAAAGCTGGAAGCACCACTTCATTCAGGTACATACGAATATATACGTGTACCTATAAACTTAAGCCTTTTGGCATTAATTTCGACATGCAGCAATCAAACTTTAAGTTTTTACGGTTATTTCCTGTTGGCAGCGCGCAGAGTGTTATTTGAGGAACAAGCTTCTGTTTTACTGCTCAAAGGTTCTCATTTCCTGTTTATGTGCGTAAGTTTATGTTATTTTACAAAAACTAAACTTTATTATTATATTTATGGTATATATAAGCATGTTTGTATGTATATACGAAAGTAAAATATTTTTAAGGAATGTTTGTAAAGTTATTACTCACCCAAAAATGTGGAACAAATATACTCCGATATTGAGCTTTAATTGACACACATAATAATTTAATCTGAGTAAATATGCCTAAAATCAATTGACTATTGCATATAAGGACCGTGGGTTATTGAACCTATTCTAAATAGTTATATTTGATTGAAATAATTAAAGCGTATTTCAAATAAACCATCTTTTCACTTCTATAATTCAGAGCTAATTCCTTCATAAACTTTGGGTACATACCCACCTATATGTATATGGATATGTAAATATTTATATAAATCCCATGTAAGGTTCAAATTAATGTTTGTTTAAAATTCTGTGTACTTGTTAGTGTTCAAAAGCTGGAAGAACCACTTCATTCAGGTACATACGAATATATACGTGTACCTATAAACTTAAGCCTTTTGGCATTAATTTCGACATGCAGCAATCAAACTTTAAGTTTTTACGGTTATTTCCTGTTGGCAGCGCGCAGAGTGTTATTTGAGGAACAAGCTTCTGTTTTACTGCTCAAAGGTTCTCATTTCCTGTTTATGTGCGTAAGTTTATGTTATTTTACAAAAACTAAACTTTATTATTATATTTATGGTATATATAAGCATGTTTGTATGTATATACGAAAGTAAAATATTTTTAAGGAATGTTTGTAAAGTTATTACTCACCCAAAAATGTGGAACAAATATACTCCGATATTTGATTGCCAGATCTGCTCGACTCGCTGAAGTGTGATAATTCTTTATTGAGCATACGCTTGAACTGCACGTAGAAAATACAGAGTGAGGAAGAGAGCGTGAGATATAAAATTATTGATTAGTTGCGCTGATATACGAGTATAGTAGAAGATGATTCATGGTATATTCAAATATGTAAATTTAAGATGATAAAATATATTTCTTATATATATCCATATATTTATTTTATAAGCATAATTAATAACAAATTAATCAATCAATAAATTATTGACTCATTGCGCCTAACTGCTGCTGTAAAAATTAGTTTTTTTCGACATTCATTTAAGATATTATTCTTCGAAATTGAACTTTTTCGGAAATATAAAGCTATATTCACAAAACATATAGATTAGGGTGCTTAACATTTTTTTTTAATTATCCTCTTAAATATCTCTATTTGATGTAAAAATTTTCACTTAACATGAACCCGATCGCTCAACTCAAAGGGGTAGCTATTTTTATACCCTGAACGGGTTTATTAAGTTTGCCACGAAGTTTGTAACACCCAGAAGGAAACGTCGGAGATCCTATAAAATATATATATAAATGATCAGCGTGACGAGCTAAATCTATTTAGCCCTGTCCGTCTGTCCGCCCGTCTGTATATATACATACGAACTAGTCCCTGAAATTTCACCTCCTCTGAAATTTTGCACTCGTCTTTTCTCAATAAGAAGCTGCTCATTTGTCGGAACGGCCGATATCGGACCACTATAGCATATAGCTGCCATACAAACTGAACGATCGGAACCGAGTGCTTGTATGGAAAACTCTTTCATAGGTATCTTTCCGAAATTTGGCATGGATTATTATTTAAGGCAACAATGGAATCTCCGAAGAAATTGTATAGTTCGGATGACTATAGCATATAGCTGCTATACAGACTGAACGATCGGAACCAAGCGCTTGTATGGAAAATTTTTCCATTGACGAGGTATCTTGACGAAATTTGGCAAGAATATAATCTCTGAAAAAATTGTTTAGATCGGATTGCTATGTCATACAGCTATCACATAAACTGAACGGTTGGAGTAAAGTGCCTCCATGGAAAAAAATTTAATTTTTTATTGCCGATTCACGAAATTAGATCTGAATCAAGTTATTGTAAGGAACCTTTGTATCTGTGAAGGGTATTATAGTTTCGGTGTAACCGAAGTTACCGTTTTTTCTTGTGTATATTGGTTTCACATTTAACAAGCATGGAAAAAATTATTTTTTTTTATTATTATCAAATATGTAATTTATTTCTGTATGAACAAAAACAGGAAGGCCAACGCAATTATTGTATCACAGAGGGTTATATATCCTACAAGCAATATTACTTGAAATTTAAAATATTTGCTGATAAATTACTTTATTTAAGGAGTATGTGGTTAATAATTCCGCTTTCCAATTTATTATGAACCATAATGAGTATCTCGCCAAAATATTTGTAGCTAATGCTGGAACACTGGAGTTTCACTTAAGTATGATCTCTTAGATCTGAGAATCCTTAATAGTTATTTCGTTAGTTCTAATGAAGAATAAAGAACGCATATGTTTGATCCCTTGAAGAAAGGGTGGGCAAGTATAAGGAAAGAGGTTCGATGAGCACTAAACTTTTACAAAGAAAAATCGGAACTAGATTAAAATATGAGATTTGTTTTTTATTCTCAAACACGTATATATTTATGTTATTATTTACTTCAAGGATCTGAACAATCTCCAGTAGATATTGAGTTTGATTAACTGCCAGATGTGAATTGACTGCGCAGAGACGAGTTAAAACAATTGAGAGATAACGAGCATTATAAACACTTAAGAATTTCCGAAAATCAATTTTTTTTAGAATATATTTTTAATTTTTAAAGTTGTGAAGTTTTGAAATTTGTGTAATCGGTTCCAAACGCTGGATCGTCTTTAATTATTCCAATTGTTTGTTCTATTAATCATTCTTCATGATCTGAGGAATCAGAGACAGCTATATAATCTCAAATGGTAAAAACGGATTTTTGAAAAGGAACTTATTTTGTTACGAGTAGGAATTTTTGAATAAGTACTTCTTTAGGTTTCTGAATATGGCATTGTTTCACAGGAATAAAAGGTTTGAAGAAACACACCCTATTTTTCTTTTGAATACTGGACTGGATTTAACTGCTTTATCCTTTTATGTGTTTACGTGTGCGTAATAATTTTCATCCTCACACAATTTATATCTCATGAAAAATAACTTTTATAATACTAAAAAAGTCATCTTGAGATGACAGCTGACATTTGCTCCAACAAAGCAACTGAACGTCTTCTAAGAAGGGTTTACAATTAACATAAGTAAAGTAACATAATTGATTTTAGTAATTGTTTTCCAAAAATTTTGTTAACTTACTTTGAGCGATGCCATGTCTGATACACTGCGATGTGTCTGTATGGTCTCCAGTTGGTCCAAACACCAGTCTAACTCCTCGATGGTGTCTGTGGCCAAACGTGTATAGGATTCATCGCCTTGGACCAATTGAACGCCGGCTGTAGATGCACGTCCCATGCTGGACGATTGTGTTGGGCGCCTGGATCTTTTCGCATTAATTATTTGTTCCAAAGACAAGAGACACACACACAAATACACATACAAACACACAAGCAGACACAAACGAAAGCACACGAGAGCGCATACAAATTTTTCGCATGAAAAAGTTATGACAAAAAGATCAGAAAAAAAAATGAAAACAAAGCGATATCACAAACGAACCGACAAAGCAAGCAAAACAGGAAAAAATAATAAATACAACAATAACATTGCAAACGCAGCAGCAACAACAACAACGATAATATAACAATAAAAACAGATGAGTTGAAACGAGCAGTAAATGGACAACAATTGAAACGGTTCGCAGGACGAAAATGCAAAAGGTGTGAAGAAATAATTTTGTTGTTTTTGTTTTTGCCAAAGTGTTAGTGGCCGCATTTAGAATAAGTTAATTGGAGTAAAGTGCGTTAATAGATTAGCGCAAAAAACAAATAGTTGGAGAGTTGTTTTTTATTTTATATATTTTTTTTTAAGTTTGATTTTTTTCAATTTTAGGTTTATTGTTGTTGTTGCAGTTGGTAATATTTGTTATTTATCGATGGTTTTAGTTTTAAACAGTTTTTTTATAGGCAAATTAATTTTTCACAATTTCAATTTTGAGTTGTTGTTTTTGGCATTAAATGAAAATATTTCGCAATTCGACAGTTACAAATGGTTCAACGAAATAATAATACACATATTCAAATATATGATTTCAAAATTGTGTACATGTTTATGTTTGTATGTGTAGAGCGAAAATACATATTTTTGATTGACATCAAAATGCGGGAAGGACCAAACAGGAAGAGAAAGAGAAAAAGACAGAGAGAAAAAATACGTATATCAAAAAAACAGAGTAAGCACTTGTTGTTGTTGTTTTTTTTTACTTTGGTGAACAACAACAATATTGGTTTAAAATTTACTTTATAAATATATATTTGTTTAAATAATTTTATAAAAAGGGATGATTATATTAGTGACAAATATTTAACGTGTTTGCATAATTGGAATATACAATTAAGATAATGGTATTGTAGGGGTTGTGTTTGAAGTTACGGCCATCGATTTAAAGTGGATAACATTTAAAAGTAATTTATTGAGAATATTAAAAACTAAAAATAAAATATTAAAGTGGGAGTTACACATAATATTTATCTGGGGACAAGTGTTGAATTAAAGCACCAGAAGCTATATGATGTTTATGTGACAGTGGAGCGAAAAAAGGAGTTTTTAATATTTTGAATTTATTATTGGAATTTTTAAATTAATTTAATGAGGAAAATTGTGGAAGATCTAAAAAAATATTTTTTGTAATTTAATTTTTTGAAAATTACAAAACCTTTTAACTTAATTTTTATATGAATACAATATATTTTCTTATGAAAAAAATTATTTCCCATCATTCAAAATGTTGCTTTATTTAAATATTCGATTATACATATTTGTAATGAGTGCTATGTATCTTCAATACCTCATGTTTTTTTTTAACAAAAAAAAAGATTTTAAATTTTCTAATATTTATCACAAGTCACAAGAACTTAAACTGAAAGCTTGTATATTTTGAAAAAAGCACGTCAACGGCTAGCTAATCACTCAGTAAAAAAAAATATATATTTAGAGCACTTCTACCCAATTTATTGCTCCACTGGCACAAACACTTAAATTTATCTTTAAATTCACTATTTGCCAGATAATTGTTTTAATTTAACTGTTTTCTGTATAAATTTCACATTTCAACACAATTCAATTGAAGGTACGTTGCTACATTAAACATTTTTTGTTAGGTAAAAATATTTTAATATATGCATTGTGAAAATATTCAAATCTGTTATTAGCATTATTTGGATGAACAAACACGAGGGGTTAGTAGAAAACACTATCAATAAATTTTAGAAAAATTCTCTTAAAAACATTTATGCACTTAAATAGTAGAATAATAACAAATGGGCAAAATTGTGTGTGTGTGTGTTGTATGCTTTTAGGCGCACGCATACTTACTTGTTGGATGCTTGTACATTTGTCAGACTTAAGAGATTGTTGCGCACCGAACGTAAGCTGGCCAAAATTTGGGCAAATGGTGTCACAATAAGATCCTCACCATGGCTGTAAATATGAAGAAAAACACCGAATGTTAAAATCGATGAAGGGGAAGAAAATGTAGCATAAAAAATAATATTATAATAGCTAATCGCAATATCGATGAACACCATTTGATACATAAGAGTTTGACTACAAACACACATTTTTACTTTATATTATATATATATTTATACAATGCAGAAATGAAAGCGCTTTAATTATTTTTAAAAGCATAATTGCTAATTAAACTACATAAGGCAATAGAGCCAATATATACAATTAAAAGAAATTATTATTATTATTTTTCTAAGTTTTTCTAAGTAGCGTTTTTGGTGGGCTAGGGGTTACATATAAAGTTAGATATTTTTCCCCTTATAATATATAATGTATGCAAATAGCAAATGAACTTATTTAGTATACAAACATATCTATATTTGATCATATGTATAAGCAGAAACATAAAAAATAAAATTTTCATTGAAAAATATATTATACAAATCTAAGCTATTAAAAATTTAAAAACATTGTAATATGTTTATGCCACTATTTTTATTTGATTGTATATAGGTATATATAAAAATTTATATTTATGTAGTAGGAATAATTTGCTTAAAATATTGTACAAAATATAAGATAGCCAAGTGCTACAAATAAGACTATATTAAAGATATTTGAAGAGCTAAATTACCAATCTTACATTTTGAATCGCAAATAATGTGAGCATATAATATGTACATATGTATATCTACAATTATCATAATATAAGTTATATATATATATTAACACATACATTAACAAATTTGTGGTACTTTAAAAATAAAATTCATACAAGATATATTTTTTTAATTAACTAATTTTCTTCACGTCACATATTTATGTATTTTTTCATATCATACATATGCATGTATTAGGGTGTCTATTATTTCCGAAGTTGATTTTGTGTTTGTTTATGCTCTCTGAAGTTTCAGTTTTTGCCCTAAAAATAATTATAGCGTAAACAAGCACTTTATTTTAAATTTTATACAGTATACCAGGTCGTATTAATAACACATAACACAGCTTTAAAAATATAAAAAATGTTTGTTGACCTGGATATTTAAGCAACATTTGACGCTTTCAAGTGTCCAGATTACGACGGTCTTCATGAAAATATTGAATGTGCTCTTGTTTTTAAAGTAATTGCATATCTAATATTTTGATAAATATCGGCCTGTATGTAGTAGAAATTTAGTTTTCCAGTCAGGATTAGGGTTCAGTGCATCTTTATCGCGCATGCAAACGTCACGTGATTCTTACTCTCAACTTCTTACTAAAAATTTGAGACAAATTATGAGGAAGGTTTTAAGGTTTTACTGAAAATCAAACGTTCTGTTTTACTCAACCAAAATCTCGCTTTCTTATCAAAAGAAATTCGGATGGATTACTTAAAAACAATGATGTCGCCAAATACTTAGATATCGGTGCAGTCTACCAATGGATGTGAATTAGAGGGTGAAACATCTATACCAAAGTTTTTTCTCAAAATTAACTTAGTAATAAATTTTGAAGCTTGGAAAAGGTTTGTGTTGATAACCGAAAATTTCTTAGGCAACCACTAGGTACCAAATTATGAAGAAATTGCGCAAGATGTGATGAAAAACTGTCAGAGTTTAGAAGCAAATTTGAATATTAAGTTAGACTATCTCCGAATAATTTTGGAAACTATAGTGAGGTACAGGGAGCTCGGTTCAACTGTCTAGAGCAGCAAAACCACTGTAGACCAGGATGAAGAGACAAGTTGAAATCCGGGTGATTGTCCGTCCGTTCGTCTGTTTTTTTTGATGTTTTTCTGGTAAAAATGTTTCATTCTTGGCAAATGAACATTTAAATAAACATAATTTTTCAAAATGTAGATATTCTGTGCTACGAAGAAAGTACTTTCCTATTTGTTGTTTCTTAAATAGCCCAAAGCTCTTATTTATGGCTCGTTTACACACAAGTATTTTTTATTATTTTATGTTTGTGAACAGAAGCCATTTCCATGAAATGCCATTACTACTTAGATTATAGTTACAAGCAGACAGCTTTATTTAAAATATAAATTTTATTTGTGCAAATAAAATATTTTTTGTGAAAGACTAGACGAATTGTTGTCGATTCTTGCTTATGTAGTATTATTATTATTTATCTCTGGTAAAGGATTGTTTTGCATCGCTGGGAACTAGTCAACCACTTGACAATAGCAACAGCAACACACTAAGCTAAGGGTTGAGATATTTATGAAAATATTTAAATTATTTTTTCAGGAGAAATCAAGCTTTACTATCCTAAAAAAAAAAAAAATTATTATCTCAAAATTAACTCATTTTCGCTTCCTAAATTTTATCATATTAAATTTAGAACTTTTAATATGGAATTAGTCCCTTATGCCCACAATAAACTGCATTTTTTACATTTTTACTCGGTTATTATTTATTCTTTTCGCGTTTTGCTTAGTTTAGAGACTAAAAAAATGTCTTACGATATAAAGTTGCTTGGGACAGTTGTCACATACATTAAAATAACTAAAAGATATATTTAATTATTAATAATAATTCTTTAATGCCTGTGAGGTTAAAAAAGTAATAATAATAGTAGTAAGAAAAGTAGTAACAGTTTAGGAAAAAATTTACTTGATTATTATTATTATTTAAAAATAACACTTAGGAGTGTATTATCCGTGCAACACCTTAAATTTTTATGTATTTTACACCAACACTTTTTGTATGAACTTCGTACAATAAATTGGAACTTCCCACATAAAGAGTGTCCTATTGGCATGAATATAAAATTTAAATAATCAAATAACTTGTATTCTAAATATTATTTCATATAATTCCACTGTTTACTAAAACCTACCGCCGTTAACTAACCCACCCTAATGTTGGCACACATCATTGGAATTTTGATAGTATTTTTATTTTCGGCATTTGGTTTCTGGCATTTATTTGATGTATGTATATTATTTTAGCATTTTTACTACGTGCCCACAATCATGACAACACCGACACCACAAATAAAAATACACAAGCTTTGTTGGCCTTTGGCAATATGCGGGTTTAATTGCAAACGTATGTATGTGTGTGCTTATTTTTCCAATTGCCGCCAGAGCCTTTAAAGAATTTCCCGCAGCGTTTTCGCTTTCTCAAATAATGCCACCATTTTGCCTATTGATACGTTTGTTGTTCTACACATTTTGAGTTATTGTTTTATTATTGTTTTTGTGTTGTTTTTCTAGTATTGTTTGCCTGCTGCTTCCAGGCTATTTTTGCGATGAGTTCGTAAATGCAATACTAACGCTTACAAATGTTTAAGAGACGCTGAGGTATAAATAAAACTGATTTACGCTATTTTACGCCTTAATTTGATGTGCCGAATTCGATGGATTTTTAATTATATAGGGTCATTAACAGCGCAGCAGGAGCGATTTGCGGTCTTTTTTAATTAGTTTTTTGGTTGTTTTTTGTTCATGAAAAAAGATCGTGCAAGGAAATAATTACCGGCGTTGATTGATTTTTTTTATAGATGGATAAAGCTGGTTAAGAGAAATAAAAAACAAATAAATAAATAAAAAATTGCAAATGTTATTGCTTTCCTGACACCACGCGTGAGTAACGGGTCTTAGCGTTATGTGATTTGTATTGTTGCTTGAGTGACGTGACCACTTTCACCGTAGCTACTTATTCTACCAGCTGCTTCTTCTTCTCTTGCTTTTCTAGGCAGGCTTTGTGTGAACGACATGTGCGTGGGAATGCGGAAAAATTCCAATAGCCATCTTGACAGCAATTTTACGATTTTTAATGAAAATATTTTTTTTTTTTATGAGAAGTGTTTATTAATTTGGGCCATATTTTAAAGCTGGAATTTGTTTCAAGAAATACTTATAAGAAAGACTTCTTATGAGTTCATGAATTTACAGTTAAATTAATTATAAACGCTACATGTGTCGGCAAATTGTTGCATTTATTTTCTATATACATATAATAGATATGTATGCTTATATATTAGGGTGGGTCAAAAAAAAGGAGTATTTGTTTACTCTTGGTACTTTAAACAAAATAGGTCCTTAGGCAAAAAATTTCTCCAAGTATGAGCTCCGGGAATGTCCTCCACCTTGCAGTTTTCTATTTATTTTTTTTTTTCAGATAGAAAAATTAAAATCTCGCTTCCAAATACTTGGAAGAATATTTCGTTTTATACATTTTTAAGGAAAATGGTCTTTTATAATTTTTCAACAATTTTTTATCTGATAATAAAAAAAGTAGAAAATTGTGAGGTGGATAGCATTCCCGTTACATATAATAACTCATACTTGCTTGTATGCGAAAGCGTAGAGGTGTCTAGGAACCTATTTTTTGGAGTACCAAGCGAAAAAAATATTAGTTTTTTTAACCCACCCTAATATATATCTATGTATACACACGTGTAAATATGGCTATGTCTATGCCATAAACTCATTTTAATTACAACAGCTGACACTGCGCTTATTGCTGCGGTCAATTGCCTAGACGCTCTAGACGCACATGGTTCAATAATAAGGAGGGCACTGACTTTTAAGCGCATTGGCGGCATTCATTGTTGCAGTGACGAAGAGTTAAGTGTGACAAATAGTATGATAATTAATTAAAAGCTTAGTGGTATATATAATATAAAAATAGATACCTATATCAAAGTATATATTCTCTCTTATGTACATCATATATACAAATAATCTAAAATTGTAAAAGAATATTAATAAATATTACTGTTCTTGACATAAAAATATGACACACCGATACATTAAAGAAATTTTTTCTTGACTTTTCTTGAATACAAAAAAGTCTTATCCTCCTCATTTCACTTCAAGCGTGTATTTGTGCGCGTGGGCGCCTTAATCAAATTTTATCTAATTTATTGAATAAAAAACGCACATAATTCAAATCCGAATTTTTTTATCGAATGACGTCATTGGCAAATGCCAAGCGCAATACGCGCACAATTCAACGTTGCCAGCCACTGCCACTTCAGTTGGCACATGCTCACTCATTAAATCTAAGCCCAATTTTGCGACACATACACACACTCGCATATAAGCAACGAGTCACATTTTCTTTTAAAATTTCAAAATTTATTGTTGAAATTAGTTTTAGCAAAAATGTCTTCAGGCAGCAGGAGCCAGCCAGCTAACAGTAGAGCAAAATTAGGTAGCTGACAATAACAATAAAACACTAACAACACACACATATATATGTATATATGCAGGTGTATAAAATATTCAGCAGCATTTTGATTTGTCTTATCAAAAAATGTTTCATGCTAAGAGACTTTTACATTTAAATCCTATTTTCCTCGTGTATCTTTTATTTCCTGCCACTCTTTATATGCCGTCACATGGGCTTATTTAGAGGTGTGACCAACGCGAGACTCTTCAAATTTCAATGTACATGTATATATAAAAATCTATGTATGTAGATATATATTTCCCCTTATTGTCAGCTTGGTAGTAAATTTTTTATTTATTTTCGTTTGAGTTTGACGTCATAATCACGAGTTGTATGCTGAGTAAATCAGCGAGGATTATTGATTGCATATTTGAAATGGTTGTTGTTGGCCAACTCATTTGCATGATGTGTGCGAGATGGGCGCTGATGAAATTACATTTGCCCAATTATAGTTCCAAAATTATAGATTAAGTGTTCAATTGGTGAAAATCTAGATTTTTTTGAGCAATTATTTTCGAGATATATTTGGAGGTATAACATTTTCGATATTATTGGTTCTTATTGATGGGTACCTTAAAAATTTTACTAGTTGAGGGCAAGTTCATATACAACTAATTTTTCCAATTTACATGAATGAATCAAAAAAATTGCTCAAACTCCGTCAAAGCTTCTAAAATATGAAAAAGTAATAAAACGTATTTAAAGGACGCAGTTGTCACGTCACTGGTGGTCAGGGTAATGAAGTAAAGATGATCACGTATTAAGTGCGAACTATCTGTGACTAAATTAAATTGTTGAAGCTTAAAAAGTTCCCAAAGTATGAGTTTAAATATGGTTGTTAAGAAAAAACTTGTATATTTTAAGTAAAATAACAAAAGAGTTATTCAATATGGGTATCAAAAGGAAAATCCAGCAAACGTGGTCTCAAATATTACAGAATTTCCTTTTATTGCTTTAATATTTAGTACAATTTTCAAACTATCCTCTAGTTCAACGATATGAATATAATAAGTGGAAATCAAATAGAAACTGTTTAGATAAAAACTAATACTATTTGGGTGAATCTAGTATTCAAAAATACATCTTAAAATTTCTAACACAATCTTAGATTTACAATTTTACATTGAAATCTCATAAGATAGCTAAATTGTAAACCCATTGGAGATTTATGTTCCATTTCGTTGGAGAACACTAAATCGTTTATCAAATCGTTCGCTACCAGAAGGGATTACTGAAAAAAATTTATTTAGCTAATCGTTCTCTAGTTGATACCTAACTTTTATATATTCTTGGATCCCTATTATAACAGGTAGAAATATCAAAATCAGAAAACTGCTCAATATCGGTTGTCTAAATTATTTTGCGCATTTTGGAGTTGGAATTTCCATAATGAAAATATGTATACTTTGTTTTTTAACTTACTTGTTTTTTCTAACTAAATAATTTACCAAAATTTATCATAAAAAAAAAAAATTAAATATATATATATACATACCTATATTTTAGGGTGGGTAAAAATTTTTATTTTTCGCTCGGGACTCAGAAAAAGAGGTTCTTAGACACCTCTAAGGAAATAACTCCAAGTATGAGCTCTTAATATTAACGGTAAGATCCTTCGTCTTACAGTTTTCTATTTATTCTTATTATTAAAGAGAAAAATTTTAAATTTCAAACTACTTGAATATATTATATATGTATATATATACATACAAATATATATAAAATATATATGTAGTTAAACTAATTTACAAAAGCAATTTGACTGCAGCAAGTGCACTTAAAATATACACTGTTACAAATGTCTAACAACTAATTAAATTATTATTTACAAATTCAGTACAATTTTAAGCAATCTTTAGTTTGGCATCGCAGCATTTTGGCATTTTGTATCACAAGTTCAAAATACATATTTCCGACAAATCGTTAACTTTTCATTATTCTCATATATTTTTCAACCTTCGTTTCGAATTCGTTATTTATTTACTAATAGTTTTAATTATAGTTGTTGCTACCTGCGTGACTTTATCGAAAACATATTGTTGGGATCGTTGACTATGGCCAGCGCCAAGTCATCTTGCAGCACAGTTGGTATCATATTGAAGAAGGAGTGCACACGCGGCAGCGACTGCGAACTCGCCGAATTTTTGTTTAACATTTTGATTTAATTTTTTTTTACGAGTTTTAAGTGATATATTTTAATAAGTTATAAAAAAGTAAATTATATTTATTCGTTTCTGTTTTTTTTTTGGTTTTAAATAAAAATGTTTTTGCTGCGGCTTTTACTATTATTTTATTTTATCACTTTTTGTTTTTAAAAAATTATGTTTAATTTATATATTTTTAATTGACTTAGTAATTGTATTTATTTTGGTAAAAAAATATATTGTTATTTTTTATGCAAATTTTAATTCAATAATATTAAACTAATTTGTTTTTTCGTAGATTTAAGATTTTAACGCGAATTTATTTGTAGAAATTAACTTATTTTATTTTAAAACAGTATTATTTTAAATTGTAAATTTTAATTCTTTAAATTATATCACTTTTTCAATGCTGATATTTTATAAATTTTTTAAATTATTGAATTAAAGACTGTATTTGTTTTTTAATATGTTCGTATATTTTTTAAAAAGCATTATAATTTTGTAAATTTGTAAATATATAATTTTTATATAAAAAAGTTCTTAAATTTTACAAATTATTATTTACTATAGTTTTATATATTCGCTTATGCTTAATTATTTTAGTTTATATTTTATTTTGTTTTTTGGTGATTTTTGCTTCAACTTTTTTTAATAAATATACAAATTTTTATATAAAAAAATTTTTAAATTTTATAAATTATATTTTTTATATTATTTTTATTATTATTTTTGTATATGGTAATTTTAATTCTTAGGTGGTTTCTGCTTTAAATCTTTTTGTTTTCTATGAATAATGTTTTTTATCTTAATTTTAAAAACATACGTGTTTCTAATATTTTTATTGTTATATTTTAGTTTTAATTTTTTTTAATGGCTATACGTATTATTATTTATAGTCAGTCTAATCACAGTGTGGTAGTAACTTTTTTGTCGAAAACTAGTATTTTGGTTTGTAATTCGGTTTATACTATATAACTGTTATTTTTATTAGCCTTTCTTACTAGTTGTATATAATTTTTATTTTAATTTTTCATATTTAGAGTTCGTCACCAGTTTTTTTTAAACCTCTTATATTTTGCGGAGTTTTTTGTTTGTTTTGAGTAATATGCGCTTATTTTTGAATTTTAATTTTTTTGTAAAATTTATTCATTATTTTTATTTGTGGTCCGTTTTCTTCACTCGTATTAAGTAATATACTTGTTTTTCAATTTCAATAAATTCTTGAAATTTCTTCACACTATATTTAGTAACTTTTTGATGTTCGCTACCATCCTCTTTTCAGCGATTTATCTTGTGCGTAGAACTGGCCTCAACTCTACATTATATGTAGTCAAATTGTATTCATTTCCACACCATGCAATAAATTGTATTTGTATTTCTCATTTTCAACTAAACGCATATTTCCTGTGGCGCAAAAATTTTCATAATATATATATTTTTTTCACTATTTTCTTAATATTGCGCACAGCTGGAGCTTACACGCACGCTCCAATGACCGTTTTTGCGCACAGCAGCGTTTTGTAAAAATATCATTATTTTTTCATAAGTTTTTTAGTTATTTTTTAGATTTTTCCGATGCACAATTGTATTGTGTGATTGTTTAGTTATGTGTTTTGAAATTTCCCGCGGCCATGCGGCCTCACTGTATCAGTTGTGTATTGTCCGCGCGCTAACAAAATCGCACAGCGTCGGAACGTATTTCTTACAAAACTGAAACTGAACACAAAATGTTTCCTGCGCGTTCGGAATGTTCTTCCGCGGCGATCTACAAATAAGCGAAGGCGCAAGTATGCCCAAACGCATACATACACATTAAGCTTACCCACCACTACAAAGATGTGTGTGGCGTGCTGGATGGGTGGTTTGCCGGCGGTCAGCGGTGGTGTTGATGGCGGCGTTGCTCTTATTGGCGCTCGTTGACGGCGGCGGACTTCTATAACAACAATTGCTCCTCTGCGCCTCGTTCGACTGGGGCGACTTCTTTATCGGACTCGGCATCATTATGAGCAATTTCATCATTATTATCATCATCGTGATCGTCTGTTTTCAAAGAGGTTTCTCCTCCTCATTAGTCGCTTTCACCGCAGCTCATAATCTTCTTAGCCTAACGAGACGAGAATTATGTTGTGTTGGTCGCGAAGAGCAGCAACAACAAATAGGGCACTACTAACAATCCTCCACGATTTTAGCACAAAAAAAAAACGTTTGAAATAAATTTGTATTTGGATATTCAAGCTACTGCGCTGCCTAATTCATTTCGTAGCGTCGTCAAAGTTGCTCAATTTATTTTTTGTAATTCTTTTTGTCTTTATTGTGCTCTACCATAAATAGTACATATTCTATTATTTGCCGGCTGGAAATTGATTTATCTCTCACAGACCAGGCACACTTTTGTTTATAAGTATGGAAGAGTGTGTGCGGCGTGGGTAAATTGTTGTTGCTATTGCTGCTAGTTGTATTTTGTTGTTGTTGGCGCGAGTTATCTTTATTGTTTTGTTGCGTGCGCACATTAGTTTTGTGGAGACACTTACACTTACCTACCATAATATTAAATCCAGCTAACAAATGTTTGTTTTATGTTTTTGTTTTTGTGCGTTTATTATGCTAGTTAAAACCAATTTTTAGTCACAGAATTGTGTGATATTTATAATTAATTTAATTTAATATTATATATTATTTGTGTTTTACCTTGAGTTTAAAATTTCATTTTACTTTTTTTTGTTTTAATTTTATGATAAGTCTGCTGGTCTTCGTGACTAATTTCACGTAAATTTTATGGCTGAAATGTTCTTAATTCATAGAATTTTTTAAATGAGAACGTGTTGCGTGATATTATTAGCTGCGAAGTTAATCATGAAGAATAATTTTTGAAACGAAATGTTTTGTCTAAATTTTTTCTTTTTTATTGTGTGCTTTTTGGGGCAGTGCTCTGGCGAAATTAAGTGCTTTCCGGATCGCTTATAAGCTTGCGACAATATAATTCTTGATTTTTTTCCAAAGCTCGGCAATATCATTTCAAAAGTATGTTAAAAACCGCAGTTTTGTGAATAGGCTATTGAAGTATATTTAAATATCTTCTTCCAATTTTAAACAGGTGTAACCAATATTTTGCAATATACAAAAGAAAAAAACCGAAAACAAGGAAAAACGTTAACTTCGGTACCATCGAATCTATAATACCCTGCACAAATACAAAAGATGCCAAACAAGAACTTGACACTGATTGTTCAGTTTGTATGACAGCTATATGCTATAGTGGTTCCGACAAATGAGCAGCTTCTTGAAGAGAAAAGAACATGTCCAAAATTTCAGATGATATATCAAAAACTGAAATACAAGTTCCCGTATGTACAGACATGGCTAAATCGACCCAGCTCGTCCCCCTGATCATTTAGATACATATTTTATAGGGTGTCCGAGGTTTGTTTCTAGGTGTTACAAATATTGTGGCAAACTTAATATACCCTGTTCAGGGTAAAAATGTTACAACTGGTATTCTATCATTTTTGCTCCCTGATTCAGTAGAAATAATTGACTTTTCACAATTTTTGATTAAGTCCCACAAGTGCCGCTGAACTCTTTTCAGTGTAGTATTTGTTTGACAATTGTTAGTTTATTCCGGGTTGAGCATGATGTTATTCCTCGCTTTCATGGAAGCCTTAGTGAGGTGTTGAAAACATCTATATACATAACATAGCTATAAAAACCAAAAAAATTTTGTTGCCCTGGATATGTCAGTAAATATTAAATGACACGAATTTCTTAATGAAAGTATTGAAGATGCTCTTGTTTTTATGATAAATGTCTATCTTATGTTTTAATTAGTTATCGGCTTGTTATTTTAAGGTTTTACAAAAAATTAAATGTGGATATATCTAAAATTATAGTCTACAAAATGTCCTTAATAAAAAACTCGCTTTCGCATCAAAAGTATTTCGCA
Source organism: Bactrocera oleae (assembly GCF_042242935.1). Taxonomy (NCBI): domain Eukaryota; kingdom Metazoa; phylum Arthropoda; class Insecta; order Diptera; family Tephritidae; genus Bactrocera; species Bactrocera oleae. Next base: position 38,501,523 of record NC_091539.1, on the reverse strand, counting down.
TGGACTACTTAACAACAATGATGTTGCCAAATACTTAGATATCGGTGCAGTCTACCAATGGATGTGAATAAGAGGGTGAAACCACATCTACACCAGAGTTGTTTCAACAAAATAAACTCAGTCATTTAATACGTAATAAAGCTAAGAACGATAAAACAATTTTTGGACGTGGAGGGATATTGTTTTAATTACATTAATTATCATGTAAAAGTTTTGTATTGATAGTTGAAAATTTCCTAGCTAACCTTTAAGTACCAAATTATAAAGAAGTTGTGGCAAATATGCTGACAAATTTTCAGACTTTCGAAACAAATACGGGTACCAGACTATCCAGCTAGCTAGGCTATCTTCGCAGTCAACTGGGCAAATTTTCGGATAATCTATGAAATTATAGTAAGGAAAAAGAAAAGTCATTCCACCAGAATCTAAGAGTGATGGAAGAAAGATATTAAGGTCGATTGGATCGTCCCATAATGACAGATTACTGCTGGTCTTTAAAAAAAGATTGTCAAATGCATACATGGCAAAGTATACATGTTAGAGAATATGGTATATATCAAGAACCTATGTCTAGGTATATTTATTGTAATCCAATGTATCAACTACCTCAAATGAATAAATAACATTTTTCTAAATTGGTACAACTTTTTTTAAGCTCGCATAAAATTTGACTTCAATATGTCAATTAGTTTGTGTGGCGCGAAAAGCTTGTCTGGCGATATTTACGATAGAAAAGATTGACAAGAAGTTTACTTGAAATTTTGAATTTCCCGTGGAATCACGGACAATTATCGAAAAAGATAAAGAAACACTGCTTGAAAATTGTCGTGTTAGAATTAAAAAGACAGCAGATGATCTCAACATCTCTTGTGGATTGACCCAAAACATTTTGGTTAATATTTTAGATATAAAGCAAGACTCTTTCCAAAATACCTGAATATTTTACAAAAACGACATTTAGTAGAGGTCGAAAAAGAGATACTTGACAACCTAGCTGAGGACCCAACATTCATCACAAGCATCATTACTGGTGACGAGACGTAGGTTTATGAGTATGATGCGGAAACTGTCCAACACTCTAGCGAACGGCGCTCAAAAATTAACCGAAATTGAAAAAACAAAATTTGTTAAAGGCATTAAAGGCGATCCCAACTGAGGCTTAACCCAAGTGTATGAAAATTTTATTAAGTGCAGGTATGCTTGTATTGGCTCTAAAGGAGTTTATTTAGAAGGCGATGTTAAAGTTTTGTGCTAAAGTACCAAAAAAATATTATTTTGCCAGTCCTGGTTACTTTTGATTAGATGATATATTCAAAAGTATTGTATTCAAATCGTTACAATGTCGCATTCATACGAGCGCTTATAGTCATTCAACCAAATGTACGATTATTCCACTTTAATGTATCCTTGCACTCGTTGCTGTTTAATTAATTAAATTTTGTCACTTGTTATCGTCACGTTCGCAGACCTCTACATATATGTATGTGTGTTTATATACAAATTTGCGTGCATGCATCTCTATTATGGGGCAATTTTGATTCGCATATACAGCACACACACGTGTGCGGTATGTATGTGTATATTTTTTATGTATTCGTAATTATATTTGTAAGTAGAGCATATCAGTTTGTCATTGGCGTGCAATAGCAGTAGCAACGACGCCACTGATGAGAAATGATTTGTTTTAATTGCATGTACATGCAGCTGTTTAATATATTTTAAACCATTGTGCGATTACACATATGTAGCATTAGGAGTGCACTTATTTGAATGAATATTTTAAGTAATTAAAAAACGAAGAGTATGTAAATAAAAAATTACTTGTAAAGCTGTGTAAGAATTTTATTTCAAAAAAGTTTATCTACATTGTTATATAAAAAGAAAATATTGTTAGAAATTATTACATCAATGAAAAATGATTACTTACATAGAAAATGTTTTTATAAAAAATATTTATAATTTTGAAAATCTGTATTTTTAAAGCCCTTTCAGTCAATAGTACAGAGTTCAGTTGGTATGAGTGCTTGTGCGCAAATGTTACTCATACGCAGAGTGGCGCATGGCCCTGTCAGCATGTATTGCTGCTTAATGCGCACGAGCAGCGTACGAAAGAGGCTTTCATTAAACTTTATATTACATTTAACTAATTTAAGCTCTACACTATCAGCTATTTAATTATAACGCACGCAACAACTATATCATTGGAGGTTATAGAGGGAATGAATAACGTTTTTTTTATACTTGTATGTATACATTTTATTCTCCCTCTGGAAATTCACTACCTCAGAATGTCGGGATAAAATAAAAATATGAAATTTCTTGAATATTGCTGCATATTTCGCCACCTCTCAAGCCAACTTTCTATATGAATATCTTGTGAGTCAAAGTGTTGTAACATCTGAAGGAAATATGCTGTTTAAACGATAAAAAGGGAATTCCTATCCTCTGCATTTATGATATCTGTTTTTATATTTTAAAAAAGCTCTTAAAATTAATACAAATATGTTTAAAGCACCACTTTCTGAGAAATATTACACAGTCAGAGGCAAAAAAGTGCCTTCTCTTATGTTTCACTGCATGACGTAGAATGTAGAACTGAAAAATCACCCAAAAGTACACAGAAATTTACAGTCATGTGCACATAATTCACGACAACACTTCTTATTAATTGTGTGGCGATTCGTGTGATGCGATCGGGTGCAGGCAAAATAATAAGCAAATATTAAAATATGCAATTAACCGAAAGTAAACAAACATTCTTGAATTTTGGCGAAATTTATTACTTTCGATTTCAGCCACACTTCGTGCGAGCAGATAAGTACCCACAATGCATGAGCTTACACACACGCATTTATACATATGCAGTTGATGAGTGTGTCTAGTCGCTTATTAGTACGCGGCAGAGTAACGGGAAAAACGTCAACGAAATTTGTTTGAATTACTTTTAATCACATTTTTTCATAGAAATAAACTTTCAGTTTTCTGTGAAAAGCAGCTTGAGTGACAGTCATTCCACACGATGATAAAAGTGTGTATGTGTGCGTATATTAGCCTCTTACTGAGGCAAAAGTAAATGATAATGACGCTAGCAATCATTGTAGTAATAATGTATATGGCGATGATCAACAATAATAATGTGGCTGAGATTATTATTTTCACTCCCAGAGTGGCTTTTACATTATTTTTTTTTGGTTTTTGCGATGCAGCCAATGAAAGCGAGAGCAAATTGTTGCGAAAGTCCCGTGTAAACCGACATAGATGTAGTAGTAAGTATGCAGTATACTAAGGTGAGAAAAAGAAGAAGAAGTTAAGAAATGTATTTCCGAATTTTGTTTTTGAAATTTCGAAACATTAAAAAAGGTTTCATAGCTTTATAATGTATGTGTCGGGTGTTTTTTTCGAGGTATAGAATTTTAAGTTGCCATTACTGTTAAAGATGGTTCTGGGCGGAATACGTATCGCGTAAAACGTTCATTTTATCGTATGATGCGATGAAGCGCACTTCTGGATGAATGGCTACGTCAACAAACAAAACTGCCGCATTTGGAGTGAAGCTAATCCTCAAGTGTATGTCGAAACACCGTTATATCCAGAAAAACTGACTGTTTGGTGCGCTTTATGGGCTGGTGGAATCATTGGTCCGCACTTCTTCAAAAACAATGATGGCCAGAACGTTACAGTCAGTGGTGATCGGTATACAGCCATGATTACTAACTTTTTCATTCCTGAATTGAACAACCATGATGTCCAGGAGCTGCGGTTCCAACAAGACGGTGCAACATGTCACACAGCTCGTGCCACAATCGATTTATTGAAAGACACGTTTGGTGACCGCCACGTTTTGGACCTGTAAATTGGTCTCCAAAATCTTGTGATTTAACACCGCTAGACTACTTTCTGTGGGGTTATGTAAAGTCATTGGTCTACGCGCATAAGCCACAAACTCTTAACCATTTGGAAAACAACATTCGCCGTGTTATTGCCGATATACGGCCACAAATGTTGGAAAAAGTCATCGAAAATTGGACGCCCAGATTAAACTACATCCGAGCCAGCCGTGGCGATCATATGCCAGAAATCACATTTAAAACGCAATGCCACAAGATTATCTTTCGGATAAATAAAATTCATGTCAATCGAATAATCCATCGTTTTTTTTATTGTAATTTAAAGTTTACCTCTAAACAAACACCCTTTATATCTAAACACAGAAATGCATCAATCAAAACATACACTGTTGAGCGTAATTGTGGCACGGAATATTTTATTCGCCTTTAATAAAGCTTACTGTTCATAAATCCCGTATTTTTTATTTCTAGATTCATTACTACAACACGATTTTTTTACTCAAGTCATTAACCGAAATGTGAAAAAAGGTGAATAGGCAAATTTTGGTATCTGTGGTCATGAATGTGTCGAAAGTCGCAGCTCAATAATACATTGAAATGTTAACGGCAGGAAATTTAAAAAAATTCAATTACGAAGCATGTAAAAGCATAAAGGGCTTAAAGTAAGCATATTTACTGAGCCAAATCAATGTATCCGATTGACAAACGTTGGCAGTTTATTGAGGTTGAAGCTAGCACAACTATGAAAAAAGAACACTTGACGATTTTCTCAGTAATCACTCCAAAGTTAATAAACAAAAATAAATTTAAAAAAATTATTAAGTCTTTTACCGTAATTCTCTGATAATCTCTACTCTACTCTATTTTATCTTACAATTGTTTTCAGTAAGCAAACGTTTTTCATATACTCCCGAATTGAAACTTTATTTAAAAGAAAGAAAAACTATAGTAATCTTAAATTTGACTTAAATCAATGAAAAGTTTTTAAGTTAAATTTTTTTTCTACATTTCTTATTTTGACTTTTTTGTGATTTTATGGAGAGATAACCAATAGCAATAAAAGATAAGTTTTTTTTAATGTGTTACAATTTTGCACGTGACTGTATATGTGTCCTAATATGATATAGAGCTTTGCACGCATACCTATACGAAAATGCCAGCTATATATCATTGGCACAGCAATAAAATATGCACATCTAACATTTTCCGAAAATTATTCGAAGCTGCGAAGTTTCAAAAAAGAAAAGCAAAAAATAAAAATTTTACACCAGGGCGTATGTTTGACAGAGAAAAATCGCCAAAGCTGTCCGAGTGAACACATGTAGTGTGAAGTACACACAGTAGCGCACAGAGCTGTGCAAACAAGCAGTGAGTGCGTATAAGTGGGGCGAGAAAAAAAGTAAAGAGATATAAAAAGAGAAGGTTGCTTCTACGAATTGCTGCCAAGAAATTATTGTGGCTTAAGCAGCAATGACCTCTTTGTGGGCCAGGCGCCATGCCGTCACAACACTGCAATACTATATTGCTTTTAATTTTGTTTTTGTTTTCAAGTATTTTTTGTGTCAGATACTGTATGTAATGCCATATTTATTGTTAGCGGATTTCGACTTTTGTTTCATGGATTTTATTGGAATTCTTTGGGAATTTCTTTTCCTTTCCTCTAATGCGCTTTGCTGTTCACTGGCACCGCATAATTTATGTTTGCTTTTGTTTACATAGGAAATTTAAATCTTTTTTACAGACCGGAATGCCTTAGAAGTGTTGGTCGCACAAATAAATCTAAATTTTCAACTCTTCGCTGACTGCTGACATTTGAACTATTCCATGAACTGGCACTTTAAGCCATCTTAACTGACACTTAGTCATTTGTAAAATATTCGAAATTTGTTTTCGTCACTTTTACGAACATTTTTATGACTAACCATTCAAGAGTGCATAAATAGCCAAATTAATAGCTTTGTTGGATGAGTTTTATGTGCATACAGCTGACAGCTATATATCAAAAATAGCTAACGCACGCTTTAAATATTCATCAATGCACCATCTTCCTCATTCCACGCTGCGAACACATTGCCACTGTTCTGCTGGCGGCTGTTTCCGCTCTGTCGACGCTTGTCACGTTGGTTAAGCCAAGCGCATGACTTTTGAGTATCTAATTTAAATTACCAACATTTTTTTTTTGTTGACATGTAACAAAGCCATTTTGTTGTTGTAATATTTTGCTATGTGAACTTGTTACATATTGCTTTTGTGATTATAATAAAATTTAGAAATTCTTTGTGACAAACCGAAAAACACACACAACATATCACATGGTGGTGTGACATGTGGTATGAGTAATTTGAATTTATATTTTTAGCCACACACACATGCCTGCGCTTTTGCAGATGGCTATGTGTGTGTGTGCATGTCCATTAAGGTGAGCCAAAAACTAAATTATCTGGAATTGATGGGTTAAAATGAACCTATATACTGAGAAAAAAGGCAAGGAAAACATTTCATTTTAATTTTAAAAGGTGTCCGTGAGCTTTCAAAGTTTCTCCTTATAAACAATACGTAAAAATCTGTCTTCATTAAAATTAACACAATTGGTAGAGCATAAAACTTCCTGAAAAATTAACTTTAAGGGATTAATTTTCACTACAAAATTTCGTATTTTTTAAAAGCATTGCAAAGTGAAAAAATGGTTATTGACACGATACGAGATGACAACAAGATGATAGAAAAAAAAATTTATGGAAGAAAAAACAATTTTTTTAACCATTTTATTATATATGAATACAAGTCTTTTTGTTAAACCCGAACATTTTTTATCAAAAAGCGCTAAAAGTGAATACTTGTTTTTTTTTGCGTTTCAAAACATTTAAATGTATAAATTTATGTATTGAAAAAAGAAAATGTTGATATAGGTTTTATTTCAGAAAATAATATGTTCTACATGAAACCCTTATATAAAAATTTTATTATAAACGGTTCAAAATTTATGGCATATTTAATTATGCATGGCATATATAATTTATATGGATCTTTTGAATGCTCACTAAAACCCTGCAAAATTATGTTAAAAATTCTGGAAATGTTTTACTCTGTATTTCGGTTCATTTTAAACTACAAATCTGATTGGTTAGTTTTTGGCGCCCCTAATGCATATATTTACAAATTTATCAAACAAGATTTTATATGACGCCGTGTTGTTGTTGTTTTGCGCGTAAATTGTTGATATATACTGCTGCCAGATAACAGCGTTGTTAGCACGCTGCCAACAACAATTACGGCATCAAATTTATAGCGCTCTTAACGGAGCGAAGTAGTTTGCTTAGCAAATGTCAGAAGCAGAGTATAAAATTCGTTATCGATTACTGCCAATATCGGTATAAAAACTCTCATATAAATCTACATGAATACATACATACTACATATATATTATATATGATCCAAATATATTATAAATACATACATTTTTTGCCCGAAATCTCAATTTATTTGCCCTTTTTTGCGCACAACTCAAATTGTGTTGAGGAAATCCATGTTTTTCTGGGGCTTTTTTGGGCTTGTTATATTATTAAAATTTATTTTTGTCTGATCTATTACATTTCCGCAGATATACACGCGATTTGCATTGCTAATTTTCTTTTACTGTCAGGATTCGCTTTCATCAAAGATTCGACAGAAAATAGGAAATCTTTTGTATATTTCATTGTTTTTTTTTTAGAATTTTTTCCGCTATGCAAATATTTTTAGAATAAAACTAGTTTGAACTTAAAATATTATTATTAATATTTTCTTTTAAAAAAAAAAGATTCTGAATTTTGAAATATTTCCCGCCAAGGGTTGTGTATTCTTGCGTGCATAAATATGCATACATACGAGTATACCAAATTTTATAAAATTAATTTTGCTTTAAATTTTTGTTCAGTGAATTTTGTAAAACTTTTAAAATTTTTTAATTGATTCCCTCAAAAATATTTTTTATTAAGTTTTTAATTGTACATTATTATTAATTTTAAATTTTGTTTTAATATTTTTTGCTGCTGTCAAAAATATTAAATATTAAATTATAATTTAAAATTAAAAAAATTTTGTTTATTAATTTTGCAATGTCTTAGATTTTTTGTTGAAATTGGTTTTTAACATTTAAAGTATTGATTTATTTTTTGATAATTTATATCGCATCATATTTAGTTTTTAGTAATATTATTTTTTTAAGGCTTTCTGACTCTTTTTAAATTTTTGTTTGCTAGTTAGTTAATATTTTTGTCTGGTTAATAGAAATACATATGTAATTTAAAATTACAAGTATTTAACTTTTTTTATTGAAAAATATTAACTTTTAGTTGAAATTACCTAAACTTTTTGTTGGAGGTCTGAGTTAAGAATTAAACTATCAATTTAAGTTATAAGACTATGAATTATTATTGTATTATTTAAGAACGTGTATTTGTTCGATTAGGTATTTATTTTTATAATTTTAACAACACTGTACGTAAAAATCGATTTTTCTTTTGGGGTTTGACAGCAGTATTATTAATTAAAGCATGTAAGTTCTTAAGAAGGACTGCTAACATGGACCACATCTAAGTTTCCCTTTTATTTTAATGGTGTATACCATTTTCGGTAAAGTTTTTATTTTAGAAAATTTCAACACAGCTTTATTAAGTATTTTTTAACATAGATATTTACTATCACTGCATTACGGACAAAATACTAATTAATTCAATCAAAAAGCTCGGATTAGAGTAGATTTTTTGGTTGTGCCGCTCATCTATGTGTTTGTCATCAACAACATTATCACTTTCACAGACGGCAATAACAAACTCTTGGCATTACGCTGTCTATTTGTATGCATGTACAGACATACCTTGCAGGAAAACAAGTCAGGAAGAACACTAGTTTCCAACTTGAATTTATTGAATAAAAATTGAACTAGTCCGGAAATCATTAGATTTATACGAATGCTTTGGTAAGTTGATGCAGGAAGGGAGTTTAGTTGTGGTGTATTTCAATAAATATATGGAGCTGATATATAAATTCCTAACTATAATTTTTCCAGGGCATATGAATTAAACTAAATAGTGGTGTCTCGGTTTTGAACTAGTATGCAACTATATTATTTCAAAATTTTTGTTATTTAACATATCAACACATTCAAAATACCAGTTGCTTCTATGGAAAAAATATAGTTAACAGACTAGTTCGACATTCGATTCATAATAGTTGTAAAGTAGTTCGTAACAAGTTGTATATACTATAGGGTTCTAATATAAATATATGGTATGAGTATGTATGCAAACTCGACATGTCTGGGAATAATGAGAAAAATAATAACGGCGTCGCACTTTGGTCATTGACATAAATACATGTAGTATTTAGATATGTAGATAGATAAATACTATTATTCAGAGACACAAACAAACATGTATTTGTATGAATATTCAGGCTTCATATAGTAGAATTTATAACATGTGGAGGTTGAATTCGTAAAGTAAAATAGAGAAAAGTTACGTAGCACGATAGTGTAGCGCTTTAAATGATTACATAATCAAACTGTGGGCCTTAAATAAACTAATATACACATACATACTTATAGATATATATACACACATATGTAAACGTGTAAAGTCTCTGACAAAATATGTGTAGTTATTTAAAGAAAATATGGCTTTGTTTAAATATAACTAATAGCATTTCATATATAGTAGATACATATGTGTATTCATATTTATATATATGGATAATTTAGAAATTCATAAATAATTTTTAATATCTTGAGCATTTTCACAATTTATGGTAAGTAAAAGTAGAAATTTACAAAAATATTCGCTACAGCTTCATTTATGCATGAGCCTTGCTATTCATTTGAAAATTTGTACAAAAACATTACGAAATCTACTTACGTAAAGTGAATGCACGTAGAGTGCAAAACGTATGCAAAACAAACAAGCTAAGGAATCATGAACGAAAAAAACGCAACAACAACAACAATCAAATGTAAATCGTCAAAACAAGAAGAAGAGCGTAAACATGCAAGTATTTGATGGAATTATGGCGAATACTACGATTTCTTTTGTAAGGACAACAACAACAAAAACAACTAAGAAGGTAAGCATATAGCGCAATTAAGCTGCAGCATTCATTTGGCGAGAAACCAAAAACAAAAATCCAAAAAAAATATATATAGAAAATTGAAAATTCAATTTCAAAACCGAGTTGCATAAGTTGGCGCACATTTGGAAAAAGAAAAAAAAATAAATTTGTATTTAAACTTTTGTTGAAAACAAAAGGGAACAAGCGAGTGCGTTGTTGGACGAGCGCATGTGTGAGTGAGTGCGTCTGTGATTGAGTCAAATAGTGAGCGATTTCAATAACATAAACAATCGTTAGTACGCGTAGCTGCAACGCAAAATGTTTATAAACAAAATAGAAACTAATAATTGATTCAGCTGGTTGGTTGGCATTAAGTAAATACAGTACGTCATTCAAATATTGGCATGTTAGGGGGCGTGGCACACGAATTGCGTAGGGTATAAATATTCTTGATTTACTTTCCATTCTTAGCTAATTAAAGCTTTTGGTAGTAGAAAGGGCTTTTTAGAAAATAAGCAACGAAAAACAAAAATCATAGATATTGAAATGGTAATACGTAAACTACTACAAACAAAATTATGAAAAAAATATTTTAAATTATTTTAATTAGATAGGAAATATTATTTTAAAACTTGAGGTAAAACAATCATAAAAAATAAAAGAAAATAAAGAACATATGTAACTACAAAGAAAATAATACTTCTCCTTCGAAATTCCATTTATAGTTTCTAAGTAAAAATATAAAAAAATCTTGTTAAAATATATATAATATATAATTCAATTTAAACTCAGTTTTTTAAGTTTCAAGTGGTGAAAAAGTTAAAAAAGATGAAAATATATTCATAAAAAAAGTTTCGAAAGCAAAATAAATGAAAATTATAAAAACATTTAAAAAAAAATTATTTTTTTAAATATCGAAAATGTAGAAAAATAAAATTTAGGCGTTGAAATAAGAAAAAAAGAGATAGCTTTAAAATACAATTAATATAAAAAGTTAAGAAAGAAAACACCACCAAAATCATTCAAAAAAATTTAAAAACCATAAAAAACAACAGTAAAATTATACATTGAGACAACAAAAAAAGTAAGGAAGTTCTAAGTGAAAGAATCAGATGGAATTTAAAATGGTGTTATATACGAAATAGGTGTGGTTGTAATTCGATTTCGCATTATAATATAGAAATATAAGAAGAATTTTATGTAGCGAATTTGGTTTCAATCGGTTAAGCAGATCCCAAGATATGGGTTTTCACCTAAAAGTGGGCGCTGCTACCCCACTGTCTAATTTTGAACTTAAAATATATATAACCCTGTATCTAACTCCATTAGTTTTAGGTGATACAAACAACCGTTAGGTGAACAAAACTATTATCCTCTGTAACTACAGGTTGCGAGAGTATAGCAATAACAAACACAATAAACAAGAACAAACGTTAACGTCAGCTGCACTGTACCGTTGCTTTGGCCTATAATCTATGCCAAATTTCGTGAAGTTTCCCATAAAAGAACTGGATTCCTATCGTTCAGTTTGTATGACTATAGTGACTGTATGCTATAGTCGTCCGATCATAGCAATTTTTGCGAAGATTGCATTGATGCTTTGGGCAATAAGCCGCACAAAATTTCCTGAAGATATCTCGTCAACTGAAAAAGTTTTCTATACAAGAACAGGATTCCGATCATTCAGTTCTTATTGCAACTATATGCTACAGTGAACCGATATCAGCGATTCCGACAAATGAGCAGCTTTATGGAGAAAAGGACGTGTGCAATATTGCAAAACGATATCTTAAAAAATTAAGGGACACCGTCTGGGTTTTACAAAACGATATCTCAAAAAATTGAGGGACTAGTTTGCATATATACAAACAGACGGAAAGACAGACGGCTATGGCTAAATTGACTCTGATCATTTATAGTCATATAGGGTCTCCGATGTTACCGTCTGGGTTTTACAAACTTCGTGGCAAACTTAATATATCCTGTTCAGGGTATAAAAATACTACTAATGTTGTGAAAAATAAATATACAGTTGCATTTCAACGCTTTGGGGCCATAGTTTTTGCTTACAAAAAACTTAACTATTTGTAAGCTAAACAATTTTGAAAACAAAAAAAGTAAATAAATAAAAGTATAATGCAAATAAGTAAAGCAGAATTACTCCAAACAATTGTAATTTATGAATGCACAAACGAGGAATTGCACTTTGATTAGGCACCTTGGAGTATAGGCGGCTAAAGTGGGCTAAACTTCATAAATAAACTATATATCTAAACTAGTGTAACTGTTTTTATGGCCCACAAAAATGTGTTTATTATAATTTCTATTTGTTTTTTTTTCAGCAAATTCTTGTTTTCAAGCAAAGCAACAAATAAAAATATATAATAAAATACCAAATTTAAATATCATATAATAAAGTAATACCTATATAAATTCAAACATATTTAGAGGTGTGTCTCTGGCAAGCAGCGCAGAATAAATAACTCAAAATAAATTTAAAATAAAATATATATTTTTGTATTTGCAGAAATAGAAAATTTAAAAATACTTTGAAGGCAAAATATGAAATTTAGACGCATTTTCAAAATACTGAAGCAATGTTGTTGACGTGCTTGCAAGGTAAACAACGAAATAAAAAACAAAAGAAAACGAAAACTGCTGTGGTATTAGGAGGATTAAGGTTAAAAATATGAAATATAGAATTAGTATAATCATATCTAAAAATGTATTTTATCGGCAAGGAAAGGTCAAAAAACGTTTATAATTTATTTTTTTATTATAAAAGTCTAAAAAATTATAGTGGCACTAAAGAAGAGGCACTAAAGCCGGTCCTGAATACAGCTACTTTCGTAGTTAGAAAGCTACAGCTGTCCACCATCACTAAGTGGGAACGTTGATTAACTAGCAAACTACCAGACAAGGCAAGTCCTACTCTTTTTTAATGAGTATTAAATTAAAGTTTCTTTTCTGCGGAAATTGCGAAAACATATAATATCTCTCTCTCTCTCTCTTGCTCTCAGAGAAACCGGTCATCTGTCTCTCTCTATCTCTTTCTCTCTCTCTATTTTTTTAACTACCATCCTTCAAGCATTATTTGCACATTTATCGGTATTTTTATTAACATTACTTTTAAATTAATAAATCTATTTTTAAACTATGATTGCAAGATGTTCAAGGGAGTTTAAAAAGAAAACCATTGGAAACTCAGAAAGGACTTCGAACACTAAATAATTTTCGTTTTAATTTTCTTTAATTTTAAAAGCACACTCAGAAGCGCTCTATGAAAATAATTTTTATAAGTTGCATCCAGATTTTACTAAGGTAAAAACCTAAACTATCGAATAGTAGCATTTGGAACAAAGAAAAAGTATAGAAAATTGAAATATTTAGGCACACTATCGACTCCTTTGACACATCATCATCGTATACACATATAATAATGTCAGAAGTTAGCTTCAAACTAAATGACTTTAACATTATATTTGCGAATACTACGCCTTTAGCCTTTTGAAAGGGGATAGCTGCCACGGCTCCCAATGTTCCAACTATAAAAATATTGGGCAGCTGGGGCGGAAAAATATCAGATATTTTAACAAATCTACAGAGTTGCTGAAGTGCTGCCGCCTGCGGTATGGCGCTCCAAACAATATCAGTCAAAACTCAAAGTTTATGGTATACTCAATATGATTGGTACAGTTGAAATTATGGTTGAACTTATAAAAGTGATTTTGAACAAAAAGGGAAAATGAAACCAGGTAAACTAAGAAATTGTGTTGTGTTGTAAAGAGAGTATACATTATATGTAAATATGTAAGTATGTGCGTTTCTTCGACCGTACACCTAATGTATACACCAAAAACCAATAAATTTATACGCTTATGTACATTTAAATCTAAAAGCAGATTATTAGAAATATAGATTAAAAAAATACGAAAAAATTGTTTTGCTTAAATGTGGTTGCAGCTTTAATTTACAATTTTTTGAAAAAAATATAGCAAAATATTATATGTTTATTTACTTTGTACAGCTGTAAAGCTCAACGTGCTCAAAACCAAAAAAAAAAAAAACAAGTTAAAAAATTTGTTTGCTAAGCAATATAGGGGAAGCGTTTATGGATTTTTATTACAGCGCTAGAGTTGTCAATGCATATTTATTATTTCGAAAAAAAATATTAAAAATAAAAATTTTTCAAAAATGATTTTCAAGCATTTGCATTCATATTTGCGTTTACAAAATATGTATGGAATGCACACTAGCGTTAAAATAAATAGTGTTGCCATACAAAGCGTATTTTCTAATCAACTACAATATTGCTATTTTTGTTTTTGTTATTTATTATTTATTTCATTATTTCAAGTATTTGTATGCTTTCATTTTGTATACGTACGATCGGTCAATCAGGATAGAGGCCTCCTGCTCTTTAAACCTGTAAAAGGTTACAAACAACAACAATAAACATTTTGTTTTAAAATATATTTGCACGTTGATGATATTTGGGTTTTTAAAAATATTGCTTTTTATTTTTAAAAATTAAACAAAGCATATTGAGAATATATATTTAAATTGCGCATTTATTTGGTGAATAAATGGTGTTGCTGTTGCTTTATTGCTTTTTGGTTGTTCTTGATGAAAGCGATGGCTGTGGCGTTGCTGGTGAATATAGCATAACTACATACAGTTATGTTTTATATATGTATGTATATATTACATAGTAATATGTAGTGGTTGTGGTGGTGAGGGTAGTGCGTTTTGCGCGCTATTTGTTTTTGTGCTCTTGAAAAATATTTGTTTTCCAACAAATAATAACAATAAAATTAATATTAATAATTGTGCCGTTCATTTTGTGCTTTCGTGCGTAAATTCCGTTTCATGGCAAATGTTTGAAATAAATATGAAATTTGAAGTTTTTCGAATTTGATGAGAAATATGGTAATTTATGCTGTATATTCTTTATAAGCGTTAATGCAAATTGAAAACTTGTGCAGGGCATAAAAAAATGTCACTTATGAAAACAATGAAATACAGATAAAATTATTAAACGAATAAAAGTTTGACAAAATATTGAATAATAAAATTTTTTTTTTAATGTAAAACAAAAGGTGAAAGACACAAGAAATGCAGGATATTGCAATTTCAAAGAAATAGTGATAACTATTACAAACATAAAGCACAATTATTTTTGTTTTCATTTGAATTTTCGAAAGATGGCTTTTTTGTGTACTTCTATAAATTTTATGCATCAAAAATTGCATTAAAATTTGCTGAAAAACAATAAAGAATTTGACTTAAAGCATACAATTATTGTAAAGATTATTAAAAATAATTATTAAGGTACAGGGTGCTACAAAAACAAACCATAATACATTTTTTTCTGTGTAAGTAATCGACTTACTTTTTTTTTTTTGGCAGGCTATTATTTAAATTTTTTAAAAATGAGCGCTTAGGATACCGAAAGGAGGTTTGTCTAGTGCAGCGGTACCATGTTTTGCAGTCCTGTCATTTCCGTCCGAAGGGAATTCAGACGGGATTTTGGCGGCACTCTCCCGAGTAGATGGACCATTATGAGGTTGGTAAACATGTTTTCCGAATCTGGAAGTATCGCAAGAAGACCGAACCGAGATCAGTATGTTCGTGTTCCAGAAACAATCGCGGCTGTTGCATCGCCAATTTAGGCAAATCTAACAGTTTCGACTCGCAATTTATCGGCGCAGCTTGGAGTTAGCAGACGGTCATTACAACGAATAACTTATGATGGCTTAAATCTATTTTAGTACAAAGTTTTAATAACAAGCCAGTTAAACCCTCTAGATTTGCCTATTCGCCTGGAATTTTGCCAATAAATGATTGAAATAGCCGAAGAAGACAATAACTGGATAAATTGGATGTTTATGTCTGTTGAGGCCCATTTTGATCTAAGCGGAAATGTAAACAAGCAAAATTGCCATATATGGAGTGAATCAAATTCAGAAATAATCCACAAGTGACAGTGTGGTGCGCAGTTTCATCAAAGGAGTATTGTCGGGCCATACTTCTTTGAAGAAAACGATGTATTAGTAACTGTCAATGGGCACCGTTATATAAAGATGTTGAATGAGCTTTTTTAGCCAGAATTGCGTCGAAGACGTATCCTTTTCGAGATCGATCAAGCACAACTGCACACATAGCCAGACCGGTTATTGCGGAGCTCCAACGAAAATTTGAAAACAAATTAATATCAAGAAATCCCTTTCCGCTGGTTCCCAATGTCACCTGACCTGACTGCACCAGACTTTTTATGGACCCATAAATCCGACTGAATTGAAGCAGTTCATTAAATCGATAATTGAGGCAATCTCGACTTCAACCCTTCAGGCCGCAAAGAATAATTTTCTACTTAAGTATCGCATATCCGTGGATGGCATGGAGGTTATTTACGGTCCATATTTTTTTTTAAATAATTAATTATATAAAATAAAATAAAATTTGCTATAAAATACTTGTAAATAAAAAAATTTTGTAATGCATTAATTAAAAAAAAGTTATTTCGGTTTGTTTTTGTAGCACGATTCGTGAGCCACCCTGTATAATATAAAGGTACAGTAATATTATACAAATAATAGGTTAGAATTTTTAAATTTTTTTTTAGCATACTACATTTATTAAAATAAATAAGTAAAACTCATAAGTTTTCTTCTCTTCATTTCTTTTAATTTTTCCACTTGGCTGTTTGAAGAAGATTAAAAGTGAAATCTGCGGACATGGCAGCTATGTGGTTTTAAAAAAGAAATAAAACATATACAAGGTGCGTTCCAAAGTAAACAGGACTTTTAAAAACAAGACAGAACAAATGGCTTTATCGACAAAATCAATTAATTTTATTTAAAATAGTCTTCTTCTGCTTTAATACAGCTTTTTTCACGGTCCAAAAGCATGTCGAACGAGTGTTTTAGCTCGTTGCCCGGTATAGCCGCCAGTATGCCGGTGCAAGCCATTTGAATGGCTTCCACGTCTGCATAACGTTTTCCTTTCATTGGCAAATGTATTTTTCCGAAAAGGTAGAAGTCACACGGTGCCATATCAGGTGAATACGGGGAGTGGTTGATTGTTAAAATGTGATTTTTGGTCAAATAATCGGCCACAAGCGTCGATCGATGAGACGGCGCATTATCGTTCAACAAACGCCAACTTCCATCTTCACGATATTCGGGCCGAACACGTCGAATACGGCGCACCAAACGCTTCAAAAATCCAAGGTAGAATACCGTATTAACGTTTTGGCCGGGTGGAACAAATTCTTTGTGCACAATGCCCTTGGAATCATAATCATTTATGTCCTCACGACCACTTTTAAAACGTTGAAACCACTCGTGCACTCTGCTACGGGGTAGGCAATCATCGCCATAAACTTGCTTCATCAATTGAAACGTTTCGGTAAAGGTTTTACCAATTTTAAAACCAAATTTAATGTTAGCTCTTTGTTTGAAGCTCATTTTCGCACCGATGACAAAAACATACTGACACTTAAAACGGAATAACTTCACTTCCAATAGATGAAATTTTTACTGTAAGTCGAAAAAGGATAGTAGATTCCAACGCACTAGTCGACATATAGATGGCGCCACTAGAGTTTACTTTGTTACTTTTGTACTGTTTACTTTGCAACGCACCTTGTATAACTTAGTATTATGTCCATGAATTTAGCTTTACTATAAATACAGGGGTCTGCCATTATGTTTGAAAATGAATTCGGGTTCGAATTCGCCGAGATATGAACAAATGATTTCCTCTGTCCATAGAGCATACCAAGCAGAGAATTTTTGAGGAGGTAATGGATTGTGGATTATCATCACTTCAAATGCGAAAATTTTGTTTGTTGACGTACCCACTCAACCAAGAGTGATCTTCTTCGCTGAACAAAATTTTTTGCGAAAATCGGGATTGGTGACCATCTCGATTTAGGCCCATTCACCGATCGTGCGGAGCACTTGATGGTCGTTCGGTTTCAATTCTTGCACTAACTGGATTTTGGTAGTCCGTATATCAAGATCCTTCCGCAAACTCTACCATAAAGTAAATGGGCACAGTTCCACAACTGTTGCGCGGAATGGCGGACGAACTCATTCGGATTTTCTTTGATACTTTACGCCACAGCAGCAAAGGCCTCTTCTTCCTTGTAGATAATTGTGTCTCTAAGTGGAACCAGGCTGAATCAAAACAACAACAACAGTCCACAAATGCATCGCACAACAATTTTCGCCAGAGCATAACTCATCAGTTAGGTAAAATTATAGTTTGATGATTGATATTAACTAGCTCCATAAGAGTTATGGATCTCGTTGCCAACACTTAATACCATGATCTCTACGAGCCATATAAGAACATTGCCGATTCTGTATGCTTTCTTATTTCGGTTGCCAATCTGCTATTTATATCGTATCAACAAGTGGTTACATCATTTGTTATTAGTTCAAGAACAATAAAATTTTAACGTTTGAAAATTGATTTCATTGGCTTATGGAGTTAGTTTAAAATTTCTAAAAAATCTTAAAATTTTTTTGGCTTAAGTACATTTAAGTGAAATAACAGTGAAACTAATATTTATTTCTATTTAAGTTTCTACAGTGTCGAAGGAGTTGGGTGAGTTAGCTTCAGCATGTTCATATGTATAACTTGAAACTGTATTTTTCGAAGCAGGCAACGTTGGTACTTGGAGGCTATCGTACATATTAAAGTGGAATTTTAACTTTGGCAATATTGTTTAGGTTATAATATATAACTAGGTTTGATTTTTTGTTATCATTGAATTTTTTTTTTTTAAATTTCTGCTAATTTTTTTTTTGATAAGAAGTTAAAGCTTTTTTCGCAAGTCCTTAATTTTTCGAAAAATTTATGCAAAGCTATAAACGTACATATGTATGTATTTTAATATCAAGTTTTATTTAAATTAAGAGCCTTTTTTTTGAGATGACAAGAGTTCCCAGAATTATTGTCGCCCGAAGAGCCGTCTTGAATAAGGTGATATCTAAGGATAGCCCATTAACATCTATTTTGTACCAATATGTCATTGTAATTTTGTTAAAACTCTCAAACATATATTTCCTAAAGTCTGAAAGAGAGAAATTCGATTCCTTTCTAATCTCTTTAATGGTCTTAGCCTACTCAATAGCCTAAACTAACTAGAGGAAGTTTGATCATCTCTGGAGCAGCTGGTTAGGTAGTTAGTAGGTTGTAGCTTGAAAATTATCGATTGGATTCAAAAAAATCCTGCTTATCGAATTTTTTTTAAATTAATATATGTCCTCGTCAACCATTCAGTTTGAGTACGAAAGCCTTGCTGCTTATTAATCTTGAAAAATGAAAAAAAAATCACATATTGACACATCAATTTGTAAAGATAATATTTTCTTTTGTTAATGAAACATTTCCATTACAATTAATTACATATTTGTAGGATGTTAAGTACACATGATTCCAAGCGAAGAATGACTCACTTAATTTATCACAATAAAATTTAAATTTATAAATTTCGCGCATACATGCACACACTTGCAGGTAGTATATATGTATACGTATATATGTGCGATTGACAGTTGTCGCCAGCCATTTTTAAGTGTACGACTATTTCTACGGAGACTTTCACACCGCTCCATTTACATACTAGCGCTAGTGGAATGCATTAATATTATTTTTTTAATTGACCTCGCATTTGTTATTCATGTTGTCAGCGCGCATTTGTCCTGTCCTTACACACCTGATGGCCAGCCACAAATGCTGCTGATCTCGTATAATTCATTTCATATTTTTGCCATTGTTCGATGCGCTGCGTTTTGCTCTGTCACATACCGTTGCACTTTCGATTCCATTCGATTCGGTTGCATTTTGTCACACAGTTTTATTCCATTTTTATTATGGTTTATGGTTCACAATGTTGATTCACACCTTATATGCATGTGTGTGTGTGTGTGTGTGTGTGTGTGTGCTTGCTACTAAGTGTTTGTATGCGGTTGCGTTCTCCGCATTGTTTTATTGTTGCGCTGTGGTTGTTACAGCTGTATTCATTAAATATTAATTAATCCATTGTTTTACAATGGTATTGAGTATTTTACGGTTGTATTCCGTTATTACGAAGGTAAATGCATGCGGCGTGAGTAAGTCTGTGTGTAGCGGAGATGCATGTGTTTTTCGACGAGAAAAGTGGTGGGGTGACTGTTATTGCATTTTTAATATTTTTTACAGCTATCATCTGCCGATTATTTACAGTTTTGTAGCTTGTCATTGTGACAATTTATTGTATCCTGCGCTGACTTAATGCAATTTCGGTAGAAAAATGCGTTTGAAAGTAACTGTGAGCTAAGTTGGCTTCTGGAAACCTTCAAGCTTGTAGAAGGAGTTACAATTTTGTGATGGAAATTTTTACATCATTTGTTACCAATTCACAAAACCTTTTGCTATGTTTAATCACAAACTTTTTTTGTGTTCTTCTTTTTTTCATTTTTACTTAAAAAACCATTTTTAGCTTAAAAAAAGTGGTCAAAAATGCCTTTTTTTTAAATCCCTGCCATTTTGTCAAATATTCAAAAAAGCTTATGCTTGATCATAACTGGGGTTATAAACATTAAGTAATACCTTTTTTGGGGTATAAGGTTCTAAAGCTAAAATCTATTGCCAAGAAGTCGACTACGTAGCACCGTAGGGGTGCATTCAAGGACGCGTCAATGGTAGAGTTTTGAAAAAAAAATATTGTTTTTCTATTTTTAAATTTAAAAGTTAGTAAAAAAACTGTTGCAAATATCATACGTAGCTTTTTTTGCAATCTATCGGCTAAAAGAGGACCGAAAATTGAGAGTTGAATAATGAGCACGAAAGTACCAGTATACGATATTTATACGATATATCCAACAAAATTTAAAATAATAATTTAATAATGATTATGATGAAGAATTACTCGAAACATCTAACCCAGCTAGTATTTACTTTTTTTTGTTTTAAAATCAGTTCTTGCCTTTTTGCGTCTCATTTGCATTTACATTTCCATTACAAAGCAGCTATGAACCTAAAGCATAGTACATTTGAACCAAATGTAAGGTATAGAGCAAAAATTTCGAGCATTTGAAATAAAATAGCATAAAAGCGTTAAATTTGGCTCATTTCGTCTTTTCGAAACATTTTCTGTAAGGCCAAAAGGCTTTCAATAAAAATCATAAAGCAAAACTAGAACATGAATGCCATTAACCTGTGTCAAGCAGAAAGATGAAAGAGAAAAGACGAAAAAGACATGCTTTTGAATGAATCTAAATTTGTTTGGATACACTTACATATTTATATCAGGGTTTATACTGAATCTTTTGGATTATGTAGTTACCAAAACAAACTCTGGCGGTATTTTCTCTTTCCACATACCTACGATGGTGATACGGGTGCGTAGAAATAGCTAAATGAGGAGCAATGAGCTTTTTTAAATGATGAATCGACGCTTTGGGAAGTTTTTCATGCCGAAGTTGTTGGTTTGTGTAAACAAAAGTATGGTTGGTAGGTAACTGCAAAGCTGGCGAGCGTAAAATGGGAACCTACTGAATAGCTGGGATTCGCGGGAGCTTGCTGGCTTGGCTGCGCGGTTGCAAGATCCTTTTGGCTCAAGGTCGATCAAGAGACGTCTAGTGAGCTCTTTGACCTTAGTAAGGCTAGTGTCCCATAGGTGTGGGGTCATTGTCCTATCGGCGTAAATGCTGTAGAAGTTATTTAAAAGAAGTCGAGGTAGAAAGATCTCAACACTTCCTTCTTGATCGGTCCGCTTTTGCGAGATCAATGCTTAATTACTTGGGAGCTCACACTTTCAGATATCCCACAAAGCTTAAACGTCTAATTAATCTCAAGGCGCTTTGTCGACTTATAAGAACAGAAGTTCTGTTTTAAGACATCAAAAAGAACTACATATAGCAGTTCAAGTTCGACCCCATCTTGAGAATCAGTCATTGAACGTAATCTAACCTAACCAGGTTTGTTGGTCGGAGTGTTTTGAGAAATATCTATGTCTCAATTGGATTACGCATAATTAGAGGTTGGACATCTCAAAAGACATTTACTATATATATCTTATCACATGATTAAATCTCTTCCAATAAAGTTCTTCGACCATTCGGATCATTTTAGAAATGTACTGTAAATATTTACTTTCAAAGCTTTTTCAGCCTAATGCATATTTTTCGTGAAAGCCTCTAAGCTGTGTAACCTTTTTTTTATACCTATAGACTTGTTAGTACTTTTTAATTGAATCTTCGTCAAAATAAAAATAAAAAAAAACATGATAAAACATTCTTGAAATCGATAAAATCGAATATATTTTTATATATGAACAGATGGTGTTTTATTTACGAAATCGAAAATATTCACAATCTCAGCTGTTTCCCTTATACCCTCCGTACGTACCATATAATTAACACCAAGACACGATATTCAGATTTCACTGTAATATCAACAAAACAAAGTTTTCAGCGGAAAATAGCCACAATAAAATTTGTGTACACTACAGTTGCTGGAGCAGCTCACAAGAGTATATATAATTTCGAAAATTAACAAAACCAAAAAAGTGGAGAATTTGCTTTAGCAATCTACCTTGACAGCTTCTCGATTGAGTGAATCTGGAAAATGTTTGCATTTCTGCGAATGCAATTATAAATTGCAATATTAAATTTTTCGCTCATTCAACATCTCACAGCCATTTCTATTTGCAGAACGAGTCGAGCGGGTCTCTATACGTTTGAACAGATATAGACATATGTACTTACGTATAAATATATGTGCAGGTATTAGGGCGTGCGCCAAATCAACCATGAAGGATGAAGTGCTTACTGCTTGGTGGGCGATGCTACTCTAGCGAGTCACGAGATAGTTCACTCTTTACTTATGGCTAAGAAGTACTAGAATGTGCAGCTAAGTTGTATATAAAAAGGACTTCATTCACAAATTTATTCACTTTATTCATTTGTTCACGATAGCTTTACCCCAGAGGTTTGTGCCGTGAAAAGCCTTCAGATATAATCCTGCGGCCCGTTGAAAGCAGCAAAAAATCTTTCGAACCCTCCATTTGTCGTATTATAACAAGAAATGCACCAAAACTTGGTAGAAAACTGGACCAAACAAATACAATAATAAAATATACATACAAACATTTTATAAGGTATATTCGTTTCACACCATCTTTCTCTTTTACGCCCAAAAATTAAATTTATCTTTTTTCTCTCTGGAGAGCTTTCATCAATACTAATTTATATCAAATTCTTAAGTGGAAACTAGACGTAAACCAGTATGAAGTATTACATGGTGTTCAGTTAAACCGATATGTTAACTTCGTTCAAGTGTCTTTCTCAGAGAGCGGCAGAGACAAAAATTTTCTATGGCAGTACATTGAGTATTTTTTTCAAATATATAGTGAGAACTACATGGTTACTGTCTACAAACTATAACGAATGACTGATATTCCTTCTATATATATAATTAATTTAATAATACTTAAGTAATATAATAATACTGTAGATTACATTTTTAAAAAATTTCCAGACACTTATTATTTTCTCAATCAAAAAAATAATTTTCTAATCAAAGCACAGTCGACTAGTGTTCGAACTTTAGTTTACGCTATCATAATAGACTCCAGGATCACTGTTTTCACCAAATCTGTTTCCTTTAGAAAATTTATAACTCATCATTTCTTCCATTATTTCCTACAGGGACTGATTTCTTGTCTGCTTGTAAAATTGTGCGCGAATGATTGTGTTGTCTTAGCGCTAAGAATGTGTGTGTATAAGTGGACATACTGGTGAGTGTGTGTGTATAGATTAATGGAGGAAAATTATTTTCCGTTTCGCGCTGAAAACTGTGGTTTCATCTGCACAGTCCCGTAGTTTTGCACTCTTTCATTGGGGTAGGTCAGTTGGAATTTGCACGAGTACCGTATGGCAAAATTAGTGAGAAAAAAAGAAACGCACACACAATAGTTTTTAATTAAGTCTATTTCTTTTGCTTGACTTTGCTTTGCTTTCGCACAGTATTGAGCTGAACAGAGTTTAATAAGCATAATAAAATAAAGTAGTATGATAGTCACTTAATGTTGATTAAAAGAAGAAGGAGAAGAATATGCCTTAGTTTGAATAAATTAAATTTATTGTAGTATTAGGTATACTTTGGAATTTAATTTAAATTAATAATTTGTTTAGAAACTTTTTCAATAAAACAAAAATTATAACAGAGGTTAGTTTTTTCTATTATTTAGGTACTTTTAGGTACTTTGGGACTTACTTACATAAAATTGTCTATAAAAATACTAAAGTCATAATTTATTGTTTTGGAAAATTTAATTGAATTAATTTCATCATAATCATATTTAATCACATTAAGCTTTAATCTAAAAACAGCATAGTGGAACATCAGACAAGCAATTATTGCGGCAAAATAAGTGGATAAACAACAGTATTCTATTTCCTGTTATGTAATTCAACAACTGAACGCCTCAATTTTCTTTTCTGTTCGCTTTGTCTTTCATTCTAATATAACATCCGTCTTAAGGACAGCAGTTTCCAAAGAATGAAATTCAATTTTAGATCTATTTTCAATATGGAATTTATATATGAAAATGACCTACAAGGTTTCAAAGTTAGACTTTCAAATAGAAAAAAAAAATTGTTTTAATAATTCGAAATTGATCCGATATAGTAACTCTGATATAACTTTGGCCAAAAAATTTGTACGAAAGGAAAAAATAGATTCTATCCATATTTTGAGTTTTTTATTAACTACTTCCTATAAAAATTGAAAGTGTGATTTTCAGTAATCCTTATTCGTATACAAATTTTTCGATTTCGGAGGCTAACTTCGAAAAATGGAAAAATTATTTCCTTACTTACGATGCAATCTCTCGAAGAATATTGGCTTGGTGGCAAGAAAAAAAGTAGCTTTTGTCGTATAGGATAATAAAAGAACTGACTATATTTTAAAATTCCCATTCCATTTCATATTATATTCATAACCAAAATTTATGTTTTCAGAACTTTTATATGTAGTGAGTACTTTCTAATTAAGAAAAATGTTTTACGTTTAATGGCATACGATCTAAAATGTTCAAACTAAAATTTTTGAATGTAGGACCTAGAAATTAGTTAATAAATTGGGATCTTCTCTAACTGCGGTACATATCTCTAAAATTTGAAGTTGTACAAAGTTTGGTCAAATTTAAATAGATGACTAGATGCCTCAATTTCAGTTCTACTGGTGATTAAAGAGGGTAATTTTCGCCACATGTATAACGATTTGAGGACTTTGAGTGCATTGAATTTTATTTCAATTATTGGTTTCAGAAATAACGACTACATTTTTTTGTTTTCTTTACTGATTTCTTGGTACTATCTGCTAAGAAATAAATGTTGTTATAAGTTCGTAGGTTTGCTATATCAACCTCTAAAACTGAATCTGGTCACTTTAGGCATATGGTAGAGAGTAGTTCCTTCAAAAAATTCATTAAGAACTTTGAATACAGAAATTTTTTGAGGAAGAAAATTTACATATTTAGAAAAGATGATTTAAAGAAATCAAAGAAATAAAGACGGTCGAGTACGCAGTGGAACGAATGGGTGGCAAAGTATAAGATAAAAGGGCGTCATGTATGTCTATGTAGATAACGCATAGCCCTTAGGCAGTACAAAATATTTACGAGAAATGAAGAGTATTCTCATTTCTGTGTGTGTGTATAAGGGACTGTGAGTGTGTGAAAGCGCATTGAAAAAGGGTAAATATTTTTACTGACACCAGCAGAATACTTGAGGCAAATCTGCTTAGAAGCTCGAGCTGACGCATACTATTTTAAATCCATGTCGGCATATAGAAACAAATACATATATATCAAAAAGGTCTACATATGCAAATTGTGGCGATTACGTGTGTAAGTGTGCTTGTTTATGTCACTTGGCACTCATTGCTGTGGCAAATACCATCAACAACACCGAAATGAGGTTAAAAACGATGTCAAATGTCGCTGCATCAATTGTCAAGTCGAGAGTGTTTGAAGGAGCCTGCAAGCATGCTACATATGAAAGAGAACTACATATATAGACACATACATAGATAGCTATGTAGGTGTAGCAAAAAAGGCAACAGAACGCACCTAAAAATCTTTATAGTACTAGAAGTATATAGCAGGTGTTGGCCCCTGGAGAGATGGATTGCTGTGGATATCACTGTGTTGCAACGCTTTGCTCACATTGTTGGCATCGTTGACGAGGACAGCAATGAAGCCACAGACACCGTAGCGTCTACCCGATGACGCTTGTTTTCTGTTGGCATTCTGTTTGTGGCAGTGCCAGTCTCGAACCTGTGGGCGCTGACGTTGACGTTCACACTGAGGTCATTTGGCTTGTGGCTTTGTCGTTAACATTTGCAGTTGCCGTCGACTCATGCCAAAAATTGTGAACACAAACACACACACAGAGAGACAAATATCTAAACATTATGACACAGCAGATTGTGTTGGTAATAACAACAAAGTATGGCAGGCACGCAAAAAGCAACAGAAAATAATCGCATTGTGCGCCTTTGTTAAGCAGACTCAGTAAGCGAGAGGAAGAAGAGAAAAAAGTGCGAAAGTAATGCGCTAAAATTTGCGTGTGTATGCATTTATTGTGCACACATGCTTAAAGGTAACACAGAAATGTAGACATAAGTGTGTTGATATCTACCCTTCAGGTACAATGATGGTAATTACTTTTGCAGTGAAGTAAATGTATTTTCATATTAAAAGAGAGTAAAGTCGATCTGAATTCTTCTTTTGATAGCTAGGGCCTCATATCTAAATTAGGTTAAGTTCTGTAGTTGGGTATTGAATTCACTCTGTGGCTCTGCTATAGGTGGAAGAAATTACGCTTAGCTGTTTGAGAAATAAAAAATAAAGAGTTTACGGGGCCATATAGCTTTTGATGATAAAGTTTTCTATACAAGCACCTGATTCCGATAGTTAGGTGTGTATGATAGCTGTCATCTTATATATCTTATACATAAAATGAGCAGATTTTTGAAGAGTTAGTGAGGTGTGCAAAATTTCAAATCGATATCTCAAAAACTGAGGGACCAGTTCCCACATATACATGATCGTCACGGTCATCATTCATATTTATTTTGATTGGGTCTCCGACCCAGATCGTATAGAGGTAACTTTAACGACAACATGATCAATATATGGAGCGCCAATATAAAGGGTGTGTTAAAGACAATCACCTTTAAATCTACGAAATAGTTTGGCAAATACTGATTACATCTTATGTGCAATATCCTTCCTTCTTTGTAAGTCAACGGCAAAATAACAATTGATTAAATATCGAATGGGTACAAAACAATAGCGATGAAAATCAACAAAGTGAAAATTATTTCACTAATTCTTGAAAAATACTTAGGAATTTTCTTAAAACATAGCACCATATAATACAAGATAAATGCTGTGTTTTTGTTTTTTTAACTCTGATTGAAGTGGTGAACTTGCGAAAAGATTTCATATCTCTAGCTACAATTCTCCTCGGCCATCTGAGAATAATTGAAACTAAACAACGACTTTGCTTGAAATTTTATATTTCTAATGGAGTCACGGCTATGGAATCATTGAAAACGTTTCAAAATTGTTTTGGGAGACTACTTTATCTCGAACACAAGTATTTGAGTGGCACAAAGCATTTAGTTTTAAACGGTTAAAGTGCTTGGAAATCGTCATGTTGGCATCCGAGAGATATGTAGCAGAGAATCTCAACATTTCATACGGATCGAATCAACATATTTTGGCAAATATTTTGGGTATGAAACGTGTTAATGCTAAACTCGTAACAATAGCTAAATCTTTTGCAAAAACTACATCGAGTAGAGGTTGCAAAAGAGATGCTTGACAACGTAGGTAGGATTATGAGTATGACGCTGGAATTGTCCAACAATCAAACGAATGGCGCTCCAAAAATGAGTCGAAATCGAAAAAAAATTACTAAAGGCACTAAAGGCCATATCCTAGCCGAGGCTTATAACAAGTGTATGAAAAACTAGATTAAGCGGTGCTACATGTTGGCATTGACAACTGAGATTTGTTACATTGTTAAGTATCTTTAGGTAATTTTTATCTTAAGGGCCGTTCAATAGCATCTGCTACTTAAAAATAGACCTCTAAATCGAATTGAATGTATTCCTGTCCTGCAGGGTATTTTCGTACAAGGCATACAGTCGTATGTATATTTAGACATACCCTTATATTTTTTATTTTATTTAACCCAAAGAGATTGCGCGCCAAAATCCGACAATGGGATTATGCACATTAGGCTACAGACCCCTTGCAACCGCGGCCTAGTGTGTGCGAATTGCCTTATAATTTAAGTATATACCATATTATTTGTTGGCAGTGGGTACCTACCATATATAATGACAGAATGAATTCTTTCACTGAATACTTATATTTATATATATTTATATGTGTAAGAGTATAGTCATTTAGCACCATTCTTATACATTTCCTTTTATTCCGAAAAGGGCGTTATGCAATTAGGGGTAAAGCGGTGGAAAAGAATTTCTTCGTTGACTTAGCGAGTATGCATGAGTAAGCGATTTTCGTTACGAAAAAGGAAAAAATACACAGAATTTACGAATGAAAGAGTGTGTGGTATTCCCTAACAACAAGAAAAAACGTTTACGGCGGTTGCACCGAAGCTATATTAAATACCCTTCACAAATACAAAAGATTCCTTACATTTGATCGGACGGTTTGTATGACAGCTATATGCTATAGTAATTCGATCTGAACGACTTTTTAAAAATTATTCAGTTGTCTTGAAAAATCATCCGTGCTTGGTGAAGATATCTCGTCAAATAAAAGGGTTTTCCATACAGGGCTTGAATTGTTTGATTAATTAGTATGGCATCTATATGCCATAGTGATCCGACCTAAACTATTTCTTCGAAGAGTTTTTTGTTGTTTTGGAAAATAAGGCTTGTCAAATTATGTGAGGACACGTTGTCAAATAAAAAAGTTTTCCGTACAAGAACTTGATTCCGATCGTTTATTTTGTATGGCAGTTCTATGCTCTAGTGGTCCGATATCGTCGGTTCCGACAAATCAGGCGCTTGCAGAATGTGTGCAAACTTTCAGATCGATATCTGAAAACTAAGAAACTAGTACACGTATATAAAGACAGACGGACATGGCTAAATCGACTCAGCTCGTCACGCTGATCATTTATATTTACATGTACAAGGTCTCCAACGTTTCCTTCTGGGTGTAACAAACTTTGTGTTATATAATAAGGAGACATATAATTTATGTGGATCGAGTTTTGTGGTATACATATATGAAGCATTTTTTTTATCTTAGGTTACTCAGCAAACTTTAAAGTAAAAGTAAAAGTGAGAATACCATACGTATGTAAATATCAGAAAGCAAAAAAGTTTGAATGAATTTTGAAAATAGAATTTGAATCAATATATTTTAATGACGATATTACCCTTTTCCCTCTAAAATTAAAAAAAAAAATTAGTGGGCTCAACCGGGATTTGAACCCGGGACCTCTCGCACCCAAAGCGAGAATCATACCCCTAGACCATTGAGCCGTATACCGTTATGTCAGCGTTGGTGACACTTCACAGCGAAAAATTTATTGGTCAGACCTAAAAACCAATATCCACAACAACGCTTTTGAACTACAAGAAATCATTAGCAAGCATTATTAACCAGCGCGACAACAACTTGCATACCAAATGAGATTGTTTAAAAAACCAGTTCAATACGGTATGCATTTAACTCGCTGACATAGTTTTTGTAAGCCATAAGCAATTCATTGTAGCTTAATGGTTTTATAGCTTACGGTATTTGCCCTCATTTGCTTTGGGTATTTCATTTCTTCGTTTTCCGTGTCTTTTTGATAGTTTGTTTTTTCATTGCTTTGCTTTGAGCTTTGTTTAACTTTGCAACCTTTTTAAACTTTAAATATGTAGACACTTTCAAGTTGGGGATGTAGCTCAGATGGTAGAGCGCTCGCTTAGCATGTGAGAGGTACGGGGATCGATGCCCCGCATCTCCAAGACAATTTATTTTGAGGAATTTTTGGTTTCTCGATATCTGAAGTAGTTAGTTAGAAGAATGCCTGAAGTAACAGTAGAATTTGCAGAGAGCTGTGTTTGTTAAACTCTTCTTAATATTGAATCTGTAGCTCCTTTATAGTTTCAGAGTGTTTAACTGTCCATATACATATACGATTTATACCAGTTTACAAGTTGGTATAAACTTCCATCTAACTTCCTCCAGCTCTGGTTTGTTCGAATGCAAATAATCATTATAGAATCGAGTAATTACTATAATAACTTAGATTATTTTAATGGACTTCATTATGGAACGTCACAACTTTATTGACGAGAATTCAAGAGAATCACGTGATATCTAAATGTAAGGACAAAGCTATTGTTCTCCTTTTTGAGAAGAAACCACTGCTCAGTATATGAGAAACAAACACAAATTAGTTAAAAAAAATAGATGCATTTCTAAATAAAATACGGGACAAACTTCAGAGACCTGGTATCAAACGATACAATATTGAGATCAAACTACTATTAAAACAACACATTGAAGAAAGGTTTTAAACATTTATTAAGGCATCCCCAAAAGGTGCATGTTTATGGATGCTTCTCTGCTCATTTGGGGTTTTGAGGTACTTCACAGAAAACTTGAACGCCGTTACAATGATAATATTGTATACTGAAGATAGCTGTAATGCTTTAGGGCAAAATAACCATGGTTGGATACTACAAAAAGAGATCCGAAACATAGGAGCAGACTCCGTGTTCAATGAAAAAAAGAAAACCATATTGTTACTTTATATTGGCCATCACAGTCACCAGCCGCCAATTAAATAGTGAATGTTTGGACTTTAATGAAAGCCAAAATATCAAGAAAACATTGGTAATTTATAAAAATTAACTATAGCTGAGAGACTTTTGGATTTTAACGGGCGAAAATCTATTTAATTTAAACTAGTATCACCCCAACAGTGGGGTGAACAAAATTAGTATACCTCAATTTATGGATACAGAGTTCCAGCAACACAGTCGGTTCTTTTTACATATATACCATTAAAAATATGCAGTGCTTCTGAGAAAGAATTAAAATATGTATATTATCTTTCCAATCGGCATATTTTCCTACTCTCAGATAGTTTCCACATAACATGTGTTTCACTAATCTATACATTCGAAGATATTATGTTGCATTTTAGAAAAATACTTCCATAAACATTGGCTTTTAAAGTTTACTGACAGCCAAATTGCATGCCATAAATTATGTTCGGACCATTTTCAGTGTCAAGAGAAACATTAAAATGGTGAAGAAAGCAGAATATGTAAGCAAATGCATTTATGTGTGTACATAATGTATATAACAAAGTATGTGTCATGTCATCCGAGTAAACGAACGTTTTAAACTTTTAAGAGTCATTATAAATGCATGACAATTTATAGAGCAGACAGTTGAGCGTCAACAGCGCAGAGCATCGACATTTTGCAATGTGGCAGCTGTACTTGTGGGAGGTACTTAAAAAAAAGTAAAATAAACATTTTATTACTGTGCAAAACAAAAATAAATGTTGCTTTGTGTGAGTACTTTTAAATGCATTTTCGATTTTAAGTGAATTTTCAATCTAATGAACTTGCATATAGCATCTGCTAGTTTTACGATCGTATCTTTCTTCTTTAATTTTTTGCTTGTGATCGTCAACTGTCTGCATTAGCCTTTGCTATTTGCCAGATGTTCGGGTAGGTTTCGAAACCACTTTTGCTTTTTTGCCATAAAATCAATTATAAGATCGGCTGCTACCGTAAAGAAACAAATTCAAATAATGTCTCTAGTGGAATCAAGTGTAAACAATTGAAATAGCACAGACGTAAGCTGCAATTTATTTAGTTTATTGCATGTGGTGTGCTTATACCTTACACTCTCTGTCACGATGTTATAGAATAGTTACCACATGTGGCGCTTTCAAAATATTTAAAATTTTTATTTGTTTTATACTCACATATTCTCCACATTTTCCAACACTTGTTGTGTGTCGCTTTGGAAACATTCATGCTTTGAATATGGATAGATAAAAAAAAATTTAACAGAAAATATTAAAACTGATATTGTTTTCTTGTTTTTACTTCTTTACTTGAATATATTTCTAAATAGTATGCACGAGAAAACTGCCTATGAAATTGTAAAATATTCAGGTTTTTTAATTCCCGCAAGGCAGTTTGCAACTCTACACTAAAATGCAAAGCCACCATTTACAGCATCTGCGTAGAAACAGAGATAATGAGATCAAAAACTCTTACACCTTTAAAAGGTGAGTGTCTAAATTACTACCCGTATTTTTCTTAAAAACAACAATGAAATATGTTATAAAAACAACTAATTTGAAGACGCTCTAATATTATATAATATTATGTTGTTGTCCCTATTAAAAAATTAAATATGTCGAATGAGGAATACATGTCTTTTAAAAATTTCATAACTTGACTAGTCTGTACTCTTAGAAGACTTTGGAGCTTTAAAAGAAACAATACGATATTCTGGGAGAAATTTCGAAGAAGAAAAATTCTTTAAAATCTTTAGGAAAGTTTCTGAATTTCTTACTGTCTAAAGTAATAGCTTCAAAAGAGTTTCTGAATTAGTACAGAATCTCAAATGCCTTTTATTATTTGTTTTTAGATTTAAAACCTATTCCTCAAACATAACCTCATAAATGCAACAGAAATGTTTTTCAGGGTTGACTTGATATGATGAAATTAAATAAGCATTTTTGGAAATATAAGGATTTAAAACTAAAATGTATGTTTGAAACTTAAAGAACACCATTAAGAGGTTTGTGCATTGTTAGAAAATTCAAAATCATATGTTTTATACTTGGACAGAATATGAAACAGACAATATTAACGCCATATTCGTTTTATACAGCCGCCTACTTGAGTCATTTAGAAAATCATTTACACAAAACTGCATATTTAAACTTTTATAACCTGAACAGGGTATATTAAGTTTGCCACGAAGTTTGTAACACCCAGAAGGAAACGTCGGAGACCCTATAAAATATATATTAATGATCAGCATATGAGCTGAGTTGATTTAGCCATGTCCGTCTGTCCGTCCGTCAGTCCGTCTGTATATATGCAAACTAGTCCCTCATTTTTTAAGCTATCGATCTGAAATTTTGTACCTGCCCTTTTCTCACTAACAAGCTGCTCATTTATCGGAACGGCCGATATCGGACCACTATAGCATATAGCTGCCATACAAACTGAACAATCGGAAGCAAGTCCTTGTATGGGAAACTCCTTCATTTGTCGAGGTATCTTGAAGAAATTTGGCAAGAATATACACTCCGAAAAAATTGTTTAGATCGGATTGCTATGTCATAGCAATTTATTTAACGTTTTTCCTTGTTTATTGACTAATTGACCCAACTAAGGAAGGTTGAAAATCACACAACTGTATGCGCTCTCCACTTGAAACTCTTTTATAGTATATCTTGTAACAACTACTACTTAAGTATAGAGTTACTACATGTTTGTGTTGTTGTAAATTGTGGTCAAGCATGATTGTATACCAACAAACCGTTTCCACATTTATTTCCGTCGGATATTGAAGCTAAAAATATAAATACAAATCTACTACTGGGATATGCAGGTGTGTTTATATGATACATATCTCTGCTTAATGCTTATCTCAGTATACCGCAATGCTTGAGCATGTATGCGTATGACCTACAACTGATAAACATATTTGTTAGTGCCGTTCAGTGTTGCCGTGTTCACTTTAATACAGTTCAATTTGCAAGTGGATTACAATGTGGTTTCCCAGAACGCTTGTATACTTGCCAAACTTTAGCTTGCAACAACATATTTGCATTAAATATAAGCTTGCAAATATTACCCAATTAGTACAAGTGCAGACACATACACAAATTAACTCAAAGCAAAGGAGTCCGTTGTGCAAAAAACCGCATTGCCAAATGTAAAGACGACAATTTATGTACGTGTATGTTTGTATACGTGTTTAATTATTGATTGTTACTTATAGCGAGTTTGCACTGGACGGTTACATCTGAGAAGAGTTTAATTGACACAGTAGAGTTCTTGGCGGACTTATCTGATTTTGAATTTATTCGGAAAAAAACAAGAAAAATTTTTAACTACGGTTGCAACGATGCTTTAACCTTTCACATAACGAAAACATTTCGTACAAAAACTTGCTTTTGATCGCCCAGTTTGTATGGCATTTATATACTATAGCGACTCGATCTGAATAATTTCTTCGGAGATTGGATTATTGTGTCAAAAAATAACCCATACCGAATTCCGTGAAAATATCTTATCAAATGAAAAAGAGCATACAAGCACGTTATTCCGATCGTTCAGTTTGTATGGGAGCTATTTGCTTTAGTGGTCCGATATCGGCGGTTTCGACAAAAGAGCAGGTTCTTAACTCAAATCATAAGCAAGTGAAAATTATAAAAGGTTGTAATTAACTGAGTTTCAAGGCAGCTCAATAATAATAGTTTTTTTAAATTTTTTTGCGATACTATATGAAACAAAGATTTAGATTAAAATCGAAAAATAAAATATAAATATATGGGTCATTCCATCGAAGATTTACTTAAAAAATTGGTTTTTGTACAAAACATTTTTTTTTGTTCTTTGAGACAAAACGAAAAATGTACATTAAGCTCTTTAGTTATTAATAAATTTCGGAGTGGATTGTACAAAATTGTAATTTTGACAAATTTTTGAAACTATGTCTCTCGCGTTTGCTATTAGAGCAGTGAGATTTTTTCCACACGAGAAGTAGAGGCATGCGGGATCAAACATGCTTCGCATCGATAAAATTTTATTGAGGACGGTGTTTTTAGCGGTTCATAGTCGTGATTGAAGAGCCATTAAAAAAACTGAACCAAAATAGTTCCAAATTGAAATTTAAAAGTATTTAAAATTCAAAAGTTGAAATTTTGAAAATTCATAACTCCAAAATTTTTCATATTGAGTCGAAATAAAAAAAGGTGTGCAATATTTTGCCTCAATGAACACAAAAAAAATTTTTTTACACGAAAAAATTGTTTGAATGTAAATTTTCGATGTAATGACTTATATACATACAAATAGTGCCTCATGCGATATTGAAGCCTGGATAAATTTTTTGGACAAAATTAGATACTTATAATCTTTGATGTTAGGTATCTTAATGGGTAAAAATTACGCTTGGATTTTGGAAAGGCGGCTTGGCAAAGCCATAACATAAATTTGAGCCTTTCGATTTTTTCTAAATGGACATGCAACGAGGTTAGCAAAATAGTTCATAAACAATCTTTGTTTCTAAAGTGAGTTTTATTTTGAGCAAGAGAAAAAAACAATTAAAAAAAATCCATGTTTATTGTTTTTATAATTTTTGCTTAAAAATAATAATACTTTTTTTTATTTATATTTAATTAATTAATATCGATGAAAAAAATCGTAAAATTCAATATATTGTATAATATCTATTACGTAATTTTTAAGTAAAACATGTAATGATTACGGTCTCTGATATAAAATCAAAAATTACGCTTAATTAAACTAAATATAATGAGTTTAGTCTTTTTAAAAATTATAGAAAATACTCGTACATTTAAGAAACTTTAATCAAATCAAGCAATCTCATCAAATAATGTAACGTAAGACGATAGAGATGGTATTTCAAAGCTGAAGAATTCTCAAATGAATTAGTAATGATTACAATAGAAAAATGCCAAGCAAATTAGATGACCGAAGAGAAAAGACTGAGAATTGAATAGCGCAAAAATTGTTGCAAGCGAAGGCGAGAAAGGAAAATGGAAAAATCACAGCGAATAGTTGAAGAAAATGGTAAGTGAGATGCAGAGAAGAAAAATTTGCCGCATTTACATAAAATATGTAACTCCATTGGCAGCAGAATAAAATAAAAGAACAAAAAAATAATAATGAAATGAGAAAACGAGATGACTGTTGCCACCAAAAGTATGCGTAATTGTATTTCATAAGCGGCTTAAGGATAATGGAAATTTAAATGGAACTGTGTGGTGGAAAATTTCAATACAAAATATATATTATGGTATTTGTAGTTTGTTTTCAAACGCATACAAACGGCATGTTTGCAATGTTGATTGTGGTTAGACTCTCGATAGTGGGTAGAAAAAAAAGTAATATTAATATTAATAGTAATAATAATAATAATACGGTAAATATTTCAATTCAAACTAAGTGGGTATTTAATAAATATGGAATTATAAACATGTAAGTACGCTTGTAATTGAAAAGTAATTATGTGCGCATTACAATTAATGCAAGTAATTATGAAACTAAATTTAAATGAAAATGATGGGCACATAGTGCTTTTGTGGTTTTCATTTACTTCTAAAAGCTTGCGTGGGTTTAAAAATGTGAACGTGTTGAAAATAAAATGTTTGCGATGGTTGTTTTTTTGCAGTTAATTGTAAAATCAATTACTTTCCAGTAAATAGTGGACTATTGTATATACATATGTAAGTTTCAAATCTGGACATACCTTTCACTTGCAATGCTTGAGTTGCGTGACATCGACTTTGGTGACATCTCAAAGTCGGAATCCGAGCGATACAAGAACGATTCGCGACGTTGTGGAAGATTTTGCAGTACCAAACCGGCGCTTGGTGAGCCGCCTTCAAGCGGTGATCTAGCGCCTTGGCCATTTTCTACATCGAAGCTGTGGAGAAGAAAAATCAATGATGAGAGAGATAAAAAAATACGGAATTTTTTTCGTATTTAATATTAGAGCAGGTTAGCGAATTTATGAATTAAAAATTTTGGATTATGAATTAAATTTCCAATATTTAATAACGATTTCGCAAATTTTAATTGGAAAATCGAAAAATATGTGTTGGAAAAGTATTAACGTTTAAATGCGAAATTGGAATTAAAATTGAAAATTTTATTTTGAACTGCAAAAGAATAAAAAAGGAGATTTATATATTTCTGTTGAGAACAATGGCGTCTTTATTAAGTGGTAGAGTTGCCACACATATATATTATAATTTAATAAGTGGTAGAGTTGCCATACATATTATAAATATTATATTATAATGACCAGATTACAAAATTTAATTTACAGTATTCAACAATTTCAAACTGAAATATAATAATTAAAAGTAATTAGATGGAAATAAGACAAAGGGTGTTAAATTATGTTGAAATTTTATTAGAAATCAGAGAAATTGTTAACTTCAGTTGAACGGAACTATAATACCCTTCACAATTACAAATGATTCCTTACAAGAACTTGATTTTGATCGGTCAGTTTTTATAGTAGGTATATGCTATAGTGTCTCGATCAGAACAATTTCTACGGAGATTAAATTATTGCCTTAGATAATAACTCGGACCGAATTCTGTGAAGATATCTCGTCAAATGAAATAGTTTTCCATACAAGCACTTGATTCCGATCGTTCAGTTTTTATGGCAGCTATATGCTACAGTAGATAGCGGTAGTTCTGCCAAATACGCTGCTTCTTTTGGAAGAAAAGCAAAATTTTAGATCGATAGCTTAAAAACTGAGGGACTCTGATCATTTATATATACATATATCTTATAGGGTCTCCACCGTGATTTCTTGGGTGTTACAAACTTCGTGTTACAGTTATAAAGTTGTAATCAAAGTGTTTGTAGTTTTTATTCCGGTATTAAGGTTTCAAATTTTCGGATTTCGGATTAAAATTATTTTTAAATAAGAATATCGGAATCACAATGAATTTCAAGGTTAATTCAACTGTAATATTAATATATTATTTATAACCATGGTTTAGAGTCTATTAAACTTATGAAAAAATTTGTATAATATAATAAAATATAAGAAAAGGCAAATATCTAT
Source organism: Bactrocera oleae (assembly GCF_042242935.1). Classification (NCBI taxonomy): domain Eukaryota; kingdom Metazoa; phylum Arthropoda; class Insecta; order Diptera; family Tephritidae; genus Bactrocera; species Bactrocera oleae. Next base: position 38,463,665 of record NC_091539.1, on the reverse strand, counting down.
TTGTGAAAGAAGTTGCATTAAAATTTTTAAAGAAAAAAAAAAATAATCGCTTGCAGAGTTATATTATATTAGAAAACGCTCAAATTAATTTCAATTTTTTGTTATTACGTTTATGTATCTGTTGTATTTGTTTACCATGTAAACGGGGGTAAATTTTACTTTATTAACTTTCAACTTGCCGCGGCAGGTTAAATTTGGCCTTCTGTACATATGTTGCTCATACGCCTCGGCACATGCTTTAGCGGCTCATTATAAATTGCCAACCAACGAGCGAATGCATCACTGTTGGCGTTTCGGCTTTTTGCTTACAAACAAACTTTGCTTTTAGCTAGAAGCATTTTGTTAGTTTGCATACGTTTTTTTTTAACTTAAATTTTTAATTATATATTTTTCCACTGAATGCCGTGGGTTCTTGTTTGAATGTATACAGACATACATATGTGTGAGTGAACTGTTATTTTATTTGTCAGCTATCATCAACTGAGAAAACGTTTTTTGGGCAGATTATTTAAATTTTTTTTTATATTTATATAAATAAGCTCAGTATAGTGGTTAGGTATTATGCCGGTTCACTCTCACTGCTTCTTTACAATTTTTAACATATAAATATACATACATACATATATTGCAAAATAAACTACATAAATTATATCTATATACCTATGATATGCAGAAACGTTGAAGTGATTAGAGTTTCAATTGTATGCTGGAGATTATTTAAAATTGGCACTCTTCTTTCTACTCCAAATTTAGATAGAAAACATGGGATCAATTCTTGCTTGTTGACTTTGAATCTTGAAAAAATTCGAGAGTAGCTGAGTTCGGTCATTTGAAACCGGTGGGCGCACCAGATATTTATTTTAGAAAAAATAAATCTATTATTTTTCCAAAAGATGGTTTTAGCAATCTATAGCGCGAATGAAATTAGAAGGATAAGAGATCGTAGTTAAACAAATTTCTCAGACAGTTTTGTGATTGCTTAAGTTGATTTCTTTAAGAATTTGGATTTCATTGATTTCGTTGTGGCTGTTTTGTTATCAAAGATGCATTAAATATTTTATTAAAAATATTGATAAAATATTGAAAGTCGTCGAGTTTGACCATCATGTACCTCATAGACTGAATTCCACGATTCATTTTTCGAGTAAGTAGATGGTCAAGCAAAAAAGGTCGTGGTCGAAGTCTGGTGGCGCAAGCGGTGGCTTCGCCAGATTTAACGGTCAAGAGGGTTATGTGTTTGGTGGGATTGATAGACAGTCATTTACTATGAGCTATTTCTCTAGGGCAAAACTGTTAATTCGGACTCATGTTTTCAAATGTCTAAAGGAGGCGATCGCCCAGAAGCGGCCTGTTTTGGCCAATAGGAAGGAATATAAGGAGCACGCCAGGACGAGGGGTGTGATAGTGACTCGGCAGAATTCTCCGGAGCTTGGTTGGGAAATTATTAAGCTTCCACCTTGTTGTTCAGATCTGGCACCAAGTGATTACTACTTGTTTCTGTCTGGGGCGAATGATTTGTTTTGTGAAATATTCACTTCAAGCGACGCTTGTGAATACCGGCTGTTCTAAGTTGTTGCCAATAGGGACGAGTGTTTCAATAATTTGTGTATAATCTCTAAAGCCATTTCCAAAAACTTTGTTTTGACACACAATAAGATTGGATATGATGGTTCTTGGACAGTTCGGCCAGATTATTATTATTATGCTTGCTTTTCATATTACTCGTTGTTTCACTTAAATTTTTCTGCAGATGAACTATGAGCTTTTCCAGTTTTAGCTCGATTTAATAAGGAAAATCTAGTTAATTTATGGACTTTATTTAATCCCGATAATGAGACAATTACTTATCCATTCGTCTATGTTCCTTCTTATGGTCTTCCACATTTCATCTCTTTTACCGGTTTCTCCATAACCTTTATTTAAAAAGTCGAATTTTTTGCGGGTGCTAAAACGTCTTCGGGTCCAAGCTAATGTAACTTTTTTTGTATCAAAAATTATGCGACTAACGCAGCAGTGAAGTCGATTAGGATTCTTTTTGAACTACAACTGAAAGGCAAAAGTAATGTTGACTGAGCGACTACTTGGACCAGGAAATTATTAAACTCAGCGGCTATGACACTAAACATTTCAGCTATGCATAGATTCCTAACTAAAGTTGAATCTTTGCATTGAGAGATTAAAAAACTACAATTGTCGCCAGGAGTATAAACGATATTTTCTTAGGACACCTGTAGAATGAGTTTTACATAATTTATATGAAATTTATCAACTTAGGCGGAAAGTTAGATTTGTTTGATAATTGTGAAAGGTGTAAAAAAGCATCTTTCACCAAAATTAAAATAAAAATAGCAACCGACTTGTCCTCCTTCCTTCCAAAGCTGCCTTGATTGTGTGTGCGCACAGAGCATACATAATAAATTAATTAATTTCAGTTTTGGCTGTGAAGCCCTGATGAGCCAACTGTGTCGCTTGCTGACTGTGATGCTCTAAAGTTGGCCATTTCAGCAGCACTCAAGTTGCTTGGTCACCGTTTGAGAGCGAAGCTTTGCTTTGCACCATATTTGCGGTATTCCAACACTTCCGCCCACCGCCTACACGCTAACTACCATCCACCAAAGTTGGTTGCTTTGGTTTCATACGCAAGCTAAAAGAAAAATATTTGCACATATAATTAGGCGCAGCAAGTCGGCTGGTAGCCTTTTAGGCGCTTAAACCAAAACACCAACTTCAATTAATTTATTTCAAGTTTATAAAAAATTTGCATGAAATATGCTTAAATTAAGGTTTATTTTTCAGACTAGATTATTTTCACTGAACACTATTTTTTTTATCATTTACGCCTAAATGCACACGTGTGTGTGTTATTTGTTACCTTTGTTAATATGGAATGTGTGGGTGTGTGGGCGCTTTGCTGTGAGCAAATTGGATTCTCGTTAACTCTTCGATAATTAAGCATTAAATTTGCACTCAAATAGCAATTCGGGTTAATTCCCATTAAAACAAGAAGTTCTTCAAAAGCGACATGCGTATTCGGTTACATTCTAGAAATCAGGCGCAAAGCCTGGCCCAAATTTCTCACAATTGCTGCTGGCATTAAACTATTATTATTTTTTAGTATTAATTAGCTCGCTTCGAGTGCTTTTGCGTTAGACACGTGTATATGTGGGTGGCTAGTTATTTATGCGTTGCGAAACATAAAGCAGTGAATTTGATAGGTTGGCAGTGTATATCGAATTTCCAGGGGAAGGGAAAATAAAAATAAATGCCAAAATAACGGAAATATCGCTAAAAGCAGGTTATTTAATATTATATCTCATCATTGCCAGCTCACTAATCAAATTCCAGCATTTAAATTTCAAACAGCAAATGTGTTTTTAGCAAATTTCGATTTACTGAATTAGGAGATTAACAATGAATAGTTAATGATAATTTTATGGTTTCAGCAATAAATTTTTTAATTTAAGTAATTTTTGTTAAATTCTGCTATGTTGTGTTATATTGCGTTGTGCTATGTTATGCTTTGTATATCCTTTGTTGTTATGTTAAGCTATGCTACTAATATTTATTTTTTTCTGTTAAACTATACTATACTGCTATATGCACCGTATATATACCAAAAGCGATGACGTGATTTTGACAGCTCCTGGCAGCCATGTTTGTTTACGGATTTGTGTCAAATTTTGTTAGTACGTTTAGTAAGGTTTACCATTTTATCATGTTTCGCTTTGGAACCACAGAAATTGTTTAAGATTATTACCAAAATTCATGTGCTCCGGTTGCTACTGCAAGAGCTCTTTGCGCAAAATATGGTCTTTTCAGATGAGGCACATTTCTAGATCAATAACTTCATCAAAAAACTAATTTGTCGCTGAGTCAAATCCACGCGTGGTTCAGGAAACGTATTTGCATCCTCACAAATTGACCGATTGGTGCGGATCGTGGTATAGCGGCATCAGCGGGCCTTATTTCTTTCGAAATGAAGTAGGAAATGCCGTTACCATCAACAACGAACGTGACGTTGACCCAGTTTTTTCCCCGGAATTTGATGAAATTGACGCGGGTGATATCTATTTCTAACAAGACGTTGCGTCGCCTCATGTTTTATGTCTAAACATGGGCACATTGGGTGCAAAGATTGGCGACTCGTTAATTTCGAGAAATGGCCCAAGATATTGTAGATAGGAGTATGCTCAACCAAAGGTTTTTGTCAATCAACCAGCAACGTTCGCGGAGCCCGAATACAACATTCAGCGTACTATAGCCGAAATTGCTGCTGAAATGCTGCAACGCGTCATCGAAAATTTGGGTAAACGGGTGGAGATTTTACCAAATTTTAGTGTTTTAGTTCATTCGAACACCACATCGTTCTTGTTGGTAGACCCTTTAAATTTGAGGTCTCATACGTTTTATTAAACTACGATGATGTGATGATATGTATATGAGACATACGGTATTGTGTGCAAGGCGGTGGTAAGATAATGTAATTTATTACATATATTTTATAAAGAAAAAGAACATGGAACGCTGCGAGATGTACTTATAGAATTGCAACTGGACATGGGATAGGTTAAGTTAGGTCGTAGGTCCGATCCGCGCACAATAAATATCGAAAGATCCCACACGCTCCTAGATATTTCCACAAAACTTCTAGATATTAGTCACGATACCCTCATACGGTCATACCTAGCTACACATGTTATAATAAAAGGTTGATATCAAAACGAATATGACTTAAACAGCTGATAACAATATTCTATTGTGAAATATTCTAAATATACCTAAGTATTGATCGAAAATACTATTTGAGCTTGCCACACATTTGTTGAGACGGTTGATATTAGTTCCGGTTATTTCGCTAGGTTCGCAAAGATATGACTGCTGATGAATGTTGATGTTTCAACCACAGTCTTGCAAAAGCTGAAGAAATGAAGAGAAAGTGCCTGGATGTTTCCACATCAACAGACAGATATTTTTAAGTTGATGCTGAGAACTATAGAATAAAGTATTGCATATAAGTATATGGTATACCTTGGTATAAATCGTTGGTAAAGCAGATACCGGTGCCATATTGCTATTACTGTATGAATATGACAAAAAACGAGGACTGAAAAAACAAATAGAACCTACTGATATAAAGGAACTGAAATCAGTGAGAGTTTTCTAAAGAGGAAAATAAGAGTAGATGAAATAAGCTGTTGTTATATAATATATACATATGTATATTTTGACAATATCTATTTAAAGCATCAATCAGCATAATAATGTAATCCTTTTTTAAGTTATGGATACTCAGATGCCAGTTTTTAAGTTTTTATTACAGGAATTTGTCTCGGTTTCATTTGGCGAGATTAACTGAATTTTTTACGAAGATTTTTTTTGGAACTTTGGAAGCTTTTCTTAACAACCCGTATCTCACGTTTATGACCTCAGTTGTTTTCTTTCATACCTTTTAAATATACTGCCTCGCAAGTATGGTACTGCTAAGGATTTCTTTTATATCATTATAAGTATAGAGAAATTATTAAATCTGCAAATCATATTTAATTTTAGGGATTTATTTAGAAATTCACTCAACTTCGAAAGCGAAAAAATCTACTAATTTTAGTACTGGGACTTATCAATATTGATAATAGGCTAATAATAATAAACTTAGTAAGTAACTGCCTGATTTTGATTGTTGGTACAACGAGCATCACTTCGTAATATGCCCTCGCTTTATGCATGTAAAATTTGTATTACCTCTAATCAGATCAGCAAGTTAAAGAGCCTGTAATGAACACAAGAATTTGCCTGCAGCTGATTTGGGCAAATCCATTTACATTACGCCAAAATTGGGAGTTAACCTCAACAGTTACGGATAGAGTTACTCGGATAATCGTGCTACGCATGTATATATGACGGTATGTACATTTCGCCGGCATATTTATTAGTAAAATTTTCTGCTTTCAATATCTGCTCAGCGATCATTCGATAGCAGCTGTTGAAGTAGTGCAACAACAACTACAGTTGAAGGTAATCGCAGCATTGTTGCTGCCACTTTGCACTTGGCATTTGCGCTATTATTGCCAGTGTTGTTATGGTTGTTGCTGTTGTTGTAGGTGCAGCAAAATTGTGCATTTCATGCATTCATTCTTGATAATTGCTTCATTTTCATTGCTGAGCAGAAGTTATGCGCCCATTCAACTGGTAATTGGAACGTGGCAGAAGAGTGTAAATAAGGAAATTGTGAAAACGTTCACAGCACATGTAGTTATATGTATATGGGGTATGTGTGCGTGAGCAACTGTTGATGACAGAAAATAGTAAAAATGGAATGCTTGAGTCAAAGTTCAGGGATAATGCTGGCCAATTTTTTTATAGTGGCTTCTTTGCTTGTGATACAGGTGCAGAGACGGACATTTAGCTGAAATACATACACACGCACATAAGCCAGTACTTATAATGCATATTGTATATATATACATACAGATACATACAGGTGCGCAACTTTTCCGGACATGTGTTTAACGATTTCCACTGCTTTTTACACTCATCCTCCGTGTGCAAAAGGCAAGGAAATGAGAATCTTTTTGCAGCTGGCGATACGCAATTTCTTTTAAGCCCCTAAGTACCAAGTGTGCTGGTATAAAAATTGAAGGCGTTGCTCAAATTAAATAGAGCAAAGCCAGTCAGGATAAGGCCTTCTAAAGTCATAAATTCGTTGAAGGTTTCGTTGCTGTGCCTTGGAATATGACCTTGAGATGATACAGACTTCCAAATTTAGTTCCACAACTATTGGACCAGTGTACTCAGGTCACCCCACTTATTTGGACGAGGAAAAAAATATAGAATTCGGCAGCCTCGTAGCTATAATACTCTTTACAGATGCATTTCATATAGCAACTATATGTATAACTAAATCTAAAAACGTAATTGGCAACGGTTTGCATTCAACGGAATTTTGCTAGTATAGTTCCTAATCGATCAGTTTAAATCGCAGCTTTATATTATTGTGGTCCGATCCGAACAATAATTTCGGAGATTGTAGCGTTGTCATGAAAAATAACATCTTGTCAAACGTTTTTCATACAAGATTTTGATTTCCATCGAACAATTTGTATGGCAGCTGTATGCTATAGTGTTTCGATATCGGCGGCTCCGACTTATGTGCACGTTTTTGGAAAGAAAAAGACATGTGCAAATTGCAATTCAGAGCGATATCTCAAAAACTGAGGGACTGGTTCACGTATATTCGATTCAGCTCGTCATGTTCATCATTTACCGTATATACTTTATAAGGTTTCCGATTTTTCCTTCCTTACACGACTCTCTGGTATTCAGCTGAGATCATCGAGAGCCATAATACGAATGAGAGAAAAATTCATCAGTCAAGTGTATCAAGAAAACCCATAAAACAGTTACAAGTATTGAAACTTTTCGACGTGAATGTAGATTTAATTTGTAGCATAATATTAGAAATGGATAGAAGGATGCTCACAGAATTACTCATTGTTTCTTGAAAACTTTCACAGACTCCAGCAGACAGAGAGCCTATACAGTTCTAGTCATCTTAACACTGTTGCAAGCTCGTAGCACTTGACCTTTCAGTCTTATGTACCTAGAGGGGAACCTAGATTTCTGCAGGAGTAAACAGACGACAAACATTGAAATTTGTGCTTGCCGCTCTAATCGGATTCTCGACAAGCTACTAACACAATGCTCGTGGAAGGTTTACAGAACGAAGATCAAGGTAGAGAAAGTGCAATTAAACTTCCATTCCTTGTCAAAAAAAAAATTGGTTTAGGTTACATAGAAGTGCTTTGGCATCACTCTTTATACCCTGAACAGGGTATATTAAGTTTGCCACGAAGTTTGTAACGTCGGAGACTCTATAAAATATATACATAATTGATCAGCATGATCAGCTGAGTTGATTTAGCCATGTCCGTCTGTCTGTCCGTCCATCTGACCGTCCGTCTGTATATATGCAAACTAGTCTCTCAGTTTTTAAGCTATCAATCTGAAATGTTGCACCTGCCCCTTTCTCACTAAGAAGCTGCTCATTTGTTGGAACAGCTGATATCGCACCACTATAGCATATAGTTGCCATGCAAACTGAACAATCGGAAGCAAGTCTTTGTATGGGAAACTCTTTCAGTTGACGAGGCAGCTTCACGAAATTAGATCGGAATCAAGTTATTGTAAGGAACCTTTGTATCTGTGAAGGGTAGTATAGTTTCGGTGCAACCGAAGTTAACGCTTTTTCTTGTTTTCATTTAGTTACGTGTGCAATTAAATCAGATGGTGAAAATCTTCTAAAATACGATCAGGGGATATGGTTCCATATTTTTTACTATTCTTATACCAATAAGTCCTAAAACTTGTTATTTTGCTAATTTATGGACTTACAAAGTTTATTTTTTTTATGGGATTATGCCTAGTTAGAAATTTTAAAAGATAAATATATTTTTTTTTGCATTATAGCATGTACAAATATTTAAGTATATTCTCTGAAAATTTAAAGTTGATTCGGCGAATGTTCAAAGCCAAAAAACTTTAAACGCATTATTCTCGATTGATTTCAGAGTCGTTGTGCAAAATTTCTCCGTAAAGTCTGGACGGATCGATTTAAATTTTTCTAAGTTAAACTCCTTAGGTAATGAACGAAGGAATACGATTTTTGACAAAAAGTTCAAGCTACATTTAGGTGAGAGCTTTTTTGAACTAAAATTATATATTTTTCGTTCATTTGTCGAATAATTATATCAAAATTAAGAGATAGCAGTATTAAGAAAACAGCAAATCATGCAAAAGCATCAGTAATAGAGATCTCTGAACACGTAAAAAAATGTTGCGGTTATCTTTCTATTTTGGACAAGTTATAAGAATATTGCTATGATAGGTATCATATTTGTGCGCTCCAACCACAGCTATCTCACACAGTCACGAGGCCCAATTCTGACCTTAAGACCGTTCGGACAGGCACACATTTTTACATAGCCTGACATTTTTAGAAGTAGCAAATGCACAAAAAGTAAGTTTGAAAGTTAATCTATGTATTTCCAGTACATATGCTACAAACTTTTGTCTGCTGCAAGTGTTGCAAACTCAATAAATGAGTAATTAACTGTCTTGTACTTGGGTATCACATGTAAGTACATGTGTTTAGTTGAAATTTAATTATATGGCAATATTGACTAAGTGCCACTCTTTAACTAAACACATGTTATTAACCGTTTGAATATTATTAATTTATTACGAACATTGAACTCTCAACTCTTGTTGTGGCGAACGAATGTCTGAGTAGAAAAATGGTCTGCAGGCGCCCACTTAGTTAATAACATTTACACATTCGCATTTACATATACATATATGCGTCTATATACAGTACGGTGGTGCGAAAAAAATTTTTTTTTTGCTGAGCCTATGGGTAAAGTTTGTAGATTATAAAAAGAGGAAATTTTTGGAAAAAAAAATTGTTTTTTTAAACATCTAGCGGTGGCCCACTCACTTTGAAAAATGTTTTTTTTGGTTGAAACTCTTCACATTTATATAAAACTGACCGAATTTGACTCAAAATTTATTTTAAAGATTAAGGAAAGCATTTTGTCGTGTAAGACTTTTTTTAAAACTTCAATAATGACCACAAAATTTTTTTTTAAGTTGATAACTTTTAATTGGCCAGAAAGAGGACCAAAGCTTCTAAAACAAAAAAATTTGAACTCGAAATTTAATTTAAAAGTAAGTGGGCCGCCGATAGATGTTAAAATTTTTTTTTTTTTTTTAATTTTCTTTTTTTAAAATCTATAAGTTTTACCCTTAAGCTAAGCAAACATAAAAAAAAATTTTTCGCTCCACCCTAATATACAGTTACGTGTGTCGAAGTGAAAATTGATTTGAAAAATATATAAATATATGTTATATATATATTTATTACACATGCGTGCAACGAAAGCGAGTGGAAAAGTCCGCGTTAAATGGCGCTACAAATGTCGCCAACTAACAATAATACCTAAATGGGCGCCAATGTCTATAAAATAGACATATTGATATACACATAGACATATATATATCTTTACGGGTGGTCTGGGTTATAATTGCAATTGCAATTATCAGTTAAGTGTCGATTGTAAAAAGAAAGCCCTGTGGAGAAAACCTTTGAACTGTTTGAATGAATTTAGGGTCATACAATATTCACTTACTTCAAACAGATCATTAAATTTATCTATAAATATATATGTGACTTTAAATATAGCAGCTAAACTTTTGCAATTTTATAAACTTTATAAAAAAGTGGAACTATGATAAAATTATTAGATAAAAACACTTTGGCTGCACCGATGCTCTTATAACCTTCCCAGGAACATTTTTAAGAACATAAGAGGGTATAAAATATCTTTATCTTGATTTGGTAGGTCAGCTTAATTACCAGCGTCAAATATAAAAAGTTTTCCATACAAGGTCAACATATCGTTTTTTTTAGTTTTTATGACAGCGATATGTGATAATTCGCTGGTATCGGCAGTTCTGACAAATATGCAGCTTCCTAAAGAGAGACGGACGTGTGCAAAACTTCAGATGGGTATATCAAAAAGTAGGAGACTAGTTCGTATATACAGACAGACAGATAGATACGGCTAAATCGACTTTGCTCGCAACGCTAATCATTTATATATAAACTTTATGGGGTTTCCTTCTGGGTATTACAAACTTCATCAAACAACAATGAAGGTAATATTGTAAAAAAATTTTTCACGTATAGTGTTTTAAAGTGTGACACCTATTGTCTACAAATGGACGATACCGTACAATATCGTTTCAAACTCCAAGGTACTGCATATGGCCTACGGATGACTTTTTACCAAAAATATCGGACAACCTGTGAGAAATCTTAATGAAATCCAGAGTACTTCTTTTTCTGGTAATAAGGTGCTCTGATACCAAAAATGGAATAAACCGGCTCAATACTTCCCTTAACTGCCATATACCTAATATATAAATTTCAAACTACTGGTTGACTTTATATTGTATACCAGTATACCGGTTAATTTGTTAGATATGTTGGTGAACGTATCATTTACTATATATAGTGATTTTTGTTGTTCTAGTGGACTATGTGCTAATGTACCCGTTAATTTGTGAGTTATCTTAATAATACTGCGTTGAAAAATATTCCTAAGCATACTTTAGGGTAATGACAACGGGAAATACAATCAACTTAGACTTTGCCCTAGCACCAGAATACTCACTATAGCGATTGTCGTTTATATTGAAAAGCGCAATCTTTTAATAAAGTTAAGTGGACGTTTTTTCTTAACCACAATTTTATTTATAAAATAATAATAAATTAATAGAAAATAAAATCGATGTAAATCTTGGTTTAGACCCCATTCTATAATTTAAGGACTAACCTTGGTTAACGATTTTATCTCTACCGCATTTATCAATTGTCAAATGTAATTTAAACCCATATGTGTTTTCTGCACAAAAACTTTAGAAATATTACTTTTCCCATAGGGTTTCTAATCTGACCCTTTATGTCTATTTGACTAAAAGCTTGTTTGACCACTATACGAATAATCCTCTAGATTATTTTTTACATAAATAAAAAAGTATAAATTGTACTTGCTGATTCAAGTGCCAAATATTTTCGAGCACGTCTCGGTGACTATATAACCTCGCATTATGTGACTTACCTGTAAAGAAATAGAGAAAAATATATATAATTAGTAAGAAATATTGTTATGTATGTGAAAAAATTAATATAAAAAAATCATGTTTTCATATTTAGATGAAATCATTTTCTGATACTTATTCAGGTATTGACTATATTTAGTAAGAATTTAAAAAATTTTCTGCATATTCCGAAAGTATGGTATATTCGCTAAAAATATAAATATGTCGTAGAATCGGCTAATATTTTTGGAAATATAGGCACAATTGTAACCACGACATTAAGGCAAGTAAAATTTCAAATCCTTTTACTCGATTTATTTCAGAGACGTGTGCATAATTTCGCTGAAAATACTAAAAGAAAAATTTTGCCGGAAGAATTAGTTTTGTGAAAAATCGAAATTTTGAATTTTGACTATTCGTTTATTCTTTATCTGCATTTTTCTATTCAGAAATTAACCCTTCTGGTCAGAATCAAGAAGCCAATATCGGCAATATTTACCAAAATATATTAAAGGGTATCTCTAATGTGCTACTCGGTAGGGGCACTAAATATTTGATCTATAAGCCCCTGGCCTGACAAGTGCGCTTCTAAGGAAAATTCAATTTGATGGGATTGTTTTAGTCTATGGATAGGTCATTGACGGCAGCTTCAGTTTTGCTGTTTAGGTATTTAATACACCTAGTACTTATCAAAAAAAAAAAAACTCCACAACAACAACAAAATTTAAATCCGTTAAATTCAGCAGACTACAGAAATTGCCCACTTTTAGCAGAATTAAATAAATATTATCAAAAATTTTACACTTTGAAGTGCATGCAACACTTCTGTCAAAATTCGGTTCAATAAACTTGATTAAATTAATTTTTGGCAATTCGGCAATGGTTCACCAAAACACGAATTCATTCTTCTTTCAACTTCAAACATATCTTCACACTTGTATAAAGTGCAAACACAAACAGAAATACAAATATACTTGTATGTAAATATGTAGATGGACCTCTCGCAAGTGAAATGAACTTGCAACGGCTAGAAAAATGGCTAACGCGTGCCAAAAGGCAATATTATAAATTTTCACGCTATACGCAAACAAGAAAAACGCGGATCAAAGCCATAACCCATTGCAATGAGGTGAGGAGTGAAATGAGAAGAAATCAAAAAAAGTTCGAATAAAAATAACGCAGCCGTTTTGACACAGCACTTTTCAGACACTTTTGGCATTTCATAAATGGATATTTTGCATTCATGCATAAATATATATATATATATATAAGAAAATATATTTGTATTTACACGCGCGTAAAGCGCACACATGCACTCTACCAGATCTAAGTATGTATGACGGTGCATGCTGATTGGGGCAGTTGAGTGCCACCCGGGCGTATGAGTAATGTTTACAAATATTTTTTTGCATTTTTGCTTTTTTCGTCAACATATTTTTTGCTTTGCCTCATATGCTTATACACACACATATATGCGTTGCGCGATCAGACTTTCAATGGACGCTTTTTTTATTGGCGCGTTGGTTTGTTTAGTCAGTTGTTTTTCTGTTTTCTTTAGTTTTTGTTGTTGCGCCTGGGTTGTTGGCCTATGCGGTCGGTTGGCCGTTTCCTTGGTTGTTCTTTTTTGTGCTCATTGTTATTGCACTCTAACTGTCACAAGGACACGGCGAGTGCTCGGTGATGGGCCGTTGCCAGCCAATTGTTTGTTTGTTGTAGTTATTAGTTTTTTTTTTTTAAATTTTTTGTTTGGTTAACGTATTGTTTTCAACCGACACTGGTCGCCAGCGAGTCGGCTGAACTCATCAGCAGTTTTGGAATTTGATTTTGCTTGGGCCAAAAATATGTCAGAATATTTGTTGTCACTTTTAAATCATAACTGGATTTGTTGTGCAGCATTTTTTGCAAATGTTTTTTTACTTTTTCTTTATTGTAATTTTTCATAGTTTCATACCCCTCTAACATATAATAAAATGTATAGTGTTGTTGTGCATGTAGATTAGCTTTGATTTGCGAAAACTTTGTTTAATCTCTGAGCGATATACGAATACATATACATATATATGTGTAGGCAGTGCAAGTATAAACATTTAAAAAATTTTGTTAGAAAAAATTAACATAATTAAAATTAAAATAATTAAAAATAATATGAATTTTAAAAAAATTAAGTAAAAATTATATAAATTATTATTTTTTTTTATTTATTTATTAAATGTAGCATTTTTAAAAATATATTTTTCGTATTTTTAGGACTAATTTTGAATTTTTAAATTTAATTTTGAATTCTAACATAATATTTGTTTTTTTCAATCGCTTTATGAGTTGTCTATATTTTGACCGTGTTGAAATTTAATTTCAATAATGCATGGCTATGCATGCCGAGTGGTTCATAAATGTTATAACCGCCGGTTTATTATCGTACAGCCTGAGCCAACGCCCAATTCATTAGCCTCATAGTCCTCAGAGTGCCAAGTTATGTCTAATTAGCCGGCAATTTGCGCATTTCGGCTCAATGCTAAACACCGTTAAAGGGTTCAATTTGTTGGCGTTTTGCCTGATATTGGGGCGTGACGCTGAGCTAGAGCCTTAGTAGCAGAGGCATATCTGGGCGTAGGCCAATGAAACACTTCATTTATTAGGAATTATTGATTAGTCAAATGTAAAATATTTCGCTGCAACCTGTCCGTATGTTTACATGCAGAGTGTGGTGCAATAAAATTCTTACTCATTGGTAGGATTTTGAGTGGATATTGTGCATTAGTTCTGGAGTGCTTAAGGAAAAGCAGTTTATGTAAAGTTGATATGAAATCAGCTCAACATTTGAGTAAATAAAAAAAGTTTCGGCGCACGTATTAGCTTCTATATAAGCCTTATTTAATTTATGTTTGTAAAAATTATATTCAACCCCAGTAGTAAAGTAGCAAGGTATGAAATGCTTTGAAAGTTAGACATTTTGAAGGAACTTAGATAGGTTCGGTTACTTGCAGACTCAAACCAGGTTAGTTCGACGAAAGGCAGATCAAATTGGGTCAAGTGTTTTAGGTCATCGAAACCGAATGACTAAGCTTCTTCATTTATTTTCAATCTGCCTGACAACTAGTACCTCTTGGCAGTTAAAACACGTATTAGGGAGGAACATTGTTGGAAAGCTGCTGTCAAAGCTTTATTGTCAATACATTTTTTAATTGAAGTTGGTTGCGGTATTCTTGCGAACTCTTTATATGACGCTTTTAAAATACTTAGGCATCGCAAACTTCATTGTACTATAGTTAAGTTTTTATTACTTGTTGGAAAGTGAAGCAGCTGATGGCTTAGGCTAGGAAAATACTTGGCAAATATAAAAACGAGAACAAAACATAGAAAAATGAAAAATGGCTCCGATGTTGATTAGTTATTCTTGTAACGACAAAAAACGGTTTTTTAAGTGACATAAAATAATTTATACTGATTTTTATTAAATCATGCTGAACTGAGTTAAATCTGTTATTAGTTTTTATAGAACTACATGAGTAGATAACCATTTTATCATAAAGGAATACGAAAGTTTACTGAAATAGTTCAAAAATATTTTTATGTAACGATATTGAGAGTCATAGATCCTTCAAAGCATTTTCAACTTAATTGAGGACGTAAATTGACTCATACTTGTATATGACTCACAGTTAGACATGCCTATAAAGTAGTTTTATTGAAATGAGGCTAAAAATATTTAGTCAGATTTAAAAATTTTATCAGACTATAAGTAGTCCGCAGGATATTCAATATTTTGTACATATCTCGCAAAGGTGGTATTTCACCGTATAGATTTATACGCTGGGCTTAACTTATAGTTAAATTCAGTTGAGCAACTAACTTCTTAAAATTAGCTGCAGGTATATCTATTAATTTCTTTTAATTTATATTGGTCAGTGATTTTAGGTAACAATACAAAAAGGTCGCGTGTTCTTAAGTATCTTATTGAGTTTATCTCTGGGAGTGTTATTCCAATAATTAAATAATTTAAACAAAATGTGGTTTGTGGGGCTCACCATGTGTTCCAACTTTTGGCCTATCGAATACTTAATATCACAACAACACCATAATATTTTATATCTACATATATATGTTTCATCCTGTACACGAAAAAGCTACGACGCGCTGTAGCAACCGCTGGCAGATCTGTTTATCTGCAAAAGCCACAGTGCTTACCACTATTATGCGGACAAGCGCGCAACGTATGGTCACAGGAAAGCAATTATAAATAATTGTTGTTGTTAATTATTATTGTGGGTTTAGTTAGTATTCTTGTTAGAGAATAAATGCTATATTAATGATCGATGGATGGTTGAGGGGAGGTTGTGTTTATGAAAAATTCATGATTGATGATTTGTGTTGGCTGCTAATTTCCGTTAGCTTTAGCATCTACAACATATTTGTTTTTATTGTTGATGGCTGGTGTGATTGTTTATGTAATTTTCGCAAATAGTGTTTACTATTTTATTTATGCCGTTGTAATGCGATTTTGTATTTTGCGTGTACAGATGTTTAACTCAGCTCCCTGTAGTGAAACAGCAAACAAGTTTTGTACAAGTTTACAATTAGAATTTCTTGACTATTGAACTTATAATAACTTCGAAAATTAATCTTAACCAAACATACGTATTTTTATAGCAAGATTAAGATTTTGTTATTTAATGTACTTCATCCTCTCTTGAACGTCATGAACAGCCCTCATTCCTTAAGGTGTTTTTAATAATAACCCAACGATTACCCTCCTCCTGCCCAACCGACGCGAGGGGCGTTTTAGTAAATTTTTTGCAGACACTTTGAGATTTGACGAAAGAATTGATGTTCATAGAGTTTTATGGAATCTATTTATTTTTAAGTCGAAACTAAGTAATAATATTCTTGTCAATTAAAAAATGTTCAGTTTTCAAATTTATCGATTTAAATTTATGCTCTCATATTTTAGACATTTTTATACCTTCGTTTAGCTAAGCAGTAAGGAAAGATTTTTATTAATAAAGTGAGTTAATACACGCGTTTGAATTAATGGGCCACTAATATATTATTTACACGTTTACTTAAAGGGTGTAATAATAACAAAAAAAAAAAACTTTAACTTTTGTTATACTGAAGCCAAAATACACTTCACAGGTTCCAGTTTTCTTACAAGAACTAGATCGGTCAGTTTGTATTTGTAATAAAAAATATTTCCATACAAGGACTGGATTTGATCGTTCAGTTTGTATGACAGCTATATGCTCTAGTTATCCGATATCAGCGGTTTCGATAAATGAGCAGCTCTTTGTGGAGAAAAGGACGTGTGGAAAATTTTAAATCGATATCTAAAAATCTGAGCGGCTTTTTCGTATATATATAGACAGACGGACAGATGGATGGTAATGGTTTTTGGGTGTAACAAACAGCTTTGAAGCGATGTTGGTTTCGTTGAAAAATAGCTAGCAGCAATGAGAGTGATTGCAGAGAGAGAACAGAGTTACAGAAAAAGAGTGAGAGGAAGTCAGATCGGATGGCAGAGAGTGAGGGATACAGTAAGAGAGAGAGATTGTTATAGAGATTGTGAGATTTAGTGATATGTATAAGAAATCTATTACGGAATTTTCTTTTAGAAAGCTAGGCTATTAATAACAATAATTATAGTCTTTGTCAAAGTGTTTGAAAAAGTGAAACAATTATTCTCAAAAGGAAATTTTAAAGGGAAACATAATACCTGGAAATGGTTGAAAAATGAAATTTAACTACTTTTGTTGCCTTTCAAAATCTCTTTCTACTAATATAACATAAAAATTGATATATGAATATGTGATCAGCTTTTAAATAAGGGCATTATTTTGAATAAAGTACTCTACGGAACAAAAAATATTTTAACATAACAGCTGTTTGTTATTATTTTTGTAGAACTTTAGGAAGTATTTTTATAATTTCAGTCAAAAATATATAAATTTAAATATTATTGAAAGTCGTTGCGCATATTCTTTTTAACAAAAAAATATTTTTTTTATGTGCATGTATGGCAAAAGTGAATTAAGAACATATTATAGTATGATAAGATTGAAGATAACTCGTAATTTTAAGATAAAATACTCGTTTTTGTCATATTTTGATTTAGACTTATGGGTTTGTAAAGACTTTACTTACATATATAAAACTTGAAAATAGTAGTTGAAACAATGAGTTATTATATAATATATAATAATAATAATCTATATAACTTTTGTGGAATTTATTGTTATTTTTTAGTTTTTTATCGAAATTACTGATTTAGCAATTTTCACTTAAAATGCTAATAATTTCTTTATAAAATAACAAATAGCAAACCTAAAAAGTTAATAATGTTGAAGGCTTTTCAATTTTAATAACTTCACATCTCAATTAAATGGAAAATTGCATAATAGTTTTTTAATAAGATTTTACATGCGCGCATAACACTTGCTACACATATACATATTATATACATTTCTATTTTTTTCCATTTATTTTAATAAACACTCTTTGTGACCTTCCTATTTATGGGCAATTAAAATTAATGAATGCAAATATGTTACATCCAACAGCAACCAAAACAATATATTTAACAAAAAACACAAAATAAAAAGAAGTGCAAAACAAGCACAGCAATGTAAAGAAACTAAGAGAAAAAATAATGAAAACTTTGAACAAAATAAATGCGAATGATATATGCATAGAATTAAAATTGATGAGCAGCAGCTGGGCAAAGCGCGTACGTCAAATGTTATTGAGGCTGTTGATTGAGCTATTTATGTAATTAGTTTTCATGTACAAGCATTTTTTTCACATTCATTATTATTAATATTTTCATGTATTTAATATTTTTTCCAATTTTCAATTTGCAACCTAACAACCTAATGCTTTTATTTAATTAAAACGCAGCGAAACTAATAAAAGCCACAAAAAGCTCATATGTTAGCAAACTATTTCTCCTTATACATTGGCGGTTTTTCATAATTTCAAAATGCTTCTATGTGTTTTTTGTAGTTGTAATTATTTATTGGCAAGTGCAAACATTGTGGAAAATATTAAACGCATCCTTCACGTGCCATAAAACATCAATAGCGAGTCAATAATGCGGTTTCATGTCACAAACTGATTTACATATACATAGTGGTATTGGAATAATATATAGTATAATATTTGCTACCACAAATAGATGCGCCTAAGTCTAACATGTGATGAAATGGATTAGTGGCAAACTGTTTTCGAAGTGGTATCAAACTAGAGGGCAACTAGTCAGGTAGCTAGATTTTTCGAATGCAAGCACTTTTTGTTATGACAAGGTCTTACCTGTTGTCAGATTTCGGTCTGAAAAACACTAGTTTAGATTAGCACAGCTTTATTATGAAGACAACCTTAAGTTTGGAAACATAAAAGTAATAAATAATAAATAAATGAAGAAATAATAATAAATTATATTTAAGTGAAGTCAGCAGATGAACCAGCCAGAACAGGTACCACTCTACAAATAAACTCTGAAAATTAAGGTATTTTTTGCCTCTGGCAACTTGTAAACACTTAATCAGTGAACATGTTATAAATCTAGCTAAGTCTCGGTGTAGACAATCGCTGACTTGCTAAACTAGCAGGCAAACGTGGCAGGAATGGAGCATGAGACGCACAAACCGACTAATAAAATTCAAAAGGAATGACATAAGAACTCTGATAGGAGTACTAACGTGTCACTGTCTAATTGGTAGACATGCCAGTAGGATAGGTGTACCTTAAACGACTATTGCAGAAGCTGTCAGGAGATGAAAGAAGAGGATACTGTAAAACATCTTCTATGCGAATGTAAGGCTCTACACAGAAAAAGAACCGCAACTATCGATCAAGGGTTGACGACGTTTCGGAAGTTGCACTATTTATACTGATGAACTTCATCAGAAGCACGGGTTGGTTCAGAGAGGAGACAATAGAGTGAAGGAACATTAGACCCGGTGGTATCACAATGGGCCTCCTATAGGCCTGCGCCTTTAGACAGCCACTCTATCTACCTACCCAACTAAGTGTAGTAAAAAATGTTTTCGTTCGAAAATACCGGAATTCCAAATTATCAGACTTACAATAAAAATAATAACCCAAATATCTTTTTTCTTTATTTATAATGGACGCTCTGGAATTTTTGGAACTAATTTACTTTCAGAAAAATTCAATTTGATAAAAAATGTTGGTCAGGCAACCCCACATTTTCAGACTAGTTTTGTTTTCAGTAAAATTTAGATTATTTAATTTTATACCTAGTAACCGCTTTCCAAAAATAAGCATGTTTGGAGAAGTTGATAAAAGACACTACTTTGGTCCATTTCAAACTAGTTCATTCAGTTTAAAATTTTAGTCTCTCACATAGATTTTCCAAAATTTCAGTTAAGTTTGCTGTTTCATTGTGCACTTCGATAGACTAATTTAAAATTCAATTTGTTGAAATTTTTGAGGTAGCCTCAGATTTTCTAATAAATAAATACATATTTTTGTAAATTTTTGATAAGTTACAAAAAACTCGTCTATTTCGAACTAGTTTATTTGTATTTCGAAAATTCTAATCACAAGTAAAACTTACTACTAAAACCAGGCTATAGTCATTGCCGAAGTTATAAAATGGAGTGTTCGACTCTAGCAAGCATCAGAACTGAGACTATTGAACATCACCAGAAAAAAAGATTTGAAACAGATAACAGCAATTAAGTCTCAAAGTAACATACAGAAACGCCGGTTAAATTATGCTAGAATTCAAAAAACGTTCAAACTCAAACACTCGCGCTCTAGAGCTTTAATAACTCTCTTAGGAATATAGTTCTATAACTTTCGGTTGGATCAATTTGTTTATTTCCGTTACCTTCGTTATGCTCCTCACTGTTTCTAATATAACTGGTTGTTAATTTGTTGCCATGCAAATCTAACGGTTTTATAACAAGTCGGCATAACAGTACACCGGCAACAAACAAACAACACAGACGGAATACAGAGTTATGCACGCTGCCAGTTCGAAAACGAAACTAAATTTGAAACAAAAACTGAGAAATTTGACGTTTGAATTTAATAAAAAAAGTTAAAAAATTTTCGTAAATATTTTTAAAATAATTGTATATTTTGTAATTTGTGTAAAAAAGTATGTTACGGGAAGATGATATACGAAATGCCGCAGCGCGACGTCGAAACTTGCTGTTTCTCACACAACGATTTCTTGCCGACAATGGCTTCTACCAGGCGGCTGAGGCGTTGAAGAACGAGGCTCGACTGCCAGCCGAGGAATATGAGCTTTGCGACAACATTGATTTGGATAGCATTTACTTGGAATATGCTAGCTATTATCATCTAAAATTCGGAAAGTATCCGAAGATTGTGCGCAAGTTAAAACCCACCGTGAAATTGGAGGTGAATACGAAAACTAAATTGAAGACGAAAAACTCGCTGACGCACACGACTAGTGCAACGCAGGCTGAGCTGCCGCCAGCTGAGCCACTACTGAATCCAGGTGATTTGGAATTGACCGTGAAAAAAGTGGAGAGTTTGAGTTCAATTGGGAGCGCTAGCACTTTAGTGGGCAGCAGTAGCAGTGGCAATATTGGTGGCGAAGAGAATCGCGCTACAGCGCTTATACGTCTGCAAGAGATCGAACACCCGGCTGCGGCAGGTGCTGCAGCTGACGGACTGTTAAATCAGCAAGATTGGCAGAATTTGGCGGAGCTCGTGAAGACAACAATAATGCGTGATGAATTAAAACTCAGCTGGGCGGATATGTGTGGGAATGCGAGCGCTGTGGAAATTGTTAAAGAGGCTGTACTTACACCACTCAAGTATCCGCAGCTCTTTGCGAATGGTTTGCGTCCGTGGAAGTCGGTGCTATTGCATGGTCCACCCGGTAGCGGAAAGACATTGCTTGCGAAAATACTCTACGCCGAAACACGCAATCAAGTGACTTTCTTCAATGTGACCAGCAGTGTGGTTGTGTCCAAGTGGCGCGGTGAGTCCGAGAAAATCATGCGTATACTCTTTCATATGGCACAAAAACATGCGCCTTCCATTATTTTCTTCGATGAAATCGAGGGTCTAACGTCGCGTCGTGACCGTCCGAGCGATCATGAGTCATCGAAACGTTTCAAAAATGAACTGTTGCAGCTTTTAGATGGCATGGAACAGCAAATGGGTGGTGTTTTCGTTTTAGCGAGCAGTAATCTGCCCTGGGATATCGATGATGCTTTTTTGCGTCGTTTCGAAAAGAAACTTTTGGTGCAACTACCGAATGCTATAGAACGTGCATTACTCATCGGTAAGCAGCTGCCTATAATGCTGGCTGTGACGAAAGAGCAAATAGAATTGCTGGTGCGCATCTCAGAGCATTTCACAGGCGATGAAATACGTTTGGCCTGCAAAGAAATAGCCATGCAGATGGTTAGACGTGCAACGCGAGCCTGTAGGTCCGATGAGAAGGCAGAGGAGGCGGTGTCACTGCAGCAAGCTTTTGAGCAAATCAAACCATTGAGCCTGAAGTTAATGAAACGTCATCTGCAGTGGCAAGAGGGGCATGGCTCGTAAACAGATGCAGGTGTAAAAGTTTTGTTTACATTAATTATTTTCGATAATAACTGCAATAAAAACATGTAATTTTTTATATTTTTGTATTTTAAATTGAAATGTTGAAATTGTTTATTGCACCAAATCCTTTAATACAAATTAAGGAAATGTATAAGGACCTCTCAAATTGTCTTTTAATGGCAAATGTGCTATTTCATTGGTTGAAATTTTTGAAAAATTTATTTATGAAACATAAAATCAAAACAATGCAAAGCAAAACGGCTGATTTTGACATTATGGATCCCATTACTTTTGACGTAGTGTTGTTCTTGGGCTATCGATACAACCTTATACAATTGAATCATGGGTAGTAGCAATTTCCTGCAATCAAAATTTCACTAGTAGAGACTAGCAGTTCTCTCTAGTCCTTACGTTCTCAACTTGTGCTTTCTTCTGATAGTTTTTTGGGTTAAGAAACGCCATCAAAGCTCTCTTTCGAATAACTTAACAGATGTACATATCTTTCAAAACTCAGGACATGATTCAATTATACATATAAGGTTGTGTTACTAACGAGTGTGCTTTTTCTTACGAAAATATTTTTAACCATTCATGTCAAATAAACTTTTTTATGTTTTTCTCATGCATTTTAATGATTTTAGGTCCTTCCTTTGCAATCTATTTGTATTCAGTTTTTATTGGCTGGAGTGTTTCAAAAGTTTATTTTTGTGTCCTAAAAGTAAACCAAAACTGCAGATTTTGACATTACAAGTTTAAACCCTTTTGAAAAATGGTTGTTTATGGGCTATCGAAACAACCTTTGAAACATAGACAGATAAAGACGCCTTTTTTAAATTTCTGCTTTAAATGTTACACCTAGAATATTGATATGATTGATTTTATTTAAATTTGATCTAATTGTCATTACATTTTTAACTTCCCGCTAAGAAAATTGAAAATTTTCTAAAAATCGGGAAGATATTGGTTTCACCCCATTTTGAAAAAATCGAGTTCTCAACAGATCTCGACGTTTTGAGGGTCGAGGAAGCTTCCCCGAACATTTCTACGATGATGTCCGTATGTCTGTATGTATGTGTGGATGTATGTGACCCTCTTATAACTTTTAAACGGCTCAACCGATTTGAATAAACTAAAACGACTTGACCGATTGACACCAAAAACTAATCAGTTCTAAACCTTGAAAAAACACATCGTTTGGCGCAAACCGGGTTAAAATCGGTTGATTTACTTGCTAGATATCGAAAACGAAAAATTTCGAAGAGCTCAAAAGCAGTGAAAAAAGCGAAATTTGAACGTTAGCGTATGAAATTAGCGGGAAGTTGCAGGGATGGCCCTTGAGGCCAACCGTTTTCCACATTTTTTTTTATAATAACGAACATATGGCTATCTCTATACAACAATTTTTTTGTAAAATAGATATAAATTAAATGAAAAGTATTCAGCAACAAAAAGTTTATACAAAAACAGTACAAAATAGTGTTATTTTTAAATTCTTTTTGCAGAAAACACAAAAATTTAATTTGAAAATAATTAATAAATAAAATAAATAAATATAATTAATTTTAAAAATATTTAGCATAATATTTTTCGGAATCCTTCAAAATTGTATATTATTTAATAAGTGTTAGGCTATCATTAAGCGTTAGAACAAAAAAAAAATTCTGCATTATTCCTAACTGAAATAAAATTATATACATATAAACAAATATGCATTGAGAATTCGCTCTGCACTCTCACTACCAGTTCTCCCGCAGAGTAAATCTGCTACTGAAAAAAAATGTATAAAGTTCAGGACTTCAGAGTAGCGCGAAGCCGGAGCCAGCAGGTCAGACGGAAATTTTTATAAATATATATATATATACTTCCATATTTCTGTAAATATGTAAATGCATATAAAGTTACACGAATCAGAAGCAAAAGCAAAGTCAATAAATGCTGCTAATTTAAAGTTTTCGCCAAGCTTCCATTCCTCTCCTCTCTTCCTCAATCTCCAGTGTGAGACGCCTGAATGAAAGTTGGAATATTTCATAACTTTTATGCATAAATTGTATTTTATAGAGTAACAATCGGACACCCATAAAAACACTGTTATGCATGCTCACATCTGTGTGAATTTCACGCATATGGGAGAGTGCGAACTTTTTTAAATGTATGTAAATTTCAGTTAGCGAAAATGTTGCGCCTAAATTGTTTTCAATTCAATTCACATGAGCACATCGCGAGCATCCACATCTCATCCACACACACCCATACATATATTTTCACATGCGAGAAGAGACACAGTGCTTACCTACTCACTGCATGTTTGTGTTGTTGTATCATTAAGGCGTTCATAAAATGTGTATGTGTGTTGCCAAATTGCAATCAATGTGCCACAAACATCGTTAGATGCCCATTTGTGCCGCACATGAATGACTTTGTAAATGCTGCGAATACTTAAGGTAATGTCTTTTTGAACTTTTCAAATTTGATTTGTGCGTCATGCAACGCAGTATCGTACTGTAAATTCGCTTGAATGCGTGAAAGTGAGAAGTTTCAAAGAAAATAAATTATGCTCAAAGAGACAATTACTTTCGTGTTGATTACAGGGAATAACGGTATTTGTCGTAATCGTGATTACCGCTTTGAGTGATTGTTCGTGAAGATATTTTATCAAATAAAAAAATTTCCATACAAGTACTCGGTTTCGATCGATCAGTTTCTATGGTAACTATACCCTATAGTATTTCAGATCGCTATCTCTAAAAATAAGGGACTATACAGACAGAAAAGTGGACATGACCGAACGAACGTATATTTTTGATGGGATCTCCGACGTTTCTTTCTCATCTAACAAATGATCTAAGTTACATATTCGTTGACGTAGCACCAAATTTGGTTCTTTATCTAAATCTTTATCTGGTAAATGAGATCGTACGTCTCTCCGATTACTTTTATATTAATTAGGGTCTACAAAATAGATTAGAACATTAATAAGAATAAAATGAGTACTACCTGCCAGTGGTGCGTCGGCGCGCGCCGGCGATCGTCATGCGTGATATATAACGGCGTATACGTCCGCTTGAACGCCGTTGACCCGAAGCTGATCTTGCACTATATTCGGTAGCAGTCGAGCTACGTCTATCGATCGGTATGACATCGGAGCACATCGACGATGATAATATCGAGGCGGTGGAACGCCGCTTGCCGCCCGTGAAAGTACCACCACCACTAGACGAAGTTGTGGTAGCTGAAGAATCGGAGCGTGAGAAGAGCGATGAACGTTTACTACGCGTACCCGACGGGCATACAGCATCTTGTATATTGCTGTAGAACTCTTCCGTTTCGCGATCATAAGAATCTGGATCGTGATCATCATCGTCGCCCGCCTCTTCACCGTCGTCATCGTGTGCGTCGGTAACAGCGCCCTCGTCATCCGTACCCAGCGTATCGGTGGCAAGTGTGGCAGCGCGCCGCGGTGGAAAACGACGGCTGCCTACTAAACTGCGTGTGATACTGCTGGCTGCGTGTAATTGACCGTTTGTGCCGCTGACAGTATACGCATGACTGGCATCAATGCTACCACCATCAGCGTTTGAGTCGGCCGTTGGGTCCAACTGCGATCTAACGCTGTTATACAACTCACTGCTGGCAGTTTCATAATCGGTGGATGTGCGCGTACGACCGCTGCTGAGCGAGCGATAGTGTGACGCCGAGCTATGGCTATCCGGTGAGGTGGGACGCGAGTTGGCGCTCAGTGTTTGCTGATGCTGCAACAGATGTCGCTGTTGCTGCTGGTGATGTTGATGGTGGTGATAGTGCGGTTTGTGGTGGGAACTGCGTCGTGTCTGTGGTGTTTCGTGCTCATTGTCATCACTTTCGCCGCCACCGACGCTGCCGCTGAAAGTTACTTCGTGGTATTTCAGTGATTTCGAAGATTTGCGGCGCGTCTGTAATACGGAAGAGCGTCGCGGTGTCTCCTCCAGCTCATCAGCGGATGCTATCGTTTTGACTGCATCATAGGTGCCGTTGCTGCTGGTGATGACGTCCGCGTGTTGTATGTTCGGCACAGCGCTGCCGTTTGTGAGTGGCGTTGTGAGCGGTGGTTTTTCACGGTATTCGCCTGTTGCTGTTGGCACTATTGTAATTGTTGTTGGGTGGGATTCTGTTGTGGTGGTGGTTGCTGACGGAGGGGGCAACGTCTGGTTCGGTGTGGCTGGTGGGAGTTGTAGTGGACGTGGTCGTCGTCTCCGCCAGGGGAACGCACGTATAAATGCAAAAAAGATGAATAGTGTGGCAATCATAGCCGCTGAAGCATTTTGTTATCACTAATCACTACCGGGAGTATTTTATTCGTTTAGATTTCTTCGTTTTTTCGTAAGTTTTACTATGAGGACTGATTTATAAGCAGTTTTTTTTATTGGGATAAAAGTTTTAAATCAAGTTTATCACGTAGAACTATAATTCTTTATTCAGTTCACTGATTAATGAAATGTATAATATTTATATATTTTTGTATATATATGAGTTCTTAATATTGCATTTGAAGCATTTTATAAAGAAGAGCAAGCCACGCGTAGTTAATTTCTTTTTTAACCATAGACTGTTATAAATAGGTTGTCTAAAAAGTGTTAAAAAAATCGATAATAAGTTTGGAAATCTATTGACAGCCGTGGCCTATTAGATCAATTGAAAAGAAAAACATTACTTTCCAATAGATGGTTTTAGTAATCTGTATCTCACGTTGTATAACTACGATTGGGTTATATTAGAAAGATAAGACAAGAGTTTGAAAACGGCAAGCCAATATTTACTGTCTGAAAGAGTTTACTATGTGTTTGGTATGATTGACCGGAATTAACTACTATGAGCTGCACCCCTACGGCCATGCTCTTAATCCAGATCTGTACTCTCAAGCATTGGGTAGTTTGGAGTAAGCAACCTATAAGTGTATAGCCTATAGCCAAAAGGAGAAAAAATGCTTTCCCTCAATACAACGCCATCTTTTTACTAGACCTATTACATATATCAATATAATCATATTTACTGACATCTCACTTGATTGTTAATAAAATTGCGGAAATGTAACTCTTAACTAACACTCAATTTATATACCCAAGAGCATATTTAATTAATCATCAATCAGCACAATATTGTCAAACCATTTTAATTAAGTTAATAATTTTCAGAAATATGTTTTTAACAGTTTTAGAAAAGTTTGTTTTTTACGAACTAAGCTAAGCAACTTTTTCGACAGCTGACAAGTGTTAATTGTGTAAGCATAACTGTTTGTGTGTGAATACAAAAATGTTTATAACTAATTTTTACACGCAAGTAAGTAACCTTGATTTTATTCATTTGATCCATTTGGATATTAATTCGGTCCTGGTCAAGTGAAAATGGTAGGTTTAGAAAAAATGTTGTGCAACTACCAACATAAAATAATTAGGGTCAAATTGAATAGTAATTGAGCAGTTATAAGAAAATGATTTAATAGAAAAAATTACCAGTAATAAAGTACTAATAATTGAGCTAAATGAGTCACAGATTTAAAAAAAGTATTCTAATTACCAAAATGGTGACAAATTAAAATAATGAATACTTTTTTCAATGGAAAATTAAAGAATACTGCACAAATTTGGTATTTTCAAACAAAAATTAAAAGCCTAATTAGAGTTGATTACATGTACTTGTATGTTATTAGAGCATTACTATGCCATATACACAGTTTAGAAACCGATTCCAAGAGAAATAAGCAACAAATTTGTGGCAATATAGTATAATTCCGATATTTTTTAAATTTATATTTATGGTAAATTTATAATTGAAGACAAAAATTTTAACAAATTTCCCCGAGTATATTATTCACAAAAATTATTAACAAACCCTACACCTGCTTTATGCCTTTTTATACTACTCCAAACATTCTTTTAAAAACTACTAAAAAATATAAAAAATTAATATTTGTGTAGCAGTTATTATTAAAAAACAGGTTTTGTTTCCAAAAATCATAAATATTTACAAATAAAAATATACATCTATATATATATAGATATATATGTGTATATATGTTACACATAGTCGTATTTATTTAATTACCCTCTCTCGTGAAAGAAAAAAATTCCCCATCGCCACTTGCCACCTTCACGTTGGACAGGGCGTATGCGTGTCTGTATTTCCCACGAGATTATACAAATACATATTTATATACCATATGTACACGCATATGGGGATTTGAATGACCTTTCTACATGTAAAGGCTAATTTCAAGCTAATGCGCTTAACTAGTTTATTTGCTAATTAAAATACCAACTAATTTACAAGTCAGAAAATAGATAAACAAAAAAGTGATAGAGGAATATACATAAATACATATATATGTATGCATGTGTATATATGAGTAAGCAAAATGGACAAATAACACAAGAAACCAAATGCATATAAATATATACATACAAGGTGCAATTCAAAAGTTTCAGGACTTTTATTAAAAAACGAATATTATTTGTTTTTTTTTTTTTTTGAAAAATTTATTGGTCGCCTTCAAAATAGCCTCCTTTCGCCTGAATACAACGTTTTGCACGTTCAAGAAGGTTATCGAATGACTATTTTAGGTCATTTGTCGGTATAGCGTTGAGGATGGCGGTCGTCGCCTTTTGAATGGCGTCAACGTCAGCATAGCGGTTTCCTTTCATGGCCAAATGTAGTTTTCCGAACAAATAAAAATGGCAGGGTGCCATATCATTCGAATAGGGTGAATGGTTGATGATATGAATGCGATTTTTGGTCAAAAAATCTGTCTGATTTGAGGTTTTTTTCGTGTTGTTTTAAAGTGTGCGGGACATATAGAGCACAAACCTTTCTGAGGGCCAAATTTTCTGTCAAAATACGATAAATCGACGCTGCGGATATTGATAATTCCGATTCCATATATTTAAGCGATGATTTCGGCTCTTTTTTAATGAATTCACGCACAATTTACGTGTTTTTTTCGTGCACAACATCTTTTGGCCGGCCCGAACGTTCGTCGTCTTCCAAGTCCTCCCGTCCCTCTTGAAAACGTTTAAACCACTCGTGAATACGGCTACGGGATAGACAATCATCGCCATAAACTTGTTTCATCATTTGATGAGTTTTGGTAAAAGTTTTACCAAGTTTAAAACAAAACTTAATGTTGGCTCTTTGTTCGATGCTCATTTTCCGACCGACACTACAAATGTAATGTCACACGCAGCGCGATATCTCAGCTGTTATACAAGTCAGTTGTTATATAAATTTTATGGCGCCACTAGAAGCCGCGTTGTTTAAAAAGTCCTGGAACTTTTGAATTGTACCTTGTATATATTGGAAGACATATGCTGTGTACGCATAAGCTTCTACGGAAGAGTGTGTGTGACTGTTAAAACGAAAGTAAATATTTTCATGCCTTAAGTTGTAAATATGTTTTATGTATATGCCGCTAATTAATTAAAATATAGTCGCCAGTGATTGTGGGTGATAGTTTTGTGTGTTTTTTTACATGTATACTAGGGGGCGTAAATTTATTATTTTAATTTTTTATTTTAAGGATCGGTTAGAAAGAGTCGGATTTCGCTTTCAGTTCGGTTTATGAAAAAACCGTAAGGGAACATTATGTAGAACAGTAAATTTCATACCATTTTAATCCATAAAACGAAATATAAACGATCATAAGAAAAAAATAACAGTAGGGCTGATACTTGGAGAGCGTTTCTTAGAGGTGTCTACCAACCAATTTTTCAGAGTACCAAGCGAATAAAAAACATTCATTTTTTTGACCCACCCTAATACGTACATATATATTTGTGCGCACAAGTGTTTTTGATCACTACCACATTAAGTCAACGAAGGAAATAGAAGAAGAAAACATTTTTTTTTCACATTAGTACCTTGATGATTTTCTATTTACTAAACACAACTGTAGCTCATGGATGTTCTCATATAAATATATATATTATATATGTATATCTATATATATATATGAATTTTTTAGCTTGTGAGATATTTACTATTTTGCTTTTGTAAAAAAGCTGACTCTATGTAATCTCTTTTGTGTGAATCCTGCACTCTTCACTTTTTTGACTGAAGCTATAATTTCCTATTCAAATTGATTAACTTGCTGCTCTTTTCTAATGTTTATTACTTAATTATGCGCTATTATTGCGTATAATGTGAAAATAACTAAAGTAAATAGATAAATAACAAAATCTGGTTAATGCTTTGCTAAAACAACAAAAATATTCAACAGCAGCTATTCAGCTGAGCTTCCATAGCAATTAATTTTAATGCAAAATGTACAACAAATAATTAGTTTAATAAACTCTACATGCATGCACACATTTTTACACATAAATACGTATATACATACAAATATGTAAGTATTACTGTAATCAAAACTTTGTATGTGTGCGTGTGTTTAACTATTACGCTAACCGTTTTAAATTCATTAATTAAGTGTTGAGTAGGGTTGCGAGTGCTTTCCTCTTGCGCCCAGCAGTATATATGTCTCACTGCCGTTGTCGGACAATTTCTCTGTTTACATCTGTAATTTAATTTGTATGAAAATTTTAACTTTCGCTTTAATCCAGCGCCAGTTTGTGTGCTTTCGGCTATCAAAAGTTTTCAGCACAAAGTGCTGAGACTTATTTTAGAATTAATCTATATTATAAATTTCTTTTTTTTTGTTATTTTGGATATACATCATTTGTTTTTTTTTTTCTTTTAATTCTAGACTATGCAGAAGGAGTTATTGTTTCGGAAGCAGTTTGAATCCAGTAAGCTCTTTTGACATAAAAAAGTGAAAAGCAAAGTCAAAAACTTTTCAATTTGATATTTTTTCTCAGTCATAACTATTAATTCGTAGCAAACCTTTATTGATTGACAGAAATGCAAAAAAAAGACCTTACTAAATGGTTCAAACCTGCTTTTTTTACATCTACTACTACGAAATAATGGTAATGGTTGAATATTCTGAGAAAACTTACCATAACATTTCATTAAACCTGATATTTTAACGTGATAATTTTTCATTGAACGATTTAAATATAAAAAACAATACATTGTGCTTGGGACATAAAAAGATAAGTTTATGTCAATTTTCATCAAGGAAAGGTTTTTTTTTTAAAGATAAATACAAAAAAATAAAAAATTTGGATATTTGAGTTTTTTACATGAATTTTGAGAACATGTGAAAAAGACGTTGATACAAAAGTTATAGACCTTTTCATTACCTATAACTTTGCTACATAACTTTTTTCTAGAGGACTCGTAGGTTTGCCGAAAATCGAGATAAGCCGTGTTAAACCTTTAAAAATTCAACTACGCCCCTCACTGTCTTCTTCCCAATCTTAGATCATGAAGTATTTTTGTTTTCATTATGTTATTTGATCTTTCATTCCGAATGAGTTTCAACCTAATTTGAATTTCTTTCACGTTTTACTATTTTCAAAGTCCTTTTTCAAAAAAAAAAACAAATAAAAAATAATTTATAAGAAACTGACAATCCATTTCAAAACCAACTCTATTATTAAGATAACATAGCTGAACATTTGTGTAGCGCATTAGAAACAGTCTGGAATTATTAGCAAACGCTGGATCAGCTTCGATTTGAATATACTTGTAGCATTTTATTGAGAGGATCTCACTTTTGAAAACATAAAACTAAGAAGTTTAATTATCGTTTTAAGCACAAAATATTATGAACAAGAGATATATAGCAAAAACGGGAAAAAATCATATTGAAATTACGATGATATAAATAAAGATAGGCTCCAAAAATTTTTATCGATATTTGTAGAAGAAAACGTATGACAATAAATTAAAGAGATGACGTATTTGATAAGATTTCTAAATTTTTATACAAATTGTCAAATTCTGGTTTTAAAAAATGTTCAGGATTTTATTTCATTTATGTTTACAAATAGCACTTAACTTCCTAAGACTTTTAAAATGTTATTGGAAAAAAATTTCTGCCTATCAAGAACTTTAATTCTTAATATATCGGCATCCTTGTAACATTTCTTTAGAAATTTCGATATATATACTTCTATTTTTGCCTGAACACATTTTCTTTTTAATTAAAAATTTTCGTAATCAATTTCAATATACAAACTTTTTAATAATAAAAACGTTTTAATTTTTCACGCAGTAAGAAAATCTGGAACGTAATCTGTTTATTATATTATTAATTGGCGTAATTCTCAAGTCAAAAGAAAGGGTAAAAAAGCAAACTTTTCAGATTAAAACCAATATAAAAAAAAGAAATTCTGGATTTTTCTTGAAATTAACAACATTGGAAATTATAAATTATTGAAATAAGATTATTAAGTCCGTAAAAATATACCTTATGTATCCTTTAATTTGTAGCAAACTCGCATTTCTAGATAATTTCATTAACTTTTCATACTAAGGGAGTTTTCTTGAGTCCAAATATGTAAGTGTGTTTCTTATTTTTCGATTTCTGACATTTTTGTTTTAAGGGAGTGAGATACTTGGATATATATATATATATTTTATATATTAGTGAGTTATAGAGCAAGTATTTTCTAGTGAAGCATTACTTAAACCTGTTTTCTTTGCTTCCCTTGTAAAAGTTCATTATTAGATTTAACAGAAAAGTTACTAAAATGTTTAGAGAGCAAAACTATAACCGGCTTAAGCTACAAAAACTAACGGGTGGCAGCTTTACAACTAAAAATAGAACTGAGTGGACGTTAATCGTAATGGAATTTACATTACATCTGCTATACCATATATAACATATATAACTGCGAGTATATTCGACATGCAATTGGCGTGACAGCCAACAGACAGAAGCTTCACAAACTCGAAAGGCAACAGCAAAACTTTACAAATACAAACAAAATGTATATGAAAAAAAAATTTTAAATTAGGAACAAATAGAAAAGCCAAAACGACAAGGAAGCAATTGATGACTGGCAGCTGCTGCTTAAAAATATATATCTATATATGTATGTGTGGACTTGGTCTGTAAGTATCTAGACTGCAGCGTTGCCATGGTGATTTCGCATACTTTTTATTGCTTTTGAAGATTGCACTTCCGCCTCGCACTGGCGTTGCAGCTGCAGCAGTGGATTTGATAAAATGCCAACTTGCGGTTGCAATATTTTGCCAAACGCAAAAGGCAACAACAATTTATCATCAAAATTGCACATACTTTACCACGAAGGCACGAGAAGAAACAGACATATGTAGGTATATATATATATACAATGTTTGCTGCTGCTTCTTTTTGTTGGGCGCTTTTCATTGCTTTCTCAGATGGCGAACTGATAGTTACAAGCTTGCAGGCGTAAACCACGCTACACGCTCTTCATATATAAATATATAATATATATCAGCATGTATGTGAGTGTAGCATCAGGAATGTGGGAAAGTTGCTGCCAGTGCACAGGTGGGAGCTCGGTACACCATAAATGAAATCGATAGAGAGAGGGGAAAAGTGACAAACGAGTAACGAAAAGTTCCGCAACATTTTGCGTGTGCAATAAAAAGTCGGAGAAGAACTACTTGTATTGCTACAGTTGGCAATAAGTTATCTAGAATGTAGCAAATGTGTGTGTGGCAACTGCGGGTGTAATGTAACGGAGAGCAAGTGCAGCCAGTCGAAGCAAGTAAGTAAGTAAATACCTAAGTTTACACTAAGTAAGTAAAGAGCGAAAAGTTCGGTGTTGTGCAGCTGTGTTGTTATTGCCTCAAGGCTGCTGCAAGAAACAGCAGCCACGCAAAAACTCAACACCATTACCCCCCACACAGCATAAAATTGTTGCGCAAATTGAGCTGTTGCTGTCGGCATTAGAAAATAAAAGCAATTTGATGGCGCAACAAAGCATAGCCGCACTAACAATCAAGCGTATGCGCAAAAACGCCTGTATATAGGCAACATTTCCTGAAACTTACTTTCCGACTGCCGTGACAGGCGTGTAGTAAATAGAAAATGTAACTAGAAAGCGTACATTTGCAACAAAATTTAACTACTTCACTCTGTTTAATGATATAACTCCACCTTTGTGCTGTGGTTATTCATAAAAAAAACAGCTTACTTTTTACTGTCAGCTGGAACTACTGTATTTCCTTATAGCACACACATATTTTTGTAGTCAAGCATTATTTGACAATGCCTCTAACTTATTTATTGCACCGCTGTTGCTCTAGAATTAAGTGATTTTTTATAGTTTTTGCATTAACTTGAGTTGCAAACATTTTTATCGCAACAACATTGTTGTTGCAACACTTAAGTGAGCCGCGGGCAGACAACTGAATGTAGTATTATAACAATCCACGAGTATAAGACAAGCAGGCAGACAGTTCGGAAATTACAAATAAGCATATGTAGAAAAATGTATATTCACATCATTATTAAGTAATATAAAATAAATATTATAAAATTAAATATATCAGATAACACTCTACAGCTTTTATTGCAACAAATAAACGAGATAAAAGCTAACCTTACGAAAATAATGATATTTTAAAATCAGATTATTAAATTTTCACTTAGCACCTAAAGGTAGGCAACGTTTTGCTGCAGTATACATTAAGAGCTTTTTTTAACCATTGTGCGCATATATTATAGTGCTCAATGCAACATTAAGGCCACTTCATTGTGCACTTATATCTTCGCTTGCCGTTCACATTCAAAGAGATTTTAATTTCCGATAAAGCTATGTGACGTATGCTCATATATTCGTTTTCAGATATCATCATGAAAAATAAATTGAATTTAGTATTTTTTTCTGCTTTGTTTGCGCTCAACTTTGCAACTTGTATTTTTGTTTTTATATTGTGTTTAAACACTGTGATTTTGCAGTTGAGATATCTTGCACAATATCAGTAACAAGTGGTTTCGAGCATTGAAATTTGATGCTACGCAGACATTTGTACTCACAGTAGTGAAGAAATTAATAAATTGATTAATTTGAAAGATTATAAAGTAATAAATGTGAATAATAAAAAAACAAATAATAAAATTTTATTAACAAATATAAATACTGCAAAATAAATAGAGGTTTAAAACAGAATATTGTATTTTTTGATAATATTAGTCAACAAATTCGAAAAAAAAAACAATTTTTCCTAACACCTAGTTTTACGTAATTTTTTCGATAGCACTGCTTCTCAACTTACAACGAGTTCCTTTTAGTTTTTACTACTTAAATACAGTCTTTTAATTTTACACTTAATACATAAAATAAGATTAATACTAAAATATTGCCTAACTTTTGGCGCAAAGTTAAAAATATTGAAATTGAAAGAACCGTTACCATAGTTTTCAGAAACAAATAAAATACTAATATTTCCGACCACGTGTTGCTGTGACTATGGTATATATTTAATACTGTTATAATAAACTATTAAACTAAAGACGAAGGAATTTTATTTGAGGTTTACTTTTGATAATTTATACAAATATTTGTAAATGGAACAAAGAATGCGTTTTCAAAAATTAAATCGAAAATTGATATTTTTGTTTCAATTTCAACTTGATTATAGATATGGCGATAGTTAAGGCAATGGGACACTGTAGCCTGCTGAAGACTGGTCTGCTGCAACAAAACCATTTCTCCAATAAATCTCCCGCAAAAATAGGTGCTTCAAAAATTTTTTCCGGTGCTATTTTTGCTGACCAAACGCTCTTTCTTCCGGCACCACCAAAAGGTATATCGTTGTCACTTAAATCTTGCATTATTTTAGTCAGTGCCCCAAGTGAATGCAGAGGTATAATTGTTTTCTCAGTATTTGATATTTTACTCAAAATTATAATTATTCTTATTATTTTAAATTTTTTTTTTTATTATTGATACATGCTATGTTTAGAAATATTTTTTATTTATTATTGCTTGGATTTTTAACATAACAGAGATCTAAACTATCTTATCTTCTCTAAACTCTACTAAAATAGTATTTCCTCGAAATTAAAAATTCCATGTTGAAAAATTTCAGTGCAAATAAACATGCGTTTAAATGGTGAAAGTAATACTGGGAACCTAATTTACAACAAATTAAATTCACTAATAATTGAAGTATGTGGCAACCTAGCTAGATAGCAACTCCAAGGATTTATAGTACTTTTCACATGTACTTTTATTTATATTTGTCCAAGACAGATTGTATTTATCATTGTGATTTCTACTATACTTTATCTGCTAAGTCTTTTTTCAATCAGTATTTGATAATAAAGATTCACAAAATATAGATTGTTACGTGTCAAAATATAGATTTATTTTTTACCCAAATTTAAAAAAGATTAAAAAAAGAAATTTGGCAACCATATATAAACAACAGGATTTTAACCATTGTCTAGAAACACATATTGATTAAACTTCTTTGAGTGGCTTATTTTATACAAAAGTAAATAACTTTAAAAACATATGGCAACGCTACCTAAATAAAAATAAATTTGAGCCATTTTCTCAAATCAAATATAGATTAAAATATCAAAACCTGTGATAAAATTTTCAATATAACCGATTTTAAGACTGTAATTTGTAAATTTTCCTACAGGGGTTTTCAAAATTTTACACTTGAGCACATCAAAGCAAAATACGGTCCTCCGCGTCTTCACAGGTTACAAAATAGTGTAGTAGTATAAGTGTTAAGTACAGTGATACGCTACATAAAACCTCGGATTTATTTATATATACTAATAAAGAGGGTTTTTATGGCCTTCGGTTCGCTTTAAGCTGCCTGAAATCACTTCGTTGTTATACCATGCGCTAGTTAAAGCAGCTTTCTACTTTACACGCACACATACATTGGCACTAAACATGTGTATTTATAGTAGGTAAGTACTTTTATTACTTAGTTATTCGCCACTTTGTAACGACGAGTGGCTGACCGACAATAACAACAACAACCAAGTCAACAATGGTTACAAATAACGGAAGCATAGTGAAACAGGACCTAATAAACGACCTATTCAGCTATAAAACTACACAGACTAAAGGAGATCACGACATGCACAACAACAACAGCAGCCACAACAATAAAAGCAAGAGCGGTAGCAGCAAATTACCAGCGAATGCGGTACAGTGGCATAATGAAGTAATGAAAAACGAAACACAATGTGTACACATCGTGAATAACGGGAAAAAGGTGAAAGGTCTCACAAAAGGAGGCGTAAAAATCAATGTACGCATCAATATTACCTGGAAAATGTTATGCGCAAGTGAGTGTGTATGTGTATGCAAGTGACCGCAAACTCAGATCTGCTATGAAATTGCTGGTCGTAAGACTTATAATTAAATTGCCGTTGTCTGTAGCTGGAAAAGGCAGAGCTTAAAAATAGTCAGCGCAACACGCGCAGCATGCACACACACATCTGCACATTATAACATATACTTGTACATATAAATGTTTATGGTATGTGTGATGTTATGGTATGGATTATGAACTTAAATACATACAAGTTCCAGCGAAAGTTGTTGCATTAAAGCTTGTTGCATACTTTGTATTATTAAAAAAAATTTATTAACTTTTAATCACTGATGTTTTGCACATACTTCTGATTTAATAGTCATATTTTAGAAATTGTTTCCTCTTTTGCTTACTATTGTCGTTTTAAAAGAGATCATTTCACGACAATCATTAAAACTGCTTGGTTTCTGAGAATAAAAGAAGATCGACAAAACTTGAATACATTTTGGGATAGAAATAGTATAAGCAGTATTTTAATAATTCCTTTTTTTGAGTCTATCTAATAATTTCACTTTAATTACTTTATTACACGACACAGGAAAGTGAAAGGATGTGTGGAGAAGTGACAACACTGGAAGTAAAACTAACTCAATATGCATCTATAAAAGACGTTTTATTATTTTTATCTATCATCTCAAGTTTTCTCGTTTATATCGCATGACGCATGTCGCATTACAGTTCTCTATATTTATAAACCATACATACAAATGGAAGTACATTTTTTGTGATGCGCTTGCCTTTATTAAAGGAAATATTTTTCAAACTTTTTTATTATTCATATAATTTGTGTTGCAACCATGTCATTTTTTCAGAAGGAGGATTATACGTATACATATATGTAAGTTTCTTTGTATGTATGTTAGCTATTTATTAACTTGATGATAATAGAAAACATGTAATTGTGCCAATTTACGAAAAGTAAATTAAAAATAGGTGTTATTAGTGATCTTTTGGGCTTTCTTCTAGCTCTACTAGCTACGACTTCTGTACATACATTCGTTCGTTCTCTATAAAAATACACGTGAATGCTTGATATTTTATCGGGTGATTTAAATACAGATTTTGAGAAAACTATATCTGCTCCACATCTTGAATATTTGAGAGAAGCGTTTAAGCTTGAAAAGAAAAATGGTACGCTACTACGATCGGAGCAATTTTCTATTTAATGCCTCCAATCTGTAAAAAAACTTCACTTTTATTGTGGTTTCACAAAACTACATATCTCTATATATTTATTTTGGATTTAATAACAGTCATATTTATGTTGAATTGACTTTGGTTGAGGCGAAGAAAAAAAATAACTTAATTTTTTTAAAATACTCATTAACAGCAAATTTTACAGCGTGGTCTTGTTTAAAACTGGGAAAACCCTGAAGTCCTCCGGAATCGTAGAGATTGTACAAGAGTGTGTATATAATTTTTACGCGTCATACAACTTAGGTGTTAAACCTGTTAAGTGCGGCTAATACGAGTACTCTATACATGTGATGCTTTCTTTAGTTACCAGTGCAAGTAGTTCAGTTTGCATTACCACCTGCGATAGTTTTAAAATTGTCGAAAAACTGACGACTTGTCTTTTCTTGACTTGATCTACTATATAAAGCGGTATAGTGTTCCCTGTTATAGTTCAAAAAAGCTATTTCTAACATAACTCTGTATGCAATGTTGAATCGTCTCACACTACACACAACACGCTCTTGCACTAGCTTTTGCCTTATGTAAGACTTTACCTAAAATTACCACTGCCATTAGTAGTCGTGCCACATACGGCAACTTCCGGTTTCCTTGCGAAGTAAAATTAGGACACATACACAAACACTAGCCTGAAATACAACATTATGCAAAGCGTCTAACGGTTGGACGTGAACGCCAAACAAATACGCAGGAAAACAACGAAAACGATGACGACAGAAATAGGGACAGCGACAATAACGGTGACGGCGACAAATGACGAATGTGAAATGACGTTTTGCTGACAGTTTCGATTGCCTCGCAGACGCTTTGTTGGCCAAGAGGGTGGGGCGAAACTGGAACTTGTGTAATAAATCTATGTAAAATGGTTTGCGTGTGTGCGTGTGTGTGTGTATGTATGCATGTAAGTTGTCATGTAAACAAGCTGAAAGAAAACTGGCCATGACGTCAAAGCAAAGCGCAGCGTTATATATTTGATTTCCGGTTTATGAATATACCAATTATACAACTACGTATGTATGTATTAGTTAAATGGCTTTGGCATGGCATGGAAAGTACGCAGTTGATTTATGGGTGTGTATATGTGTGTGCGTGCGTGAATTTAACGCAGGCGCTGCGACGACAACGCAAGCTAGAATTCGTGGCATTAAACCAGATTGAAACCGTAGATCTTTTGTTGTTATTTTGCATATGCAATAGATAATGTAAATTTATCTGTAAAAGTACTATATGTGTATGTGCTGTATGATAATATGCGTGTTTGTAATTGCTGGCAACCGAAGCGGCGTATAAAGGAAACGGATATGTATATCAGTGGAATAAACACGGTCGGTAAAGAATTTTTGTTTGCGATTTTGACAGCAGCCAACACACACCAAGCAAAGTACATGTGTGTTCCATTTATAGGTCAACCAAAATGATGGCAATA
Source organism: Bactrocera oleae (assembly GCF_042242935.1). Lineage (NCBI taxonomy): Eukaryota > Metazoa > Arthropoda > Insecta > Diptera > Tephritidae > Bactrocera > Bactrocera oleae. Next base: position 38,423,629 of record NC_091539.1, on the reverse strand, counting down.
TGTGTACACGTGTGTGTGTAAAATCCATGCTGCATAAAATGTTTGCTTTCGTACGCCTATCTTTATGCTTGTCTATGCATATGTGGGCAAATATGTTTACACGAGTGCGTTTTGGCATAGCATTTGCATATTTTAAGACGCCTTAAGGCGTAAATTTTGGCACCAGTGTGAGACAAATACACAATAAATTGACGTAAAGCGTTCGTTACACAATTGGAAAAAGCAGGCACTTATACACAGACAATGTTTATTCAATATGCATATACATGGATAAATATGTTTATATACCATTCACTTGTATGCTATGCTAACAGCACTTAATGCGTTTGTGCAGCATACCTTGAGGCACTAAGACGTATGTCGTCATTGCTTACAGTCTACTTTACATTGCTTTTAGTTGTGTTTACCACACACATACATATATACTCGTACATATATATATATATATATATATATATATATATATATATACAGGATACTGACTACCGAATTAATGTCCTTACGTTTGTCCTAACGCTTACTGTTTGTATATTGCCCCCACATTAATGTTGCTGCAGTATTGGTGATTTCGGTTCTTACTGCACACACACACGCACAATCATTTATTTGTTTATACGTCATGGCCTTTGTTTATTTGTTTGCTTTTGATTTTCGTTATGCTTATTTAAGATTTAAATAAATTCATGTTTATTTATATAAGTTCTGCCGTCCGCCCACAGTGTGTGCCAGCAACAAAAACTCTCATAGAGCCCACATAAGTTTTGCATGGACTGCGAAACCTTTTAGAGCGCGCTAACATCAACAGCACTGTTTATGTTAAATTTGCAGAAATAGTGCGATTTTGAGTTCAGTGCCGCCTGCAGCCTTGTATGACTTAATAGCGTTCCGGAGTATTGAGAAAAAAATCGCAAAAACAACAAGAACATAAGCACATTCGCGCGTACATGCCCGATATCCTTGGCCTGGTATTCCTCTAAAACAATTTTGAAATCCACTAGCAAACGGCAAGTTTGCAATCGAAGCCCTTCGCTTATTTTGCATATTTCACTCCCTTTTAAACTCACTGCCTTTTTATGGTGTCCGCAATTTTTTATTGATCTTGACTTCGGAGTGCTTTTAGCATCGAAAGTAAAACAAATACGCGAACCAAAAAATACTAGAACTGAGAGCGATAGACCGGCACAAGCACTGACATAAAAAAGATAGATACACAAGTAGGGAAGAGCTAAGTTCAGGTGTAACCGAACATTTTATACTCTTGGAACTTGCAGGGATCAAAGCCAAGGAAATAACTTAGGTGCTGGCAAAACTTCATATTAAAAAATGTTGAGAAAGAATTCAACATGCATTATTCGATGACAGCGTGAATGAATATTGCTTGTTTATTTATTAAGCTATATTATAGCTCACATACTCAATTAGCTTTATTGCTATATTTTACTTTGCGTCAGCAAAAATTTTAATAAAATCAGTGAGATATATCTGACAAAAACTTAATCGAAGAGGCTGAATTTAATATATTGAGTGGATGTGCAAAACGTCAAAAAGGGGTTCGGAATTGATAACATTAGGGATATGAGATTAGGTAGGTAGGTAGGTAGGTAGAGTGGCTGTCTGAAGACACAACTAGGCCTATAGGAGGCCCATTGTGATACCACCGGGACTAATGTTCCCCCACTCTATTGTCTCCTCACTGAACCAACCTGTGCTTCTGATGAAGTTCATCAGTATAAATATTTCTATATGAGCAGCTTCTGATCGTCGTCAAGGAACCCTCGACCGATAGTTGCGATTCTTTTTCTGTGTAGAGCCTTGCATTCGCATAGAAGATGTTTTACAGTCTCCTCTTCTTCCATCCCCTGACAGCTTCTACAATAGTCGCCAAAGGCCTTTCCCTCTTTTTCAGAGGTTATTATGATAATTAAGGAAATGTGAGAGTTCAGTATATTTATTTTTTAGAAAATAGTACACCCCAAAACTTAATATAAAATTAGCAGTTCTATTAAGAAGTCTTAGTAATTTTCCGATTTATGGATTCCTAGAAAATTTTGGACAATGTTCACAAAACATTTCCAGGCGAGATTTCATAATTGTTAAATTTTTCTAAAAAGCTCTTATCCTTTGCACATGTAGTTCGGGACTTTGTAGGATGGGTCAATTGGCTGAAGACATGTTTAGATACTGGGTGGTGTCTTTAAACTTGTTTGTAAAGCTTTTTGTTTGAGTCAAGCAAATATAGCAACCCTTATCGACATCGGATCACTATAGCGTATAGCTGTCATACAAAACTGAACGACCAAAATTAAGTTCTTGTATGAAAAAACTTTTTTATTTGGCAATATATATCAACCGACTTGTCTTCACTAAATTTAGCACATATTATTTTTTAAGACAACGCAAAAACATTTGAAAATGTTTATAATAAAACTAGTTGTCAAAAATTTCAAAGGAACCCATTTTGTCAACTTTTTATTGCCATAATCTAAGCCACTTTAAATCCTCAAACAAAAATTCATAAAAATGCAAACATTCACAAGTTAGTGCACAAGATTCACATACATATGTGTTCATGTATGTATGGATATGTACGTACGTATATCTCAGTAGTGTGCAACTACTTAATAAGTTGAAATTAATGTCAACAATATTGACAAGCGCAAGTGACAACGATGATTATGTGATGATGATGACAAAGCACAAGTCGAACAAAAGGGTGTGACGTCGAAGTGCATATATACAATATATACATACATAATCACATATATGCTTGTATGTGTATGTGTATGCGCCACAATATTGGCCACCAACGCCAGCAAAGAGCTCCTCATACAAGCGTATATTAGCAATGATGTATGATGCCGCTGCTGACTTGTCTTCATCATTTTCCTTCGTCGCCGCGCCGTCCTCTCTCTTTTTCCATCGTCTACGTTTTCGTCGCCATCAGCACAAGGATACATTGTTATTGTCGTATTGATATGTCAGTTGACAAGGCAGTTTGAAAGCATAAGTGCCAGCAAAAGACCACGCTGTACACACGCACACATATGTAAGCTTATTTATGCCAAAAAGTGGGCTAAGCACTTTGCTCGACGAAAATAGTGAATTACAACAGTTAGCGAAATTGATTGACGGCTGCAAGAGCACTAATGAGCTTGTACATTGTAGTTGACTTGTTTATGTACACACACACACCCACACACAGTGACACATATAAATCAGCAAAAATCTGCTGATGCAGCAAATACTCGTAGTAACGGTGTTTCTTATTTCTAATTCTTTTTTTGTGAGAGCACACTACAAGCTTTTGAGTGAGTCTATAGTATAGTTGAAGCGCTTGTGTTAGTGTGTGTGTATTTGCTAGAAAAGTGGCTGCTAAGTGTGGCTTGGTTGACAAGTGGGTCACTGACTTGCAGTTTAGTAGTTAAAAGAAAAAAGGGAATTATTTGACTCGATTCGAGTGTTTGGGGTCTGTCAGCGTTTCACGGTTCTTCGCTAAAGTTTGATATATATGAATATATATATGCCCGTTCGATGCAACGGAGCTCTTTCCAGCCCCTTGTAAAGTGCAGATAGGAGGTTGTTTTGACGGATTATTAATTTGGAAAAAACTTTTATTGGTAAAATATCGAAAAATAAGCCACTATTTTTTTCAATATATCAAAATTTTTTTTTTTAATTTTCAGATATATGTAAAAAAAATCCAGAAAGAAAGAGATTCGATTTTGTTTTCTCAACGCTTATTCAAGTAAATACTTCAAAACCATGCATACGTGGGTTGCCTTTTATATTTCGGGATTAAAGAACAACTCCAAATGTTGGTAATCGAAAATCCCTTTATTGCTTCTCAAAATATTCTCCATAAAGATCTATACACTTTGGCATGCATTCTGATTGAGGTATCTCCAAAACATGCGTTCTGAACGTTTCAACCGTTTCTTCAAGTTTTGAAAAACGTTGACCTGTTAGTTAATTTTTTACATACGGAAGACAAAAGAAATCGTTCGGTCCCAAGTCAGGACTATACGGCGAATAACTTATATGCTCAAAATTATAGCTGTTTCAATCGATGTTTGATGGATCACATTGTCGTGATGAAGAGTTAGGTTTTCCTGATTTCTTGAAAGACAACAGGGAAACAAATTGTTGTGTACCACTCCAAATTTACTATACTATTCTGCATTGTTCTAGTGGTATGGTTGCGACAGTCCATTTTTTTTCAAAAATACAGGTAATCGTTTGCTTAAAATTGCTTCGTGCGCGAACAATTTGTGTTGGATTCAGTTCATCTTTAAACACCCATGCAGTCGACTGCTGTTTGCATGTTTTGGTTGATATTGACATTCTCAGAGCAAATCAAAAATATCCTATTTTTAGGTTAATAACGGAAATATCTGAAACTAACTCTTATCGACAGCTCTATTACTCATACAGGAAGACAGTGTTTTACATCAAAATAACAAAAGGTGGCGACAGTCGACAGCTGTAGGCTTACTCATTTGGAAAACGTTTGAGACCGCCATAATCATACGAAATACCTTACCTTGCCAAGCTCATATGGGCCATTTGGGAGAAACTGAAAGATATATGGTGACTTTAAATTACATTAATGAGCTTTTATCAAGCTTTTGGAGAATATCAGAGTGGAGAGTAGCGAAACTGAAATCAAAGCTCGCGGTGTTCATAATCGGGTCAATATGTCGTAAGCTACCGAAATTAATTTATTTTACCAAACAGGCTATAGGCCCGAAACACAGCTTACACTACTAAACCGAGGTATAAAACGGGTATTTCAAAAGATACAGTTAATTTTTTGCTTCCATTTTCGCCTCAGAAACTCTGCCTACACAGAAATGCTGATATTCTAAGCTAGCTCTATTTGCACGAATCAAAATACTTGTAAATCTTGAAATAACCGCACACTCTAGTAAAGCTTATTATATTCAGTATACCGAAAACGCAAATTTACAATTTTATTGTTTTTCTCCTGAACTTAATTTTCCACTTTGCGCTCTCTATTAAGGCTGTTTGTGCACAACTTCAATATTAAAGCAACCAAGCAATTTTCACTTTTAAAAGGCAAAATATGTAACAAACATATACAGAGCAACAACAATAGCGCACAGGTAGTGCGTACCAATTTAAAATCACTTTCGCTTTCTTTGACTTCCTTTCAGTTCACACATTTTCCCTTCTTCTTCTTCTTCTTCACTGCATGCACTTTTATTACAATCTGCTCGTGATTGCTTTTATTCTTTGACTATTTGTGTATTTACTTCCATATATGTCTATACAAGTGCCTGTGATTGTTGTTGTTGTTGTTTATTGTTATTTATGTTCCATTACTTTTAACCTGCAGCAGCATTTTCAATTTCCTCACACTCAAGAACACACACAGACGCCCACATGCATAGAGGAATAAGAAAAAATACAAAAGTGTAGCATACAACTAGGCGTTCAATAAACACACGCCATAGTATTGGCTCACAGTGTGAGCGCATGTAAAAACGTATGTGTAGAATGGCATGTTTGCAAGCATTGCAATATTTTTACACTGCTCAATAGTTGTAGATGGAAGAAAAAGGAATAAAGTGAGTGCAAACACACACAGTTCTGGAGTGTATGCTACTCTGGTGCAACATTTTCACTTCCCAATCAAATACAATTTGCTGTTTACTGACTTTTTACGACTTTTTTAGCACGTTTTCTTCTTCGATGTGTAAAGTTCTCATTGAAAATTGCACAAAGTTGCATTACTTTGACACAAATTCACTTTTGAGCATACTTGCAGTAATTGCACTTTGCCGACAATAATATATTGTAATGTGGCATAAATGGCTTGGTGTGAGTGCTGAAGCAATTCTGTGTTCCAGAGAACCTAAGCGAATTTCAGAACTCTCCACAGCTTTCATACATCTAAGGCTAACAAGAGTAAATGTAGGCAGCGGAGCTTAAAGTTGTACATATATTGTGCACTTTCTACCTCATGTCCGGTACGTATATTGTTTTTTAGTCTTAAAACATTTTTCCAAGTAGTTTTTTGGAACTCAGCTCGAATTTTTTTCTTGCTGTACATTGTATCACCACGCCGATCACATAGTCTTGGAAATTTATGGATCGTTCAGAGAAAGTCTCATTTTGTTAACTTAAAATTTGAAGACATAACTTGAGACAGCCAGACATATTTTTGGCACCTTTTGTTATATGGGTAGATTTCTTGATAGAACTGTACTTTGAATTACTAGAATTGATAAAAACAACTACGAAACTCTATAACTGAAGACTCACTCAAATGGGGAATTTTAATTGGAGCAGATCCTATACAATGATGGTGGGCTTATGCTACCACTTAAAATACAAAATTTGGTTACATTAATGCCAAAACAAATTTGATAAATTTCGCAAGAGACAGAAAGAGAGAGGTACTTAGATCAAATTAGTGGGGGTGGAAGAGAAAGAAGGGCGAGGAAGAAGGGAGGGAGAGGAAGAGATAGAGATAGAGGAGGTGTGGACAAAGAAAGAAAGAGAGGGAAGGTAGAAAATACAGTAGAGCGATAGTGCTGATCACAATCCGTCCTTTACTTCAAAAACTGCTTAAAACAATTTCAAAGAATTTGAAAATGAAAAAACTGCCAACATTTAAAATTTTTTTTTTTTTTAAATTAGTATATTTGCAAACATATTTTAGTAGTTTGCAATACAGGCTAGCACGTTAGTTAATATCGACAATTTTCTATCCTAAACAGGATAAATTGTGCCAAGAAATCAAGGTCAAAATCAAGTTCTTGTAAGGAAAACTTTTTTATTTGAAAATATATCTTCACGAAATTCCGCATATATTATTATCCAAGACAACGCTATAATCTCCATATAAATTGTTCAAATCGAACCACTATAAAAATATAGCTGCAACTCAAACTAACCTATCAAATTCACGATAAAATCTATCTATAGACTTGTATGCAAAAGATCTGCATTGTGAAGCGTCTTATAGGTTCGGTCCAGCCGAAGTTAGCGGTTTTTCTGGTTTTATGTTCAGCTATAACTAAATCTTTTATATATATAAAAACTTGCATTATGAAATTGGGTTTAAATACTTTAAATTATTAAAAAAATATATTTATATGTGTCATTTTGATATAAAAATTGTTGTTGCCAGCTATAAACATATAAATTAAGTTTTGAGGTAAGGGACGCTAATTAAATTAAATTTTGTTTAAGTTAAAAATAAAATGTATTGTAATTTTGAATTACACAAACCTAATATTTATAATAAATTATAATTGTTAGGCACAAGTAAACAAAGTTTGCTTCTCATTTAGCTATTGAAAACATAATTAAACTTGATTAAAAATTATACCAACTTATTTAAATGTAATTGGCATACAATTGTTAAAGTCAGTAAAATAATTGATGTAACAAAATTAAATTTGCAGTTGCCATAAACAACGCTTTGAGCGTTTGAGCTAAATAAGTAAATCTTACACCTGGCATGGTGAACAAAAGCATTTTGCCTGAGTAAGCAGTCACTCAATTAAATAATATTTGTCTGAGTAATTTCATTGTCAATAATACTCGATGCAGAATACGAAGCATACAACAATTTGTACACGCACATCGTACAAAACGAGTATAGCATGTCGTCTGCAAAGTCATAAATATGGAAAAATATTTGAACTGATTTGCGTCGAATTGTCGTAATTATCATGTCTAAATATGAAGGTACATGTGTAAGCATGTATTTCCATGCTTCAATTTATTTTAATCGTAGACCCAACATTCAAAAAAGGAAAGAAAAATTGTACGAATATTTTTCCGCACTACTGTGCAACATGAAACTCGTGCGCAAAATCAATTTGTTTGTAAATTTCGTAGACGTATGTACATAAAATATCAATTTTCTTTATACAAATTTTATTTGCTCTTACCGCGCTAGTTTGCATAAGGCCGAGCGGCGTGACGTATAAAAGCAAAGTATGGAAAAATAAATCAAATTATTGCAAGAATTTTATAACTTTCATCTTTTCATCGACATTGGCAATTCTATTCGGGCACAACGTTGCCACCCTACACACTTTCAGCTGATGGCTTCATTAAATTGAACTTTGTAATTTAAGCCGAACACAGAAAAAAATGGAAAATATGAAAGAAGAACGCTTCAACACGCAGACAGACAGACAAGAAATTACACAGACTAAAAATGAAAAAATAAAAAATAAAAGTGAGTTGCTTGTAAATTTTGCACAAACTGGGCATCCCACAACCCGAAAATAGCGGGTGTGGTAGAAATTCACAAATTTCTCGCAAAAATTCCTGACTTTTCAATTTATATTTTTCTCATTCTTCTGCAAGTGATTGTGCCTCGCAATTACACTATGAATTCCTGCGTTATTGAGTTTCGATCTGCGCACACGACTACGCGTCTTATTTGGTTTCTTTATTATTCGCTCTGTTCTCTGGGTTGGGCGTCTGTGCGGAATATTGAATTAGTTTGCCTAAAAGTATGCTACGAAAGTCGGAAATTGAAATTTACAGCGTATCAAAACTGTACGTTGCAGCTCAGGCTGGCTGGCATTCGTCTTTAAATGGAAAGCTATTTGCCAAGTATTTTTTTGAATAATTTAGTTGGTGTGGAAGTGAAATGGCATGCTAGCGCGTAGCATAGTTTGCGGCGTGGAGCAAAAAATAAGAGTGCGAATATGAATATTCAACGAAACTCACTCTACGGCTGGAAGTCATACTCACGACGATGCTTACATTTTCGAGATTGTAAAAATAAATTTAATTTATGGAATAGCTTAATGTATGTATATATCTTTTATATAGGTAAGCTCAGCAAAGCCTAGAAATATCTGTAAGTGCATATTATGGATGACTCGGAAAACTTTTAACAAATGTTGTCTATAAAGAAGCCTCATCTCTACAATCTACTGGAATAACTCGTTTTAAGTTATTAACTACTACAAATTTACCAAAAAAAATGACAAAGCAAACGTTGCCTACATTTCGGCATGAGTAAAAAAAGTGGTATCCAAATATTTTGTTCTCTTTGTTACCTGCCACCTTTCAATATCATAATAATAAAAGTTATGTTCATAAACTACTTTCATTATTTTCGGAATTGGAATATTTTTTTATAGTTGCAAAAATTTTTTAACAGGGTTGCCATTAAAACAAATTCAAAATTTTCGACTTTTATTGCTACTAAAAGCAGAACTCGATTGAGAAAAGAAGCACAAATAATTAGAAAGCATGGGTTTTGTTGTCTAGCCAAATTTTTACACGCTAACTATTTTTATATTTCGTCGAATTTGTAAAATTAGTACAAAGCATAAATACATTTCGCGTTTTGAGATGGAACAGAGGAAGGAGAGTACAAGAAATGAAAGCATTTACACTCCAAAACATTTACACACACATTTCCACATGATTTTCAGCTCAAGACTTCATTGGCGATTATTTACGGGGTTAGCCGCCCTCTACAATGTGTTGTGGCCAAGCTGCATTGCTATTGTTATTGTAGACTGTCGCTCAGTGACAGTCATTTACAATGCGGACGTGAGAGCGCGAAGCCGCACTAATCCACCGTTATACGTCCTGCAACTGAATAATTAATTCAAAGTTTAACAAGCAATCGACCATTGACTGTTAGCGGTTAGCAGAAAAGCCCAACAGCAGCGTTGATGATAATGCAACATAACGGTCGTAATGCTATTAATGATAATGATGCGAATGCCAGTGGTGAGGCATACTATTAGGCGCGCAAACACTACATAAACGCAAGCACTAATAAATCAGGTGGCAATAGGTGAGCGCTGTCAAGCCGTTAATACTGTTTAGTATGTCTCAAAGTGTGCCTGTGCGTATGTGTGTTGTGAGTAAGTGAAATTAAATTATTTATGTATTCAACGTTTTAATAAGCGTCTTGATGATGAAGCGCTAGCTGGTCTTTTGCATACGCAAAGCTTCATATCTATGTTTGTATGCTCATTGTTGGCAACCTGCTTTTGTACGCAAGCCATTGTTGTGGCGGCTAAAACCTTTGAATATCATGTTAAACGCACTTCATGCATTGCCGGGACAGCTGCGTTCGCCGTAATGGCGCTTTATTAGGCGCAAGGCTTGATCTGCCGCTTTTCACCTTTAACACAGCTGCCTTCAGGCATTTATATGCCTCTCTTCATCTGATTAACACATTCACGTACGTTTTTATGTGTTTATGGCTTATGTTTGTGCGTGTGTGTATCGGCTGATTGCCCTGACACTCAAGTGGATTAGCATAGGCGTTAATTAGCGAATTATCATTAATAAAGCTTAGCATTGCACATGTATGCGATGTACTTTGCTGATTACCACACGTTGATGAATATAAGTATGTAGGTATGTATGCGTATTGTGCACATATTAGTGTATAGACATAAATATGTATGATAATTGAATGTAGTCAATTACCAATTGAGTTGTTCTCACATTATTATATGACACAAGTACTCTACTTTAAAAAATTATGAAAATTATTTCAAGGTATATTCACATAGAGCAGTTTTGTATATTTAACAGTATTGTGCTTAATTCTGACAGTAATAGAAATATTTAATAAGAATTTGTGGTGGCATATATTTTAAAATCATATTATTAGAGCTTTCATAAAAAACATTTTAAAAGTAGGGTTACCACTTTTTATAAAATTATACACATATTTATGAAATTCATATGTGTACATTTCGTTAAAAAAAAATCTTACATATTATATAATATAATATCTATAATTTAAAAGCTGTTATACTTTTTTATTTCAGAAACATTCATCTTATTTTCATTATATCTATAATTTAAAAGCTGTTATACTTTTTTATTTCAGAAACATTCATCTTATTTTCATCAGTTTGAAAAACATATATAAAACTAAATACATAAAAACCTTTACAGGTTCACGTCGCTCAGTCAGCTTTTATTGCGTTTTTCTAAAAATGTGGTATTTTTAAATTTTGGTTTGACTCTAACAAAATTATAAAATATATTCGAAAAATGTAAATTTTTTGGTTATTCTCAAAACATTACGCGATTTTAAGACACATGCTTTTTTGGTTTTTTCTTTGATTTTTTGCAGATTTTTAAGCATTAAAATATGGTCAAATGCACATTTTTGGACAGATTTTCTAATATTCATAAAAACCTTATGTCTAGTTATAACTGGGATTAGGAACATTCAGTAAAATATTAATTTTTGGTTTTAAAGGCGGCACAATTTAAAACATAAAATAAGATTTATTTTCTAGTCAAAGTTTAACAACATTCGGAAGCTTGATTTTAGCAAAATTTTTGAAGGTGTTTGACTCTATATTTTAGATATTTAGTAATATTTTTTGCACTGACACTGACAGGGGAAAAGATTGGAAAAAAAGTAAAAAATATTTCAAGATACAATATAACAAATCACATCAAAAATTTTAATTAAAAAAAAACTTAAAAATTTTTACTTCAAAAAACAGATAAGAAGAAAAGTTGGGCAACATGGATTCGACTGAGTACTGCACAAATTTACCTGATTTCTATTTTCAGCAGAGAAAGTGTAGAATTGCCAAGGTATATGCTTCCCCCGCACTCTCGTAAAACGCTTTAAGGCAGCCTAAAGCCAGCAAACATTAGGCGCAAAACGCGGACAATAAGCAAGTAAGTTGCTTTGGTGTTCTAGTACTTTAGGGCTTTAGAGGGAGTGTTAAATATTTACATAAATGGTGGTGGCTTACACAAGAATACTCATGAATATGAAACACACACAGACACACACATGTAATACTCTTTTCCATTTTTACAACCACTGCCATATGTATGTGTGTATGTATGTATAAGTGAGTTAAGCATGTTTTGTCATCAACGCGACATTTAACCGACGCTCAACGACGCAATACGTCATCATCATTCACGGTCGAACATTCGCAAGGACCTCCAAAAGCGTTATAATGACACTTGCTAAGTTAAGAACCAAAAACAAAAAGAGCGAATGAACATATAAATAAATGTAGAACATTAAAGAAAGAAACACATATACATACGTATAATTTTATTTAAGTGGCGCAAAAAACATGGTCTACCAAGTAAAGCCAAGTGACCATGCTTTACTTAAGCGCCCATTACACACACTTACAAGCGCACATATATTTAAATAATACATACATAACATTATTGGTGGAAAGAATGTGGAAAGCACCCCCCGTGGTTAAGTGAGACATCGTTGTGCTCCAAAAGAATTGCAAGAATTGTTATGCAAATGGGTAAATGCCTGTACGCCATGTCGTATACTTAATGGAATTGTTGACGAATTGCAAGGCGAATGCGAGCGGAAAGTGAAACTACGTATAAACAACCACACACACACGCAGACACAAAAATATCTATGTACTGCAGTGTGACTGTAATGAAGTGTAAGTAACGAAGCTAAAAGCGAGAAAGAAATACATAGCATACCTTTAGGCGACTCAAGTGGAAACAGCGAGATTTTGCTTTCAGGCGTCCAAATTAATAGGTATGTGTGTAGATATATGTGGCTGTATGTATAAGAAGACGAAAAATACCAAAAGAAACGGCTTAAAAGCATTTGTTGGCTGCTTACATCCATATGTGTACTACATTGGACCCTAGCAGACATATGTAATTGTATGTTTATATACGTACACGAAGATACAGTTAGTAAAGAAAGTTGGCAGTGCTTGAGCGGAAATGTTTGTGGGACAAGGATTTGCAACTGTTTATGCGCGTCAGAATTGAAATAGTGCAGTTGCAAGCAACACGAAGACAAATTTTTTTTTTGGGTGTTTTTTGTTATGGATCACACTAGCTGTCAACATTCGTTGTTAGTTCGTGATACATTCACATATATTTTGAAAGGGAATATTTTTAAGAGACTCCTAGTTGTAGGGTTTATATTTGTTTGCTAGAATACTGGTATTGAGAATAATCCACAGTTATATTATTATGATATTTTTGTAGTCTGCACAACTGACGCGTTTGTTCACAGAGCCCACAGTGAAGTTCAACTGAAATATAAGGTCAAGTAAAATAGTACATAGTCCTAGTATTACGTGTCGTATCATGTCATACTGAAATGAATTGTGTTCCATCAAGACAACGCCAGGCCACACACGTCTTTGGTGACGCGCCAGAAGCTCCGGGAGCTTGGATGGGAGGTCCTAATGCATCCACCTTATAGTCCGGGCCTGGCTCCAAGTGATTACCATCTTTTCCTCTCCATGGCGGACGCGCTTAATGGTGAGAAGTTGGCCTTAAGAGAGGCCTGTGAAAATTGGCTCTCCAGTAGGGACGCAACCTTCTATGAGAGGGTGAAGTTGGCATCTCGTTAGCAACAAGTTTACGAACAAAACGGCGCATGTTTGACTTAAATCGGACAAATGTACACAAAGTTATCATCTTTTGAAAAATCAATAAAAAACCGAAGGAACACTTTACTTGACCATATATATAAATGAGCATAAAAATAAGTCTGACAAAGATGAACTCTGAACCTACAGGTAGTCAAGTCAAATGTTTTTTAAACGCCATAGAACATTGTTGCAATTAACATTGCTTCCTTACATTGATTACTCTGCACTCATTCAAAGAAAGAGAAGAAGAAAAATAACTTTTCGGAATTAGTAGAAGAAGGTAAGGAAAATAATCCTGTTTACTACGATCATACGAAATTGTTTTTTGGAGTTGTCACTTAAGCAACTAAATATAGAATTTATAAACTAAATGGAAAAGTCCTCCAAATATGAATATAATCATAATACTAAATTTTTTTATTGCTTGAACCTTAAATTTATACAAATGATACTGCCGCCCTTCATACTTTTCAAAAAAGTTATTTATGTAAAATAAAGAAGTGTATTTATTGTTATTAATTTAGAAGTAAAAAAAAAAACATACATTGTGGCTGTTTAAGAAAGTGTTATATTTTTATTTGATAGAATTGCCAAGTGGTGTCAATGCATTTTTTTGTTGAAAATTTTCAATTATAATTGGAAAGAAATCCGATATCAAAGGTTGTACTAGCAATATCAAATATAGGTGTTGCCATATGATTCCAATTAAGAACATATTTCGAAAAATAAAGTTGGAAAATGCCACCGAATATGAATAGAGAACTAAAAATTTGTATGCCATATAATTAATTATTTTTTATCCAGTTTAGTATAGTCTAAAAATCAAAAAATAAACACATGGCTACCCTTTAAGTAAGTATTACTACAGAATTGCTTTTTCATAGTGTTGCCACTTGATTTAAACTATGAAAAATATTTTTTCAAAATTTACAATTCATTAAGGAACTAAATCTACAACTATAGTATTTCATAGTGTTGGCACTTGCTTACAATCTAAAAAAAAATTGTTTTTGATACTATCAAATTGAACGGTATTCACAGTAGTGTTGTCATCTGATTTAAATTAAATTCATTTTTTTATTTAAAAAGTCATAATTTTACAATATTTGTGAAAATAAGAGTACTTTCAAAGGTTCAGAAATAAGTATAAAAATTTAAAGCAACGCTAATTGGATACCACAACGTCAGTATTAAGTTTTCTTCGCATATTCCAATGCTTTTCTTATAATTAAATATTATTTTGCTTCAGTATTTTAATCTGCTTTAACTTTGAGAAAATTAAAAAAAAAAGACTTTACGAGTAAAACAACTTGTACACACACACAGCTCACATACATAAATATGTAAATGCAATGTTGCATAACAGTGCACAATGTGTTAAATAAACGTAATATGTGGCGCTGCAGCGGCAACTGTCTCAGCGGAGCGCACTAGGTAAAAATAGCATCCTTGAGTCAATGCACAACAATGCAATAAACGCTGCTGCAGTGCTATCTGTTAAAAGCTAACTGCCTTTACGCTCTTTGCGCAACACTCGAGTGCAACCCTTTACACTTAATTTTGCTTTTTCACATTTCGCACGAACTGTTACGGCGCAACATGACGCCCAGACGTTGAATGTGTGTTTGGTAAAACTTCATTTGTTGCAAATGAATGTACGTTAAGCAGTTGAAGAGCGTTGTAGCCTTTTGGGCGCTTAAACATAGTCCAACAATTAGGTATGTATGTATGTATGAGCGTGCAGTGCTTGTTATAAATAAAAGTAATTTCTACTTTAGCACGTCAGCAGCGGGAAAGACACACAGATAACGCCTTGAGTGTATTTTGGTGTGTGTGTGTGTGTGTGCCCTGCTTTCTAATTTCCTTCACCACTTGAACTCATGACTGTCTGCCCTTTGTGTGCTCTACCTCTGTGAACTTATATACACACGATTATTCATGAGTTTGTTTGTCGCCTTTGTTTAAATAAGGCAATACTTGTAAGTGAGTATATATATATATATATGTGTGTGTGTGTGTGCAAGTGTGTTTGCATTCAGTTCGTGTACATTTCTGCTTGCCGCCTTTATAAATATGCGTTAATGCGCTTAATTTTATTTTAGCTTCTTTATTTTCACATCAATTCTATTTTGCCATGCCACAAATACGCTAAGTGTTCGTGTATAGGTGAAGGAGAGCGTGCACACACATACATTGAATACATAGTATGTATGTATTGCTTGTTATTTTGCTTTAATTTTGTCTACGCCATCATTGACTTTTGTAAAATTAGAAAATTAATTTGATTTTCATACACTTACTTATGTAAATACTCCATTATATATGTAAATGCGCGTATACGGCGTTCTGTGTGTGCGTAAGCAGCGCTATTCGCCTGCTATTGACGTTCGCGCCGTCACTGGCTTCAATGACGTCATTGAATTCTTTACATTTTCATACAAAGCGAAAGCAATTTCCCTCTGCCTTCCCCCTCCTTCATGCGTTGCCTTTGACCATTCAGCCATTTTCCGCGGGGACGAACCCACCTAATTTGGTCGCAACTTTATTGCTACGCTTTCGAGTGTCACTCGCTCGCTATATGCCGTGTAATGGTATGTGTTCGTGAGTTTTTATGTTCGCAACGTGCATCGTGAAAATGTCAGTAATTTGCATAAATATTTGTTAGCGCGGCAAGAATTTAAAGGCGAGCAAAGTTTTCAACCAAGGGAAAGTTTCGAATTGGTGCAAAAGCAAGTAGCGAGCCAGGATATGAAAGGGTTGGGCGCCGTCGCCATTTGAGCTTTAAGAGCTATGTTTGTATGTGCATATGTGTGTGTGCACGAGTTGGCTGTTTGACTATTTGGCCAACCAACATCAATACAAGTAGGTTATGGCTGACCAGTGCTACCTTTGTCACTGTTTATGACGTGAACTGAGTTTATTTTTAAGCTCACCATTGAAGGCTGTTGCTAACTTGAGTGTAATAAATTTCGAAAAGTTACAAACAAAGGTGGCCAAAAATATTTGTGCTTCACTTTGAAAGGATTTTAATTGGATAGCATAATATTTATATATTTGGGTTTTCTGCATTACAATGGAAAATAGAAATATTGTAAAAATTATTGATGTTTTGGTCTAATATACTTTCTGGCATACAAATAAATTTGAAGAAAAATAATTGGTCGCAAAATTGGGTAGAATTTATTTAAAATCAGCTTAGAAATAAATATGTCTGTTGGTAGAAAAATTATTTCAGATATCAATTATAAAGGTGTACATACTTATATGTTTGTATTTGTTTGTACATTTTTTACGGAAGTTTAGTTAGCTAGAAAATCAACTAGATCGCTAAGAAATTTTTTAAACACTGACGTTTAGAAAACTCACTGCTCATTAGAAATACATGTGAGTGTGACCCTTACCATGTCGTTTCGTGCTAACTGGGAATGGTATGCAGCAAAATGTTATTAGCTTCGAACCTCCGACAAACAATCCTCAAAGAAATGGGTATTGTCAACTCCGAACTAGCATATAATTTAATGTTATGACCAAGAATTTAGCTTCATTATAAAGACACGGGTTTGCCATTATGTTTTAAAAATGATTTCGGGTAAGTAAACGCTGGCTCGAATAAATTCCAGCAGAGAGGTCGATCTGGAAACCACGCCACAGGCTCACGCGAATAATGCGCTTGCCAAGAGTTTCCTTCATACAGCTCTTTGAGGTACTTAGGTGGGTTGGGTACTTAAAGAGCTCGTTTACGTCTTTCAAGAGAGTACTAAGCCCAAAAATATTGGTTATTTAAGCGGGGTTGGTACTTAAGCGAGAGATATTTAAATAAGTTTTACGGTAAATTGATGGTTTGGTTGGTTGTATGGCAGATAGCGCCAGCTTGTTGGAACCAATGGTCCTCCAAATCAAGCCTCAAGCAAGAAATAAACATTACTAGTGGCTCTACAGTGTTCAGCACTGATTTTTACATTCATTTCTGAAGAAGCCTAAAGACCACACCAAACAGCGACTTTTTGAGGATGTAACGGCGTCTCAGCAATGGCTTGTGGATTATCATCACTTCAAATGAGACAATTTTGTTTAATAACGTACCCGTTCATCCAAAAGTAAGCTTAATCGCATAATAAAATTTTCTTATGAAAATCGGGTTCTGTCATCTCATTTTGGCCCCATTTACCGATCGTGCAACGCGATTAATGGTCGTTCGGCTTCAATTCTTGCACGACCTGGATTTTGTAAGTCCGCAAATCAAGATGCTTCCACAAAATCTTCCATAAAGTAAGAGGGCACAGCTCCAATTGTTGCGCGCAATGGATGACGGACACATTCGGATTTTCTTCGGTGCGCACCATAATGGGTCAGAGTTCCAGAGTTTTTAGGATTTATTATCGAAATATATTCACGTAATTCAGAGTTATCGAACATTAACATTACGCAAGTAGTTTGCAAAATAATAGTTTTAGATGAACAACTCGTCTAATTAGAGATTAAAAGATATTGAAATGTGAAAAAAAAATTTAATATTATATTTGAGGGTGAGGGCTTAAAACCATTTAACTAACTAAGCTAAAATTTATTCAAAATATCTTAAACAAAAACAAAAATATTATAAAAAAATTAAATTTTATTTGCAATTCAATTCAATTCAATTGTTTTTATTTGTATATTATCATTATTTGCAACAGAGTTGCGAATATTCTAATTTAAAAATATTGGATTAAAAATTTAAAACTTGAGGAAACAGAATTAAAAGTTGGATTTTAATTTTTAATCACAAAATCAGAATTAACAAAACTATTGTACTCTGTAGCAATATGTTGCGAGAATATAAAAATTGACAAAATAAGCTTTCTTTGGTGACAGAATTTGATTAATTGGTTTAAAATAGTACAAGAATAGTTCTATTTACAGCTTCAGAAAATAAAATGATTACGTCGACTTAAGTTACTTTGTGAAATTTTTAAAGACAGGTTATTTCATGTACGTATACGTACATGTGTATATGGTATATATGTAGGAGCGCTTGTCATCACGAAAATCTGCTTTCATCTATTTTACAACGTTAATTGGATGTCTCTATGATTATGCTTTGCACCATTTCGTTGCGCGCAATATCATTAAAACGAAAAAACAAATATATATGTACAATAGATACATGCATACATACATACATACATATAATCATATTGTACAAAAGATATGTAAGTAAGCCAAGCTTTAAAAAAAAACGCAACTGTTTTTCTGCTTAACCGTTTGGCATTTTTAAATAAATTTTTCTCTGTCATTGCACCCGTGTAATCCCCATTTAAACGTATTTCTGTGTCAGTGTGTGATTGTGTAAATGAAAAAGTATTATTATTATTATTATGGCTTTGTGTTGCGTGCTTCAATTAATTTTTTATTCCACTCCCCCTTTGTGCGCATGGATTCAATGATTGCCTGAACTGTGTGTGTCTTTGTGTGATGCCTTATTTATGGCGTGGCGGCGAGTCGACTGCTCGATCACACATTACACAACCACAGACAAACACATTGCCCCCGCTTTCTTGTTACAATCATAATTTTTTCTCATTGCTCCACATATTCTCGCTTGTTTGGCGTTTTTGTTGTGCTATTCGGCCACTACAGCTGATAAAAATTGTTTACTTTCTACACTTTACTGTTTTCACACCGCACTTTGCCTCCCGATTATTTATTAGCTCTCGTCAGTGGCGCAGCTACTTGGGCCACTGCAGGCGGAGTACTTGTCAAGTGATAGGCTATTAGAGCAGCAAAGTACAGTGTTGTTGTTGTTGTTATTGTTTAACTTTAGCTTTTGTCATAATTTATGGTCATAAAAGTGTGTCATTTGAGTATATTTAAACAGCACAATATAGGCGAATAGAGGGTCTTATTATTAATTGCTCAGTGCTCTTCATAAATTTATACTTTTTTATACACTGAAATATATACCTTAGATACATAGTTATGTAAATCAACTAGTATAAGTGTGTAAGTAGTAGATAAATTTACTATGCTTTTTAACTGTTTGCCTTCGCATTGTAAATATTTGAGCTACATTAAAGAAATAGCTCGGAATAGTAAATATTGAGGTGAAACTTCATATAAAAAATTTGCAGTAAATTATTAAAAACTATTTCAAATAAAAGAAAGAGAAATTACTATTTACTTATAAACTAGCATATTAATAGGGTTGTCACATATTGAGAAATTCAAATATCGAAAAGTTAATCAATCAAATTAGCTTGAAATGCTAATTAGAGCAGAAATTAACAATTTTTTGTGATAGAGTTGCCACCATTTAATATTTTAAAGTGAATAAAGAACTTAATATTTACAATGAAAAAATTTGTACGAACAGTATTGGCTGATTATAACAATTAGAGCATAATTAAAAAAATGTTTGATAGAGTTGCCACCTTTCAAAATTTTAAAGTCATAAAGAACTTATTACGTGTAATGAATAAGCTTTTACGAAAAGTAATGTCTGAAAATAATAGTTAGAGCAGAAATAAAGAAATGTTTATGATAGAGCTGCCACCTTTTTTATATTTTTAATTCATTAACGAACTTGCTTTGTATAATAAACAAGTTTTACGAGTAGTAAATTTCCTACACAAGATAATATGTTTAAGCGGTGTTGCCACTAACAAGAAATTATTTATAACGTCGGTAACATTTCGCACAATTTCGTTAAAATTCCAAAATAATATATATAAGTTTGTTTTAACGTTTGAAAAAATTTTAAAGTATTTTTTCATAAATGGCTTGAAATTGAATTAGAAATTATATCTGATATAAAAAATATTTTACATCAAAATAAAAATTATATACGTTCTAACAAAAATTTGCTGACCTAGAATTATATTTTTAATTAGTTGCCAGTTCAATATGGTAGAACACGATTTTTGTCACGCTGAAAATTGTGTTATCAAACTGTGCTGAAACGTTCAAATAGCGACAGGGCTGTGAAATTTTTCGAAATTCAAAAGTGTCATGGTGTAGGAGTATATGTATTTGTGTGTGTTGGTGGTTGTGATGAGCGGAAGCAAGTTGTTAAAAACATTTTAAATTTTAATTTCATTTAAAATTGCCTGACGACTCATCGACGATAGCAACATACTCGTATAGATATGTATATTTGTACGTATGTATGTGTGTATTTACACAAATAGATGTGTAGGTGTATAAGAAGAACATTACCGTTATTAAAAATGCTATTTGTGCTACCCGAATATTTAATGAGACAGATTTTAATGTAGTATTGCTATTCACCTGAAAAGGTATTGTATGTATGCACACACGAAGTACCGTATAGACGTCAAAGTGGAAATAAATTGTATTATGAGCATATTCTGAGGCGCACGAAAATAGCATTAAGTATGTGATAAATTGAACTTGCGCTCCTAAACGGAAACAAACGAAGAGTGGGCCAAGCGAAATCAATGACACGAACACTTTTTCAATAGACGCACATGTGTATCAACATACCTACATATGTACGTACATATACATATGTATGTGGAATTAGTACTTTTTTTAGAAAATAATTTCTTGTCTTCGTTATCAACTTAGACTATCTGTATATATATGTATGTGTGTGTGTATTATATGCTGCTATTATTAAATATGTGAGTTTATGCCATGAATGCCACAATTGTCGTCATTCATTTAACCACCCACCGTGTCACTGCTTATAAATATAAATTGCCTTAAGCATCTGCACACACACAGCAACACTTCAGAACGCCATGGGTGGTTATGCCTTCTCCTATTTATTACAACTTGTACTTAAAATTTGAATTTACAACGTGAATGTCTACTTAAATGCATGTATGTATGTTTGTATATTAAGTGGATTAAAGTAATGTATTCTATTTTCTAATTACAAGCGATAGAGTTTATTTAAAGAGCAGACATTTTCTCTTGATTTTTCATAGAACTTTTTTAATTTAAAATTTTTGCATACTTTGATGGCTTTTTCAATAATAATTTAAAGCATTTTAGTATGAAGAAACTATTCTCAAATACCTTGCTGTACATGAATGAAATGTTTCTCAGCTAATTCTTTTATTTGCTCGAATATGACCCTTTTTAGTCCACATTCTTCTTTCTTTTATAGGTGAAATATTAATTACCTGAGTTAAATTTGGCTGCTATAGACTTTTAAACTCCAGATTACACATAAAAGGAAACGTAAGAGCCCCTATAATATACATTAAAACCAGAAAGTTTCCGAAAATTGTTGGCCCACAATTTCGGCCGTGGTGGCATATATGTATCGCTTCAGAAGGAGCACATTTTAAATATTGATCAGGATTAAAATATTTTCGTTTTATTTAGTGCTTTTATGGAGAACTTTTTTATTACTGGAAATATGTTCATGAAATTTGGCATGGATTTTGGTTCAAGGTAATAGTACAATATCCAAACATTTGTTTAGATCGGACTACTTTAGCATATAGCTGCCATAAGGAATTTCTTGTATATGTGAAGGGTATTCTAGCTTGATCGTTCCTAAGAGAGGAAGTCACTAGATTTGAATAGATACATTTTGTGTTAGTTTTTTGAGCAAAATGGAGGTCCAGGAAATAAAAATTCACAAAATTACTTTGGATTAGCCTAAAATGAGGTTGATCGAAGTAGTTGACTAAAAATATTAAGGAAGGGATTGAAGACATCGCTCATGATCGATATCGGAAAGTTCGAAGATCGAAGTATCGACAACTAAAAGGTCAAAAGTGCGTCCAGCGTCTGTCATTCTGAACTTTAAATAACTTTTGAGGTTAATTTGGGGTATCGAATTGCAAATTATCACCACCCCTATTACGAATATGTACGAAAATGCAGTGACAAAATACAGCTGCAGTGAAGAAATAGAACGTGATGTATTCCCTTTGGAATATTTATAATTCGAACACGAAGTAGTAATTGAGTGCAAGAGATTTGAGTCGATAGATAAAATCGCCTTTAGATGGTATACTACTAAGAAAGAAAACAATGATGGAGTTTAAATGAACTGCAATGGGCTCAGACAAGAAAACGAAATTAGATACCTTTATATTTGTAGGAAAAATATAAGATCTTCGAAAAGTACCAAATCCATTGTAAAACTAGGAGAAGAGCTCATTTGGGAGAAAACGAGGGACGATAGATAAGCCGACTTATTATAGAAGAAAAAAAATATATATAAAAATTGTGGACTTTAAATGAGTTGTAATAAGGCCGAACAAAAACTAGACATTTATAGAGATAATTGAAATTATTTTTGTAGAGAGAATATGCGATCATTGTGGATCTAGGCGAAGAGCTTATTCGTAAGAAAGCAGAATTGTGTGTCACATTTTACCACCAAGAAGTAAAATGAGAAAAAATTAAAAATATGTATTTGGTGACCGATAAACTGATTTAATAATGGTAACTACAAACGTAACTGTTAGTAACTGTAAGTAACTGTTTAAGTATTACATTGGTTTGTGACTATATCTTCTTACATTCATAATTATTTGCCTTTTGCCACTTCAACTCACATTATGCGTTTTTACTAAAATGAAAATCATGTGGTTGTTTGCGTAATTACGTGTGTGTGTATATGTGTGACAACATTCCGTGACGATTAAAAACTGCTCAGCAATACCGCACAGCCATTATAATCGAGTTTATAAGTATTTTTTGCACGCCAATAATGACGTCATAGCGGTAGCAGCAAGAAAAGTATACAATAAAGAAGAAACTGTTATGACAACTGCATATGTACACTCGATTAATGGCACACATATACAAACACTGGCGTTAAAATAGCGGACTGGATACAAGCGGCAACAGTGAAATTAACGTCAGCAACAATAGCACGCGCTCACGAGTGCCTCCACGAATAACAAAAACAATAGCAGTAACAAAAGCAATGGCAATAATGGTAATAATAGCGAACGCTAACTACTGTAATCAAAAGGAAATCGCGGAAGTTGAGCAATTGCTGCGTCAACTTGCAAATATTCATGCAACTACTTGCATGTACGTATATATGCAGATAATAAAAATAGCACTCGCAGCGTACACTTGCACGTAAGAATTAAATACATAGTAGCTGAGCTTGACGATATCACAAGCAAAGTTTTATTTATTACCCGCTTTTTATAGCTTCCAAGACACATTTTTATTGCTGCGCTTGAATGCAGCGAGCGCTTGCTCTCACCCGGCTCAGGGGCTTATTCATGCCTAATGAGTGAATAATTTGTGTTTAATTTTTATTAGCCTCTTATTAATCGCTGTTGTAGTCTACTTATACTATGTACTAAGCTGACTTGGTTTAGATAGTGCTGGTAATAAATGTACCTATTATACAATACATTGTAAAAAAAAACGACCTGGTGTGTTATTAAGATATACCAGGTGGCAACTTTGGTAATTTTCTTTTGCAGAATTCTTCATTTGTCATAACAAATGTTAAATATAACATCGAATTTTAAGACTGACAACATATAGTGAAAGAAATTTTGAGTGAGTGCACGAGATTTACTTCACATCTTTTGGCTTATAATTAGTGTAAGAAACGGTTGTTGATATCTTCTATGTATGCATCAATGTATACTTTTATATCTTCTGTACCTATGCATACTTCTTTCTTGCTCACTAAATTCCAGCACTTAAAATTAGTTCACCATTATTCCATAGTCAAAATTAACTGAGGAAATAATTCAGTATTAGGAAATTGGAATATTATTAAGTTTACTTTGGAAGACTTCAATAAGCGAATGAAGAAGTGGACTGGACGCCCCCCTAATGGTCCAGCCACTTCAGGGTACTGAAAATTCAAATACTCCGATACACGAACTGGCTCACAAAATTTGCCCCGAGCCTTGTTTTAACTATAAAGCATTTCTCAAAAGTAAGTATGTCCATAGAGTATTGCATAATTTCTGGAAGGTTGAAAAATACACGCATTTCCATCTTCGAAACCTTCGAAAAGTTCAATATATGGCCTAGACGGATAATTTCCTTTAAAATGTTTTTTTTTAAGGACTCAGTTGTTTTGAATTGATCGATCTATCCGTACCTTTGACCTTTTTAAAATTAGAAATGAAAGGATTAAGGATATTTTGACAATAAATGAAACAGAAAACCAGACTTGACATAAACAACACAAGAAGAGCGCGAATAATCTTTGAAGCAGCCAGCTCAAAATGTCAAAACACAGCCAAGTACATTCAAAAGCAAGGAAATTAGGTGGCATACATATACAAGTATGGTAAATTGAAACCAAGAGACATTGAAAAAGGATTTTGTATGTCAGAAATGATGTTCGAGCGTTAGAAATAGAAGCCGTTTTTGCAGCAGATTATGACTGATACAACCTTAAATACAAGAAATCATATGTGAAAGCCAGTGAAACCAACTAAATCAGCGGCGAATATCTATGACTCCAAGGTAATGCTCTGTATTGGGCGCGATCAGAAAAGCGCAGCTCAAACGGGTAAAACAATTAATGGAGACAACAACTTATCAAATTGAAGCAAACAATTGCTAAAAAAAAAGCCCTGAATTTTAAACTTGACACGAAGAAAAAAATTTTCACCATGATAATTTTAATAATAGAATGTTTTTCTGTATTCCAGAGCACTAGCAAAGAAATAGTCGTCTTCATTTGTTAATATTTGGCTCGCTAACTTTGAGAGTTCAGCTCTGCTGTCAAATATATATACATTGAAGCAATAACAATGCTATACAGTTAAATTCAGTGCTGAAGAAGTGGCATCACCATTTATTATTCCATCTCTATTTGCTTACAGGTAGCAATTCATACCAGTTGTCTGTTCGATTCGCTAATTTCCAAGCGTAAAAAAAAGAGAGCTAACATAAATTAAATAATTGCCATTGCATTAGCAGTTTCTTTCCATAATGTGTACATTTGTTACTTTACCTAAAATTGTTCAATAATTTCTGTGCCACAAATTTATTTTATAATCAGCTCGACCTTGAAAAAAATTACCGTTAGTTCTTATCCAGCTACCTGACAGTCGTCCCGTGTTATGCTGAAATGAAATTTATGTAATCAATGATACTGATAAAACCCCAACCACCTGAACTCAAGTACTCAAGTGTGCCCTAAAAATATTTATATCCCAATCATTCCGCAACTGTCAGTCAATAACCATATATAAATATATGTGCGAGTATGTATGTATATACATACATATATGCGTGTGTAAGCCTTCGAAGTGATATTCATTACATTATTTGCATGTTTCGTGTGCTGATAAAATTTTGATAAAACAGTTGCACAAATAATCGAGTGGCAACTGATAAAGGCAAATTAATATTACAATGATAAATTTATTTTAGCTGCGCAGTATTTCCACACTTTACATGTCTGTTATTATTATTATGCCAAATTTATTAATGCTATCTTTTCGATTTGTGACATAAGCATAATAATATTTACTTGACGAGGTAATAAAAATGGCTTTGACAACAACAAAACGACCAAATAAAGGCAGCACTTTTATCGCATTGCATGGCGTCAGGCACTTTTGTTGGGTTATTCACGAAAACTTTCCAAGCTAAGCAAAGAAAGAATAAAAGCAGAGTAGCCGTGTTTGTCACGTGTGCACAAATATTTCGTTGAGCAACGTGTTTCTCACGTTTTTATAGTGAGTCTGCAGCAAGCAACATTTTCATGTTGTTTTTGTTGCTCTTTTGAAGTGCTACAGTAGCTGCTAATTAATGTGCGGTATTGAAAAATTGATAAGAAGTAATTATTTTTCGCGCTTATACACAAATATGTGAAAACTATACTTGTGTATGCACATAGGTATATAGTATATAAATACATTTATCGGTAGTTTTTCTAAATTTACACCCACTTGTATGTGCACTTGAAATAAATGTTTATGCGTAAATATGTGTTGCAATGCCTAATTAACTTGCTGGCACTCATCTCCCTCCCTTCCTCCATTATTTCATTCATTGATATCGGCGGTGCACGGTGGCGTATGAGTGCTGCTACTCGTCGCATTTGCTAATCGTTTACTTTGAGCGTTTACATTTCAATGAATTTTAGTTTGCTAATGAAATTGTTGCGTTATACCAAAAAAGTAAACAAACAATAAAATTTTGTTGGTGTTGTTGTTGTGGGAGTCAAAGTAAATCAATTATCAGTAAATTTACGCTTCGTGCAGCGGCGTTTGGGATGCCGCGAATCAAAGATATGTACATATATACATACATACATCTACGTGTATAGTCATATGTCATCATATATATCATATCCGAACAATAATTGCACCTGAGAACATACATTGAACTAGTCGCTTTGGAATCTATTTTGAACTAGTACCAAACTGGTTTATTTTTGGGAGAAATCTGACATTGTGACAAAAGTGCATATTTCGTTCAAGAAGAAAAATGAATTCGCTGACTAGTTCTGCTTACGCTGCATACTACAATAGTTGTAAAGCAGTTTGTTGCCAGTTAAATTTACTACAGGGTGTATATAATAACATAACAATGCAGACACATATGTAACATATATGTACATGGTAGTATAAACAAATAATTATAATGATATTTTATTAAGCCATCGCTGGCGCTGCAGCAATTTATTTTTAAATGTGAAATGTTTAGCTTAAGTTCAAATCTATTAATAATTAATTATGCTTTTGACTGCTTAATGCAGATAGGCGTGGAAAGCTTATGACAAAATTTTTGGGTAAACATTTTTGAAAACAATTAATTTAGAGTTAGTAGGTTAGCATTGGAAAATAAAATTGCTAATCGTTAAAGAATTATAACAATAAAAAAAAGAATTTTGCAGTTTAGTGTGTTATATGTTGAAGTTTTTGCACGAAAAATGCCTTAGATCACTACAAGATGCAGAAGTTGAAGCCAATTTTGTTTAAGAGAAAGCCTAAAAAATGCGTGTATGCGGTTTATTTTCGCATTAGATGAAGACTACACCCAGATTAACAGTTCGTTTCAAACTAGGGCTGCATTATGCTACACAAATCATGCCACATACGATCGTTTTGCCATAAAAAAAACTTCAGCAAACTCGGTTGACTATCGAAAAGCTATTCATTGAAGCAATATATGAACCATATTGCAATTTTGAGAGCGAAACTCAAGTTAACTAATATGGAGTAGAGCATCTCCAGATATATTTAAATTTCTTCAAGCAGTTCTACGCAACAATTCCGACAAATATCATGCGATAGCGTAAAGTACAAAGTAAACGATCGGAAGCAAGTCCATGTAAGGAAAACTTTTTAATTTCACGAGATATCTTCTGGAAAATTGGCATGGGTTATTTTCTGAAGCAGTGGTGGAAACGAAGCATTGTTCAGATCTGAACACTGTAGCAGCTAGCTGACTTTAAACTAACCGATCAAAATCAAGTTGTTTAAAGAATCTTTTCTATTTGTGAAAGGTATTACAGCTTCGGTGCAACCAAGGTTAACGTTTTTTCTCGAATTTGTTTCCAGATGATCAGAAGGTGGAAATTGTGAAAAGATGGAAAACCCCTTTTCCTTTAGTTCTTCAACAATGTAGTAGTTTTGTGAAATTAAATTTTTTCTTCGAAATTTTTTTGCAAAATCTTGAAAAATTAATAAATAAAAAGTCATTACTTATTATCGAGCGCTAAAATATACCCGAAATGCAGGTCTATAGACGAGAAAGCTCACCTAAATTATAAATTCTTGTAACAGGCCCAATTTTCTTTATTGTGAACTTTATTGCTTTTAACTTAGCAGACACACAGTGCGGTTAGTTTAGAAGAATGATTCTTCATTAAGTTTCTAAGGTTTTTTTTTAAAATATGTCGGAGGCTGGACAATCAAGCATTGGACAAATATTTCGTGCTTTAAGCCTATAATGCATGGTGGTCACGCCTGCCAATTCTGCGATAGTATAGTTTTTGATATTTATATGTTAATTTAGTTTGAGTGTGGCCCTAAGTGAAATATCTTTTGAAATAAACAACAGGCAAATTATTCAAGAAGAAAGTGCTTACATTTTGAATAGCCTATTCATAACCTTGAAACGAAAAAAAGCAAGAAATCATTGCGACTTTTCACTAGCCTTCGGATTCACCTTGCTCCGTCACCACAGCGCAGCCATTAACTTCAACTCGCTGGCAGCGAAAGGTCAACAATGATAAGTGGTGTGCAATATACGCAGCTCCACATGCGATCAAGCGCAGTAAACTAGCAGCGAGATAGTAACGTGAACTTTCATTATCCAGTAGCTGTCATGACAATATCCAAAACAGTAAGGGCCACACTAAATGCCATGCTGCCAGCTTTTGCTATTGCCGTAGACATACACTCAAAATCACACACACACATGACCAGCGATCGTCACGCTACGAGGCTGGCTGACCGAAATCTTAATTTATTTTCATTTATACATGAAACTCTTTAGATTGTGTGCCCGGCACCTGACTGCTCGCCTTCACCTACATACAACTACACACACACACACACATTTACATGGTAAACTCGCCTTCACCGGCCCGACGACGCGTGAGACATGGCAGCATACGTCAGTCCCGCTGTTGCCACGAGTTTAACTGAGCCATCGTGTATTCGTACGCAACATGTCCTAGACACATCCGTATATTAACTGCCAATCGTGCGCACAACCACCACCAACACCAGCGCCACCATCAGTATCGCCATCAAGCAGTAAGCAACAGACGCGCATCGTGCAACAATTTGTGTATGCGGGTAAGCACCTCCGTTGGCAACGCCCCTCATCTCGGCCCACTTCAATCACGGCGGTTGGGCAGCGCATGGCCGGCCACATTTTACTCGCTGTTTGTTTCGTTGTATAAACATAGCGGTAACGATGGCCGAAGGCGTTGCAATTGTAAGCATTGATGGGCGTGTTGTGGCTGCGGTAGTTGCTTGAAATCCTTTCAAATTGCAACAACAATTAACGGCAGACACTCGGAGGCGTGTGAATGGCAGGTGTTGTGCGCTCTGTGTGTGTTTGCTTTGCGTACAAACTTGAAAGATATTGAGAAGATAGGAAGTTTCGGCAAGGCACTGAGTTAAAAACCTTAAATTAGGATTAGTGCATGAGACTGGAAAATTAAGGACGGTCAAATGAATGTAAATTAATAAGTAATTCGATTTGTTTGTAGACTTAAGGAAAAGTAGCCTTTAATTGAAGCTTGACCTTAAATTGGTAAAACAACTAAACTCACTTTTCGAACATTTTCAGGTGACTAATATTTTGTATTGAGACTGCTATAATTGCGTAACTTTAAAAGTGTGTTTTCGTGTCTTTATGAAATCTTTTTATGACTTTCTTAGATATAATTAGCAGGTGATTAAGGAATACGATTTTTGATAATAATTTCGATTTTTTAAGCCAATCTGAAGGGCAAATTTTTTCACAAAAATAACTTTTTTTTGACTAGTCCCTCGGATTGTTATTTATACTCATCTACAGTAATAATATTATATTTATATGAACAGGGTATATTAAATTTGCCACGAAGATTGTAACACCCAGAAACAAACGTCGGGGACCCCATAATATATACATAAATGATCAGCATGACGAGCTGTGTCGATTTGGCCAAGTCCGTCTGTCTGTCTGTTCGTCTGTC
This sequence comes from Bactrocera oleae, assembly GCF_042242935.1. Classification (NCBI taxonomy): domain Eukaryota; kingdom Metazoa; phylum Arthropoda; class Insecta; order Diptera; family Tephritidae; genus Bactrocera; species Bactrocera oleae. The sequence goes on along the minus strand of NC_091539.1, from coordinate 38,393,644 downwards.
TGTATATATACAAAGAAGCTGCTCATTTTTCGGAACGGCCGATATCGGATCACTATAGCATATAGCTGCCATACAAATTGGACGATCGGAATCAAGTTCTTGTAAGGAGCCTTTGTATTTGCGAAGGGTATTATAGCTTCGGGGCAACCGAAGTTAACGTTTTTTCTTGTTATTTATTTATTAAATAAAATGTTTTCTCAGGAAAAAGCTCACAAAAAAAAAGGTTGTCTGACTTGCAAGTGGATATAACCATTCAAATAATAATCTCCATTTATACACTTACATATGTATGTACGAAATCATGTACAGACATTTCACATATGTATGTACATATGCGATTCTGCTCTAGCTAATGTAATATTTACAACTTAATTTCTACATGCAACAGTTGCAACTTCATTTCGCATTTATTGCATTATTACACTTTGATGAACGTTCCAATAAAAATGCTCAGCATATTTATGCAATTATCAACGCAACAATGAGCGCTGCGTTATCAGCACGTAATGGCGCTGCAACCCTCGCCGTCGCTGCCACAGCCGCAGCCGCAGCAAGCAATAAAAGACCAGCGTGCAACAGTAAAAGTGGTGGAAGAAGACTCGTGCCACGCTTATTGCGCTCACAATATGCAATTAAATGTCTTTGGCAAATGTTTACAGCGCACGACAATTGTCGTCGTCGTTACCAACCGTTGTTGTTGTTGTTAGTGTTATGGTTGTTGTTGTTGCGCGCCTGTGTCCAGTACAAGCGTAATCACTGCGCTGCAGCTAGTAGCGCGGAGAAAGCGAGGGAAGGAAGGAATAAACACAAAACAACAACAACAAAATGGAACATGCAACAGTGCCGTTAATAAACACAAATGAGCGCTATTGACAATAACAACAACAACAAAACCAAAGCCACTGTCATCAGTGTTACATGTGTACGTATGTATATAGATATGTATGTGTTAGTGTTCAATAGCGTGACATGTGGCGCTGGTCCAATGCTTGCACTGCATTTTAATTACCGTTGTTATTGTAGTTGTTGCAAACATGTTGATAGTGAAGTGGGATAAATGGAGGAAAATATAAGTAAACTGTGTGAATATATTTATATTTCGGTTACACACACATATATAGGTAAATATGCAGAGTGCCACCATAGCGAACACTGAACTATTTTTAATAATTGTTTGGATGGTTCGACACCGATGTAAAATGTAAATGATGATGTAAAGTAAATATCAAATTGGAGGAATACCACCTGGTTCAAAATTTAAAACTGAACTATTTTCAATATTTGTCTGAACTGCTAAGTCATAAATGAACGGATGTAAAAAAAAAAAATAAAAATACAGAGAGTTGTCACTTATTCGACAATTAAACATTTAATTTCTATTTTAAATAAATTAAGGAAAATAAACTAACTGTTAAAACGAGCAAAAAACACTATAAACTTAAAACGTTTAAGCGAACGAATTTTTATAATACACGACTCAAACTAAATGATCGAAAAAGGTTTAAAATTAAAAATATTTTTGGGAAGAGATGCCAGTTGCTTAAGATTTTTTTTTCGTATAGCATGGATGAGTATCAAACTGAAAAAGTTTTTAAGGAAAGTTTTTTTTCGGAAATATTTTATATTGCAAAAACTAAAGCAACATCAAACAAGTAAGGAAGGGCTAAGTTCGGATGTAATCGAACATTTTATACTCTCGCAAAGTCAAATGGTATACTCGTTTGAGATTTCTTCGTGGATTGACTGATATTTTCGGTAGAAGGTCAACTATAGGCACTGGGGTCCACATATTTAGTACTTAGGGGCTTAAACAGTTTTGGTTCGATTTAGACAATTTTCGGTCACAAGGTGGCATACTTTAATCGCATTATTCACGCAAAGTTTTTTCCCGATACAGTCATTGTTGACTGAGTTGCATAGTGGAAACTGAAAGAATCAGATGGAATTTAAAATGGTGTTCCATGCGAAGTAAGCGTGGTTGTAGTCCGATTTCGCCCATTTTCGTACTATGACATAGAAACATGAGAAGAACGTTATGCACCGAATTTGGTTGAAATCGGCTAAGCAGATCTCAAGATATGGGTTTTCACCTAAAAGTGGGCTGTGCCACGCCCACTGCCTAATTTTGAACGCGGTTCCTATAAAGTCATCTAATACCATCCCAGAGATAAAATTTAATGTATCTGGCGTATTTAGCGCTTGATTTATCGCGCTTTTAGTAGTTTTTAACAGTACCGTTATATGGGGAGTGGGCGGAGTTGCCACCCGGTTTCAACTATTTTCACACTGTAGGTAGAGATTCTAAAAACATTTGCTTCCAGTGAATTTTGTTATTATAGCATTAGCGGTTTAGGAGATATGCACATTAAATCTATTAGGGGCGGGACCACGAAAAAGAAAATTTCAACTGCAGATGCCCTTCCCTAATCTGATCCTGTGTACCAAATAACAGTCTTGTATCTTATTGCGGAGCTTAGTTATGGCAATTTATTTGTTTTTGATCAATGGCGTTTTGTGGGCGTGGCAGTGGTCTGATTACGAACATCTGCAATACCAACCGTCTCACGGTACCAAGAAACATGTCTACCAAGTTTCATAAAGATATCTCCAGTTTTACTCAAGTTAGAGCTTGCACGGACGGACGGACGGACAGACAGTCACCCGGATTTCAACTCGTCTCTTCGTCCTGATCATTTATGTATACATAACCCTATATCTCACTCGATTAGGTTTAGGTGATACAAACAACCGTTAGGTGAACAAAACTATTATACTCTGTAGCAACAGGTTGCGAGATTATAAAAATGTTTAGTATCAAATATAGAGTCTAATGGTGAAGGGTGTGTAATTGACGGAATAAAAAATAATTGAATCAATGTGTGGGTTGTCAAAAGTAAAAAAAAATTATAATTGGCACTAAAAATCAGTTAAGTAATTTTATTAAATTTTGTAGGAAGTTGGCAACCCTTAAAGTTTGACAGAAATTTGTGCAGATTTTAATTTATCGCGTCAACAGTCTGAAGAATTCTCACTTAGCGGAACTCCCTCACATTTACCTCGCCATCGATTACAAATGCTGTCTGTTTGACAGTTGCCATTACGTTTTTCATTTATGCATATATGTACATATATAAATTATTAGCATGACGAGCTGAGTTGATTTAGTCAAGTCCGTCTGTAAATCTCTCTGTATATACGCGAATTAGTCTCACAGTTACTGAGATATTGATCTGAAATTTTGCTCATGCCATTTTCTCCCCAAAAAGCTGCTTATTTGTCGGAACCACCGATATCGGATCGCTATAGCACATAGCTGCCATACAAAGTAATCGAGCGGAGTCAAGTGCTTGTAGGAAAAACTTTTTCATTTGAGGAGACATCTACACGAAATTTGGCATGGGTTATTGTCCAAGGGAAACGGTGCAATTGATGGATATTATAGCATAGATACAGCCGAAGTTAACGTTTTCCCTTGTTTTTATTGTACATGAAATATCGGTGATATCGGTTAGAAATATACAAGTATAATTTATCTAACGATAGAAAAGTAATGTTGATAAAAACAATCTTAAAATAACTTTAGAAACGTCACAAACTGACGTTTGATAACAAATTATATACGTCAATGTATACATATGCATATATATATTATGTGAGCATACATGTGTATACTCGTATATTACATAACCCTTTTTAAATAATATTTAAATTCAATTTCAAGCTGAAGCCTATACTGAGAGTATATGTATGCTTGAAAAATATATACAAATTTATGATCCTACTTGTATGGATACAAATACATGCCATGTAAATATTTAACAAATTTTGATATGTAATTATGGTAGCTTAAATATGAGTGCTTCAGTTTTTACATAATATCAAGGACTGTCGGCGTTTGATTGGTTCTTTAGTACTCGGCTAGTGTCGGCGCACTGCAATGACAAGTCTGCTGCGAAATTGCTTTATTGACGCTCCAAACAATAATCACAAATTTCATAAAATAATTGCCATTTGTAAATAAATTGCATTTACACATAAGTAATTTCAGATTATAAACATGCCGAGTATTTAATTTATTTTATTATTAATGTATGTAAAAATATATATACATATATATAAATATGTATTTAAAACACTTGTCACTTGCACGCACACAAATTCATATGAGTTGAAAAAAATATTAATTTGATCTCAAATTTATATTTAAAATAATGGCGATAAATTTCTGGGAAATTGCTTATCATTTGTGTACTCAAAGTAGAAGTTGGATAGTTATTGTTGTTGGAAGTGAAAAACATGACACATGACAGTTAACTGTGAAACCAGCTGTAAATTGTCAAAATATTTAATAAATTGTAAAGCGATAAGTTTCTGATAGTAAATTATTTAGCTAACTGTTAGGAGAGAGCCGCATACTAGAGCTCCGAGATAGTATGTAACAAAACGGCTTCAAATGTCAGAAACATGTGCACACCTTTAGCCTGAATTCCAAGTTTCGCTCAGTACTAAAGTTTTTTAAAATAATTTCAACACTTTAGGCTCCCAGGCATTCACAGTGATTGATGCGTCCTAAAGAAACTCCACACACTAGAAACTTTAAAGTGTCGTATTTGAAACGCTAACCCTCTAATTTGTTCTGAAAACTGTTTGAAAAGCTTATCTAACATCAAGACAATGACTAAAAGTGTAATATTAAGGAGAAACAGAGAGTAAGAGGTATTGAAATACCTCAGTGAAACACCAATTCCATTTAAAATCAACGATACTTCGCTTTGGATACGGGTTTTGTATTGTTTCCCTTGTATATAATTAAATTGGATATTCGCTAATCTCGAAAAAAAAAAGTTCTTTTCTACTCTCCTCTTGCTGAATATATTATAGGAGACTATAGTAATATATATTTGTGAATATATTTGCAATTCATCTCATCTGCAATATATTCTTTTTCGCTCTATAAAAGCTCAATCTTCTGAACTGCTGCAACATCCTTAAATGAATCGGTAAACGTTAAAGCGAAAAAACTATCTGCTGATCTTTATCGAGTTTCTCTGTGTAAATGTATACGAGTATATTGAAAGCAATTTTTCCGGCTTGTGAAATCTTTCAAACCATCTTTCTTTCCCTAGAATGAAAGTTGCTACAGACATTAAGCTTAAAGTGATAGCTTTCAATTATAACTCACGCCAGCGTGTAGGTCATATTATATCAAATTTTCAGTTGAATTGAGATATTAAAGCAATCTCAAATGTAACTTGTAAGTTTGTAAAATCCATTCTCAAAAACAAGTGAACTAACTAACTATAAAATTGGAGGAAAAAAATGAAAAACCGTCAACAAAGGAACAAAAAAAGTAATACTATATTCGAAGAATCGATTCATAAAAACGAAAATCTTTTCTCACTACTTTTGCTTCCACTTCTCAATTTTCTTCACATAAAACATTATAATCCCTAATGAGCCCAATAAATGGCAGAAGCATTAAATTACAAATTTAATGGAAAGTCGCTCTCAAACCACATTCGTACACCTGCCAGTATTTATGAACGTTTCCCTTTGAAAAGTGTTGAATTTTTATTTTCATGATAAACTCGTATCATATTTGAGCAGAAATTATGAGAGCATAACAAAATGTTGGACTTAAGCTTTTAAGCAGCTTAAGCGGCACGCATTCAACGTCAATAAAAGAGTGATGGTAGGATGGAAGCTCTAAAGTTATAGTGATGGGAATTTAAAGGACATTGGCATATTAGTTAAGCATTTCAATACTTTTTTTTTATAGAGAGGTAATATTAAAATGCAGCAGATTTGTGAGTGTGGTTGTGTAGTAATTTATTATATCTGTGAATAATATTAGCTGGGATTCAACGATTTCGAGAGAGGCTATTTGAAATCTGTGTAAAATAAAATGACAAAAGGCTTTCAACTGAGCTAGTTTGATAAAAGGTATGCATTTACATGGAGAATATATTTCAAGCACCGTATATTTTCAAAAAAGTAGATTAAACTGTAGGCTAATGAAAGTTTTGAGATTAAAAAGTAAGGATATTTTATTAATAATGGCCTTGCAAGTTCTTACCGCTCCCAGAGGTTGGTTAAGCTATGGCGAAGGAGCGACGTCAATTCGTTTGGTAATAATAAAATATACTATTTAAATAGTCGTCTACTTAAGTTGAAACAGAAAAAGAAATTTGGAAAGTAAAAAATAGTTAAAAATTTTCGAAAACTAATTTATTTTGTTTTTTCAAAAGTAAACCAGAAGCAATATTAAAATCAATATAGTCTATTTCACTATTTTTATTTTATTATAGAAGAAAGATTTTAATTTAAATTTTAAATTTTAATTTTACTTTCAAAATTTTTTTATAATAATGGTTTCTTAAAAAAAAGCCGTAAATAAAAATAATATTATCTCGACTTTGCATTTGTAAATTGTGGCCAAAAGTATGCAAGTATTAATGAGTAGTTGTTAAGCTTCTATTCTTTATATAATACGATGGTATTTAAAAGTGTGCATCTTTTAGGCGCACAAGCCAGTAAATTTTCTAAACAAATTTCAAACAGTGTCCTTTTGAAAAATGAAAATGTCGACGAGTCCATAAAAAAAACGAAGTAGTCCTAACTGAATACAGCTGTAAGCGTCGTAACTACACGAGTACATTAAATGTGTAAGTGCTCCTGTTCGGTTGTTTGCTCCAAAAGGTCGATATAAGAAATCTGTTTAGCTTAGAGTATGGTACTTTTCCTGCAAAAGTATTACAAAAAGGGCAATTTTGATGAATTACTGAAATTTACTTTAGAAAATTGAATATACATACATACATAACCGTCAAAATTAATTTTCAGATTACAAGAATATATAAATCTAATTAATTTCCTACATACATCGCACATCCTCTACTAACATTATCCCTTACCTGATGCAGTCGAGGCGCTTTCTCCCTAACAACTGCTTCATAGAAATTGAAAAACTAAATCATTTTCATTTACAGGGCACATGAAATGAGTAAAATAGGTATTACATTACCGAGAAAACGAGAGCAAGCTGAAGATAAAGATAAACAAAACGATTTACGACATTTCGGCAGCGGGAGACGAGGTCAAACGAAAGCGGTTGAAAGCAAAGAGAAAAAAGCATACAAAAAGGTTATAATGTGTACCGAATGAGTGGCCCTGAAATGTTTGTTGGACCCACTGTCCCCATCCAAGGCAGAGTAATGCCAAATCAAAGGCGTAGCGACAACTAGAGTAAAAGAAAAGAGTTTCCTATTAAGCAAAACTTTTTGCATTTGCAAAAAGAAAACAGAAATAAAAAAGGCAAAATAGAAAAGAAAAAATTTGACCAAAACTAACTTTAACGAAAATAGTAGAAAAAGTTAAAATTGTAAGAATTAAAGGTGTGTGTGTGGGAAGAAAGCGCATAAACCCCATACACAGACAGGTGCACACACATATTAAGATTGCTAAGCTCGTCGCATAGAAAAATAGCAAAATGGAGCTGCTGCAGACAGTTGATGAGATTGAGGTGCAAAAGCGGCATGTGAGCATGCAGCGTGTGGGTCCACGCCTAAACACACACACGTGAAAACTTTGAAGTTTGAGCGTAACCTCAAAACGCAATTAATCAGCTTAGCAGGGCGCACTAGGAGACTCTTCGGTGATTGAAAAAAATAAATATATACAAAAAATTAAAAAAATACCAAAAAAAAATATAAAAAATTATTTCTGTTTTATTTCAATACCGATTTCTTTCTTATTTTGCTTTACTTGCTCGCAATAGCAGCCAAGCTTATGCGCGCACTCGTCGCGGTCTCGGCAAATTTTCTGTGTAGTATTTAAAAATTGTCTTATTTGCCCACTTAATGTGTTAGTATGAGCCATACCACACCTTGAGAGCATTCATCAGCAAGAAAAATTATTTAGCAAACTTTTATTGGATTTGTGAGCACAATGAAATTTGGGAAATTTTCTTAATTTTTACGCGTTGCTTGGCGACAAGCTCAACATGCTAGACAACGTCAATATAAGCGTACAGCTGAGTACCCTTCTGAGAGTTGTTGTCACAGCAAATTATGGTTAAAAATATTTGAAAATCATTTTTGTGTTCATTCAACGACAAAGCGCACTCGTCGTAACAAATCAGCTAAATAAGCAAATAGCGAATATATGAGTGTACAGATTGTGTCGCCTGGTTGTGTGAGTTTGTGTGTGTGCTGGTTTGATGCTTTATCGCTTGCCAAAGCCTTTAACTTGGCTGTATTTTGTGCCCAACTTGTCGCGTACACATTACCACCCACTCCACACCCGCCATCATATTTGCTACTTGTCTATATATATGTGTGTTTGTGTTGATAACTGCGTCAGCCGTCGTTGTTGAACTCTTCGTCTCAACGAGTAGTGGTAATGAATTTAGCCCTACTAGGAAATGCATCAGTGGTCAAAGTTAAATTGAAAAAATGTTTGATCCTATTTTTGATTTTAAAGGCAAAGTAATACATAGAAAAAAATTACGTCAGTTTTTAAGTCAAGATGAGTTTGAATATCTTAAAAAGATAATACGAATGTGGTAAAATTTTCTATATTTATATTCTGAACCAACTTAATATAGTTTGTTTCGAAGTGTGTATGAAGAACTAAAACGATTTAGCCATGTCCGTCTGTGCGTCGGTCTGTGTATACCCGAACTTCAAGTAGTTTATCAGTGTTCGAGATATCGATCTGAAATTTTATACAAGAATCTGTTCATTTGTCGAAAACGCCGATATCGGATCACTATTTCATATAGCTGCCATACAGACTAAACAATAAAAATCAAGTTCGTGTATGGAAAACTTTTTTAGTTGACGAGATATCTACAAGAAATTTGGCTGTTGTACAAAATGGCAGTCCAGATTCAAGTTCTCTTTTGTTAATTTTTTTATATGTTACGGATATTCTAGCTTCGATACAGTCGAAGTTAAAGTATTTCTTTGATCTTTATTAATAATTTTACCAAATATTATCAGTTTTACTATAAATTATTCCTGAGTTTCAGCTGATATCAGAAAATTAAAAAAATTCACAAAAGATAAATCGTACAAATGTAGATTGGCGTAAATCGCTGATATTTAATTAATATTTAAAATTAATATAAAAAATTAAAAAAAAAATTATTAAACAATTTTGTTAGTCACTAATACTAAAATTTCAAAACTCCTACAGATTATTCAAAACAATTTGGCAAATTTCAAAAACACATTTTCTTTAAGAAACTTAAATAATTTTGGATATCCCTAATGCGGAAAAAACACGATTCGCTTTTGCATTAATGAATTTATTGAGAGAAAATTAAATTTCTTTACGACCTTTAATAACTGCTTAGAACAACCCTAATGTGTTAAAAAAATTTGTATAATTAGATTTCCTTAGCAAACCTCAACTAGCCAGAAAATGAGTATTGGTTTTGATTTGAGCGCCACAATACTTTTCAGTCCAACAAATTCAAAGCTTTAACAATAATGCAACCACTTTTAAATTCACTGTTTTCCATTTTTTTGTTATTTGTTTTTGCTGAAAATTCAGATTGCCAAACACGCCAACTTGTTTGCAACTAAAATCAGTCAATTATTTTCCATTCAAGTAAGTTCACTCGTAACAACCTAGCAACAGTATGGATGGGAGAGCAATATTTGCAATCAAGTGCGTTCGGCGCTTATCGCAAAGGCAGACGACAATTTTCGTTTGGCCGATAGTTGAACTAGGTAATTTGTATGGAGCAGCATAGATTTATTTGGATTTGTAAATTTCTATATTTGTGATACTTGCTTTACTAGCAGCAGTCTTATTTGCAAACCAAAATGTTTCGTCCGCCTGTGCATGTGTATGACACTTTGTGCGTGCGCGCTTACTTATTGCCAGTTGACTAATGTTTTTCTCTATCGCTCTTGTGGCGCGTTGTCGTCAAAATCTTGTTGTTGTTTGTTATTACTTTTTTTTCGTTTTGCTTTCAATTGTGGTTGACATTTAATTTTGTTGCTTTTGTTATTGCTATTTTGATTGAAGATTGCTTTGTTGATGACAGATAGCATTGTTGTTGTAGCTACTGCTATTGCTCGTCTAATTTAATGTTATTTCTTGTCAGCACTGCCATTGTTGTTGGCATTGTGACGTGTAGGCAGCGTGCTCACTCACAGACTCAGCGTACACTTCAAAGCAAACATTTATTTGAATTTCGGAATTCGTTCAGATATTCCCTTTGATTTGTAATGGAAAACCTCAATTCTGCTAATTAATTGATATTACATTTTTTGGAGAAAACCTCTTAGCGGTGTGGAGTGATTTAAAAGCAAGGAAGTTTTAGGAAAAGAGCCGAATTAAAAATTAATTGAAAGACTGAGGTAAACGTGTATTATGTTTGAAGGGTTGAACTCGAAAAAACTGTTAATTTAAAAAAAATAATAATAATAATGAAAAATTTTGTTAATCGTAATCGTTAATTTTATTCAAAAATACTGTTGTTCTTTTTATAAAATTATTGTTTTTAATCAAAAGAGGAAACTGGTGTTAACTTTAAAAGAGCGGCAATGTTTTTTAAATTATTTTCGTAATTGTATTTTTTTCTGTGAAATTTTTTTAAAAATGCTGGTATATTTTATTGAAAATATTTGTTTTTTATAAAAAAAGGAAACTGTTGTTAATTTTTCTGTAGATGGCAACTCTATTTACATTCTTTTTATAATTTTTTTCATCCTTTTTCAAAAATACTGGTATATTTTAGTCTAAGTACTGTTATACTTTATTTGAAAATACTGCTTTTGAAAAATTAACGGATCTAGTGTTTATATATTCCACGTATGGCAAATCTCTTTAAAAACTTTTATACTATTTTTTTAATGCTTTTATATTTTTTTAAAAGACAAGGTTATATTTTATTAAAAAATACTATTTTTTTTAGAGAACGAAACTTCTGTTTAATTTTTTGCATACGTGGCAACTCTTCACTTTCATAATTAATTTCATAACTGAAATATTTTATTTATAAATACTAGTGTATTATCAAAATATATTGCTCTTGATGAAATAAGGAAACTGCAAGTAAATTACTTTCCATACGTGGCAACTCTGTATAAATTCGTTTCGTAAGTTTTCAATGTTTGAATTGGTGCAGGAATTTACAAATCGAATGCAATAAACCGAAGCAGGAAATTCAATACTCAGAAAACTCATGCTGTTCACCATTTACAATCGTAAAATACCCTGTTTTATTGGCTGCCAGTGAGGTACACAATTTCGGCAAATTTTGGTATTTCAACAATTCTCTTGAAATATAAAATTCCAGATGCGAACATCAAATTTCGAAAGTTGCGTATAAATCAGAAGTAATTTGCTTGGTTATTGAAGTGAATACTACAAACACGCTGCACATACCAAATTTTCTAACGGGCCGCATTTGCAAACCGAAAGTATAGACTTGTGTAATTGCAGAATTGCTGGCGTATGGTGGGTGTTTTGTGCGAAAATAGTGGCTGAGTGTTTTTGCAGACAGAGAATTATTTCAACTATGCCATTCTTAGAATAAATAAATACATACATAAATTACAACGAGGTATGTGGTGTGTATGTGTGTCGAGAAAGCAATTGATGGCTGCAAAATATTACACTTCGTACACTATTTAACAAAATACCGTAGCAAACTTTACATATATTCGGAATATTTCAATTTGGGATGGTAATATATGCATCAATGAAATCTCACTCGCCAAAGTGGCGTCGGTACTTTAAGTATTAAAATTGTATAGAATAAAATCAATTTGTGGAAACATTTTTGCACAAAAATAAGAAAAATTATTATACAATAGAAGAGTCAAACGATTTGTAACGAATACCGTCTTTTTTGAATGATAACAGCAATATTTAAGGTTATATTCGTAATAGTAAGGTGTGATCAAAATTTGTTTAGTAATTTAGAGGTTTAGGAATACAAAGGTAAAAATTAATTTTAAATAGAATTTACAGACATTTTTAGTTTACGGAGGCAAAGGAATATAAATAACAGAATGTAATTTTATATAATTTAATAATAATTTTTTTTAATCTAATTTCAGATTTTTCCGCACATTAAATTTTATTTAAACTTTTGTAAAAAATATAACAAAAAAATTATTTATTTCAATATAATTGTTTAAGCGCTTAAAAAAATGGTATATGATTTTACGTGAATTTCAAATAAAATAAACTTTTTGTAGCACTCAATTGCTACGACTACAGCTCTAATTCAACATCTGTATTTTGTGACCGGGTGTAATTAATTGAAATTCTGCAGACGGTTAAAATACCATGTTTCACAAAGCAATTAATTTATGCTAGAAAAGGTACGGATAAGTATAATAACAAGAAATCACAGTACGGTACAAGACAACATTCGTTTTATGTAATTTTTTATTGTTGTTCAAAATGTTTTTCTTAGACTCTCTTTTTGTGTGCCTCGTGCAGGTGGCATAATTTATTATATGTACATATGTATATACGAGTTAATGCATATGTGTACGATTGTTTTAATTAATAATAATATGTGGGTGTGGCTAACATGGTGGACAGCAGAAAAATAATTAAAATTTTTGGCAAATCAAAAGGTACATTGGCGCATGATTTCTGGGTAACAGGGAAAAATGTAATAAGATAATATAAATATATTATTTTTTTTTTATTTTGTAGTTTAAAAATTTATTTATTTATTTTATAGAAATATTTAAAGTATTAATTCTATTTTTTTTTTTTTGCAAATAAAAGTTAAATAAAAAATTGTAAAATATTAATATAATTGAAATTTTTATTTAGTTATTCAATTTAATCTTAATTGCATAAATTAGCAATATCGTGTTTTTCATTTACATTGAATGTAAATATATTTTTTTAATAATAATAATAATTATTATTTTTTTAATAAATCTGTATTTTTATTTATTAAATGGTTTTAATATATACATTTTTTTAATTATGTATATATTGTTTAAAAAAAAAATGTGTGCTTTTAATTAATTTCTTCCGAATATAATTATTTTTATTTATTCATTTGTGTTTTGTTTTTTCAAAATAACAATTATAATTTTGTTTTTAATTATAACAGCTGAACTATTATTAAAAAAAGTTTTTTTTATATACATTACTGCTTATAATTAATTTCTTCTGATTATTATTATTATTATATTATTTAGCACCCTACGCTACACCTGTCTGCCTTGTTTTATTGAAAAGTGGGCTGCAATTGACTAACAAATGTACGTACATGTATATATGCATGTAGGTAAGTTGGCTGTAATTTAGTTAGTAGCTCGGTTGACCTTGACTTTCATCTCGATACGCGTTTATTAAATTCGCGTGGCTTGCAAAATGCTCTACAACACTATATACTACCAAAAAAAAAAAGTGAAATAAAGCAGCGTATAAACTTTTATAAAAGCGAACACTTGTGTATACTATGTACATAGGCTTGTGTACATACATATATGTACACAAGCATATGTTTACCAAAATTGTTTTTAATCGTTTTTTATTAGCTGCTTGCAATATTTGCATAATAATTAATAGCATACCTCCGCATAAGTCGCAAATGCGCACGAAAGCACATGGGCGTGCATACACATGTATGTACAAATGTGCATGAATGAAATACGTCACTGTCCAAACTGCAGTGCCGTCACACAACACTTTTCACTTTTTAATAACTTTTCTTGTAATTATTTTCACAACTCGATTTCCAAGCGTTGTTGCAGTTAACTGCTTGGCCGGCGCACTGCAATAGCGCCAGCCTGTCTCACTGATAGTCCAAAATGTCTCAGCGATAGAGCATTAATTGCCTCTGTGTTTCTTTTTGTTGTTGCTATATATGTTCTGATTATTGTTATTTTTCTTTCTCACTTTTAATTCACTTAAATAAAGCTGCAACTGTTGTGATGTGCTCGTGCACAGTTAAACACACGCGAACACACACACGAGTAATGTAAATATGTGCGAGCACAGTTGCACTGATACTGACTGCACTGTTGCTTTACCTTATGCGCCTTTTGATTTGCGTTTTTTCTTCACTTTTTGCTGTCCTCCCCGCACCAGCGTCTGCTGCTTGCACGGCGCGCGGTCACTGCTATTGTTTTCGACGCGATTGAGGTGTCTTTTTTATTATTTTAAGAATTCTTTTTTATAGCTATTGATAATTTACCGCCACTGCCATTTAGTGAGCGAGTAGCATCACGCCACAGCTGCTGAGCTAGTGACGTTTAAACTATGTAATTTCTTTTTAAGCTATATTCGTTTCTTTTTTGCACGCTGTCACACTTTTCTTCAAGCAGTGACACAATTTTTTGTTTTTTTTTGCCTGCCTGATTAGCTGTGCGTTACTGTGACCTACTCACTGTGCACCAATGTGTAATACATACGACCCGTCACTGCACCGCACTGACCGCCTCACTCAATGGAAATGACAGATTTCGCATTCGAGCATTTTAATTTTTTTCAATAAATATTTTTTTCCACCTTTCAGCTGCACAGCGTTTTGCTATTTTCTCGATTGGTCCGTCCAAAGGCACACGCACGCGTATCAACGACACTTTTCACCACCGTCTACTTGAATTATGTACGCGTATATATTTTTTGATTTGCAAGTAACGTGTGTACTTATTATTTAAAAAACACTAAATACTTTGCTTAAAATGTTAAATGGCTGAAAAAAATGTATATGTCTCATTGCTGTAGTCGCGGCGACATCGAGAACTCGAGACGTTGAAAATCACGAACCGCACGAAGTTATGAAAACCGATGAAGACGATGTCGTTGCTGGTGAGAAAAACTGCACAAAATTGTACACAAAGCCACGCAAATACACACAAAAACACCCGTGTACAGCAGCAGCAGCGGCAGAGAGGTGAGAGTATCGACGCTGCAGCGGTAGGAGGCGAAAGAAAATATGTGGAAGGTTAAACAAGAAATCATGAAAATGAATATGCTGTGAGCAGAGCGCGAGCTAGCAAATCTGCGTTGAGCATGTGCTTGAAGAGAGTGCGAGAGTATTAGTACAGGCTGTTTTGGAGCATTAATGCGCCACTGCGCTGTAGTCACACCGTCAACGAGATGAAATAAAACAAAAGCAGCAAAGAGCAGCCGAATGAAGTGGCCTGACGATTTTAGAACATCAACAATGTCAACAAAAATAACAAGAAACACAAAAATTGCCGAGCGGCAGTTTTGCTGACGACGTTTGCTGCTTACGCGACGATGGCAAGGCCGGTGGCAGGTTGGCTGGGTGGCTGCTGCGTCTGGACTCTAGAGGGTGCGTACAAGGCAGAGGTGTGTAGAGAGCATTTAACGAGCACGCCAATAAAATGTGTATGGCGCTCAGACATAGCAAAGTGACGAGCACCCACCGCAAGGTGACGATAGCGAGCACCCCACAGCAATAAACCAAAAAATTGAGCGCGCGCCAGAGAGAGAGCAAGCTAGTGCTACGCACTACCCGCCAAAAACAAAATAATACTAATCAGCAAACAAATAAAGCACTCATTAGACATTGTTGAGGCACAAGCAAGTGCTAGTTCGCAGTAGTTGGGCGCATAAATCACAGTTCGTGTTTTCGAGCGGAGCGCAAACAACCGGCGCCAACTGAATTTGGAGCAGATTGAAAAGTCAAATTATTTTCGTGAGAGCCGCAATTTGTCAAATGAGCGCGTGTGCGTAGCGCATGTCAGAGCGCACATATGCTTTGCTAAAGCTTTGACAGATAAACAAAGAAGACAAATCTCGGTAACTGTCAAATTATTATGTTTATAATGTCGGATTATGTGCATGTAACGTCGATCAAGACGCTATAATGTTGTGCAGACGCCGGAAGAGCCGCATATTGGTTAGGGTTGTTGAGAGTGTCGTGTCAGGTGCGCCAACCTAAAGGCTATGCAGTTGTGAATATTGCTCTGCAAAAGTGAATTGTCAAATGAGATATTGGAGCGCGTACTTTTTGTTTGTTTACTTTTCTGGAAATTTGACAGTCGGCTCAGATGTCACTTTAAGTTGCGTAAATGTCAAAACACGTGTAATTTTTAGTAAAATAACATTTTAATACTAGCTTTATATAACTATGAGTACTTATTAATATACATATGTATATTCATTATTCTCATTATTCTCGGCGATGCCACTTTATTAAAGGTGTTTACAATTTTAAATCAAAACTAATTTCTTCAAATTAATAAAAAACATCACTGAGGGTGGTGGGTAAATGGGTGGCGACTCAAAATCTGTAAAATACTTGTGGTGAGTGCTCTGTAAAATTTGAGCATCACAAACTCTGCATGACTGAGAAGCACATACTTAGCGCGCTCTAACAAAAAGGTTTGTGCGAGCATATGAACGGGCGCGAGAGCGCACGCCAACAACTAACCACGAGGGCCAAAAGACAAATCATTTGACAATTGTTTTGGTGAGATTTTGTGGTTACATATACCAGTAGCGTACTTTGGAGGAGAAATGCTATATATTTGTTTGAGCGCATAGAAAAGAGAACTAGCACGCAATGATAGCGCGTATGAGTTTGAGCGCACAGAACGAACACTGGTATATGCGCGTGTGTGCAGCGTGTGCTTATCGCTTATCTCGGTGGTTCATATTGGATTTCTTTCCACGTTGTTTTTAACCCTTTTGTCTTTAATTTACTGAAGACCCGTGGGCTTTCACTTTATTTTTGGCGGCTTCTTTTATGCTCTTTTTTACTTTTATTTTTTATTTATTGCTACTTTTTCACGCGGTCTTCTGCTATATAACATATATACTTATATGCATATCAACAACAATGCCTGCCAACACGTTTCGGTAGCTGGCACCAGCTAAATAATGGTTCGTGTTGCCGCCGATTTGGTTGCTTTGGGTGCATTTCGACGCCATAGTTAGAACAAGTTTGGTAAGTAATAGTCCAGGTGGAGAGCATTACTAAGTGTTCTAGTGGTGTGCATGTTGTGTGCGTGTGTGTACAAGTGTGTGATTAGAAGGCGTACCACTGTTGCGCCTAGTCTATCAATGATTAATAGCTTACAATTATAAATTTGTTAGCGCATTACGCGAGGTATTAAGTAACACACCAACACTGCGTGCCATAAGTAAACGTATACACCATGTATATATCTACATGTACAAGCAGTTTTTATGATATTTACTCGAAGTTTGCGGGTATTAATTTTAAATAGTTTACGTTTGGTAAGCTGCTAGGCTATTAGTTAGTGTACAGGCGGATTTTTGAGGACTTTAGGTGCTTAGTAGCCACTAAATATGTGGTGCGGCAAGATAAACAAAGCATACTTGCCATAAATACAATTAACATATCTGGTACGTGATATTATTTTATATAATTTTATTTACTCTATCGCACTCCAAGAGCTTACATAATATTCCTTTTTGTTTAATTTATACTTTCAATATATTCAACAAAATTCTCCAGCATAATATTAACTTTATTAAAAAAAATAATAACTCCCAACTAGGCTAACCTTCATTTTTATTTATCTAAAATTTCTTTGCATTAACTTTTATTGACTGTGATTTTATGTAATTTTTGCAATTATCGATATTTACTTAAATAAATGCGCATAATAAATCATTAATCTTATTATTTATTATGCAAACAGTGAAATTTAATTGATTTACACATTCATTAAGCATTTGATGGCTTTTATTGGGAAATTGCTTCAATACAAGTACGTATACTTATTGCCTACTAGGTTTTATACTGGACTAGATGAGATATACTAAATGATTAGTTTTGATTTACAGATTTGGGTTTTTAAATAAATAATATATAGATAGTTTTATGTATGACAGACAGGTTTTTATTTAACCTGAACAGGGTATATTAGTTTGCTAAGTTTGTAACACCCAGAAGGAAACATATAGTTCATATTTATATAAATTATCAGCATGACGAGCTGGGTCGATTTAGCCATGTCCGTCTGTCTGTATATACGCGTACTAGTGCCTCAGTTTTCGAGATGTCAATTTAAGATTTCGTGCACGTCCTTTTCTCTCTAAAGAGCTGCTTGTCGGAACCGCCGATGTCGGACAACTATAGCATATAGCGGTCATGAAAACTAAACGATCAAAATCCATTTTTTGTATGGAAAACTTGTTTATTTGTGAGGGGTAGTTAACGTTTTTTCTTGTTTGGTCATTGTTATAAGTGTTTCGAATATATAATATATAATCTATTCCGAACAAGCGATTGTAAGCCACTGTGTCTTTTTCAGTGTATGTTATTTATTTGAAGTGAAGCAACAACATTTTTTCCCCTCAAGTGTTTTAAACTGATCCTGCAAAAGTGTTGTTTGTTTATAAAATATCATATTTTAGTGGAAGTTTACGGTGAACATGCTCTAGCAGAGAGAAAGTCTAAGAAATGGTTTACATGATTTAAAAGTGGTAATTTTGGCTTGGAAGAGTGCAAGAAGAGCTGGCATAATCTTTGGAAATCACTCAAGCAGCAATTTCAAAATATATAAAAGCAACCGGGTACATTAAAAGCAAGGAAATTTAGTGACATATGAACCGAAGTCAAGATATGTTGAAAGCCGATTTTTCATGTCAGAAATGATGCTTGAACGCTACATCAGAAATCATGTTTGTATCGGATTGTAACTGGTGATTAAAAATGAATCCATTACAAGAATCCTAAATGCAAAAAGTAATATGTGAAATCTGGTCAAACAGTTAAATCAAAGGCAAGCCGAATATCCATGACACCCAGGTAATGCCCCGTATTTGGCGGGATTAGAAGGGTGTGTTGTATTATGAGCTTCTAAACCCGCGTGAAACAATTAATAGGAAACGCTACCGACAACAACTCATCGAATTGAAGATAGAAATTAATTTTCATCATGAAAACAGCGGTTCAAATCAGAACAGGGTATCACCATATGGCTTGATTGATTTTTCGCGGCCTTTATTTTGAGATGGAATCCACATATTGCCAGTATATAGTCATAGACCCATCACTTATAGTATAACTGATGAAAATGTATGCAAATATGACATTTTTACTATTAAGCAAAATTCTCTCAAACTGCAGCCCTATGAAGACCTCCTTAATAAAATAATGCTTCGATTGCGATTTTCAAATGTGACTAGATGGTTAAAATCGGAAGCCGTTATTTTAACGACTGTTGAATAAACACCAAGATTATAATCTGATATGTAACCGGATTCGGGAAGTAGATGGCATTTCATTTCGAAAGATACTAGACTAAATCAGTGTTTCATAAATATTATATATTTTCATTCTTCCCAGCAAACGAAAAAGACATGCCTGAAGACCGAGAGCACTTTTGAGCCTTACATTTTTAATATAATGAATTTGTATGAGTTCCACTTTTAGGTATATGGCGTTATAGACTAGCAAAGAAAAGTGGTTTCTTTAGGGAAGCATTCTTTGTGAGATGACCATTAGTTCTAACTATATTTTGGTGAGTGTGCGATGGCGATCTCAAAACAGTTTAGCCTAACCCAATTTATAACGCGCAATCCATATTTGGAACCCTTTTGAATATAACTTTCAGATCCAGACTCCAATATACAGAAGCATATTGTAGATTGTCAACTCATAGTAAACGGAGTGGTAACTATGAAAATAATGAAGTTTTAATTTAGTTTCCCAAACTCAGGCAAAAAAAAGTTTTCACTTAATTTCGCGCTTTTTACAGCCCTCGTTAAAACCGTACATTCACCCCGTGCTTATTATACAATTTAGTCACTTTGAAAGGCAATGGTTTTTTGTGTTTTGTGCCCATAAAAGTAATACTTTTTGCATTTTTTATGCATTTTTCTTAGTTAATAGAGCAAAACACATTTAACAGTTGATGCAGAGAAAAGTAATGAAGTACATGGCAAAAAGGTGAACAAGTACAATGCACTCGTCACGTTTCGCCTATGACACACCGACCCCCGTCAATGTTCCGCCGGCGAATTTGTGAAAAGATCTGCGCCTGAAACTGTGTGAGAGCGAGATTTACAGAGAGAGTGCCAATCATTTGCATTAGAACAAAAGGACAGTGAAAACGGGGGTTCTGGTGAGCAAAAGAGAGAGAGGCAGTGCGTGCGTATGGAATCTAAGGCCCAAAGCTATATTTGTATGGTATGTATGTATGTATGTGCATATGAAAGCTAAATAGACTCGAGAAAAGTAGTAATTTCATTTGCATTAAAACGTAGTAACATCAAAAAGTATTTATGCAGTCTTAAAGCCATTGAGTAGCTAAAATAGTAACCACACATTTTAAATACAGGCAATAATTGCTTGTAAACAAATGAAGTTGCTTTATTTAAGAAATCTATAAAGGTGTATATTTTAGAGAGGCTAGAGGAAGGTTGTGGTGAAAGGATATTTCCGGTGGGTTTCAATGAAAATTTAAAAGATGGGAGGGTAGTAGTTTTATATAAAAGGTTCGTATAAAGTACTACGAGTCAAGTTATATTCTAAATTAATACTTTTTGTTGCAAGACCATTAAGAGAGATGTAAATGTCCAAAAGCTTAAAACAAAGGCTTATTATTAAGTTTCAATATTTCAGCTGTAGATTTCGACAGATGACCATTTTAGTTTCTCTCTTAGGGTCTAAGGGGTTATATTCACTTGCAAGTAACAAAAAACATTTTTTTTCGAATTTATTTAGTAAATAAATATAGTAGCCATGAGGGCCTTTATAAAAAGTGTCTGACCTTGAGGAGGATGTTTCTGCTTAGAATTATCTCAAATCCAAAAAGCAAATATATTAATATTAATATAGACGAAAATGTAGATTTTTGACAAAATGGTGACTCCCCAAAAATTTAGTTTAATGAAAAAATTTACAATTCAGAGTGGTGTAAAAGGTCGAAATTATTGTAATAAATCTTAGTTCTTTGATCATTATCTGACATATATACATATATCAGAGAAGATTGTAAGAAAGTTTCATGTCAATCCGTAAAAATTTTCTATGAAAACAGCGTCTCGAGAGAAAAGCGTTTAAAGCTTTTGGCAGCCGAATACACTAAGTTCTTCTATCAACATTTTTACAAATATGTTCATATATTCGAAACAGTTTTTTGGATCAAGCACATTCGATATGCAAAACAAATAATAGTATATCAAAATTATTTTCTAAAACAATCAAGTCCATTCTTTAAAGTAATCGACCCATGGGTCGATTTTAAGTAGAAGCGAGACATCGTCGAGAAAATATGTTTCTGTTAGATCTAATGGATAAATTGTATTATAAAAGAAAATGATCAAATATAAAATTTGAATTTCGATATTTCATTTCTATTTTATACAGAATCAAGGTCAATAAAGTATTTGTATATGAAGTGGAATGGAAGATAGGAAGCAACTGATCATCGCAGGGTAGTCATTATTCGATACATTTACATACATAGACATAATAAGTGAAAGTGACGTCACTAGTGAGTAAAATTTTGTCGAATATGAGTAAAATTTTGTCGAATAAGCTTTAATGTCAAAGCACTGGGATCAGTCAGCTTGAGAACGTCCATCTTTTAATGCCTTTATCACGAAACTGCAGTTTTCAGATAGAGTGTCGAAGGTATTTGAATACTATCGCACGTATCCACGAGACATTTTAGCTATACATATATTCACCGCAGTATTGTCTAGTAAATTTAGTACGATTTTACTTCTAATTTTGAGATAAAAGTTTAAAACTTTTTCGAAAAATATACGTAAAGCATAAAGTGTACGTACTTTAATGGCATGCCTTATATGGATTAAGATCTTGTCTGCTATTTGGTTTCCGCTAGTACAATTGCTAAACGTTATTCCGAAGATAATATAATTTTTTATACACTCAAATACATATACATTTAGAATAGTCTGAGGGAAAAAATTTAGATAGTCAAAATGAGGCCTTCTTGGAGGCTTTAGATTGGTTTCAACTCTTTAGGGGCGAACAATAAAAATTAATAAACTGTGGTCAAGAAAACTCAAGATCTCATGCCTGACGTAAAAATGAGTTCTATTAAATTGTAAAAGGCTCTATAATTCTTTTTGAGCACTATACCAATAGAACTTATAGCAGATAAATACATCAAGTATTAATATATTAACCTACCTTGTTGGTGAATTGCGAAAATTATAGCAACAACAACAAAATGAGCACACCATATACACCAAAAAATTAACACCACCACACCACGTTGTCGGCGCTGTTGCCCCGTCCGCACCTGCTGCTGCGTCAACACCTACTGTAGCACCCGCGTCTCCAGCCTCACCACCAGCACCTACATCTAAAGTTGCCGGCACAGCACCAAATCCACTGGTCGGCGCTGTTGTAATGGGCACACCAGCCGCCGCTTTGCCGTCACCACTCTCGATCAAACCAACGCGACCACCAGCCGCAGCACCAGCAATGTCAACTACAATCAGCGAACTCGCCGAGGGCGTAGACGATTTTCGTCGTGCGCGTGCTTTACGTGCACTGGGCGATTGGATTTTCAGAAAATGTGCTAAGCGCGCGCGTGTCGCCTTGATACCGCTGGCGGCGCTGATGGTGGCGCCAATGCTGCCAATGCTACCGCTACTTAAACGTTTCACCGCTGGCTTAAAGCTCGGGATGGTTGGTATGTGGTAGGTTTGTTGCTGCTGCTGTTGTTGTTGGGCTTGTTGTTGTGCTGTGTGCGCGGATAGCGCTGGCGGCGGATACCGTTGCGCCTGTAACTGTGTGTTTGTAGCAGTCTTGCTTGTTGTTGTTGTTGTGGTGGTGGTGGTTGTTGTAACTGTGTGACTGGCAATGGCAGCCGCCGGCGGCTGCGCTCTTGCCGACCTCACCTGCGTCGCGGTCGCACCTTTGCGCTCCGCACGTCCCGCCAGCGCACGTGTCGGTGCGACCGTCGTGACTGCCGGTGCGCCGATGCACGCTGTTTGTGATTTTGTAAATCGTTCAGTCTTTTGTTGTGGGGCAGCCTCCGTCGTAGCTAGTACAGCGTGGGCGTGGCCGTGGCGCGGCGCTGCTGTTGCTGTCACTGGTTCTGAATTAAAGGTGATTTGCTTCTTTTTGCGCACTTTCTGTTTCACTTTACTGGTCGCCTTCAGCAGCGGTTGTGTTTGATGTGCTGTTGTTGTTGTTGCGGTTGTGGTTGGCGTGTGTGGTGGGCTGGCTGCAGCAATTGCAATGTCTGTTGAAATTGGTGTGCTTGTTGTTGTTGTGTTGGTGGGAATGTGTGTTGTTATTGTTGATTTTTTTGTTGCTATAGTGGTGATGGTGCTGCTGGCGAACGTATCGTTGTTGTTGGGAATTTTCGAAGTTGCTGCTGTCTATGTGTTAATGATTTCTAGTTGTTGTTGTTGCAAATGTTCTGATTAACGATGTGGTCAGGTTATTGTTGTTGTTGTAGTTATCGCAGATTTTTTCTTTGCAATGCGGATGATAATTTGTGTTATTGTTGTTAATATGTTGTTGTTGTAGTTGCTGCCCGCGGCATGCTTAAATTTAATTAGTTCTGCTTCTGTCTGACTTTGACGGCTATTATCGTTATTATTGTTAAATATTAGTTGAGCTGTATCATATTTTATGCTTTTGTTTTTAAGATTTTGTATTATGCTTTTTTATTTTTTGTTGCATCTTAAAAATATATATTTTGCGTCGTTTTTTTTCCTTCACTGCAGCACTTGAATTAAATTTGATACTTTTAAATTTTTCTTGAATTCCGTAACGTTCCGTTTAGTTACCAATTTCTTTTTGGTAACTCTTCTATTTTTTTTTTATTTTTTTCAAACCCATATTTTTAGTGCGCTTTTATAACCGCCGCCCAGCACTCATAATAAACCTCAATTATTACTTCAGTTGCTAAGATTTAATTGCTGTTGCTTATTTTTTCTTATCGTCATAACTTCTTTAGAAATAATTGCCGTGAACATTTTTGAATTCTCGATAGTAAACTTTAGTGAGTCAGATCCAAGAGTTTAATGCTTAGTTTGCCATCAATTAAGATGCCTTTTGTATACTACAACAACAACCATTCTTTTCCATAAATTATTTTGATTTAATTTTCCATAATTAAATATTTAACTTTGCTCGTTTTAGTTTAATTTTTAAAAAATTTTCAATATTTGTTACAAGCATGGAATTTTCACCTTTTCTACTTCCTCTTTTATTTCACAGCACATTTGCACACTTTTGCTTTGTATGCAGTTTTCCGGTTGCGAACTTGCTGCTTTCTCAAATTTTTACTTCTTTGACATTTATTTTTTTTATTTTCTGCACTTTTCAGAGATATTTTGCTTGCTTTTTGTTGATTGCTTTAGATTTTGTATTGCTTTTTTTCAGCATTTCCCTGCCTTCACCGTGAACACTTTGTGAAGATTTTGCACTCACATACTTTCTAATTGTTTATTCCTCTACACTTTTTTCACATTAATTTTATTTCAAATACTTATATTGCACATGTTCTCCAGTGTATCGCAGCACTAAAAATATAACAGTTGTATTTTGTTAAAAAAAATATAAATAAATATAAAATTTTTTTCTTTACTTTTGGTCAATATTTTTTTGATTAGCGACTTCATTGTTTTCTCGATTTTTTATCACACTAAATTTGCATTGTTGTAATTTTGTTGATTATTTGCTACATATTTCCTCGTGAGTTCTAATTTCAGCCGCTTATCGCTTCTTATTAAAAAAAAATTCTTCTTATTTTTAACTTATTCCTTTATTTTTATTTAAAGTTTTTTTTTCAACACTACCAGCTGCTTCTTTCTGTATGCTCTATCACTATTCACGAGTGCACACGCTCTGACTTATTTGTATACAATTCGGCATGCTGCTTTACATAATTTCCATGCTCGTGTCTACGTGATGAGAAACTGTCGCCAGCGGCTGTTTTGTTGCAATTTGTTTTTGTTTTAGTTTATTTCTTTATTTATATATGTATTTTTTCTACTTTTTGTTTTGCGAAGAATGCTTTAAGCTGTAAGGGTGCGGTGATACAAATGTCGACAGAGAATTTATCTACTCTTTGACATTGAATGGAAATACGCCTAATATTAAATAAAACTATTTAAGATGGAAATACTTTAAGAAATCGAACACTATAGAACTATATTGGAATATTGGGAAGAAACATGTACAGTAAGTTCCAATATCTGATTTACAAAACTAAATAATTTAGTTTATAATAGCTTTCAATTGAAAATTATTTAATTTTTTACTTAAATTTAAAAATGAACTAATTTTTTTAAGCAAATTAATTAAATTATCAAAAAATAATTTTTATTTGATTCTTAATAATTAAAATCAATCTAAGCATTATCAGCAATAAGATAAAATAATAAACAAAAATCGATTTTAGAAGCATTTGCTGTTTTTAGGGCGAAAGGCCATAATTATATTCGTGCGGTTTGCCAAGATATGGCGTAACTTAATTATTATTCGACTGTTCCAATATTCCAAACAAGAGTTTGAAAGCTACTGTCTTTGTGCGTATTTTTCAGAAGATTTTTAGGTATATGTTATTTATTTGAAGCGCAAACAATCATAATTTTTTCACTCAAATAATTCGACCTTTTTGAAAAAATGTTTTTGCGGTGGTTTTCATTACTTTAATATAAAGTCATAATTTTTGGTGGAAGTTTGTGGTGAACATGCTGTAGCTGAGCGAACGTGCCAAAGCGGTGATATTGGCTTGGAAGACGAAGAACGTCCTGAGAGGCCAAAAAAGATGAGGAACTGGAAGCATTACTCGATGAAGATTGTTGTCAAACACAAGACAAGTTCTAAATTTGTTGGGGTTCGAGGGGCGAGTTATATTATGAGCTACCAAAACCGGGAGAAACCATTAATGGGGTACGCTACCGACAACAATTCATCAAATTGAAGCAAGCAATTGCCAAAAACGCTCAAAATTTGCGCCTAGACCCAAGACTCGGCCTCATGCTGCAACGACCGGTAAAAACTATTTGAAAAATAGCGGCAGAGAAGTTTTGGCTCACTTGACTTATATTTACTTGAACAAGCACCTCTTGGGGAGAAAAAGTTCATTTTTCATAACGTAAATTTAGAGGCAAATTTAAACCCTGAGTCAAATGATTTTTTGGAGCATTTGAGATTGAATATAAACCAAACTCATATGATGTAGAAATAATTACCGCTCAAGTGTAGCTTACACCAAATTGAGCACCACCAGTGTATTCTTTAACAAATATCTTAAAAATATCACCATCAATAAAGCGTAATTTATGATATTTCTGGCACAGAAACGCTCTTTTGGAAGTAGAAGCCAATGGTTTACATTAATAAATTATGGAGTTAACAAACTCTGGAATATTTTTTTTCAGTTTTTGGTTTTACTAAGCATTATGAGTGTTTAAATTTTATAAGAACTACTTTCTTGAAAGCGGACCAATGAATATTATTTAATTTCCAATCGACGTTTAGTGTTTTATTGTAACAACGAGTTTAGTGGTTATCACATAGGTTAGATCCAATCGGGATTAAACAGATTGTGTATTCGTCGCATTTTTATCTGGTGTTTTTTCTTATTATTTTTATAATACATCGCTTTATTAAAAAAAGTTATATAAATTATGCATTTGTATTTAAGTATATGTATTTGTAGACTCACGCATTATTTTGTAATTGGAATTAAAGTTTAGAAAAATATGTATTTTAAAATTTATTAACTTCCATAAATGAGCAGCTGAAAAAATACGAAATTGCCATATTGTTGGGCAACATATTAGGAAAGAAACACCGTTATAAAAGTGTGTATTTGTACTTATGGAACTTTGTTGATGAACTTTATTTTTGAAACACACCCACTAATTTATATATCTATTTCAGTATTTTATATAGGTATATATTCACAGCACCGCTATAAAATTAACTTTTGGCAGCGCATCACAAAATTAAATGCACACATTATTTATGTATAAATTCTATATGTATATTTACATATGTAAATATAAAGATATAAATACACGCACTAACGTTTATGGATCTCTATGTATACATGTGCGTGGAGGAAATCTATGAAAGCACACACAGTCTGACTGAGCGTTGTCACAACACACACGGGGGACCAAGTCCAGACGGCGAGCATAGGGAAGCAAACTACGACGATATAGTTTACGATTTCTTCAAATTTATTGCAGCAAACTATAAACACTTTTTTTAAGATATTTACTATATTGATTTCACATTTTCCGCCACGCACTCTCTTTGGAGATTTTCACTTACTTTACACGCAGAATTTTCACAATTCTCTACAACTTGAAAAATTTTCACTTCGTTTTAATAACACGGCTGCTGATTTTATCTTTTATTTATTATTCGGCTCTACACAAGCGCGCGCGTACGAACGCTCACACAGCGTCTGCTACAACTGCTCCGGCCGATTTTGGCGTGCACAGCTTCTTTGCGGACGCTGCGCTACGCTCGCCAACAAAAAAAAAAAAGACTTCCAAGCAGCGCACAACAAAAAAATTAGTCAACAACAAATGGGATGTCGTCGCAAGCGAGCAGTTAGTTGTGTTTGAGTAAATATATAAAATTTAAACAAAACACACACACACAGCTGACGCGCTCAGCGACAACTTAGACACGCTCGCCCGGTTTCGAGTTTAGCTTTTACAGCTAGCTACGAGCCAGCTATTTAACAAACGCATCTTAGTAGCGCCTATAAATTAACTGCTGCTTAACCGCCGTACTACACACCAGCTAAGTGTGGAGATAATAAAACACTAGCAGCACAGTCTGCTACATATACACACACCACTGATTCGACTGTCTGACCGACGACTGTGCCAGCGTCTGAATGAAATCGTACTGAATCGGCAGAATTGGCCAAATGGCGAAAGTACGCTGTGTGTACTATGCTGCGAGCAAAAATAGTAGTAGCGACTAAATAAGTAGGCAGTATGCAGCAGCAGCAGCAGCGGTGGCGACGCCGACAGCGACAGCAGCCACTACAGCGAGTTGTGGAGCGCATTGGGGACTACGAAGGAGAAGAGGCAGAAGCAGTAATAGAAACAGAAAAACAAAAACAGCTGCGACTGTGCTGAGTAGCAGAGCATAGTGGAGTTGGTCGGTCGGTCGTTGGAGGCCCCAATGCCTATTTGAACAGCAGCCAAAGTGGGAGCAGCAGCAAAACAAAAGCTTTAAGTGGCGCAAATTTTGACGAAAGAGTGTATGCTGGCCTGCTAACTACCAAACAACCAGCCGCCACACCTCTCACTCTGCAGCGCACCCAAACAACAAACTGCCGGTGCTAACAACCCTCATTCAAAAGCACCCTATATTTACAGCACGAAATGACAAACACGCACTCACTCGGCGTCGTCGTGCACTGACACATGACAATCGTGTGTTAAAAAAGCGAATACAACCGATTGTCTGTTTGTATACAGACTGCTATATAAATATATTTTTGAATGCGTTTATTTTTGTCACAGCTAGCGCTGCTGCTGCTGCTGCTGGAGTTCGCTCATTTCGCAGCTGATAAACATCTGGCGAACAATGAACAGCAGTAGTCGGAGCAGCAGCAGCTTCATCATATGCACAGCACACTAATAAATACAATAACAAAGTAATAAAAAGAATAATAGCTGAAATTATAAAGTGTAGCAGCAGCAGCTGCATTTTAACAGACACCCACCCGTTCGTAACATAACATTGCGAGTGAGTTAACATTAACGGAGCGTGTTGGAGTCAATGCAACTCGTTAGTGGGGCTTGTGTTGCTCTTGCTGTTACTGGAACATTAACTGTTTAGCTCTACATCTGCTTGGTGGTGTCCACCCACACAAGATAGTCGCTCTGCTCCCTACTCTAGACAGTTTTCCACCTAATATTAGCGCCAGTTAAGAAAAATTTCTATTGCTTGTTTTGTTCTCATGTGTGCTCTCATTTTTTCTCTCTCTCTCGCCTGTAAGCTTTTAGTCGTTTTGCAACAGATTATCTTTAATAATTTTGATACTCTTTTATTTACACTCTTAACAATTTGTTATGCTGCCACATGAGGAAAAATTTGTGAAACATTGTTTGAATATTTTTATTTTGAGAAAGCAATAAGCAAGCTTCAACGCCTGAAAAACACTATTGACCGATATGTAAGCTACAAATTAACCGATAGTTTGAAAGTCGTATATTAAGTATATTGGGGCTAGGGGTAGTACTGGCCCGATTTCATCCATTTTAGGCATAAGAAGATAATGTAATAAAGATAGACGCTCTCTCGAGTTGTTATTCGACGTTTTTCATCGACCAACAATTCCATCTTCGAAAGAGCACCAAACAAAATTGATTCCAAAAAATTCAGAAAAATTTTTTACAAACAAGCGTTGCTATATCAGCTGTTAAAATATGTAGCGGTAAAGCGGATGCAGGCGTGATTATTGTCCGATTTCGTTCACTCCGACATATGAATGCTAAAATAATAGCATGTAACAAATTTGGTTAAAATTAGTTCAGTAGTTTCCGAGATATAGGTTTCACCTAAAGGTGATCCAATCCAATTCAGATTCCAGCTCTTACGAAGCCCTTCTGTACCATCTCCGGTCAAAAATTTAAAGTCTCAGAAGCTTTTATTTATTCAGTTTTATACCTTGTGGTAGTTTTTAACATAACCGTTATTTAAAGAGTGGTAAATAAACATTTTAATTTATTTTTAATTTTGTGCACTCCTTATTATATAATTTTTGAAAATAAATAAAAAGCTGGCAACACTCATACACACATCTTTATTCCAAAATAGTTTATGAATCATTTAAGCTAATTTCTCTTTTCTTTTCTCTCTAATATATTCTACTCCATTTTTTATCAACTGTTGAACGCTTCCATATGCATTTCTTATCGAATTATTTATACTCGTATGATTATATCTCCCCTTCTACCAAATGCAATTGTTCACGAGTGTTTATTCAATTTATTTTTTACGTGTACGGCGAAGCGTTTACGGGTTAAATAATACACGCTCGTGCATTGTTTTGAGAGTTTGCTTGCACAGTTGCATCCGCTACGCTTGGCTTATTTACAGTGAAATATTGAATTTTCTAGCGATATATTGTGCCCAGGAAAGCTGTTTGGGTGTGAAGAGAAGTAAGTAAAACATGATGGGGAAGTTTAGGGGGAGAACTCCGACAATGCTTTTTATAGATATGATATGCATGGGGAAATAAAGTGTGGAGAAATACGAAATTATTAAAAACAAAAAGAATTTTGGAAAAATTTGAGATTAAAAACATAAGGATATAGTTTACTTAAACTTCAAATACAAAATTTTATAGATTTTTAAATTTTTCATGGATTTTTCTAATAGAAGATTTTTCTGAAGTTATTTGAATTAATTATGATTTTTTATTATTTCGGCTTGTATTGTACAACTATTATCGTTTGTTTTTGCTCTCATTCGAAAATCTATAAGTTCTGTTTGAAGGAAGAAAATAACGGTATATTACGAATATTGTATTAATGCTCAAGTTGCTTCTGGGTATGTTTTCTTCAATTTATATTATAATAATATATTATTTCTAAAGACCTTACCAGGAAATAAATTTCAATAAAAAGTGAAACTTATCCGTAATAACAATCTTTTAGAATTTATAGTCCAGTTTTCCACAAATCAAAGGTTAATCTCTTTAGGCTTTGGGTATTAAAAATTATCAAAAAAATTATCACTGATATTTAAAACCATAAAAAACTGAATGAAAAATACAAAGATTTATTAACTCAGTATTTTACCATACATTTCATAAAATTAGGAGTTTTTATATCCGTAATACTTACCCTATAGAAATCGAAAATAATCCTATGGTGATGAACACTATTATTGCTTTAGGTCATCGAGAAATTAGAGGAAATAAAATCTAAACAATTTCTTTTACATAGGTAGTATCTCAGATATATCCGTAATTTATCCTAATACCCCTTGAATAAAAGGAAGTCCGATGATCACTTTTAAACATCTAAAAAAGGTCTGTTTAGGCACTTGGAAAGCATGCTCTCAGGTGTATTCTCCAGAGAGCATAGTTCGTAGCTGCAACTTTTTACAAAAAGATTTAAAGCCAAACTGATTTTGCTTAATTATATTATAACTGGGCTAGATACATTTGCTTCAATATTATGGTCATTAAGAAAAGATACATGATTAGTCGGTAAGACTCTGTCAGAAGAAAAGCGATTTGCAAATGGTCTTATCTACTGATTTACCCCTTAAAGAAAGAAGTAAAAATATGTGAGTTAACTTTTCGTTCATTTGTCCGAATTTTTGAATTTTATGTAAAAGTTGTAGAGATTCGATATCGATTTTAGTGGGAGTCATTAAAAATAATAAATAACATCGGTCTACAGCTTGCTTTTACGTATAAAAAAAGGAACAATTCAACTCAATAAAAATACACAAACAATTTACATATAGATTATTTATCATCAACGATTTAGTTTTCATTTTAAAATAGACTCCAAATGTTTAAAATTAAACGATTTTATTTTTCCTGTTATGTTTCGTAGAAGTTTCTTTTAATTTACCCAAATAAAGTCCCCAATCGTGATTTTAATATACCGAGCTTGGGAACGTCTTTCAAATTCAATTATATCTTGATGAAAGCGTTCTTCATGTTCTTCCGAATAATCTCTCATGTCTTAAAATTGATCTAAATGAGAATGTAACTTGTGCATCTTTAGAGACATTCCACGTCCTATAATGGAGAAATTCGTAATAATGTCAGTGATTAGCTCCTCATAATTGTTAGCCCTATTGCGCTACTGCCCTAGAAGTGTTACAGGCTTTCTTTCCACATAGCTAAGCAACTTCGGGCAAGTATCACAATTTATCTCTAATTTTTTTTGCGACATTTCTACAAAGATTCCAGCTTCTATTTTTCCCTCTGAAAGCTTTGGAAACAAAATCTTCCAATATTTTGAAGTTTCGGATTTATGATTAAGAGCCTTGTATGGGTGCAAAAATCAACCAATGGTTTAATCACTCTAATTGCTGAAAAAGCCAAGTTTTGCGATCTGTAATCGGCTTTTCCTATATACATTTGCTTATATAACCAGAATATATTAGAAAACTCATGCGCAAAAAAAATTTTTTTTGGTTGACCTGTGTAATATATTATAAATTATATATTATTAAAAACAAAGAAAAAGCACTACAAGCTCCAAATTGTTTTTCTCAAGTTGGTACATCTGGCGTAGCAGCACATGCAAAGTTACAAGTCATTCTGTCAATTAATTCTTGGTTTACAAGCCATTTGAAGTTAAAGTGTGCAATTTTTTTTTTAATAAGGAAAAAATTGAATTTCACGCAGTTCTTTATTTTAAAAGGTTTAAAAGCAAAGGAAATTTAGGAACAAGTGTTAGAAGTTTATAAGAAGTCCTCCTTTCAATTCAACAAAAACTGAATCGAAACCAAATTTCTCAACATAATTTGAAGCGTTTTAAGCAGAATAAATTTCTTGCGTCGTTTTCCATGATTCTATATTGAAACAAGAACGTTTGCAGCGGACTGAAGCTGGTTGCTCAGCTCCAAAGCAGGTGAAGTCACAACGAACTAGCAAAAAAGGTTATGACATCATTTTTTTGGGATGCAAATGGAATTTTGTTGATTGATTATCTGCAGAAAGGTAAGACAATCAACTCTGAATATTATTGCAGCCTTTTGGATCAGCTGGATGAAAAAATTCGTAAGAAAAGACCTGGTTTGTAGCACAATTAATAATTTTTCATCAAGAGAATGCACCTGCTCACAAAGGTCTTTTAACAATGACAAAATTCACGGAATTAAATTACGAATTGCTTGACCATCCACCGTAGTCACCAGATTTGGCTTCTAGTGACTATTACCTCTTCAGAAACCTGAAACAATTCCTTCGTGAAAAGCGTTTTTCGTCTAATGAAGAAGTTATTACAGCCGCAGACGGATATTTTGCAGAGCTTGCGGAAAATCATTATAGGGATAGCATAAAATGATTAGAGGATCATTGGAATAAGTTTATTGTAGTTAAGGGAGATTATATTGAATAAAAAAATATATGTCGTACCAAAAACAGAATTTTTTTATTTCGAGCACAGACACTTTATATGAGTTAAAAGTTTCCGGAGTGACGAAATCGATTATCATCGAGAAAGTATAGGCATAGTTTTAGAACAATATTCCCACTTAATATATCTATTTAAAGGTCAAATAAGTTGATGGTATTCGAATGGCATTATATTTAATGTGGACGTAGTTGTATTTCAAGTTTGCCTAATTTAAAAAACTGCGAAAATGAACATCAAGTACCAAAACTGATTAAGAATAGTTGAAATATATGTGAGATAATTGTTTTCATCTAAAAATGTGTAGGTACCTCTACCATACTTCAATTTTTAGAGACAAAATATGTCAAACTGAACATTTTACACTTGAATTTTGAAAAGGAACACCTGAACTTGTGTCCTACAATATTGAAAAACGTGGAAGTGATGTAATTTTAGACTATTTTTAAGAAACCTACTTTCAATTATACAGGTACACAGTACCTAAAAATACTTCACTTTTATTTTTTAAGCTGGATTGTCCAATATTTACGTGCACATATATGGTATTTGCCTCAGAAATGTTTTTTATAGTATACCTTTGGGCGCTAAATATATTTGCCTCAGAAACGTTATTTTTAGTATATGTTTGGGCGCCATGGATGAAAATGGATAATTTATAGGAAAGGTATAATATGATATTAAAACAAGTTTTATAATTTGAAGAGAATACATTCGCATTGGAATGCATTCCTATGCCTGTTGAAGAATTTTTTTATTTTCAGCGAAGACAACTCAGTCTGCCCACAACAGCATTAAAAAGCCGGTTTAGTTAAAAAAAATTTTTACAGCAAACATATGTATATTGTGGACGTAAAATATAGCATGTTTTGCCTTCATAAATTCTGTTACGCCAATTA
Organism: Bactrocera oleae; assembly: GCF_042242935.1. Taxonomy (NCBI): domain Eukaryota; kingdom Metazoa; phylum Arthropoda; class Insecta; order Diptera; family Tephritidae; genus Bactrocera; species Bactrocera oleae. Next base: position 38,359,715 of record NC_091539.1, on the reverse strand, counting down.
AAATTAATACAGCATTGCGCCAACGCCGCGAGCGCAACAATGCAATGCGTACGGGCGAGCAGGCGAAGGGAGGAGTATGCATAGCGAACGGGTATTTAAGCAAAACATACACTTGACGGTGTATTTAAAATTCAAACTAATGAAACTTTATCGCGCAAAACAAGCAACAAAAGCAGAAAATGGCAGCGAAACAACAAACACAACAACAATATCGAAACCGAAACAAAAAAACAAGCAGCAAGTAATAAAAACAACAATGGAATCGAAACCGAAAAAAAAGAAATAAGGAAGCGCTAAATTCGGGTGTAACCGAAAATTTGATACTATTGCCACTTGCGTCACGTATTACGTATTTTGGAGATAGGGGTAGTATTGACTTGATTTTATCTACTTTTAGCTTTATGACATATTATTAAGAGAAAGAGATGCTCTCTGCGTTTCATTAAGGTTCCTCACTTACCATCGCCAATATATAAGTAGTAAAGTCAGCCGGATGTTTCCCAATGCTGAATGCCAGTTACATAGGAGTTTGGGCAAGTTTTCAATTTTATCCGTTTTAGGTACATAGATGCATCATTATTAGAAAGACACGCTCACTCAATTTCATTAAGATAACTCATATATTGGGCGATATTTGCGGATCAAAGTTAGCCGGAAGTTCGAAAATCTTTATGTTATGTATATGGGGACTAAAGGAAATATTGATCCGGTAAAATAGATATGCTATTTTTGACATACAAGCATAATATTACCCGGAAAAGACTTTTTCCGAATTGAAATGTATTTTATATACATATAAACTATACATTTTCGATAAAACGTTCGCATAGGAACTGGGGTCCACATATTCGGTAGTTGGGGGCTTGAACAGTTGTAGCCCGATTTCGACGATTTCGGGTCATAACGTGGACACTTACAGTCACTATTTGTGCAAGTGAAAGAATCAGATGGAATTTAAAATTGTGTTATATGGAAAGTAGGCGTGGTTTTTGTTCGCTTTAGCCCATGCAGTGTAATGCAGAAAAGTCAGGATAATATGACCTGCTGAATTTGGTTGAAATCAGTCTAGTAGGACACGAGATATGGGTTTTGATCTGAATGTGGGCGGTGTTACGCCCATTGTCTTAATTTGACATTGGCTCCTCTACATCATCTTAGGTGCAAAATTTAATGCCTCTGGCGCATTTAGTTATTGATTTATCGCGCTTTTAGTAGTTTTTAGGAAAACCGTTATATGGGGAGAGAACGGGGTTATATTTCGAATTCATAAGTTTTCTCATTGTCGGTAGGAGTTCTTATAGGACTTGTCGTTAGCGAATTTGATTACCATAGACTTAGCGCATTTTGGATATATGTATATATCGTTCGTTGTTCCGTGCTACTGAAATTCCCTGTACTGAATTACAGGTTAATATCTTAATTTATTGCTTAGTTATGGCTCTTTATATGTTTTCGATTTAAGGAGTTTTGTAGGCGTGGCAGTAGTTCGATTACGCCCATCGCGTGCGAAAGGAACAAGTGTACCACGTTTCGTTAAGATATCTTCATTATTATTCAAGTTATGACTTGCACAAACGGACGGACAGACTGACTCGGATTTCAACTCGTCTCGTCAACCTGATCATTTATGTATATATTGTATAAATCCATATCTATCTTGCTTATTTTAAGCTGATGCACACAACCGTTAGGTAAAAACAATTATAATACTCTGTAGCAACATGTTGTAAGAGTATAAAAAAGCGAAGGGAAATTGCAAACGTTTGTCGTCATTAGCACAGCGAAATGCGGTTCATAGTTGCATGCAACTAAGCAACAACAATAACAATAAGCAGCGGCCCACAATGCCACGCACAGAGACTGTTGTTTTATGCTTAGCAACACTTTGTTGCATGTGGCGCACTTTCACTTTTATGTGGCCACCAAGAAACAGACGTCATAACTTCATTTAGCATTGCGCCATTCGCACTGCTATTGTTTTTGCTGTTGTTGCTTTTTAGTTGTTCTCCAGTTATTTTTACGTCTGCAATTTTAACCTTTGGAATTTTGCACTCGCTCACGCAATCAATTGTTTGTTGTTTTTGTTAATGTAAAAGTTTTAAACATACAACATTTATTTTTAGACACTTTGCACGCCTTGGGACCCAGCTCCTCACACATATAGACAAACAAATTTCGACTTTCTGTGTAGAAAAGTACATAAATAGTTTTGGTATTCGCTTTTAAATGCGTGTGTGTGTGTGAAGTTGAAATTGAAAGTCGGGTGGTAAAATGTGGTCAACCCTCCGTTTCCTTGATTTTAGTTAAGAACTCTCTTGGAAGCAAGGTCATGCCGCAATGTGGCTCGCACTGATTTTACAGGTTTTTTTGTTGCAGTTGTTTTAGTAGTTTCAACTTAGATCGCTGTCGTCGATACTATTCAGTGGTAGACACAAGAAATGTGTCGTTCTTAGCCTGTTGTATCAAAAGGATAGAGCATTTAAAGCCTTAGTTGTTGTTACCAAGATCACTTAACGGTTTATTCGGTAGGGTATCGAGTTTAATATAGCGATATAAGGTGAGTGGGTTAGATGAAACGGTGGTGGTTATTGTCATAAGTCAGGGTTTATTCTGGATAGATAGGACTTTAGCCTGCTACAGTATCAAAACTGAAGTTGACTTTAGCTCTGATAGATGGATGCATCGCTCATAACATAATAATATGTGGCTTCTGCAGAGTATTTTCATTGGAGGGCAATATCTCCAGATATCGCTCATGTAAAAGATGTACATACAAAGAAATTATTAAAAAATTGAATCTTTTCTAGGGAAAATATTGTGAACATATGGTTCGAGAACGTTTTCTAACCATTTTTTATATTAGTCTGTCGTCATATGAATAGTCAGACAATACTCTTCGAGAAAACTTAGATCTTCAAGGTGGGTTTCTGGTCCCACTGCCTATTTTATTTTTTCTATATATGAATTTTACTTCTTTCTTCAGAGGTAGATCTAAAACAAGGGGTCTGGCGGTAAGAAAAACTAAAGTTCCGAGGATGTAATAACGCCTGACTTTATTTGAATGTGACAACAATGTATGATTGATAATAAGAAACAAAGTACAAGAATAGTTTGCAGGGGTGCAAGAAGTACATATATTGGTATATGTATTTTTAAGTACATGTTCATTTAATACTATTTACTATGAACTAATTCGCCTCCAACACATAAACAATTATTATTCTAGATAAGATAGGTATAGGTAGGATTAGATTTTGATTTTTGACTAAATGGCGGCTTTTAAACAAAGTAGACTTTTATGAAAAAAAGTATTCTTCAGATTATTACCGGACAGATATATTATATCTAAGAAGGTTATGTAAAAATTTCAGGTCGATCGGTCCAGCTATTTCGGAAATATTTTTCTCATCGACTCTGAAAACGGCGTTACGAGAAAAACACGTTCGAAGTTTTGGGAGCCGATAACACTAAGTTAAAATATTTTTACAAATACTTTTAAATCTCGGAATTTTTTTTGCAACTTTTTTCGGAGAATATTATCAAATACATATATATTCGATGTATATCGATATTTTGAAATTTACAAGTGGATATAACCGCTTAATGAAACAACTTTATAAACACTAATCCAACCTAATCTAGCCTAACTTTTACTCATCAGAACGAGAACTTGGTTTGAAACTTGACTGAACGAGAACAAGATGTAGTATTTCTTGTAACATACAATGAATCCTTCTTTTATTCGGAACTTTGACTTTGCATTTGCAATAACTCATACTACAACTCCTGTGTCAACCTAAAGATTAATTTAAGATAAATAATTATTAAGGAATATTGAGTTGAGTTAGACATTTAGAAACCAAATTACTTCGAGAGAAATAGTAAGAAAGAGAAAGAGGTCTCTACGATTCTCATAACATTAGGAGAGCCATGGAGAGGAAAAGCTAACGAGCTTTCCAGCGAACTTTGCGAGTGTTTTACTATTATAGGTATACGGGTATAGTAAGCCCTGTGTTGCACCTTTGAACTCTGGGAGAATATACATATATATATAGGTATACGTAGCTTAGCATATTGAAATACGGAGTTTTTTAATGCAATGCCATGATGGAGTTATAAATCAGAAATTAAACTAATAGGGCTTCAAATGGATCTGACCCAAGTGACCCTTTATTGTTCTCAGACCTCAAGAGAATACCTGCCTAAAAGAAATTAAACAACATAAAGAGGCAATGGAAGGTATTGAAGCCAACTTTGAGGAGTTATACCACCAAAATTGTATCGAAAAGTTGGAGGAACACTTTAAGCGTTGGCAATTTTGTTGAGTAATAAGTTTAAAAATAGAATTTTCACAGAAAATTTGGTTATATTAAGTAATACGTCTGTTTAGCGCAAATATTCTGTGATTCTTCTTTAGTCGATAGTCTAAACGAAGGAAAACCATTCTTAAAAAGCTAACCAACTCGACATGAAAAAATAGTGAGTAGATAGTGGCATTTCTATTTCCCTTCAATGTGCCTGTTAACTCTTTAATCGCCTTCTTTAATACATTTGAAGTGATTATAAATTATTTAATTTTCCAATTGCTTAAATTTATGCTGAGTCTTAGACCATTAAAAAGTTATCAAACACAAACAAACAGTCTATCTAATCCCATTATTTCATATATAGGTAGTGTGAATTGCAGCAAACAGTTTAAAGTGCAGCAGGTGCGACTAACAGTTAGAAAATTGCATGCTTCGACAAATTTCTATAAAAATACATACATCTAAATATGTGTATGTGTAGATAATATCACACATGTTGTCATAGACACATATTTTATTGCGCACTTGAATACATATACCCTGTAGGAAATATAGTTTTTTTAAGCAGAAATGTAGTGTCTAAGTTGTTTAGTAAAAGTAGAAAAAATGGATGATTATTAACGTCAAAAATCAACCGAAGTTATGGTCTAGGGCGTTAAGGGCTTCTTCCAACTTCCCGGCTATCTTGTAATTATACGCTGAATGTATAGTTTTCTAACACCAAGAAGAGCTTCTAACACCAAGAAGGAGACCCTATAAAGTATATACAAGTATATTTACTTAAATGGTCAGCGTGACGAGCTGAGGCCCATCTGTCTGTCCGCCTGTGTATGCGTGAACAATAACCTCAATTTTTGAGATATCGATCTGAAATTTCTCATTTTTCGGAATTTCAGATATCGGCCACTGTAAGAAGCAGTTTCCATACAAACTGAAAGATCAAAATCAAGTACTTATATGGAAAAAAATATTTGATATATGATTTTCCCGTAATTCAGCATAGATTATTTTCAAGGGCAACGCTACAATCTCCGAAAAAATGATTCCCTACAGCATATATGTATACTTGCCGTTTAAACGGAACGGTCAACATCAAGATAAAAATCTCCATAAAATATCTCTTGACCGGTAACGTTTTCAGATTTACTTGTACATATACAATTATAAAAGGTATTACAGCTTCGGTGCAGCCAAAGTTAAGTTTTTTTTCTTGTTTTGCTTATAGTTTTGGTTATATTTTAGGAGTAAAAATTGAATTTGGTACCTCGAAGTTTGTATCACACTATTAAGTAGATGATGGAGGATGAACATTGCTATTTAGGGAACTATATATTATTTTTGGATATGAGAATGCTCGCTGCACTGCGAATCCAGGCCATTAAATAATGAAGATGGAGGGTGACGCTGAACTTTTATTTTTTTTTTTTGTAATGATTTGCGTTTTGTTGTTTATTCACAAAGAAAAGAGGAACTAGTTAAGCTACTAGTATCAAATTCACTAAAACTAAACCAAAAATATTTCCTGTTGATTATTCACCAAAATACGGAAATTAGTTACGCGTCTAGTTCCAAATTCGCTAGAACTCTCTTAGAAGTTTTTCCTACAGGATGTACTACAATAAATCCATGCATAAATGCATGTGTGTGTTCGAGCAGCACTTAGAGCGACAACATGCAATGAGCCTGTAAAATGGGATAATAACAAAAACAACCACAGGCGGCAAGCAATAACATTCTCAATAGTCGGAGAACTGCCACCAATGTGACGATTACAAACGAGCTGTGAACGACGAATTTACTATGTATTTACTAGAATATCAAATGCACTAGCACACATACAACCACAGCCATTAAACTATATACACATGCATTGCGGATATGTGCTGCAGCTGGCGCACATTAAGTGATAACGACAAGGCAACAAAGTGTCAGCGGAATAATAATTTAATTTAGCAGTAAAACAGAAGCAGTTAGAACTATGCGCCTGTATTTGTGGGTAGGCAGGGTGGTGGTGCTATATGGTCGGTGAGTTGTTGTTGTGTGGCAGCTTGCAATCTTCGTCACTTCTAATGGCAACGGCACTATTTTACACACACACACACATACAAATAACAGATGCAGCCATATTGATTGCACGTTGGTGTTGTTGTTGTGACCACTAGTGACGCGTGTGCATACAAATAATAGCCGCACAGCATATTACCGTTACCATGGGCAAATCACTGCCGTGCATTTGGTGCGACACGTCAGCCATGGTTGCAATGTTGCATTGTTGTACTATTTTTATTTTATTGTGCCACTTATATGGGCACCGCCTGCCGGTACTTCAGCCACACACACCGAAGTAAGTGTAATGCGATGTGCAGTTAAAGCCAAAAGGCTAGGCTGGTGGGCCCTGACGGCTTGTTGCATGCCACACTGGGCGTAAAACTATTTTTAAAGTAACCGTAAATTATCTTCCTTGCGTTTGGCGTTGCATTGAAATTGAAACGTACTCGTTGTTGGCCGTGTTCGACTAAACACTTTAGTTGCCGTATTGTGTGGCAGGTAATCATTTGTCATTTGTAAACGTGCAGGTGGGTTAGGTTTTATGAATTATTTGCGAAATTGCTTGTGGCAGGAATTCAATTACTCGGACACACAGTTCACTTGAATGGATTGAACTGTGATTTTATTATACTCGTAGCGAAATTGTGTTTATAAGTATATGGTTGGGAAAGTGGAGCGCGTTCTATTTGGAGGGTGGCTGGGGTAATAAGGCCTTTTACGGTACAAGACATGCTAACGCATAACCAGAATTATTCATTAATCATTAAGTTTTAAGATATTGAGCGATATATGCGGTATACATATATATATGTATATACAAAAGCCAACCGGAAATTTTATTTCTAGAACTATTATGATCAAAAAATATGCCCTCTGAATTTTATTAAAATGCCTCAAAGATTTGTCGACATTCTCGTTATCATGTCAACCATAGGTACTCAGGTCTTCGTATTTAACATTTGGAAGCTTGAAAAGTTAAGGTCCGATCCTGACAATTTTCTGATAAGAGTTGTCATATCTCAAAGGTAAAATTTCTTATTCTGATATCTTTATTGGTTCTATTGTAAAGCGAAAAAGTATATTGAAATTTAAAATTGTGTTATATAGAAAGTAGGAACGGTTATTGTTCCATTGCGTCTATTTGAAATAAGTGTGGTTATAGTATATATATTCAAAATTTTAACGTTTATTTACAAAAAGCATGTGCAATTGTATTATTAAGATTTTTCTGATCGGAAACCATAAAATTTTACCATATTTCTGTAAATTTGTGCACCAAAAGAATGACGGCTTTGCCGGTCAAGAATGGATCAAGCCAATTTTTGCTACCATGTTCTGAGGTGAACCGAATTCCAGTGAGAGCATTCTTCACCGACTTGAATAAATGATAGTCAGAAGGGGCAAGGTGGGGGCTATAAGCCGGACGAAGCAAGTCTTCTCAGCCGCTAATTTCAAATCTTGCAACATGGCACCGAGCATAGTCATGATGGACAATCATTTCCATGTGTCTAGTCGCAAATTCCGAGCGTTTTTCAGCAATCACTCGCTTTAAATTGATGTATTCTTGACGGTAGCGTTCAGCATTAATGGTTTCATCTGGCAGCTTATAATATAGCACACACCCTCTGTTACCAACAAATACCAAACCCTTCGCGTCATAGATATTCGTCATTCAGAATTACAAGGCGCACAAGAATAATAGCTTTCCAACGCATATTCCAAATATTAGTACAATGGAATATTAATCAAATTGGTAAACAGCCCGAATACGGTTTGACTGAATATAGAGTTATGTTGTTAGAATTGAAAACTTGATTAAAACTAATTAAGCAAAATCTCATTTGATAAATAAAAATTTAAATATTTTACGAACATTTGAAAATTTGTGCTACAACAGTCGGTTAGCAACTAATGATGGAAATGATGCTGGTTAGTCGTTGAGTACGAAGTTTCTTCGCAAAATACTTAATATTAGTCAGAGCAATTATCTCACTAGCATCGCTTTACAGAGACATTAATAATTTTAGCGATTTTCTCAAAAGGATCATAACTGCCAACGAATTATGGGTATAAGGATGAAAGCAAAGCACAATCATACATACGAGAGGGCTTTGAGAAGTCATGGCCGCAAAAAGTACAATAGTTTGGTTTCGTGATAAACAAAATATTTTATCAGTATTAGTTTAAACTTTCGTCTAATCAGCGTAAAACAACATCTAGAATTGCGAAAAATATACCGTCTTTACTTGATTTAGCACTTTTACTGTTTTCCAACCGATGAAATTGTAGAAATTTTACTACTGAGGAGACAATAAGTGCATTGTTGGTATCTTTCCTCAAGCCTAAACCAAAATATTCTTACGAGAAGTATTTAAGGGATTTAAAAACGTAGGGTATATATGGGACATACTCTGCTTGGGATAGTCTGGACTGATATATAATATATAAGTGTTCGATAAAAATGGAAAGTACATAGTCACTATTTTTGATCCAAGTAAAACTTTTGTTTATATATATTATAAATTATTATAAAATGCGGTTGCCACTGGTACTGTAATTAGTAACTAAAATTCAGCAAAAATTTAGTAGTTCATGGAAGCCTATTGAAACAAGATTTATACAAATACTATTATGTAAAGAGATTTTTGTCTACTATAAAGATTTTGTTGTTGCCACTTGATTAAGGATATGGAATATTATTAACAGATAATTACCATTATCAGTAAAGTTATACGTCGTTACCACCTTATTTATAATATAAAATGTAAATAGTGATTAGCTACCATTAGTAAAGATTACCAAATAAATGCCTAAAATTAATGTTTGGTATATTTGCAAAAAATATCAAGACACAGATAACAAATTGAAGGAGAATCTTTACCAAGAATCTAACCATTATAACTGTATATAGTGTAGATATAAACTTAATAATTTTATCAATAATAAAACAGTACAAAACGTCAAGTTCCGTTACACAGAGGCTAAATTACGCTTCTCAAATACAAAAGATTCCATAAAAGAACTTGATTTTGAACTGTCACTTTGTATGGCAGCTATATATTAAAGTGGTCTGATCTAAACAATTTCTTTAGAGATTTAATTTTTAGTTAAAAAATAGGGTTGTCAACTTTTTTTAATTTTAGTACGAAATATGTTATTAGTAAGCCAAATAAAACAAATCTTTAAGATAACTGCTAAACATATGTCTATACAAAATAATCAGACCATGAAAGTATTGCGATAGAGTTGCCATATATCTAAAAATAAATTTTTTACTTTGTTTTAAAAGGCCATTATTGTTGTCACACGAAACAAGGATGAGGTAACTTAAATTTATTTTGAAACAGTGTTGCCACTTACATATACATATGACCAATTAAACTTAAGTAAAGTAGAGTTATTTTTTAATTACAATTATTTGTTTTCATTGCGTAAATGTACGTGTACAATTATACATGTGTATATTTAATAATCTTAAATGTCAGCATAATGACCTAGACCAATCTTAATAAAATAAATACAGATATGCGAGTACATATGTGTGTGCAAGTGCGTACGTGCAATTTTATTAATCTGCTCAATGCTCAGCCAGCACGCTAATACATTTATACGCTTCGAAGCGCCATGATTAACGAGTAGAGGTAGTGAACGAACACAATAGAGCAGAGTAAATATATACTATATGTACAGCTGAAAGTTCAAAGAGAACGCCAGTGTGAGAGTTAACAGAGGCGGAAGTGCAGTAACCGCTCAACAGTAGCAGCTGACTGTCAACAGGACACGAGCTGGGAACCAACGACGGATGTCGACCGCACACACACGCAGGTGGCTAACATAAAATGAGCTACAAAAAGTGGTGTGAGGAAGTAGAATGAAAAGAGAGCGAGCGCACAAGTGTGTGTGTGCAAGAGTTGCAGAAACACACAAACACACGCATATATAAAACGACGCTACAAAGCTCGCGGTAGTGTGAGTGTACTGATGACGAGAATGTTGGCAATGAGTTGCGTACTTACGCTGCTGCTGCTTATCAAGGTGAGGCGTGTGGAGCGTAAAGCGTTGCGCGCTGGCTATGCCAGTTGTGAAGGCTTAACGGTGTCGGTGCAAGGAAAGGCCAAAGTACGGAAATTGCGCTTGAAAGGTTAGCAACAACAAGCCAACTTTGGCAGCGAGCGTTCAAAATAGATATACAACACATATGTATATATGCAAACGGCTGGAGGAAGCGTGTGAATAAACTGTAGGCAAATTGTATGGAAGTGTGTGTGTGGGAAAAGTGAACAAAGCATAGAAATTGAAGTGTTTGACAAAAGGAAATTTCATTTGAAAATTGTATGTTTTCAAGATGTGTAGACTCACACATACATATACCCAAAGAAACATACATATAGTCAACTACATTCCCATTTCTGTCTCTGCATACATGTTTACTACACATGTGGTTGCCTACATTTAGGCGCACACGCTTGTCTTACGGAGAAAGCTGTGTTTACGCAAACATAAAACGTCGCCAAGGGACGGCTTAAACCAGCGGTGGGACGAACATTAGACCGCATTTAAGTTTAATGGCGTTGTTTGACGCTCGCTGCTTGTTCTTATTTTTTGGGGCGCAACGTTACAAGAAAATTTATGGATAAAATGTAAAGACAAAACAAGCAAAAAACTTCTGAAAAGCATACATATTATTTGCATGTACTTATATAAATTAGTACGCACTCGACGGCCAATGACAATAAGGTAGATGGGTCCAGCGTTGCTGACCGTAGACTATTTCGAATTAACAAAATGTCAATGATAAATAAATGACAGAAAAAAGAAGAAGTAAAAATTTCAAGTGGAGTGAAAAAATAGGCGTCGCGGGAATTTGTGTTTGAATATAATTGTTTGCTGGAAAATAAGGTCATTGAAGACCTTACCAACTACTATTAGTAAAAAAAGTATACATATTGCATATAAAGTCTACTTAAGGGAGCTATGCTGGATTATTTAATAAGAATATGTTTATGGGTATGTGAGGGATTTAATTTGTTATATTTCTCTTTGATTTTGAAATTTATTAGCAAGGAATTAGTAAGGTCAAGGTACATGAATGTTTTGAACATATTTTGAAATAGAGTTGCCACATATCGTGAAAAACATTTAAAAACAATTATAAAAAATCCAAAAAAAAAAACAAAAAGTTCTTTCGCCAAGCATAGAGTTGAGAAAGTTTTCACATGGGACACAGCGTTGCCACGTCGAACAAAATTAATTTAAAATTTAAAAATTCGTGCCGAACATAGAACTGCTCAAGACTTAACTATTAACATGGTTTGGAATAGAGTTGCTATCAAACGAATTTTTTTTAAATATTTAAATCTTGTGCCTGACATAAATCGGTGTACTGTTCTCTCCTTTGTCAAGTTATATACACCGCCAACTTTCCTGTGTGATCTTTTGCCCATAGTCATTTTCAATTTCCTGCAAATAATTAATCACTAAATTTGATTTTAGCAATATTACAAACTTTAGTGAATTTGAGATTATATTCAATTTGGCAGTAATCTCATACCAGAAAACAATTTTATATCACAATTCGCTTCCTTTAACATCCACCATTTTAAGTGATAATTATTTTCTCTGAAATCTTTGTTAACTAGATAGTTGGGTGATACTGGATTTTTTATGGACTCTGTTTGACTATTGTCTATACGGCTTCTAGGTTTACATCAGATCTGTGTTCTTTAAACTACATCCAAAACTGTGTAAAACGAAACTGTTTTACAAGCACATCTCGGTTCTAAATAATCGCTTTTTGTATACATTTCAATATCGTCTGGATATATATATAATATATCCGTGAATACCTGTCACGGCGTTGAGTGTGTGATTAGCACTCGATTATAAGTGAGTAAGTTTTAGTTAAAACAAAAACATAAATTTATTTATGATATATTTTTAGGTAGCCCTTTTTTGGTGTATAAAATCTCTTACTATATTTTCCTGATCGCTGAATATAATTTATCTGCGGAACTTGTAAGTCAGAAAAATAAAATTTTTGGGAATTTTTTTTAGAAGTGTAACTTTTTTTCAATAAATAAATAAAATAAATGTACATTGACAGAAATTAATGTACTTGAAAAATCGATGATTCATTTTGAATATCTTTGGATTCTGTAGATATCGTAGCCGATCTACAGGAGGGGCTCAAAGAAAAGATATCTGTTGGTCAGGAAGATTTTTCTGCTTAAAATTAATTCAAATCCAAACGAAAAAATTGTCATTACTACTAGTTTGAAAATCATAGAAGAAGTAGTCAAAATTTCGTTTTTTGACTTAACGGTGGCTTTCCAAAAGCTTTTTATATACACTTCAGAGTGGTGTAGAAAGTCGAAATTATTATCAAAAATCTTATTGCTTCAACCATTACCTCAAAAATGCAGACATAGGTATATCTAAAACGATCGTGTGAAAATTTCAAATCATTCGGTTTAGCCGTTTCTGCACTGAAAACAGCGTCTCGAGAAGAAAACGTTTTAAGATTTGTGAACTACACTCAGTTGAAAAATTCTTAAACACATGCTCATATCTCCGAAACTTATTGCCGGATCAACTTTTTGCATATATATGTACATCCGATATACACGCAAAACCTAAAATTGGTTTTTTGAAATACACAAGTGGATATAATCCCTTAATTTCAGGGATAATTAGGATGGGGCTGAAATAATGGTTATAAGTTCATGAGATATAAAGTACATACATAACCTTAACCTTAAGAGTTAACACAACAGTCGAAAAAAGAAATGTTTTTAGGTGAAATATTAATAAAAAGAAGTTTATAAATACAGTTGTTTTAATTTTTGAAAATATCATTCTCTTTTAGTATTTTGGGAGGAACAACACCTTCAACAATTTCTTCATTTTAAGTAAATTCAAAATTGCAAAACAAATTTATTTGCCAAAAAAATATTAGAATGGTTATGGTTAGCTGTTTTTAACAGCAACAAACAAGAATTTTATTCTAATTAACCCTCAAATTAATTGTCTGTAAATTCTTAATGTGAAACGGAAAATGCCTGCAGCACTTTTATTATCTATCAATTGCCGTTATTTTCAAATACAACAAAAAACGACAAAAGAGTTTCAACAAACGGACTGTTGAATTGAAGCCATCTATATATATTTAAATCGCACGCTGCGCCTGAAAATTCATCGCCTTGCAAATAAAATTCATATTATGGGCAAATAAATACATGAATGAATTTATATATACCAGCGATGGGTATTTTTTTATAATTCAGCCACTCCCAGCCATTGTCAGCAGTACGCCCTTTTGGTACATTAAAATTTACGAACCTACGCCACCCGACTGTACACCCTACACCCTTTAAATAGCAACTTTTGTCAAGTCAGAAAACAATAATGGATTTGTTATTGCACTCGAGAGATTGACACCCATTCCGTGCTTATGACCTTTGTTACACACCCACACACAGGTAACTTTCCACGCTGTGTGCGTCGGTCGCATTGTCTTTTCCGCCTTCGCCAGTAGTTTTATGTCAATTCAGCTGCTGTCTTGCTTTCACTTTATTTTTTCTATTTATTTTTTACTTTTATTTTATTTGTCTTTTGGCTACTTCAACATTCTTGTCTTTCGGCTGTGAAATGTTCATCGGTCTACGGTCCGGGTTTTTGTCTTCTTATACAGGCTCCAACGACTATATGCACACGTGTGCGTGTGTCTTTGTTTTCATTTAAGTTGATCCGCTTTTGTTTTACTTGGAATTCATTTTCATCAACATTCCTTCACACATACGCATGCATTTTCGGAGACCTTCCACGTTCGCGACATTGTGCACTGATGGGTTGAGCGGGTGCTCAGCTTCTGTGGGCAGACAGCTCTAGCTCTTCAGCGCATTGGCGGGCCGTAGAGCAGGCTCACCAGCAAAAGACTATTAAAGTGTTAAAAGTTTGTGGGCGAAAGGAGTTATGAACTTCTTTGAAAGCACTCCTTTACATAAATGGGTTGAGAACAGTAAATTGAACTGGACAAATGTGAACAGGTTGCAAAAGTAGCTGGTCGCTGGTGGGGATTATGCAGTGAAATTGGATGGGCTTAAATTTTAACGTAATGTGAAATGCGCAGTTTGTTAAGAGAGTTTAAGTAATCGAGACATGTATTCTGTGAGTATGCAGTTTTTTTCGATATTTTAAAAGGATTCGAATATTTTGGTAATTTTTCAATGAAACGCCATTTTGTTTCAAATCAATTAGGTTGATGTTTCAGTAGTTAAGCGCGAAAAGTTTTTTTTTTTGTGTAACTATTGCTTATTCACTAGTTTAATCAAAAGTAATCAAATTAAGAAATCTAAGTCTGTGCCTAACATAGGAAATATAAAAAATTTTGCCTCACTTTTTAAATACGAAAAGATTTTTATTAGATTACATTCAATTAAATAAATTTTCAGAGCAACAAAACGGACAGAGCCCTCTAAGTCTTAAGCAGAAATCTAAAATTGGGATTCCTTAAACTGAGATAAAAGCTAAAAGCGATTAAGTATTGATTTGGATGAAGATTTCGACTTAAATCGTGTCGACGTAACCGTTCACTTTGAATTTATAGTTATCCAATGACTGTTATCTTGGCTGTTTTAGTTATAAATAGTAAGGTAATGTTTTGCATTGCGGCATTAAAATGTAGTCATAGTAATAATTCTGAAGACATTAAAACTAAAACTAAAAAAAAAATATTATAACTAAATTAGCGAAATATTAGGTGTTGTATCAGAGGTTTGAACATTTTAACGACCCCACGTAGTTATATTACGCCTTTATCTTTGCCTGAGATTTCCATTAAAATTTTAGATATTTTATATCTACTATTTAGTATAAATTAACATGATTCCATAATTTTTAATAAAAATTTATTTATATGAAGTGTTTAAATTATATAATTTATTACCGACTGCTATCAGCACCATTAAAAGTAAGAGAAGTGTGAAATAACCACAGAACTTTAAATATAAGCTCATCGTATACAAAAACTTATATAAAGGGTGTTGCAATTTGGAATTTATTTTGAAATAGTCTGCAGTAGTTATAAATATTTTGTGACCAAAAGTCGATATGAACGACAAACTAAACATTGTTTTAATGTCTTTTTGTCAAGCAGAAAACTCTCAGAGCCTATTAATGCAAGCATATATCTCGTTCAGATGATTTCTTTGACAACTTTGTAACATTTCTTTTCCTTTATTCAGGAAGAATTAGGGGCAACGTGAAGTATATTTTATATGAGTCTTGCCTAAAACCTTACATATGGGGCTTAGGTATGTATGTAAAAAACTGCGAGCGAGCTATAAATGAGCATATGGAAAGTGTTTAGAGATAATGAAAATTTATTCATTTTGGCCTAACTTGGGTGTTGAGGTTAGGTTCAACAGGTATTATTGCTACACAGGTAGGTATTCCATTTGAACTATTTGAGGTTAAGGCTGACTTTGGGAGAGATGACGATAATTAGTCAAAAAACAAATCAAGCAATTCGATATAACGCGGATATGAGATTTACTCATAACTCAAATTAAGGAAACTCTCTGCTTTTTTTCAACCATTGCTGGATCTAGAGCGATATGCTAGATCATACTGATTCTTCATCCTAAAATAATTAGTTTTCATCACACTTAACTCGCTCTTATGGAAACACCCTTTATTCACATAAACACTCACATGTCTATATGTACATGCATAGCCCTTGTGGAGCCTGCTATCATAAAATGGGGACATTCACTGGCATTCCGAAAAGCATTTGCCAACGCAAGGCATTCCAATTGTAGTTATTATAGTTTTCTGACTGAATCTATGCGTTGCCAACGTATGTATGCTTGTTGTTGGTGTCACATGGCGTCCACACACAATCGCACTTATACACAATTATCCGCAAACGCAAATGGGCAGGCATTAAAGACACGCAAAAATGTATATAGCTGTCTGTGTCTCAGCTTTTATATTCACAAAAGCACGCATGAGGGCAACAAAGACACACAAGAGTAAGACGAGTAAGAAGAGGAAGAAGAGAGAAGAGATAGAAAGATAAACAGCAAAAATAAATGATGGAAAAAGTAAGTGGAAACGCCGAGCGTAAGCTGAATGAATGTGGCTTTGTGAAAAGCATCAATGATTTGTATTTAGTTTTATTATGAAAAATGCGCTGGTGGCGCAAAGGAATGCGTTGAGCTGTGGCGATAAAGAGGTTTGCCACTCCTTCCTACCTACAACAACTACAAAAACTACAGCACTACATATACTTATACTCTCTCACTACTTAAGCGCTAATGTGACAAACGGCAGACGGCCGCGTCTGTGTGTGGGCGCGTGGGTCATCGCTTAGCTTTGCAGGTCAGCGGGCAGACAGATGTATGAGTTAGCTGGCGATTAATGTCATTTTGTAGACAACAATTACAACAGCAAGCGCTACAACAACTGCTGTTAGATGTGTGCATATAATCGTCAGAAAAGCGCGTGGGAGAGCTACAACAAAAAAGTCTTGCAAAATGTGTGAACATTTTGTGATTGTCACCGTTGTCTTGAAGTGTTGTAGTTACGCGTTCGATAAGTTGCTGTAGTGTCGACTATATATCAAAGGCATCAACACTGATTAGTTATGTGAACTCTTGATATAATGTGAACATTACTAGCCTTATAAAGGTTTGTTTAGAAGAACGCCGTTATTTTTTCAAGCGTGTGCTTGCTTAAGGTTCAAAGTTCCCTAAGTTCATTATTCAAAGTTTGGGTGCGGTTAGGGGTTGAATAAATTTACTTACCTACCCAGTGTTGCTTTCTGGAAGTCACAAGATAATATACCTACAATAATCACATACATATAATTTGGTTCCCTGACTTTGCATGGGATTACAGATTATGAAACTTTTTGAAGGATTTCCATTGTAGTAGAAAATGAAAAAAAAAATGCAGGTAGCTATTTTTCTCTGTTTACATTTGTATTTAAATAATATTTTTTTTTACAAAAAAGCAACGAATTTCGTATAGAGAAATAAACCTGATACTATTTGCTTACTGTAATTAAAGTATCCGACAAAAAATAATCTTCTACTAGCAGAAAATTACCGGAAAGAAAAGGATTTCTTAACACGGCAGCTTTTGAATAAGGGATTGACGCTCTAAAATCACTTTACTGTTGTTCTGGCTTCACTGTTATATGTTTTTTTTTAACAAAAAATTTGGAAAATAGTATGTGAAAAATATTTTATATGACTGCAAGGTCATGTCTATATTAAGATTTTATTTATTCATACAATATTGCTTACTCTTAAAAATCACCCATTAAGGATCAGCTTACAAGTAGAACGGAAAGCGATGTGTACACATGTATCTTAATGGGTTGTGTAATGAAATTTAGTTTTAATTAAATTCAATTCTATTTCGTAGTATACAATTTAGCCTACTACTATACTAAAAATCAAAGCTATTTGAATATAATCTATAAGAGAACTGACTTAGTTAACAAACTATGGGTAAATTATTTTTTTAGAATGTTAAAATTGTTGCATTAGTTTTGTATTAATGAATTGGTACAATGATTATACCTCCATGCTATCAAAAGTAATATCAAATCACCCACATCTACAACCTATCTATCTCTTTTTATTTGAATGTTACATATGCGCAGTGTACTCCAGCATATAAGTATGAACATTAAATAAATAAAATTCGTTTTTTTGGTTATCACACATACATTATTTAATTATTAATAATTAAATGGAAATTTTATTTAAATTTAATGCGCCGTCCGCAAAAATGAGCCTCAAAGTGTTAATTAAAAATTAAAGGCGAACTGTCAGGACATCAGCTGCCGGTTTTGAATATAAACAACATATAAAAATAAAAATAAATAACTTTTTTGTTCTCCAGCAACCACAATTCAAGCTGGTAAATGCGCATATGCAGGTATAAAAAAAATATATTTAATTTGATATAATTGTAACACCATGAAAAAATAAAATAATTAAATGGTAGCTCGACTTTCATATAAATTAGTAAGTTGTTAAAAATTTACATATAAATACTTATTGACCCATAATTGGTTTTGTATAAAAATAAAATTTGAATATACACAAATTAACTTCTGTATCATTTAAGCCACTCCACTGCGTATACGTAACATGTGAGTAGTGCTGCGATATAGACTTTTAGGCTTAAATAAAACTTACATGACATTTTAATTGAGTTTAAAAACTTTATTAAATTCATGATTGACACGAAATTTATATTTACCACTGGCGCCATCAGCGTGGCTGTATTAAAGTTAAGCGGAAATAAATTCTCTTGTCCATTTAATACACAAGTTTACATATTCACATTGGAGTAAACAGAAATCTGCACTTATAATTGAACTAAAGTTTAATGTACTGCAATTGGCAGCGGCAAAATTCGTTACCTGAACCATGACTGCAAATACACATAATTACAATAAGGAAAAGTAGATGCCTGCGGCTCCGCATAATTAACAACTGGTAATTATTACATTTGAAGGTTATCAGAAACTTACCTGGAAAGAGAGAGGAAAATTGAAGAAAAAGTTAGTAATACTTAAATATAATTAAGCTAAATATGTGTATTAAATATTTAATGAGAGCTATCAGATGTTGTAGATGAAGTGAAAATAAGTTTATTTTTGGTAGTTTAGAAATGGGTTTGCATGTATAAATTAACGATAAAGTGGTTCTACAGTACAATTTATTGCTTTACATCTAATATAGTTATCAACAAAGACGCAAAAATTTTACAAATTTCACTATTTATAATTTTAAGATATTTTCCTTATGGTAGATTTTATTTAACAAGGTCGGTTTTGATGCCAGCGTCATCTATTAAACTGCTGGTTGTTCGAATACAGGTGAAATAACTTAAAGGTGAATAAAAGTAAATGGTGAATACCTCTTTCATGTATATAGCAGACCAGAAATAAGATCTCTATAATTATTTAGACTTCAGCGCCATCTAGGGGATTCAAATAAATACACGTACTCATAAAAAATGTTGCTGATTAAAAAAACTCGCTTGAGGGATACTACTTGGGCTCTGCAACAAGCAAAGCAACCAACCACAAGAACTTTGCTAAATTCGAGGCGTTGATTCATAGCAAGACAACTCATTGGAAATTATGGATTAATTGCTTCGAATTGGGTTTGGAAAGCCTTTCACATCCTCTCTAGTTTCCGGATCTGCCCTCGTTGAGTCTCTCCTGTCTTCAGATGTCAAGTGAGTAGTTGCTGAACAAAAAAAAAATCGTCGATATTGACGCTGATTTTGATGTAGAAAGCCATGTCAACATTAAATCTGATAATGAATGAGTTGGTAGAAAAAGACAGCTGCGGGCTCAAGTAAGACATTTAGTCACTTCCCAGCAGTATGTGACGCTATTGAAGCACAAGTGGTTGCATCGTTTCGTGACCGCCAATAAAACATAGATCCATTTATGTACACTAGAGTCCAAGAAACAGTTGAAGCAGTAGGCTTTACCGGCGTACTTGGTCCGAAGAAGGCGAAGACTTAACTCGCAGCCGAGAAAGCCACAGTTTAATGGAAAAAAGTGTGATCTATTGCGACTACTAGGACACAAAGCTCTACTATGTCACATTATTTAGCTGATACCCTCCTGAGTTGCAGAGAAACTGCGAAAACATGCTCTTCCATCATAATAACGTACCGAATCACAGCCCTGCAGTCACCTAATTAGTGGAATTAGGCTACAAACTCTTGCCCCGCTCATTGTATGATCCAGATTTTACTCTGTACGACTTATTTTGGTTTCAAGACTTAAAAAAATTTCTCGTCAGGCAGAAATTTAAAGAGCTTATAGCCGCCACAGAGGCCTACTTTGAGTACTTCTATTCTCTAACTAGGGCTGGGTCAAGTCGAGCTAAACGTAAACTATGTTGAGAATTAAATTGCCATTTTTCCAAAATATTCGTTTATTTTTTGCTAAATAATTATTGAACCACATTCTTGTGTTCATGTGTCGTGTTTTTTTTTTCTTAGGGAAGCTAAACTACACAAACCATTAAAATTGCCAATCAAAAAAATTTAAAAATGTAATTTTGTATCAATTTCCAATATTGATAACAGTATATGTACATAAATCTTTGTGCTGCTCATACACGCACTTTTTTATCTTATTTGCCAATGAGAGGCACAGTTTACTAATGGATAACTCGTAAATAAGAACATTATAGGCTAGAGTATTTTGAATACCTTCGATATTTCTAATAAACTGACTAGACTTCAAGTGTATTTTTATGGTTTCTCTTGCCTGAGGAGATAGCCCCAGTGTTATGTTATCAACTTGGAAAATGGACTCATAAATCGGTTTTAAGTACTAAGAAATAGTAAATTTTTCGTTTAAACTCTTCAAAATATTTGCTCAGAATTAAGGTTTGTACACCAATATGACAGACTCATATCTATAAATCATTTTCAAGTTTGTAAAATGAATTTAATACGCTCTTAGAGCTACCATAAATAATTTAATAGCAAATCAGTCCAACGCACAGCGAGCCGAAGTGTAATTTTGCAATTTAATGCGTCATTTCATTGTACTCATCAGCATCAGTTCATCATCAATAGAACTACGTAAGAGCGTTTTATCTTCGCATAAAGGCAGGCAGACGTGCGGCGCACATACACACATACACATACATACATACATACGGCAATTGGTGAATTTGTCGGTTAAGATTCATCTGCGACAATCATTTACTCTCCCACTGTGTGTGTAGCATCGCACGCCCTCGCAACCATTCGTCATGTACCAACTGTGGCAAACCGTTACATGCATACATACATACAGTTTCGTCACATTCCCGCCACGCTTTCATATTTAATAACAATCATCATAATTTCTTCCATTATCATTTCGTTTCGTTTATCAGTGATTTGTATGTATATGTATTTGTGTGAATGTATGTGTTTAGGTATATATAATATATCTTTATATATATGACATTTCAATCATGTCCCACTTTCCTTTGAATTTGCTTTGTATTTATATTTGTATATCCATTTTGTTCTGTGTGTTGTTGCTATCTTTTTTTACAAAGCGGCAAAAGCGTGTTTGTGGCACACTACAGTCACTTTAAGTGGCGGTGAAAAGCAAGTGATGACGTCTGTAAAATGTTGAGTGAATGACAAAGAGTCCCACAGCTGGCAGACGTCGCGGGGGGATACGCTGGCGGACATAGGTTTCCTTGAGGAGAGAATGTATAGGTCTAAACAAGGTTAGGTAGGAGATTTTAGTTATGTGCATGTTTGTATTTTAATTTAAGAATTATCTCCACTTTTAATTATAATAAGTTAGATTTTGGAAAATATATCAGAAAAATAATATAAAAAAAAATAAAAAAATTCCTAATAATTAAAGTAATTGAATTAAGATATGAATTAAGTTTTAATTTTTGTTGTCCCGAAAATCTTAATAATAAACAAACCCTAATTTACATATCATGTGATTAGTATATATATACAATATTCAATATACAATATTCTACAAAAATTTGTTGAATTCATCGCATAAAACATGTGGCATATAGAACTAATCGGTATTTTCGTTGGTCTTGGACCGATTTAATTTTCTTTTGGGTGATTCTCGATTACAAGAGAAGCGTCTAGTTAAACGGCATGAAGAGAAAATCATTGATGATCTTAAGAGAATACAAATTTTAATACTTTTTGGGAGTAAAATTATTTACAAAACCTATATATTTCACTGAAAAGAAACCAAAAGAATATGTTTTAAAACCCGATTGCATATTTAAATTTCAAAAAAGAGGTTCTGAATAACTCATTTTTGGATTTTCATATTTTCCAAAAAAAAAAAAAAAATTACCAAAATAACATTCAAATTTGAGTTAAATCAGATGATGAATACGTTTTCATATATGTAAAGGTCATCAGGCCAAGAAAAGATCTCTACAATTATTTCGACTTCAGCGTTAATCAGGAGGTAAAAATACTCACACAAGCAACCAATCCCAACGATTTTTCAACTTATTAAAAGAGTTGATAGAAAGCATTACAATAAACTTTTGCATGCTTTTGCAGCGATGTTGCCAATCTGTTGGATTTCTCAATGATTTAAGTATGTATTGGTAACAACTTACATCTCTAATTTTATATGCACAGTGAAAGAGAGAAATGCTGTTGGTTTACTTGCTAACCGCTAACTAAAATATGGCTGAGTGCAGAAAGCTATAAAAGCTTTGATTTCAAATTGTGTTATAAAAAGCTTCTGCAGGGCGAATACATTTAAGAGAAGAAAGTTGAAGAAAGTAAAGAATAATTTGCTTTCTCAGTAGAATATATGATGTGTGTTATAATAACTAAGTTAATTTTTCACTGCCTCTAAAACTGACAGTGAAAGTTCTTGGATTTCAATATTTATTTTTGGGAATATTTATTAACATTTTATGGTATATGCGATATAGCTGTCCAGAATGACTATTATAATTCAATTAATATATGCAATAACATAACATTATAAGCACAAAAAACAAATTTCGTAAGATTTTAATGAACAAGTTGAGAGCTTTTAATTGTTTTCAGTGTATTAAAATTATTTATTTTTGACTTTTATATTTTTATTTGTTGATTACTGGTTTGCAAGTTTAGCAAATAAAATTATCAGAAGTGATTCAATGTGATATTAAATACCTTTTAAGCTTTTTTACATAATGCTGTAAGAAAATGGTTTTACATTGCTGTTGCTATTCATACTGTTAACTAACTAACATGCAAAAGTCAGACATTCTTGGCTTACATTAAATTTTCATTGTCGATGTGAGCTTTTGAAAGCTTTCAGTATTTAGGAGCTTGCTTCTAGTTTATATTGAATGTTTTCAGTAGTTTATAGTACATGCTTGAAATATTAAAAGCTTTCTATTTAATTTCTTATACTCGTGCTCTATTTACATAAAAGGAAACGGAAATAGTGTAACCATTACACACTGGGTAACAGGTGGATTATGTTTTCACTACTGTCGATATTTAAATGAAATATATCTGTATATCAGTACAGGTTTACTATCAGATACGGTGCTCTATAACTTTAAATCATATCAATAATGAAATACTACTAAGAGAATGAAAGAAGAGTTTGTAACCCCCAATTAATATACCCTACAAATTCGGTTCAGCTTCCGAACTGCTTGACCTGCAAACTGTACCTAATAAACCTGTTTCATCTAATAATAAACCTAGTGGATTTATGATCATAGTTCTTCAAACAATTTTTTTATTGACTTGATGTTCTACGGAACGGATGTGGTTATGTGGCGCTAGAAAATAAGATTTGGTATTATAAAACCTTTCAAATAGTTTTGTAATTGCTTGGCTCAGTATTGTTTGAGCACACGTCAAAATACCAGGAATGGGAGTACGCCATATTTTCAGTTTATCTGCAAAAAAGGCGATAACGCAAGCCAGACAGCTGAAAAGCTGATTAGTGTTTAAGATCCGAACACTGTAATAGCCAACTACTTCGCTTCAAAGCTTTTGCAAATCTACTGTACCATTTTTTTGCCAGTAGGCACGAGAATTTCTATGAGAGTAGTAATTTGAAATTGGCTTCATAACTGCAAAAAGTTGTCGAACGAAACAGTGCATATTTGATCTAACACGAATCATTTTAATTATGCGAAACAAAACCTTTAATATAATGCAAGAATTTAAGTTTTTATATTATATTAGAAGATCGGTGGGGTTTTAAAGTGAAAGCAATATTAGTTTAGTGTTAACCTCTACTGAAAGATGTCAACCGCATTCTCGACAGCCCAAAGCTTTTCTTTATTGTGCTTGAAGGAAAGTAGAGTACGAAGGTGTAAGATAAGAAAGTTGCTGAACTAATAAAACTTAGCTAACATTTAGTGAGTGTAAATAACGGACAATCATTGATCCTTATGAAAACAGCGAACCACAGATTTCTTGGCTGTACTGTACAAGAGAAGCCGTCATTTTAAGTAAATTTGAGCTTGAATTTTCGGATAGAAACCTAAATCTAAAAGTGGTGGTTTAAACACACTAAATATATGCTAGTAACTTCAAGTATCGAATCGAGAAAATTAAACTACTAAATGAGTTCCAAGACCTAAGTATGGGCGAGAGGCACAACTATATTTATAACTACGATGGGAGTTAAGAAACGAGAAAAAGAAATAAAGAACCGAGGATATGTTTTCAGATATTAATAGCATATTATGATTAGGTATTCTAAAACTTATAATTATTTTAGCAGCTTTCAATTCAATTAATTTTCCATTGAACTTTAGTGAAAAATCTATTCCCATCACTTTAAACGACTTTGTTATACCAATGAATCTCTGTAAAGCATAAAAAATCTCCCATATCTATTTAAACTTATTTTACTATTTTGCTTTGATTTAATGCATCTGCTTATTGCAAGCTTTATACGAAAAGAATAACATACTCACCATACTATAATAAAATGCATGTGGAAATATTTCCGAGAATCCGTTCGTTAAACCGCTTGCTTTCTCTTTTATATCCACGTTTATGTGTTGGCAATAAGGAACATAATACACATACATATGTAGAGAAATAGTCTGCATTTGTAATTTTATTTCATCGAGCGGGTATATATATATACTTGCTACCTGTTGCTGCCTGAGCAGGAAAACAGTTAAATGTAGTCAAGCTGAACTAAAGGCATTAGATTCTTTATTCGAACGTATTTTGTAACTACATTTATCGGAGGACGCTTTACGTACTAAGCGAAACAGTAACTTGTAGAGATAGACCTAATTAGCGAAGCCTTAACATAATTTACCCCAAATAAAGTATGGAGTCATTGACATAGTTTCGTCTTTGTTGATTACTTACTGCACTATATTCTCGAACTTTTCACAAGAAACCTTCTACAACTATGCAGGGAAAACAATTTATATTTTTAAATATTTTTAAAACTTTGTTTTGCAATCTTACAAAAATATTTAATCAGGAATGTGAACAAAGTTTTTCGAGATGCTTTAAGTCTATTAAGCCCGGGTGAAAAAGTTCAATTAGTATTTGGAGGCATTCAACTTGTTTTTGATCAGTTTTTAAGTATCCTTAGCAACACAACACATGTCAACATTTAGCATTCTGTAACCCTTATAAAAACTTTAACTTCTGCCTTTCTGTTTTCGAAATGGTGCTGCATAGCCAGTTTACTACAATTTCGTTCTCTAAAGCGCAACTTGCAGCACCCACGACAAGGCAAATCAGAATGAATGCAGGCATAAGTGAAATTCTTTTCCAACTTTCACGTTAAGGTGATTTTTATGATCACTCTCCGAAGCGAGCTTGACAGCTATTCAACCGTAGCGTGACGCCAACAACAGTAGAGTGTCTTCCCACTATTCATCGAAGCGTTCGCCCGTTACAACCAATCATAATGCCAATCACCGTCGCCCGCCTGCGCATTGAATGGCAGCACCTGCAGTGGATTTACAGTTGAAGCTTATTCCGCATTTTCAGTTTATGCACCCACCGCTCTGCTTGTGGGGTTATTTATGCATTATTTCTTCATTTCCTTTCGTTCACTGTAAATTTGCGAGTAAATGGGCGTTTGCACGAGTCGTGATTGCATTCAGCGTCGCTTTCCTTCTGCAGCAATCACTTGACATTCATAAGTTTTACGCTTTCATGTTTATTAGGTTGCAATAATTATTTCACTGAGTCGCTAGTCTGTTGGGCAGCAGATTTCATTAATTTGTAGCTGCATATTTACTTGTTAGTATTTTAAAATATGAAAGCGTTCTATAGATTACTAATAATAAATGAGTGACACATCGAAGATAAAATCGTCCTAGAAAATTAATGTGGTACCATGCCTGCAACGAAACACTGGAGAATTGTATTACGAACTTATAATTGGGGCTAAATAAACTATAATTGATTGTCTTATAATGATATCTGCTAAATTTAATAGTAAAATTGATTTGAACGAAAAAATCGACAGTTGGCGCTGTAGACAAAATGCTATTTAAATTTAATTTATGGTGAGAATTCTTTTATGTCTGGAATTATTTTCTTTGGTTATAGATTAGTTTAACCATATCTTCATATATAATATATTTTAAATTAAAAGTCCCAGTGAATGTGATTTTTACACTGCAATTTGTTAAGGCAATAAGCGTACGAGTATTTAATAATTGTGCTTTCTTATTTTTATTTTGGAAACTCATATATCAGATCAGTCCAGATTTATTCAGAAATACTTCCTGAAGAAATTATTGGTCCAACATTTTTTTCTAAAACTGATGAAGGATTATCGTCTCTAGATTAGCACTACCACTAGAGGACAATGACACTTTTTGTTTCCATACATGAATACCAATTATCTAATCGCTTAACGGTTGCACCGCCCGTAAAAGGAACACATTGCCAGAAGCCATAACTTTATTCCAACGACATATTGATTAGCGAATCACATTAAAAAATTTGCCTGTCCATCCGAGTAATTTGAACTTAATTTGTATGGTGATACGTCAGATAAATGGTCTGTATTGATAGATTAGCTGGGATTAGCCCGTTGGAATCCGCTACTCAATGCTTTATTGTACAGAGGAGGATGGCTATGAGGCACAAATTTTGTAAACTAATATCAAAAATATGGTCTTTATAAAAGGTAGTCGCAATAGCAATATGATCTTCAGAATAGCAATATGATCTTCCCTTAAAAACACCTTTCACAACTATGCTGAATATATTTTTTATGATTATAATAATTAAGAGAAAATAATATAGTTTTTTTTTTAGTTTTCGAAAGTGAGTTACGTAAATCAAATGTATAAACTGTACTGTTTTAGACACATTTTGCACATTTTTAGCAAAAAAAACCCAAAAGAACTTGTGGCACGCAGGGACTGCCGCGGTAAAATTGTTGCATAACATTTATTATCAACTTATGTAATTATAATTATTTATTTATTTTTTATGCAGTATCTAATATTTTGTCAGCAAAGAAACTATGCAATGGCTTAAAAAAAATTAATTTTTCGTCAACTTGTTTATATAAAATTGAAAATTATACAAATATAAACTTTCGGTTGGGGCTTTATACAGAGTCAAAGTCCACCACTCGTCGCTCAAAAGCACTCAACTCTGCGAAGTATTTGTAGATCGCTATAAAGCGATAGTAGGGTCCTGAATAGTACAAGAAACTGATTAGCTAATAAAACAAGAGACATCTCCTACGCAATATTATACTAATAAAAATTTTGATGGAGGGCTTTTATTAGCTGTTTGCAAGGATTATTAACAATAATATGTCATTAAATGTAGTATGATTACAATTAGCTTTAGGAAGCTGTCTCCCTCTTTCTGTCTCGTAATATCAATATGTATGTAATATACTTGTATATGGTGGATATAACTATTTTCCTTCTTGTGGTCAAAAGTTATAGGGAATATTAAGTTGTCACATTAAGATATGCTGGAGACCCTATAAAGTATATACACTCGGCAGAAAAAGTCTGCCTACACGCTTATGTCTTATTTCTTTTCTTAAAAAATATCTTATCCAATATGTTGCATAATCCCATAGAATATAAAACAATGAAAATCTGATACCACATATGTATCGATAAATTTACACAAAATTGTCATTTCACAGCGCAGAAAAAAATCTGCGTAGAAGTAGTAAAATGGGATTTCTTCATGTAAAAGCCAAGTGTAAAAGTATAGGAAAGTTATAGCTTTACTTCTTTTCGTAAAAGTAGTAATTTGAAATAATTTTTGTTTAATTCAGTTTGTTATTAAAATTAATTAACCATGTGAAGAAAAACCCCCTACTTATTGTAGTCAAATTCGCTCAAGATCTTAAGAAAACTTTAAGAAAGTCATTCATATCCCCAGTCAATAAGCAAGTGCATAAAGTTTTCGCGAAAGAGCTTGTTTACACCGGGATTTTTAATAGATGATTATTTTGTCCGATGAAAACAAGTTTTGGGCCTATGGAATCAAAGGTCGAAAGATTTTATGGCGAAAAAGAGAGGCAGTCGATAAGAAAATCTTGATGAATACTGTAAAGCACGGTGGTGAAGAAGTAATGATATGGGTTTGCATTGCTAGTATAGAGTCCACCATGGTTTAATATGCATACTTTAATATCTTAAAAATACATTTGGAACAAAGAGCGGAAGAATTGTGTCTTGAAAGTGACTGCTATTCTACATAATAACGACCCGATGTATACGGCATAGACATAGTTAAACTTTGGTTACTCGTTTTGGTACAATGTTCCCAAGCAGATTCAAACATCACAAGAATTATCAGATTTGAATCCTAAAACGCAGCTATGGGATTCACTGGAACTTAAAATCCGCCAGCGCACAATTATCTTAAAAGATATGCTCGAGGATGTGCTGAACGAGGAATGGGCACACATCCCTTCGACACAACCCTCTAAGCTTGTCTATTTCATGCCAAAACCTCGGAAGTTTTAGAACGTTGAGGGTAACCGACTTTCTATTAAATTTTAAGAAGGATTCCATGGAAGAATATCTTTGCTCGACTTATGTACCCTGTACGCAGACTTTAATGGATTTTGTCTTCGTCGGCATGTTTCGCTTTTTTATATGTTATTGTCCCAAATTTAATCACTTTTTTTTCATAAAATTACATTTAATGAACATAAAATAAAATGGTTTTTAAAAAAAGGGAATAACATTATTTTTTCCAACGATTTATTTTTGTTATTACCTTGTACGCAGACTTTTTCTGTCTAGTGTATGTATGTATATAAATGACGTGACCAGCCATTTTAAAACGATCAAACTTAAGTTCGTACATGGAAAACTTTTTTATATCCTCGGTGAAACCGAAGTTAAAGTTTTCTTGTTTGCTATTGAAATGCAAATCTTTGATAAAACAAAAATATTTACTATATCTTATGTCGGTAAGTTAAAGCGCCATCTGGTGGCATGTTGCCACTCATAACTATCATGAAAATTAAATTTCTGGAAAACAAAGAAATTTATTCAAATAGCGATATTACGAAAGTAATAAAATTGTAATACAAATAAATCATATTTTATTATTGCTTAACTACAAATTTACTATGGTTTTTCATTTGCCATAGCTTTCCCAATATTACATATGTATGTATGTAAAATACAAATAACAACAATGTAAGCCGGCACGACCTCACTCTATCGTGACTCCTTCGCGCGCTTTGTTGTTTACATAACATAAATCATTTGTTTACACAATATTGTCTGCTCAGCTTTGTTGTTGGGACAGTGAGCGCACAGCTTGTGTGAATTAATTATTATATTAAAATTATTTCAAGAGTATGGATTCCAAGCTTCATGAATAGGAAGAGCAATGAAGACAACGGCGAAAGCAAATAGTAAAGCGGATTTTGTAATGAGTAACGATAACAGCGAACGGAGACAATGACAACAAAGTGCATGTATAAACAAATATATGTATTTATGTATGTCTGTATATTCGTGAATTGAAATTTACAGCAACATACTCCTTTATTTGTCGACATGTGACCTTTAGGGACTTGCTGCATGTTACAATTTCTGCTCCTCTTTGTTTGTTAAGCGCACGTTCGATTGCTGTGTATGTTGCTATTGTAAGTGGTGACTTGTTTTTGACGTGTTTGTTGTGCTGTATTGACATGCAGGCGCGAAATGAATCCTTGTGTACTTTGCGTAATTAAACACTAATCTGATCGGCGTTTGTATCGCAAGATTTTGTTGACAACCAGTCCCAGTTGTACGTATGTATATACGCAGCTAACGGTTGAATAGAATGCCAATGTCGTTGCTGCTGTCGCTAATGTGGATATAGTGACTATTTAATTTATTTTACGACTGCGCAAAAGTTTAATTTTCGGTATTTTAGTAGAAGATTTGTTCAAAATGTTGCCATCTGTTGGAAACTTGTATGCAATATTTTACAACAGAATTTTTGCATAGAGTATATATGTATACAGAGAAAGAAACACCAGCAGTTTAGGGAATATAGTTATAGTTATAAAAAAATCTTTACAGATGGTTACCATCTGTTCACCAGTATAGTAAAATTTTGTTTAAATAATTTGAGAATTTTTGAAGTTCTTATGTAATGTATATTGAAAAAAAGACGAAAAACAAAATTTGGATAATTTTTTTTAAAGCGTTGCCCCTTGTTGTATAATTTTATGCAAAAAGTATAGAGTAAAAAAGCTCTACCAATTTAAAGAGCTTATAATTTATAACAAATTATTGTGGAGCGTTGCCATCTGCTTAGGACTTGTGATTCACAATAATAAAATTACAAGACAAACGAAATACTAAACATTCGGTACCTTACTGTAAGTGCTTCGAAAATTTGTATTCAGTTAATATATTTTGAAGCGGGTATGGTATATGGTAAAAAATGTAGTTCAATAAATTTAAAATGATAAACGTTTAACTTTAACTTGAATATTAACCTCATATGTCATATGTTTAAATTTTTCAAAGTTAAATTCTTAAAATAAATGATATATTAGAAGTCGCTGAACAATACTACAGAGATTTAAAGAGTACTTGAAAAAAATATACTCTTGATAAAAGTTACAAACTGCTAAATTTATTGAAATAACTTCCTTAAATGCATCCTACAAAAATTTAATTGAGCTGTTATAAAATAAAAAATATATTCAAAAAATATTTTTTTTAAATTTTACCTTCACACTTTAGTTACCGCAACCATTAATCACACAAGTATCTCTAGAGTATTAACGATATGCAAAAAAAAATATTAAAATAGTTTCCGATTTTTTAGGTATTTTATGTGTACGAATAATTTTTGTATAGTTTACATTTTTTTGACTAGGTTTCGAAATAATCCATCGATCATCATATTGCCATTTCTTTCAAATGTGGTTAACTACTGCGTATACGCAACATTGAATTTTCGGATCATTTCAAATAAAAAACGTGTGACCTGTGATAAGATGATATGACTTTGCTATAAGAGGATGATGCTTGATTCTAAGTAAGAAACTTTGCCGTCTCGAAGGACCTTATAATAGGAATATGCTCGACAGAAAAAATATACACAAATTGACATGGATATCGGACGGTGATATGAAAAATCAAATAGATCGTCTGCTAATCGATCGACGCCGTCACTTATGAACGTGAGAACCTTTCGTGAAGTCAACATTGATTCTGACCACTTTCCCGTGGGCACGAAAGTACGTGCCCGAACTTCCCTTTTAAGGAAAAGTTAACAAGAAGTGAAGGAAAGAATAAATAATTACAAGATAAAGGATCCAAACTTCCAGACGCAATTAAACAAAAAACTGAAAGACTTGGATGAGTGCGGAAATCTGATGCAAATGTGGGATATTCAAATAAAGATTACTCGGGAAACATCATTCTAGGTAAGGTACTAGGCAAGATGCAGCTGACGAAACTACAAATCAAAAAACAATATCGTCTACCTATACAAAAAACTAAGAAGGTTTGAGAAACGCATTCATAGACAAAAAAGAGAGAAGCACCAAAATGTTTGTCGAAACACTATTCTTTTACAAAAGCGTAAACAGCGATCGAGCGGACTTTGACCCAAACCAATACGATAAACAAGATACGCAAGAATACATAGTCTAATCTGCTAACTGAAATACAAGCAATCCTGAACAGGTGGGTAGAACATTTCGACCAACTTCTTAGCGGAAGTAATTCAAATGGAAAAACCAGTCAAGTTACCTGCAAAACTGTAGCGAAATCAGTGCACAACGGTATTGGACAAAACTTCAGCGTTGGCGAGCAAACCTTTGAGATATTTGATGAGTTTAAGTACTTAGGAGTAAATATTAGCAAAGAATATTTAAAGCGTCGCAACCTCGATAGATCGGTGAAAATTTCAATATACCGCATACTGATTACTCCTATACTAACATATGCTGGCGAAACCTGGACGTTATGCAAAGCTGAAGAAAACAAGCTAAAAGTCTTTGAACGAAAGGTTTTGCGTAGACTTCTTCTAGCTATTTGTGATGATGGCTAATGAAGGAAGCGGTATAACCACGAGCTACAGACTTTGTATAAGCACCCCAATATTATAACAACAATTAAATTAAACAGGTTTCGGTAGGCTGGTCATATTTTTCGCGCCGACAAAAGCTATCCTCCTAAGCAAATTCTCCTGGGCAGATGAGAAGCGGAGGCAGAGCAAAACTTAGATGAATTGATGGTGTGGACCAGGACGCTGAAGCGCTGGAACTACGATGCTGCCAAACTCCAGCAAGAGACAGAAATAATTGAAGACATAAATTGCAGCAAGTGAAGACCCGAACCGGATTATGATATAGAAACTGAACAAAATTAGTACATTCAGATATACATATATTTTGTATATTTATATACATAATTAAGTTAACTTCCGAATATACAATAACACGAGTAATTAATTAAGCATGTTAAACATGAAAGATAAAACAACTAACAGCTCAATAATCATCAATCACATTAAGTTGCGTATACGCCATGGATGCCCATACTGTCATATCAACTTCATTAATACTCCCATACACATACTAAAAATCGAAATTAAGCGCAATAAATGTGGGTTAATAATCAATTATTTGAGTGGTTAAGTGAAAACGGCGGTAAAAATTTACGGCACCAAAGTGCGTCAGAAAAAAAAATAAAAGTCATGAAGCAAAACAAAAAAAAAATACCAAGAATAACTCAGCCAACATAGACGCACTTAGTTTGCTTAAATAATGACACAATGAAAGTGATTTTTTTTTATTTGCAGACAACACAAAATGCGCACACACGCCACTTTATAAAGAGCGGCTAAGTTGCCATAAGCCACATTACACACAGCAGTAGCTGTAGTAAGGGTGACAGCAGTAGCTTATATACCATATGTGAGTGCTACTGCGGTGTGCAAGTTTTGACGAAAACGTGCTAAATTGTGGGTATAGTTATCACATACATACATATATGCCTCTACATAAGCATAAAAACGTAAAATAATGAAAACAAGGCATGAAGCAGAGCCCAAGTATGCTACAGCTGCTTTATCTGCAATATGTTGTTTGCGGTAACAGATTTTTGCGCCGCCTGCTGAATCCACGTTTTGTTTTGCTTGCTGCCCTGCTTATAGCATAATATAAAGGCACATCAGCTGGTGTCAACTTAACAATGAATGTAATGAAACCACGTGCGCCACGATTTAAGTATGTAAACAAGACCGGTTGAAAGGTGAGGCAAAGGAAAAAAAGAATTGCAAAAAAAAAAAAAAGAATAATAATAATAACAAATGAAGACAAGCAAAAAAGAAAAGAGTATAAAAAAAAGAAATAAAACACACGCTACGACAGGCCGACTAGCTGGTTTGCTCCAATCTCCTTTCATTTGCTTCTGCAGGTAGGCGATGATTTAGCACAGCAAAAAAAGAAAAAATTTGACTCGAAAAGCTCATATAATTGTTTATAACGGTTTTTTTTTGTTGCCTGGTTACGTAGAATTACACAAAAATCATGAACATTTCCTTACGAAATGGTTGAACATGTATTTAATAGATTGACGAATGGGAAATTGCTGGTGAATTCCGAGAAGGTAACAAATAGTGAAGCTTATGTTATAAGCACCCACATACGAGTACTTGAGAAAGCTGAGAAGGCACTCAAATAAAGTAATATTAAGTGCAAGTACTGCTTTGTGCCCACTTAGCGTATACGTTACATTTGTTTAGTGGGCTAAATTAGTGCTTTTTAATGGAATTTATTTTTTCAAACTTCTAAAATTTACAAATAGTTTTTTTTTCTGTTGCAGATAAATAATGCTATTCAGAAATACTAGGACACAACCAGGATTGGAAATATCTTCTAAATGTGGGAGTTTGCCGACCACGGCTCTAGAGTATTGAAGATGATGGCAAGATCTAGTTCAAAATGGTAGAGCGGGAAAACACCAGCGCGACATACTTGTATTGTAAATTCAAAAACATTTTTTTTTATTTAAGAATTATAAACTTGGGGTTAACTTTTTTGTACAATTCGGTATTTGGGATTGAATATTTAATTTTATATTTCAATTCAGCATCTGGAAATAGAAATTTTAAAGTTATTTTTAATTAACATTTTCGGGATTACAAAATAAAAATTATTTTATTTTATATGTGAATTCACACACTAGATACAACTTCGAAAAACGAAATGAGGCAATTTTAAAGTGGTGCTCTAATTTACATATTGTGACAGGACGTATACGTAACATGGATATACGTGAGCAATTTTTGCGGTTTTTTAAGTTAGTTCTTCATATCATTGTAGAATTTTCCAAATAAGAGAAATATCGAAATTTTTGGTACTTACTTTTAATTTTTCGTAGATCAATCAGTCTTTATAGTTAAACTTGCTACAAGAAAAATACAGGGGGAGTTGTATCACTCAAAAGAGCATACTGACAAAAAAAGAGCTATATTTTCTTCGGGTGAACCAATAATATCTTCGAATTGCATGAAAAGAAAAAAACTTATTGAACTTTTTTTCTGAAAAAGGAAATGGAGTGGAGATAACGAGACTGATGAGCTATTAGTGACACTGGAAGAAAAGGTGTTAACGCTGTTCATTCGTTTTGATCAGCACAAAAGTAATATGTCAATAAGAATGGTAAATAAAGAATGAGAAATTAAAAATGATCGGGTGATATTTGTGTTTTTTTTCACAGATGATTATGTATGCGAAATGTTACAAAAACTTAAAGCAAAAACGGGCTATTTAAGCACTCTGTTGAGTTAAAAATATAGTTCGGTTTACCTCAGTTCGCAGAAAAAAATATATTTATATCCATAGTCCTAGTTATTTAGAATTTAAGGGGCGTTAATGAAGACCTCTAAGAAGTTATCTTCACTTGCATCCTTGTAAAAATATTATATATATTTCACTTTATTCATTCACTCTAAGGGCACGTGTATTGAAAACCTGTCAGTGTTGCATTTCAGTTAGTCTAGCTGAGTACTAAGTTGTCAGCTGAAATTAGTTTTTGTGGTTCGTACACGAAACGGCATTTGTTTAGAAACTTTGAAACACACACGTGCATATTTCATACATCAAAATGCGGTTGCCAGATTAGTCAAAGGTACTATACTACAAAGTAGGCACATACTCGTGTGGGAAAACTACTCCAAAAAGATTTGGTGAAGGCCTCGTTCGTTGCAATTCATTAGAATATACAGGTTGGTTGAAAAGTGAGTAGTGCTCACCAAGAAATTGCACTACTAGTTCACTACTTCTCAAGCTGATGCATCTGTTGTTAGAACACATGCAAATTTACAAGTCGTTCTGTCAATTAAATCTTTGTTTACCAGCCATTTGAAGTTGACAGATTTAAATATGGAAAAAATGAATATATCGCGCAGTGTTTAAATTCTTTGTTTTGCAAGGTTTAAAAGCAAAGAAAATTTATGAACAATTGTTAAAAGTGAACAAGAGATCCTCACCTTCAAAAAATAAAGTTGAATTTAAGCCTGGTCGTACTAGGCTTGAAAACGTTCCAAACGAAGTACGACCGAAAGCCAAAACCACACCAGAAATCATTGAGCAAGTTCATAATCTTGTTAATGAAAGTCCAAGGTAACTAAACGTGAAATTGCTAATACGTTAGGCATCTAAGACGAACGAGTACTTCAGATTTAAATGGAGAATTACATATAAAAAAAGCTGTTCGGAAAGTTAGTGCCGCACACGTTAACAATTCAACAAAAACTGGATCGAAAACAAATTTCTCAGCATAATTTGGAGCGTTTTAAGCAGAATAAAACCGATTTCTTGCATCTTTTATAATTATGGGTGAGACTTGGATCTACCACCATGACCCTAAATTGAAACAAGAACGTTTACAGTGGACTGACTCTGGTTGATCAGCTCCAAAGCGGGTGAAGTCACAACGATCAGCAAAAAAGGTTATGACATCAGTTTTTTGGGATGCAAATGGAATTTTGTAGATTGATTATCTGCAGAAAGGTAAAAAAAATCAATTCTGAATATTATTCCATCCTTTTGGACCAGCTAGATGAAAAAATTCATGTGAAAATACCTGGTTTGCAGCACAAAAGAAATTATTTTTCCTTAAGACAAGACGCTCGCTCTCAAAGGTGTTTAACAATGAAAAAATTCAACGAATTGAAGTACGAATTGCTTGATTGCTTGAGCAGCCAGCGTATTCACCAGATTTGGCTTCTAGCGACTATTACCTCTTCAGAAACCTGAAACAATTCCTTCGTGAAAAGCGTTTTTCGTCTAATGATGAAGCTATTACATCCGCAGACGGGTATTTTGCAGAGCTTAGGGAACGTTATTATAGGGATGGCATAAAATTATTATAGGACCATTGGAACAAGTGTATTAAAGTTAAGGGAGATTATATCATTTTTGGCGTTTTCTTAGTAACTTGTCAAAGTAGATCGATCGTAAATGTTCAACACTTAAATGATTTTGACAAATGCTTGATTATGCTCCTATGAAATTCTAAGCCTCTAAAAACACCCATTATGCGTATACAAATTAAACAGGCTAATTAAATTCGCGAGCAACTAGCACGTAACAACAACATCCGCGGAAAGTTCATTGCGAAGAAGTTTTTACAATGGGAAACTAAAGTTTACAATTTGATGTTGAAAGTTCATTGAGACTTCCACAACATTAAGATGCATCTTCCTGAAATTATTTCTACTAGAGAAATAATGTATAAAATATAATATCCTTCAACCTGTATGAGTTGTCAGCTAAATTGAAAAGCGAAATTGAGAAGTGAAATTTGAAAGTTTTTATATTCAAGAGAAAGTTTTTTAACGTCAAAAGGATGATCTTGGCGTTCAAAAAAAAAATATTCCTTTTCATAAAATGAATTTCTAAATTCATTGGCAACTTTCTTGAATTTTTCATGATAACTACCAACACGTCTTTACCTTTATTATTTTTCAGAAACTAAGTAACAACTGATATTGAAGATCAGGGTTTGGACATATTTCTTACTTATTTACTAGAAAACCTCAAAACCAAAAGACTGATCTCCAAGCCTCCAAGCTTTTCTTTCTTTAATTTATTTAGAACAAAATCTGAGCATTGAAAAAAGAAAAAAAGTTAATTTCGGTTGCATCGAAGCTATAAAACCCTTCACAAATACAAAAGGTTCTTTAGAAAAACTTGATTCCGATCGTTCAATTTGTAAGACAGCTATATGCTATAATGACTTGGTTTGCAAATTTGCTTTGAAAATTACACTCTTGTCTTAGAACATAGAAAATGCATGCCAAAAGTTCTTGAAGCTATCTCATCGAACGAAAAAGTTTTCCATACAATCACCTGATACTGATTGTCCAGTTTCTATAGTGGTCCGATATCGACGGTTCCAAAAAATGAGCAGCTCTTTGGAGAGAAAACGACGTTTGCTAAATTTTTCAGATCGATATCTCCAAAACTAAAGGACTAGTTTGCATATATACAGACAGACGGATAGATGTACATGGCTAAATCGACGATATTTTATAGGGTCTCCGACGTTTCCTTCTGGGTGTTACAAACTTAATGGCAATCTTCATATACTATATTCAGTGTATAAAAATCATTACACACCACAATTGACCTCAAAGAGCCAAAAGAAAGGCATAGATAGCATATATTTATAGAATATGAGGTGCCATATCGCACGTCGTATGTCAAATTCGAACTCTTGAGTTCCAAGTTTGGTACTAGTGTTACTCCCGCATCGACATACCGTTAGACCATTTCCTAGGTGAGGGTTAACAGATTAATGTATTGTGAATAATGTAATAACTCAAAAGCTCAAAAGAACATCCTTAATGACTTATAGTGATATCAGAATAATATATGTGGTGATAGAGAAAATTTCACAGTTTTCTTTATTCAATCCGGAAGATATTATTACAACGAAAATGACAGTACTATCATTGAGAAATATAATGATTACCTGGCTTTTAATTTTTTAACTAAGAGATGGCTTTCTCTTTACGATACCCACAGAGAAGGATCGCCATATTTATAGTATATATGGTACAAAGAAAGGAATCAGAGAGTACCGAGTTCACATATTGCTGACTGTGGAAAAATACTAATAAATTTCGTTAATATATCTTGGACTATAGTTACATAAACAATCTCGAAGCTAAGTCGTTAGATCGGATTTATAGAAAGGTAGAAGAGGTTCTCTTTTCCTTAAAATTGCCTTATATGGAGAAGAGACAAACTTTTACTTGCATTTTTAAACATATTAGAGCTATATTTTTAGAGTTTTATATACCAAACTTGATATAAATCAGCCAAGTGAGAGTCAAGGCTGATTTATAATTTCATCTGAAAATAGGAGGGGTCATGACTTAAGTAAAATACCTCCTTTCATTTGGATCTTATATATATACATATTTATATTATTCTCCTTCTATATAGCATAATATAAATAAGAAATTGTGCATGTACTATTTAACTTTTCGAAAATTACGTTTATGTTATGTTACACAATGTGCGAACTTCTAACCTAAAGTATTTTGTCATATACCTATATATATCATACTCTCTTTCCAAGACTTTATTATCACTTTCACTACAAACGATGACAACAAAATAATAGTCAAGTGAAGTATTTAATTGTCAGGTAATTGTAAAATGTGAGATAATTATGATAATATGAGTGAATTTTGCAAGCCTTACGTGACAATCTTAACAATTTTGCTCTAAGGTTGCTGGTTGCACGGCAAGCATCGCTTACAAATCTAGGTATACAAGTATATGTGAGTGTAATAGATATTCTCCTGCCGGTGAATTGCAACGCCTGAATAAGTGTTCATTACTGAGTTTATAGTTTGCCTTTGGCTGATGTATTGTTTTGCCACCAGCGTTGCAACTTAATTAAGGCAATGTGCACGCAATCAAGGTAGCAAAAGGTTGGAGGTAGAGTTTTACATACACCTGAGGTCTTGGCTATTGATTACTTGTGCCAGCTTTGTGTCTCTCCATCTGAGGCTGTGAGTACTGTACGAGCAACGATGCAGCGCTGGCAACATTGCGACTAGAAAACATACACACAGGCATAGCTGAATGTGTAAAGGGTAACACTATATGTATATAGGTATATCTATATGCGAGCACGTATGTATCCTTGCGGCAGCCAGCTAAATATTGCAGATACCTTCGAGACTCAGCGTGAATGTGTGTCGCTGCATGCGGGTTTAATAGAATGCAATGCATTTTGTGGCGTATTTTATAGTTGGGCGTTGCAAAGTTGTTAAACTCACTAATAAGGGTTGTAGAAATGCAGTTAATTATGTTGCGTTGCATTGTGGGTAAAAAGTCACAGAAATTAGTTTCTAATTGGCATACGTTTTTTATTGTGTTTGTAATTAAAAATAAATATTTAATATTATGCAATATTTAAAGTGAAGACCTTTTTCGAGCAGTTGAAGCTTGAGAGCACTGAAAACGCATTATTTAATATACTGATTAAATATAACAATACATTATGAATACTGAAATTTAGTTTAACTACAAATGCTATTAGGTATATTTAAATTACTTGAGGAATTAATCTTAAAATAGAAAAATTCACAGGCTAATTTTATAATTATTTTATGAAATAAACTCAAGGGATCTCTTTAAATTACACCTTCGTTTCGATTTTTAAAGTCACTCTGGGGCAGTTTTCATTTTTTCACAAAAAGCGCTGTTTTAAAAAATGTTTTGTCAAAAATTTGACTAGTCCTTCGATAACTACCAGTGTTTATCTATAGATTTAATTTTTTGTTTTGGTTTTTGAATTTGAGATATTTTAAAGCAGAACTTCATAATCGCTAGGGTCCGATACCTTCCGTTCAGACATATGAGCAGCGTTTTGGTGTAAAAAGGACTTGGCAAAATTTTGGATCGACATCTTAAAAACTGAGGATTTAGTTCGCACACATACAGAGAGGCCTACGGACATACGGACGGACACAGCTAAATCGACATATTTCATCACGTTGATCATTTATACAGCTCATCACGCTGAGTGTATGGAATATAATTTAATGGGAAGAAAGGAAGGAAGAAAGGAAAAAAATAAATTGTTGTGATCGGACCACTATAGCATTTTGCTGCCATACAAACTAAACGAACAGAATCACGTGCTTGCTAGGAACAATTTTTTATTTGACAAGATATACTTATCAAATTTCAGATGGATTGTTATTGAAGACATCGGTGCAATATTAAGTTTTTGTAAGGACAAGTTTTTGTTTGTTAATGATATTATATCTGCGGTTCAGCAAAAAACAACGTTTCTATTTGTTTTATTATTTTATCGGTAATGTCGATTCTGATGGTATCATAAATATCTGGCCTATCCTTCCTTGGTCGCAAGCGCAATGTGGCTGTTAGTTTCAATACTTTCGCTCTTATCAAACAAAATTTCACTCACTACCTCGCAACTCAGTAAGGGCTTAACATATCAAATAATGGTTGACAATAAAATATATGTTCATGAAATTTTGAAGGAAATATATTGCTCGTTAACACATTAATAATAGTAAAACCTTAGAGCATTATAAATGTCACACCCTGATACAAGGAAATGCGACCCGGTTTGTTATTTAAGCTAACCAAAGTAGCGCACTCGGATTTTTTATGAAATATGGCAAATAACCGAAAAGGCAGCAACACAAATCATCGAAAAAGGTTACCCAAAATCCTTATCAGGCACGTGTATAATTTTATATGTGCGTTTGTTTAGATGTATATGTAGTTGAGCTTTCAGTGGAGGATGAAATTGCCGTTGTTGAATCATTTGTTTTCTTTTCCTGTTTTACAAATCTTAAAATTGTGTATGAATTCTCATGCGTATTTTATTTATGCCCATCACAAACTTACAGGCGTGGTCTAAAGGATTAACACGTCAAGCGAAATAAATGCAGAAACTCATAAATGTTTTGAAACACGTGTGGTTTGTGTTCTGGGAAAGGTTTGATAGATTGTGAAGAAAATTTTTACGGTTTTTTCTCAGGTAAATTACGGAAATCAGTTCCGAAGATTTAAGAAGTAGGTTACTTAATATAAATCTAACTTTTAAAGCTAGAAGTTCCGTTACTTCTTCACCCACCATCTTTGAGCTTTCATATTAAAAAATTACATATGCAAATAATTACACAGTTATTCATTGAACGATATTATACGAGAGAGTATGTTAATAACTCATTAATGTGGTATAACTACGAGTATGCTAGTTTAACTAGTTTATGAAAGTTCCTTCCAAGATTTGCGAAATGAATACAACCATTTAGTTTGTATCAATTTCTAAGGTATGTAAGGTAGTTTTAAATGAAGAGGAAAAGTCATTTAGTGTTTTTTGTAATGGTTATCGCGTTTTAAAAACTAACTGGATGTCTCATGAAGTTGAGAAATATCAGATGCAAAATAGTCACCAATGAAAAAAATATATGTAAATTAAAAATTATAACCATAGTTGCATAGAGACAAACTCTCATATGTATAAGTAGGTATATCACATATGTGCACTTAGCTTAGCTACCATCAGCATAAAGAGTTGACAACGCATGCCAACAGCTCGGCTAGTGGTAACTGACATCACGCTCTTGTTGTGGTTGAGTTTGCTGAGCTCTGATTATGTGCATAGCTAGTAGCTACAACAAATATGATAAATGAAGGTACTTGCTACTGTCACCCGAGAGAATCCCAAGTATTTTGGTAATACGCTGGCTGAGTGGTATTATTGTTGAAAAGTTATGTTCGCAAACTTACCTGTAAATAAAGGAATATGTATCTAATTAGTACAAAATATGGTATGTGGTGGTATATTTTATAATAACAATAATAAATTCGGATGAAATTTAATTTTGTGCATCGCCGTGACTTAATTTTTTATGTAAAGCATATGTGTATAGATAGGACAAATTAAAATTAATACCTATGTCTATTTAGAAGACACGAGG
Organism: Bactrocera oleae; assembly: GCF_042242935.1. Lineage (NCBI taxonomy): Eukaryota > Metazoa > Arthropoda > Insecta > Diptera > Tephritidae > Bactrocera > Bactrocera oleae. The sequence goes on along the minus strand of NC_091539.1, from coordinate 38,317,365 downwards.
ACTAGTGTAAAATATGCTGAGATAAATTATATTTTCGATAGTTTTATTTAAACTTGCATTTACCCCTAAAAGAGATTAATCAAAGATTGGTCACAATGAATTTAGCTAAAGGATTTTTAAATCACTTTTTAGAGTATCAGTAGAACGTTAATTTCAGCAAAAAAGTTTGTCTTAAGCTCGCCAGTTCAACACTTAGTGATGTGCAATTTCTTTTGAAAAAGCTTAAAGGAAAGGAGTCAGAGGAAAAATCTTGGTACCTAGTTGGTCAACCAATGCAACCACTTTTTTTACATCAAACGTCTAGGCAGTTTTTAATACTCACTATTTCGGTACTTTGTTTCGGTGTAAAGGACACAACTAGCTGAAAATTATACGGACTTTAGGTTTTCGAAACACGTCTAGTAAGCGAGTAAGTTCATTACATTTGGGTTATTAAATGTGACTAATTCATTTTTGGAAGATTGGTGCTTCATATGAAGTTAGGTTTCAATACAAAAACAAAAAATTTTTTTTTGGCTAAAAATTCACTTTAGGATCCTAAACACATTCGAGCCGTAGATTTCCCAGAATTACCATCACCCTTAAAAGATCTCTTGAAAGAAGAGATGGTGAAAATTGTCCACGTAGCTGTTTCTTTGTATCACCATGTCAATACAAAATTTATTGATACACTCAAATATTTGTTTAATGAAGCCTGAAAGAGAGAAAATCGATACCTTTTTCCTAACTCCCACAATATATTATCTAATTTTGGTCTTATTTGAGTATTCTAAACTAAAGGTAATGTCAGCCGTGAATTTTGGCAGCAAATCTGACTTTGAAAGGAGTAAACTAGAGATAAGATGTTCTATTTATATAAAAAAAAGTAACACATTATAACTTTTGTTTTCCTCAGGCTTCAGACTAGTTTAACCTTAACATGTGTACTCAAAGCCAGCCAAACTTCATTTGCAATATAATCTTCTGCCCGCTGTTAGACTTGTTTGGGTGCCTGGCCATTGCTGCTGCCTGCAAGAAATTGCAGAGCCGATCAATTCGCTAGGCTAAAGAAATCTAAAAATTCCTTCAAATTAACAACAAGTCAGTATTCCTTATTCCGTTGTGTTCTGCCGCTGGATCTATGGATCAAAGGCGAGATGGAAAAACGTTTGGTTGAAAACTTGCGAGATTATGAGAATGAATTATTTGTTTATTATTATTGAATTATCTGCTCTTAGCAAGATTTTATTCATCGCAATTGTGGCAGTTCCGGTTGGACACTGTCATACAGACCGATGAGTATGAAAACCGTTTTGGATGCTAATTTTCAAAGATGGAAACGTCTAGGTAATTTTCTTAACATTGTCCAGTTTTCGCTAGATATAAATATTTCATGTCTTGCTGATCTATAATTAGAACGTTTTCTGGCATTACAAAGAACCGACAGTTTTAGCTATTCAAGTGGCATCCTTCGTGCCATCTGCCGCAAGGATCGACCATCAGAACTAACCTAACCTTACTAAAACTTATTGCCTACAGGCTTATGTGAGTTATTAATTTAACCCATTTCATTTAAAACAAGCTCATATTTGTCGAAACATACATACTTTTATATCTGCAATTCTAAACTCAGAAATTCAATCTTCCTCTAATTACACCTTTTGGTAGTTTTCGGCACTCACTAATACAAATACGAAATAACGTCCGACAGTAATGGGCGTATATTAACTACTCTTAAATTATTAACAACACAAAAAAAAAAATTGTGCCGTGCAACATTGCGGTGGCACGTAAATATTACGCGACTAATTTGCTCTATTTCCGCGAAAATCTACGAGCACGCCGAAATGTGGCAACGGAATGCGTATGAAGAGCTCGTAATTTCCGAATTCCGAATGTGTTGGCCTTCACACCGAAGTGGACGCAATGTTACGGCGGATGGGGGAAATCAAATTTGCAACAGCAATTAGGCAGCAAATGCGACGAAAAATACCAATTCACACGCATGAATGTATGTGTGTATCTGTGTGTGTGTTCGCGCAGTGACGTGCATGCTTGATCACATGTAAACAATGCGACGGCAAAAACGTGAATGCGGCTAATGTGTTTAGCCATTTATGGTTAGACACCAGTTGGTGTTTTTGGTGTACTAGTTGGTTGGCTGGTTGAGCGGTCGTTTGTACACCTACTAGGAAGCGAGTGCAATCAGTACTGGTTGCAACTAACGGAATAATTTATTTTGCAGCTATACTACAGAGTTGTTACCACTTTACTTATGTATGCACCGAGTTAGTAGCGGTAGGGTAGGACATCAAAAAAGGAGGCTAGAGGAGTACTGATGGTGTATCGCAAGTTATTTGCGAATTTTGCCGGAAATGAAAAGGCAACGAACAATGTGGTCCAAATTGAGTATGCGACTGCGTGCTGCAGAATGCAAACAAGCATGCAAAATTTGCCCACAAACAAACGCAGATGAACATATAGCGACGCATACTTTTCGTTGTATTCCCCTTGGCTAGAGAAGTAGATCCCTTTAGCAGTTAAGCATAAATGCATAAATTTTGGTATGTTTGGATGCGTTATATTGGGCCGACCTCCTACTACCACCAATGTTGCAAATTGAAGAATTTTATATACAACCTTCAGGATAAAATTCAAATGAGCAGTGGTATGATCGCTGAAAAGCATTTTAATTATTTTCATTTAAGCTATAAAAATTCGACACTCGAAATTTTTATTTTCACCTATAATATTCAGTTTTGATTAGAATCTAAATTAGAAAATTGAGTTTTCTAATAATAATAATTTCAATACCAAAAAAAAAACAAGAAAAAGCGTTTATATCTATAATACCCTTATAAGTCCATTATTTATAGCATAAAAGTTCTTAATATTGATACTGATCGGTTAGTTGGTTATAGTCAATGCAACTATATGCTATAGTAGACCGATCTAAACAATATATTTGGAGATTGTAGCAATGCTGTTGATAAAAATCCAAGATGAATTTCGTAAAGAAACCTTGTCAAATAAAAAAAATTCCATACATGGCCTTATGTTTAATCATTCAGTTTGGATGGCAGTTATATACTGTAGTTGTCCGATATCGGCAGCTCCGAGAAATGGGCAGTTATTTGAAGAGAAAAAGACGTGTGTTTGATTGATTTCTCAAAAACGGAGGGACAAGTTCGGGTATATACAGATGGACATACAGACAGACAGATGAGCATGGCTAAATCGACTCAGCTCGTCACGCTGATCATTTATCTATACACTTTAGCGTACAGACAGGATATAACAAGGGGCATGACTACCCTGTGAAGAGATCAATAGAAACCGGGTAAGAATCAGTTATGTTTATATCATATAAAATGTCTGTCCCTTAGATGGCATTGTACAATATAAATCAGTCATATCACATATTTCGTATCACACCCAAAAACAATTAAACTTGAAGCATAATGAAATATGGTACCAAAGCTGAGTGATATTGGTCCGTACCTTTTCCAATTCTCGCAGTAACTTTTATAAAATCATGCTGACCTAAGTTCCTTCTACAGATTAGCTTTACATTGACTCAGAAAAAAAAAACGGATGGGAAAAGTAGTATTATTGCAGTCTGGGACTACAGTAAAACCTAATTTTATTAGTTTTCAATATATCCTCTGAGTTTTCAAGTTATCATCTGAGTTTACCCATTTTCACACAGTAGAAGAACTTTCTTCCAGCAATTTTGGTTTAAATAGCTTAATGGGAAATTCTAGTCATTTATCTTTGAAACGATCACAAGGCTAGAAATCGAGACAAAGAGGATGTGATAGTTTTGCTCCTTAAAAAAGTTTTAGCAGTATTAAATAACTCTCAGTAGCCCACTATTTATGTTATTGTATTTAATGCTTTCGTATTAGGATTAAATAAAATATTCGAATTTTTGGTTGAGAAGCGCGGGTGCATTTAAAAGTGGACATAAATCACGGTAATTGAAATTTCAATACAAAACTGAAAATCAAATACCAAAACTAATTGCAATTAGCTAAAAACCAGTAGGCTTAAACAGCCTAACCACAAACGATAAATTTAAATTTTATGCATTAAACCGACAAACAGGTATGCATATATTCACACAGTTGCATGTGGCACTGCAAGATGGGTTTAAGTGTATAGCTGATTGCATTTGCATTATTACAGTGTAAAACTTTGCCACAATGTCTACGTATAAACGACAATAATTGAGTGCGGCGAGCAATGCAACATTTAGTATTTTCTCATTTATATGCCCACCGTGGCGTATGAGTAATCAATGAATAAAATTTACTTATGCATTAATTTCAACGTGGACGAACGGTGTTTTCCGCCACACCAAATTTGCATTAATAACATAAAATATTTATTTATATGTAGACTTTTATTAAAAAAAAATAATATAAAATTCGCCATATTTGCAGCGCCCCCAACGCTTCTGTTACTATTACGCGATTCACTTACCCAAAAAGGTCCGCCTCACTGCCGGGAAAACTGATGCGCGGCGACAATGGCGATCGACCCGAACGCTTCAGCAACTCATGTAGGCCGGCTGGCGCGTGTATGGGACTTAAAATGGTAATTTTGCGGTTCGGTGGCGCCAATAGCCCACCGGACAATGTCAGCTGGGTGCGTATGCCAGCCGATTGCGATGATGTTTTCATTTCGATGGTCTCTGCCGACTTGGAGATTAAAATCGATGACGATTGTTGCAGGCCCAGCTTGTTGGTGGATAGCTGTGTTATGCCTCCCTCAGATGTCAAGTCGGCTGTGCCGGTCTCTTCAATTTGCGTTGAAGCGCTGCGTATACATTTATCAGGACGTTGACCGCCAAATGAGCCGCTAATCGGATGTGCTGTGGCCTCCGAATGTGCCGAGGTGGAGCGTACAAATTGACGCACATGCTTTTGATGGGCTGTGAGGAAGTTGCCACTGCTCGAACTAATCGGATGACCTGTGGTGTCGGGTTGTTGTAGGAAACTCTTGAAATTCGTCTTTGTCGATGAGGATGACGTGGTCGAAGCCATCTTCTGTATGTAACTGCGTTGTTCACTGCTTACAATTGAAGTGCTCGATTGTGCCTTCAACTGTCCTCCCAACTGTGTGATGGCTGTGCTGCCAGCGCCCAGTCCACCAATGCTGCCACCCAACTGACTGAGTAGCGAGTGATCGCCGCTAACTACCGCGGCCGATTGCAGACTCTGACTGCGTGTACTGGTCGTGATGGTCTTTTGTGAGTGTACCACCTGTGAGTTGACTTGCTGCTGCTGTTGCGTGGAGACGGAAGAACCGAGCGCAGTGCTGCTGGCGCCATCCAATGAATTGCTGCCGGTCTTTATGGTGGACGAACTGGTGGCGATAGAGAACGAGCGACTGGCCATTTGTGTAGCCATTTGACTGAAGATTCGCTGCTGTGTTGTTGCTGATTGATCGCCAGTTGCAGCTCCATCGGTGCACTCTAAATCATGCTCGGAACGCACTTCTTCGGCGTCCACCTCACTCGGCGTGGTCACGATGTATTGCGGTGGTGAAACTTTGCCGTCCTGTGACATTTTTGGTGCTTGCTTGGCTTAGTGCAGAGGTGAGTTGCTGTCTCTCAGACTGTGTGTGCTTGCGGTTTTTGGTCTTTGTTGTCCCTAACAGCAGGCGATCTTTAGTCGTTGGACGAAGTAATTGCCGTAATGAAGGTGTTGTGGTCGACGTAGACGATGGTTAAGGTTCTCACGCTCGTGGCGCAAATGCCAATGCATGTGTTGTTGTTGAGTTGTATTTAAAGCGTTTAACTTTAGGTTGTTGGCTTCAATTGTTGAGCGTTTTAAATTGAGTGTTTCAGTTATTTTGGGGCTATATATATTTTGTTTATAAATTTTACACTTTGTGTGGATCTGAAAAGTAAGTTTTAATATATTTTTAGTATTGTATTATGGTTTCAGAAATTGGACGCTCGAGAAGTTTTTGCCGCTGCTTGTTTCTAACAGTTTTTCATAGAACTGCTTTTATTATTCTCATTAATCACAAACATACATACTTGTAAGTGGATTTGTCGATATAAATGGACACATTGCACATGTCGACACTCACTATGCAATCCCATTCAATGCATAAACTTTTGTTAAGTTAAAATGTCGCATTATAGCGCTCTGTATTTACATATATACACATGGAAGTATGTTTGTATGTCACCAAATGCGACTTCAGGAATACACAAACTTGCGAGAATGACAAATTTTTTTTTATTACTAAAAAACAATTGAACAGGGAATACTAAGTTTGCCACGATGTTTTGTAACACCTAAAAGGATACGTCGGAGACACTATAAAGCATATAAATTATAAGCGTTTTAAGCTGAGTCGTTTTAGCCAGGCTCGTCCAAACAAGTCTCTCAGTTTTGGAGATATTGGTCTGAAATTTTGCGCACGCCATTTTCTAAACAAGAAGTTGTTCATTTGTCGGAATCACCGATACCGGTCAACTATAGCATATAGATGTCATACAAACTGACCGATCAAACTCAAGTCTTTTCATGGAAAGCTCTTTTATTTGATGAGATATCTTCATGGAACGTGGCATAGGTTATTATTCGAGACAATTTGCGCTGAATTGTTTAAATCGGATCACTTTAACTTATAGTTATTATACAAACTGAACGATCAGATCAGATGATAAAACAAATACACGAATTTCCGTAACTCAGTGTTGTTGGTTTGTAAACTCGCTTTATATATAAATTCCCACTTAATTACATTTAAAAAAAATAATGAAAAATTGTCTTCACAATAAAAATGCAAATTTCGTAAGTTATTATTGCTTCGTGTATGTAATTTTGCATTATTGGAATAATGACATACCTAAGTACTTGTATGTATAAAGCTTAGTTCAAAATCTTGGCGAATGCATTGGTTTTAATACATACAAGTATGTAATTTTATGGCATAGCTTCGTTACACACACACATGCAAATGTGCGTAACTATGATTGCTGGGGTGTATAAAATCAAGAAATATTTCTGATGAAATGACATTTTGTAGAAGCCAAGTCACTTACATATGCACCTACAGGTTACCAAGGCATGGCGGTTAATAATGTACAAACACACACACACACATAAAGCACACCCTTTTGATTGACTGTTGAGAATTGCAATTGCCCAACGCATCAACATTTTCGATATTTCATTGCAATTATCAATGCGATGTGACAGCTGACGAGAAGAAGACGTATACAAGTGCAAATCATTAACTCCCACCACATACATATAGACATACACACACATACACATTTGCAGCACATAGAAATAATTGCATGCAATCTGCATTTGCTTACACCTCGCACAACTCTAGCGTTCTAATGAAATGCATATGTTATTGTAGTTGGTGTTGGTGTTGTTGCCCAATTGCAATTGATGACAAAATTGTGCGAATGTGGTTTATAACGGTTAGTATACCGTAGAAGATTTCGGAGAGTAAAGGGTGAAAAATGGAGAAAATTATGTTTGTGTTGTTGCTTCGTAAAATATCGATGTGAGTTATGAGAAGACGTATTATTAGCCCTTCTTGTTCTCTAGAGGACCAAAAATGTTCCTAATGCCTAGCCTTACTCAGTAATTAAAGAAACTATGTAGTGATTGTAAACTTGACTCATCGTCCATGGTGTTCCACGGCGCAGAAATCTCATCGAATATATTTGAAATTAAAGGATGTTTCATGGACCCCCTTGAACCACAGTAAAACTTTTGTATAAAATTCACTGTCAATAATGAAGATATTTATATATTTGTAAGCAAGCGTGTGATAGTTAGGCGAATAAATTATTTAGCTAGAAAATATCATAACATAAACTTAATATCGTAACATAAACATAACATAACATGACTTAACATAAAATAGCATAATATAATATAACATAACATAAAATAGCATAACATAACAAAATATAACATAACATAACATAACATAACATACCATAACATAATATAACATAACATAACATAACATAATATAACATAACATAACATAATATAACACGAAATACAATAACATAATATAACATAACATAACACAACATTACATAACATAAAATGACATAACATAATACAACACAACACAACAAAACTTAACATAATAAGTTTATATGTTCTGTGCATTCTGTGCTTGTATTTTAGTTTGCGTGTTTTTATACCCTGAGCAGGGGGTATTTTATGTTTGCCACGATGTTTGTAACGCCCAGAGGAAAACGTCACATGCCATATAAAGTATATATAAATGATCAGCGTGACGAGCTAAATCGATTTAGCCCTGTCCGTCTGTCTGTATATATACATACGAACTAGTTCCTGAAATTTCACCTCCTCTGAAATTTTGCATTCGTCTTTACTCATCAAGAAGCTGATCATTTGTTGGAACGGCCCATGTCGGACCATTATAGCATATAAATAATATAAGCTGTCGTGCAAACTGACCGATCGGAATAAAGTGCTTGTATGAGAAGCTTTTTCATTTGACGAGATATCTTTAAGAAATTTGGCATGGATTATTGCCTAAGCCAATGGGGCCATTGCCGAAGAAGTTATTCAGATTGGATCACTTTAGCATATATTGTAGCTGCCATACCAACTGACCGTTCAAAGTTCTTGTTAACGTTTTTTGTTGTTATATTATTTAATAGTAATTCACTTCAATAACTTGTGAGCTTTTTAAATTTTTCTTCCTTCTAATAACTTTCGCTGCTTGTTAAATTTACTTCATCGTTGTAAAAAAATAAATATTTTTCTCTGCGAAATCTATTGTAGCCATCCATGTATGCGATGACAAAAATGATTTCCGACATATTTTCCTCTTCATTTAAAAATAACTAATGAAATCAATGAGCAGTAAGAGTGCCTATAATTACATAAATAAATAAATAAATCGATTTCATGCTTGTTATTTTCAACGTACAACTAAAGTATATTTAAGTATGGACTCTCTGCGGCGGGCTAAAACTGTCCAACCATTCCGCAATGTCGGTTGTCCATTTTCACGCTTTTGCCGCACTCTCTTCTTACCATGTTCTCGTTGCTATACGCTTGATTGGCTTTTAAACAAATTTCGTTAAGTTTAGTGGTTACTGGAGGGCTGCTGTCGGTTGTCGGCTGTCGTTCACCGTTAACGATAGCCTGTGCGGTTTTGTGGCACACAATGACTCTGACAGCTGTCAAAGCGCAGAGTTGTATTGAATTAAGATTGGTAGCCGGTGATTTGGATCACAAAAACGGAAAAATTCGCATATTATTAAGATTGAGTGGGAGGCTATAGGAAATATTATAAATAAATTTTCAAGGTTTAGCTTGAAAACAATTATTTTCAGCCTTTTCCGACAGTAATTTTTTATGGCTTTTATTAAAGTATTGTCATTTCTGAAATATCTTAAAATAGTACGTAGCTTCCAATTATATTTCTGACACTCTTCTGAGCTACAATGTGGCTTTTTGGAATTCAGCAAGTTGCAGGTTGCAGAAAATAGTTTATTTGCATTACGTGCTTGCTTCTAGAAAGTTGAGTTTGTAATTGTCAATGTGTTGCATTCACTGTCTGCTTTGCGACGCAGACTTGAGTCATGTCATTTTGAATGCGATTCAAACATCCGTCTTGTTTACTTTTACAGTGTTGTCTGCTTGATATGCTCAAACACGTCTCAATGATATTGTTTTGTTCTCACAAGATTGCCATAACACCCGACAACATCGAATTTACCTATTGGATATGCAAGCCAATGTGTAAAACAAAATTGTATTTCAATAGTTGTGAGATTACGTGTCCTAAACTCAAAATTCAATTTCATATGCAATACAATGATTTTTTTATCCTCTCGCAACAGATTGTAGTTATGTTAGTTTTTATTTACATGACGGTTGTTTTTATTTACATAACGGTTGTTTGTGGTTCCATACAGGCATCCAAAGTTGTCAACTGAGCAGATTGCCACTGCAAAACAAAATCGCTAATGAAAATGGAGACTACCTATTAAGTAACTGTACTTTTGAAATCCCTTCTTGGAGCTCAACCACGCTCATTTCTTCCAGTCTTGAATTTTAGCTTTGTTTTGATCTGTACAACAGATAACTGGAAAATGACGAGAGATAATAGAATACAACTATGGGTGCCGAGAAAACAGACAATATTCTCCCGAAATTGAACGTAATAGGTACATCAGAATAATCTACATATAGGTATACAATGATTGTCAAAGTTTGCTAGTTCTATTGTTACCAGAACCACTTTCAATCCAGCAAATTTGCAGAGATCTCTCTTGTTTAGATCACGATAATGAAGAAAGTACCTCGTGGTAACTCAAAGTTTTTTTAAACCATTTGAAGACCGTTTTTCAACATTTTGGTTTGTTTAAGTTCATACAACTTTTTGGTCGGCAGTAATATAAGCTTAGTATTTTCGGTTACCATATACAAGGTATCTTACTGAAATATATTTGATCACGATCCACTGAACACATGACCGAGATAACTGGCTTGGTAGTTAGCACCTCGGCCTATGATTTTACGCCGATTATAAATGTATTCACAACTAAAAGTAAACCTACACAAACTCTCTCCGCAGTCATTGGACTATTTCCGACCAAAATTCATTGGCATGGTTGCACATGCGACACGTAACAGCAATGCAGCTTCCCACGTAACCGGTGTGGCAACAATACAACAAAAACAACAACACATTAGTGCATTCAGTAGCTGAGAACTTGTATTAGGCACGTAGCTGGAGCTTAGAACGCAGTGAATTGTGGAATACCAGAAAGCCAGGGAGAGAGAGACTGCATAATTGTTAAAAGAAACAAAAAGGCGGAAATAATTCAAAAGCGCTACATTTGCTGACGTGACAAACAACGTGAGTAGTACAATGCATTTACTTATTAACTGCGTCAATTGTAGGTAAAGCCAAAAGAGATATTTCATTGTCAATGCAAAGTTGTGACGGAGTAGATTTCGTCTCTTTTGTATTTCTAGATAACCAAATAGAGATTTCGGTGCTAGTAAGTAGTTTAAAAATGATTATGTCCAGGGTAGGGGAATATAAAATTGAAACGATCAAGTAGGTATATTGAATCGACCTAGCAGCATAGGTATTTTCTAATGGTCTCTTATGTCTGAGAAGACTCTAATTGAATTTTATGCCTTAGAAGACTCTAATTGACATTTTTGTAGTACATCAAGATAATTTTGAAAAGAAAATATCGAAGTATCAAGAAAATATCGAAAATACTGATTAGTAAGTTTTATTAGAAATCAAGATCTAAAACGTTTAGACTAACTTGGGATGAACTATAAAAGGTAACGTTTAAAGGAAAAATTACTGATGACATCTTCCGATTTTTCGACATTATCTTCTTTTCCAACCGCCACATTTGGATTACATAGTATTACTTTTGGAAGCGATGAAGTAGCAGAACTATGACTTCTAGTTCTCATATAACCGATTCGGGTAGGACATATCATATAATTGCTTCTTTTCTAAAATTTATTCTATTCACTATATATAATTAGGGTAAATAAGAACAAACACAATTTGGCTATTATTCACGTCAGTATATCAAAGTTAGCATATTTTTAGCAAATAATCAAGTAAATTCTTTATTATAACCTTGCATGCTTCCACTTGATAATTTCACAGTTTACGACACTTCTAAGGAATTTTCATTCATTCTAATATCAACTATGCAATTAAGAATATACAAATTTTGTTAACCATCCTCTGGCACTAATCCCAGGTCTAGTCAAAGGTAAACCAATATAAAATTCGGTAAAAATATAATAAATAAATAAAAAATGAAAATTGACAACGTGAAATAACTAGAATTAACTAAAAAGCAAACAGAGTAACAAACAATATACAGAACTAACGATGGACTCCCAAATGTATGCTATACAAAAATTCATACTCAAAAATAATTACATTTATTTAAAAAGTAAAAACACTCAAAAAGTTATTAAAAACTTCAAGTGCTTTTTCGAGGTTATATTTTTTCGTAGACATTTATATATTTAGTATAATACATATGTCTAAATATACAATATATATGAGCAATAGAACACATTAAATAATGTATACAACCATTTACAGTAAATGACCCTGCTAAATTTTTAATGATAATCTGGGCACTCTGCTACGCTACAGGAATTCAAGCAGACAAAGCAAAACAAATTTCAAAATGTGTGTTTGCGAAAACTGGCCAGTGTCAGCAAATTTGTTGGTTCGTCAACTCCCACGTGTAGCCAGAGTTTCGTCAAGTGCGGTCGCATTTGCCCTTGAGTGCTACCTTGAATTTGTTGCCATATTTTTTATTTTGTATTTTTGATATTAACTTGTAGATTTAAGGTTTTAGCAAAATATAATAATGTTTTATGGTATTGCACATCATAGTCATTAAGTTCATTCATTAAAGTACGTAGCAAACTACGCATTAGTGCGTTAATTTGAATTGTTTGTCTATTAGTTAAGTTAACATTAACGAAATAATTATGAACATATCATTTTTTATTTATTTTTTGTTTTTCTTTAAAGTTTTGTGCGCTTTGGTGCCCTGAGTAGGTGGTAGAAGTAGGTGCGCCTAGTTCTAGGCAATGAGCTTGTGACTTATTTTACATATGTATTTATATAGGCATTTTTAAAATGAATATAAAGTGCTCACTTGCTCAATTTACCAAACAAAATATCAATAAATTTCAATCCAACGAGACATTCTATTAAGTTCTTTGAAATTCTAAAATTTCTGAAACAATTTTTGTGAATAAAACTTGTGAAAAGTTCTTTACATAATTTTAGTTAGTGACAGAAAGTTTAATATTCAAAGTATGTAGATATATTGCTGGAAAAAATAAAAGTAATAACATTTTGTTTGAAAGTCAGGGCATTACTAGCTAAAAACCGCAGTGCGCCTAGTGGTAGGCAAAACAATTGAGAATGCTTATTTACATATTTTTTTAAAAATATTTTTATTATAATAATGAATATCAAGTATTTAAATGCACAATTTGCAAACAAAATATCGAAACATATCAACCCAATTAAACTGTAGTTGTATGCAACGAAATTCAAATATGTCCACAATTTTCATTTCAATGAAAATTTTTACTAAATTAAGTAACTTTCCAGTTAAGAATATTATATCAAAATTCTGTCGTAAAATTTTAGTTTTTATACAAGAACATGATTTTGAGGAAACATACAAACAATCATTAGCTGGATTTGCTACATATCCATATTAGTTATTTCTATGTACCATATATTGCAAATAAGACAAAATTATTTTCATAAAGCACTCCAAATAATGAAATATTATCACATTCGAGTATTTTCTAGCAAAACATGAAATTCTAATGAAAAGAAACAATAATTTTTTTCAGCAGTGTTTAACCGAAAGCCATTAGCCAGCTAATAATAAAAGATATTTACTCCGAATAATGAATAAAGTTTGTGCAGAAATTATTATTTCCTCTATTCCCTACTTACATACACTTTACCATAGCTACTTCATTTCTTTTGTTATCTCAATTTTTTGTAGCTTAGTCCAACTTAGTGTGCACTTCCTACCACGCTTTCACACACGCTCATTTGTTTTCTGGAATTATCTTTACTTCCATTTGTTGTTTGTTTTCACTTCGTTCTAATGCCGACCACTCAGTACACAGATTATTGTGGCACTTCAGCAGGATATGATATGACTGTGTCTGTGTGTGGCTTAGAGTTTTTGAAATTGTGTTTGTTATTTAGAAATCGGGAAATTTATAATAATATTTTGTCGTATGCTTTTGTTTACTTTATTTTCCCGAAAACGAAATGAGGTTGGAAGCGAATTCGCTGCATAGCGGACACCAGTTTGGGTAGTGGGCTGTGAGGAAATTGTGTGACAATCTTTGATTGCTGTAATATTCATTTGTGTGAACTCGACGCAGAGACTTTTGTAATTATTGTGTAGACATTTTTTGCATCAAATTCTTATTAGTATTATAATGGCTTCTTGTTCGTTAATCTTTATATACTTATATATAAAAGATATGAGAGTTACGAATGCTTTTAAAAAAACATTTTGCGGACTTTATTTTTAAGTATAGCTACAACATATCAACTACACTTACACATTTTTCATACACAAAAGAAAAATTTTAAAATAATTTTACAACGAAAAATTGCAGCACTTGGAATTTAAATGAGTTAAGCCAACCCAACAGGCTGGCACACCGTAGGACTACTCATACACATAATATACCACCAAACATGCGATGACACCCCACACCACCAGCTAACACAAAGGTTAGTTCTCTCAGCGGATTCAACACATTCGATTGTACACTGCGCCACATCAATACCTCACATTCGATTGGACATTCAATAAGACAGCGCGCTGCATCAACTCGATCCTTCATCTTGATATATTTGGACATCGTCATTTCACCCAATCAGCTGGTTTGCCTTCAGTCCAGCACAGCTACATTTATAAAATTGAAAAAAGCGCAATTACAGCAACAATAATTCATACAGGTGTAATTTCCATCCAACTTTGAATGTTTGTATTTGAAATTTAACGAGCAAATAAATGGCAGGCTTCCGTAAGAATTTCGAAGCCTCCAATGAAACTGAATAAAATAGAAACGAAGTTGCGTAACTTAATGAATTGTAAAACCGATTTAAAACAAAAACAAAGAAACAAGAAAAAATTGCTTTAATAGAAGTAAAGGAGTGAAAATAGTATATATTTTACATAAAAACATAAAAAGTTGTTGCAATTATTTGAATATTTGCTTACAAATTGAGCAATCCATTATTTTTCGTACAGCTGTTTCCATCAAGGGGCAAGTGGGGTGGCCAAAGATCAAATAAAGATAATAAGCAAAAAACCGTCAAATATAAATATGTGTGAGTAGCGATGAAAGTAAGGAAAAAGGGCATATTACTACATCCTTGCCCTGCATTACCTTCAGTAACGCAATGGTGCCCCAAACGGTATTTAAATATTCACCCGCAATTACAAAGCCCCATTAATTTCACCTTTGAATCTTTTGTTCTTTATTTGTGCTTTGCATGGCACGAGATTATGTAACAGTAGTATTGTTGACGCTGTCGCAAGCGTTAATTCTAAAGCCGTTAGAATTCTTATCGTTTGTGCTCCGATTAAGTCACACACCACTAATTGCGCGTGCCTTTTTATTGTTTTCTCTTTTCTCAACGTAAATAAATAAACTCAAACTCGCTTCTTTTTGTTTAAGTCTTTATATTGAAACCTTATTGGGATAGTATAAGTGATGATTGCAAGCAGTTTGAAAATGCCTTCGGAAGACAACCGTTAAATGCTTTTTTGATCATTTTAGATTTGGTTTTGTACGGGGTTTAAAATTGAAACCACCACGTGATGGTGATGTACTTGTGTTAAACCTACTGGTCCATATGATGGAGCAGATATTTTTGATGTAATTTAGGCGAATTGCAGTGATGCTAATTGAAATATTATATTTTTATTGTCTTTATGTACAAGTATGAAGAAGTCAAAATCCAGTTTTTAGAGATTAGACCAGACTAAAGCCTTAAAAAATACTTAATTTTCTGATGAAACTAAATAAAAATAAACAAAAATTTTATTTATTTATTTCAGTAACCAAAGGGCAAGTAAACCAACCAATCTCCGGAATCATCGTTTTCTTGAGTATCTGTACAGGCGGCAGTGATTCTTGAAACTCGCACTACCTGAAGTAAGTCGACTTTTGGCTTTACATCAATTTTTTGTGATATGGTGGTCTTTGAAAAACACTTTCAAACTTTTAATGAAACAAAATGCCACCTCTTGATGACGAAAAATGAATTGTTGACTCGCAAAACGTCTTAATATACTAAAACTCAATTATGTTCCTGTAAAGATGTCAACGTAAAGAAAGCCTACCAACTTCAATAAAAAAAAATAAATGGTTGTTTTTACATTAGAATTCTCAATTGAAAATTTGGTTTTTTCCGATATTAACTTATAATAAAGAGAAAACTAAATATTTTAAATCAAAAAAAATTACGGTATGTTTGGGACATAAAAACATAAAAAGGTAGTTTACCCAAATTTCGTTAAGGTAAGCTTCTTTTTTTGTTTGTTTAATCTAAAAATAAAACACCAAATTAGATATTCGAGTTTTACACATACATTTTGAGGTTATGTGAAAAAAGTGTTGACACAAAAGTTGTAGACCTTCATATTACCTACAACTTTGCCATCAACTTTCTAGTTTTTCCGGAAAATTATATAACTTTTTTTTACCTAAAAACTGAACTAGTCCACTACTTTCCACTTCCCGACCTTAAATCGCCTTAAATGATAATGTTTCCATTAAGTTGTATTGTTCCTTTTGCAATGGTGTCCATCCAACTAAATTAGTGTTATTTTCCACTTTTTTTTACCGTTTTCAAAGGCTACAGCTCTGGTCTATTAAAGTTTAAATAAGGGGAAGTGCTCGCTATTAAAAAGTCTAAATGTTATTCGAAGATTTCAAAGAATAAGATATATTGCAAAATTGGTCCATTACCAGCATTAATCTATAAATAGTATAAGTATCTACATTCAGCTAAGAGTTTAATTATTATTTAAACTTTTACTTTAAGCTTGGACGGCCTACTGTATTTCATTGTGAACTTCGCTTTTTCTTACGCAGCAATTTATCGATTTCCACCGCTTTGATCCGTGTGCGTTTGTACTGGATTTACTCACATTGTTGTTATGGTTGGGAAATAAGTGATGCAATTTGTGTTTGTCAACAGGTTCGCCAACTTGTTGTACGATTTCCTTTAGACATTGTGCAAGTTGTGTTTTTGTTTTTGTTGCTGTTTGTGTTCTTTCATACTTGTTGTACGATTTCCTTTAGACATTGTACAAGTTGTGTTTTTGTTTTTGTTACTGTTTGTGCTCTTGCATAACCGCGAGCAAATTTAATTTGTTTGCTTGTGCATGTGTGTGCGCGTGTGTGTTTTTATGTTCGTACAAAGGGTTGGCTGCGCATATTGCCGACGGCATTTTGAAGTTATTTTTTTAAAGGGTGGCACCTGTTTGGTGGCGTAAGGGACACTAACAATGTATTAAGTAACGAGCACATTACGCTTGTTTAATGTTATTTCTGTGATCCATTATAGATTTAACTGCCAGAACTTAATAGTACTCGCATGCCAACAAGTCGGTAGTAAAATAAAAGTGTCTTTCCTCTTTCGTAACTGATTCGTTTACGGATTTACAAAGTTAATAAAAGCTATTCTTCGAGAACTTTACTTTACTTAGCTAACTTTAAGAATCACGGTAAGCGCCGAAAACTAGGCTAACGTTTCGCTATGTTTGACTTACGAGCTTTTTCTGCAGAGACTGCTGCCATTCAAAAGCCACGCAATGATTTATTTATTTCCTCTTCGTCGACTAAATTTACTCAGCATTTTCACTTACTTTCCATTTTATTTGCTTTAACTCTCCAAACTTTTACCATTTGCACTTTACTTACATTCAGGCGCAGTTATGCGGGGAATAAAATGGATTTTCAGTATTCGCTTGCTAAGAGTTTTATTTTACATATTTGTACTGGCATGGAATTTTATTTCTTTTCTACTGAAATTTAATTTATTCATATTTCCAGCCCTTTAAATGCCTACAAAATATTTTTGCTGTTTGATTAATATATATGTGTATGTACTAAAGACTAAATAATATTCATATTGAGTGCCTCCAGTTTACTTACTTATATCTAACTCATAAATATTAATTTTTCTTAAAATATGCAGCAAGAAGCGTACAATAGACTAAACTAATATTAAAGCTTGGTCATGATACTAAATTTTTGTTATATTTTTAAAAACCTAATTTTTTTAAAATTTAACCTTTCGAAAATAACATCAGATAGCAAAGAGCCGGGAATAATAAATATTAACTAAGATATGCTATATGTACAAGACTGAAATAGTTAGTAGATAGGACGATCTCAAAATTGTGTTTATTGTTTTAGATTTTAAAAAATGTGACGTACTTTTACCTTTAAAATCGTTTTTCAAAAGTTTTCTTCGCTTAAGAGAAGTGAAGACAAGCTACATATACGTTATTTAATGGCTTAATATTGGTATCTTTATTGGGAGAGGATCTGAATTTATATCCAGGCAAGGCTATCAACACAGGAAGTTTACTTCAAACTCTGTTTTGTTTTATTGTGTTTTTTTTTATAATTTCAAATATTGCATACTGATATATAATGAACTATATTCTGCTCCTTATAAAGATTTTTCTCAATCTCAATGAAGCTTTATAGAATTTTATTAAAAAATGTTTGGGTTATGCTATGTTGGACCAGATGTCCATTACTGACAAAATATTAAAATATGGGCAATATCCAAACAACAATTCCTTTAATAGTTGCAGCATATATTATCATTAATATTACTGCTGAGTCCTCGTCTATCTTAAAGTTTTACAATAGCTGTCGAATTCGTTTCATTGTCTTGTGTGCTCATTTTTTAAAAATCTCGTTTTCACCACTAGCATAAAATGCTTAATTATATTATTAAATTTTCTAAAGACAAAGTTTTCGAAACGAATAATTTAAAGTGTCGACCTGATCATATTAGTGTTGCCAAACCTGGAAGGAACGGGATTTTTGACCTATGTAATAGAAACATATTTCCGGGAAGTATATAAATATATCGCACCAAATCAGCAATAATCTCCCTTTCCCAATAATCCTCCGAATGTGGCTTGCGTTTACGTTATTTAAATATTAATATCACCCTTTGGCATTTCTACATTATGTATTTAGCAATAATTACGCTGAACACAATTATCTGTTTGTAATTAAACAATGCCTACACGGTCTTCCTAAGAGCCATTGACGGCTGTCCACCTAAATGTATGCAATGCGATACTCACGGAAATATTTAATCACAAGCGGCGTTGGCTTCTGCAATGATTTTGTTTAAACGCGTTGTTGTTGTGTTTGTTTGTAGCACAATTTACTTTAAAGCCATTAAAACAAACGTGGCATTTGCACATCAATCATACGCCCTGCGGAAAAGGCAAACGATTGGATGAGCTTTTGAAAGCCTTGGGTGTGCGTGAGCTCACGCAGAGCGTAGGGTGGGCTTTGAATAACAACAACACACAAAAGACTATTTAGCTTTCATTTAATTGCATAACCAGCTGACTGACAGCGGTTCGCTCCATAAACCAAGGGTCAGTTGCATGCTTTGACAATGTGAGTGGTTTAATTGGCCGACTTCAATATAGCTTGGTGGGAATTGCGATGATGTGGCATACAGTTCTGCAATTAGTGGCAATGGCGTGCTATAAACATAACGTTAGATTGTAGGAAGTTCAGCGTTGGTGTCATAGAAATTTCTAGTGGTCTGGACCCTGACGTATTGATTGTTAACTCAAGCTTTAGCTTTAAACTAATTGCTTTTACTGTTTGTGATACAAAAGAGTAACTAGAAATGATATATTTTAAATTTGAATTTAAAAATTTTCCCTTTATAGAATTTTTTATTTATTTATATTTTCTGTCTTCTTCTCTGGTCAACAATGGTTTCTGGCTTTAAAGAGAGAAATTCTTTGGATTCGTGATCTTTAATGGCATTATCCGAGACATAAGATGTTTAATATAATTAAAC
Source organism: Bactrocera oleae (assembly GCF_042242935.1). Taxonomy (NCBI): domain Eukaryota; kingdom Metazoa; phylum Arthropoda; class Insecta; order Diptera; family Tephritidae; genus Bactrocera; species Bactrocera oleae. The sequence continues at coordinate 38,297,709 of NC_091539.1, read as the reverse complement.
ATATTTCTGTTAGATGAATTTTGATGAACCCAACTATAATAGCTCATTTTTTATAATCCCTTATTTATAGCTCACCTCTGCATATACATTATATTATATATTACTATTTACATTACATCTTCATAGCAATGACTAGCATCCGCAGCCAAGTTCATGATATATACAAAAATAAATAAAAAAATGTGGAATAATTTGAGAGCATCACCACAACGGTTGGAAATTCATACATTCATACTACACTTCTCAACGCAATTAAATTATGCAACTTTGGCGCTTTTTCATTTGCTTTTTCCTATTTTTTTGTAAGTGAAGTTTATTTGGTTCGTTACTGCGGCATTTTTGCTGTCAGTGTCAACATTTGTGCAGTAGTGGCGTGGCAATTGGGTGGGAAGCCATCAAGCGCATAAAGTTTTCACATTGTAGGTGAGCGTTGTAATGCCTGGTGAATGTGGGCGAATAACAAATAGAGAAAAATGTATGTAGATGAATACAAAAATAAATAAATATATTCTATATATCATACAAGTTTAAATGCATAAGTATTTGTTATTTTGCAGTTGTCAGTAAGCTGAAACTTTAGTCGGTGAAAAGATCGACCAAGTAAAGATTCTCTCTCAGTCGATGCATTAAACCCTTCAAGTATTACATACAAAAATATAGTTCAATTTAGAAACTTTCCTCTACCATAGCATTTCCTATCAAACTAAAAGTTTTGACAATGTTTAACCGATTCCAAACCATGAAAGACCTATTCTAGTTGGTCCGAAATGGAAAGCAAATATCAAACTCTCATCAATAAGCTCTGTAAAATAAACATACCTTTGCGTAGAGCCTCTTATAACGACCAGATTATCTCAAAATTGTTTTCTCTGTACTCTTATATAATTGAATATAGATACTATTTCCCCCAAGCAGGGTGTGAGCAGCTAATACCACAAATAACACTTGGAATGATTAGTGAAATAATCCCAGTAGTTGGAGGTTAAGTTTTAAACAAATACTCTAGAATAATCCAATATAACCTCAAATACTAAAACGTTAATGGAGCATTAGTTACTGTATGTCTGTTTACAGTTAAAAAAAGTTCTAGCATACGACGAGTCCACATATGACACTTACCACCACTCCACCCATCTAATACCTTTCTCGATTCTTGTGACCCTGCTATGTAATTAACGGTAAATGAGTGTGGCGACAACTTCTGATATTCATACTAAAAAAAAGTATAACTACTCGTACCACAAAGATTAAAAGAGTTTTGTGGTTTGGAATACTCGCTTAAAACAACAGTTCAATGTACTGTCAAATTAAACCATCCAGGTGGCGAAGACCAAGATATTATTCAATTGGTAATTTTATTTTAACTAACAAGAATTGATCTGCTCAATAAAATAAATATCTTTCTCAAAATGAATTTAGAATTGATAATGTGAATAAGCTTGTCCTGGTAGACATATACAATACTTCAAGCTATTCATTTGATTATATGCATATTGTGTCAACCCACTAATGTTTAAATAGAAACCGATAACAGAAGCAAGTTTCTAACTTAAAAAATATATAAAAATATTTACACAATTAGCAGTAAGGCTATTTTGCGGTTATATTTACATGATATGCTGTAAAAACCCGGTTTCTGCCTTACTTGGTGTTTCAGCAGTTTCGTTGATTTGAGAAATGTCTTATTTTATACACCCTTAAAAAGTAGTTTACTCCAGAAAGAGCAACTTTACAGCAAAATGGTTCCATTTTTAAGGCTTAACATCAAATTCTATACAAATTGAGAACAGATTAGGCAGATTTCTGTGATGAGCGCCATTATAAAAGAATTTCAGAGAAATGCTTTCAAAGTATCTTAAACATACTTTCAACATAATTGTTAGTCTATACTTATGTTATATAAATCTCTTTGTCCCCTATCGAATATACGAAAAACAGTATATAATATATATTTGAAGGATAGACATCAGCTCATCATGAAATTGTGGGTTTGTTGGAAAGATTTCTGTTTGCGAGTATCTTATTGAAATAGCTTTACAAAAATTATCGCTTTGCTATACAAATACAAAAACATCAATAGTAGCTGAAAGAAAAAACACAAAGAAAAGTATGAATTACTTTAATACACATATGTATATATGGCATCTACTTTTGCTATGTGTCTATTCATATGATATTTTTTAAACAATCTATATCCAAGTAGATCTATAGGTATCCATACCAGCAGTGAACGCACATCAAATGATATAGTTTTTATATAATTATGTTTTTGCAAGTCAAATTGAGCTGTTAAAGCAATTCGAAGCAGAAGGAAAACAAGCATCTGATGTGAGTATAATGCAATAATTGAATTAATAAAGCGGAAATCAAAAATGCCTACAACTAAAGAAATAAAAATGTACATATTAATTTATTTATGCTCCCTGAATATCTATATACTTGTATATTAAGGTGGAGCGAAAAAAAAAATATTTTTTTGCTTAACCTGGGATCTGTAGCTTAATAAAAAAAAAAAAATTTTTTGTTTACCATATAGAGGCGGCCCGGCCCATTAAGTTTTAAAGTTAATTTTCGAGTTAAAATTTTTATTTGGTAAATTTTTTTTTTTATAAGTGTTCTAGAAGCTGTGGAGAGTCCTCTTTCTGGCCAATTCTAATTTATCAACTTAAACAATTTTTTTGTGGTCATTATTGGAGTTTTAAAATAAAGTCTTAAATGACCACATGCTTTCCTTAATCGTTAAAATAAATTTTGAGTCAAAAACCGTCAAATTATTTTTTATTTTTGTCCAAAAATAATTACAAAAATTTGTTTTTTTTTTTCCAAAAACTCGAAATTTACTTTAAAACTAAATGTGCCGCCTCTAGCTGTTAAAATAATTTTTTTTTTTAAATCTACCCCCAGGCTAAGCCAAAAAAAAAAAATAAATCGCTCCACCCTAATATATATGTATAAAAAAGGGAACACACAATCAATTCGAACATAGAAGCGATCTGATGCCATATAAATATAAGTATATACATACTACAAGTATATAAATATGTAAGCATATATACATGAGACTGTCCGTTATTTATCGAATTACTTTTGTTTTTTGTTGCGGACGTTTCCGGAAATTTCAGGTTTTGAGTTACAGCCACTTAAAGGGTAGCCGTCCAGTTCAATCAGCTCCAGCAATTTATCTTTAAAGGCGTTTTATTCAAAACCGCATGAATTTGCTAAAGTAGTAGTGTTTATAATTCACCATACAATCACATATCGGCTTTTTTTTTGTCAAAATCGAATTTTGGCAGGCCAAAAACGACCAAAATTTGTAGTAAAATTTAACTTTTTTTAAAACGCAGCCAGTTTGTCAATTTTGGATATTGCATTGGTCGATTTGTTCGAAGAATATCTTCTAGTTTAACGACAATTTTTTATTCCAAGGTTTCATCCACTGAGAAGGCCGGAATCACTGCAGCAGTGGAGGTACTTTTTTCAACGCCGTTGCAAATCTCGTATAACTTAAATTATTTAAATTATTATTTAATTTCGAAATTGCCGCAGCGTATTTTTGAAATATGAACAAATATACCCTCAAACTTTCAGAATAAGCGATACAGTAGTTTTTTTTTTAATTTCCAAAAGTCGACGTTTTTTCAGGCTGTCACTGGTGTGTTCTTTAATGCAAAATATCAAAAAAGCAGATGTTATGTATAGTATATTCAATTGAAAACATAGAACTTGTTTATATTATTTTAGAACAAAACACTAAAAAAAATTAATTAACGAAATAACAAAAATACAATAAAGGGTGATACAGGTACTTTTTTCAATGGCCTTTTTTTGACAGATCACACATGAGTCGTGTCATGCTGACATATCACTTTTGTTCAGTATTTTTTGGCATTTTATTATGAAAAGACTTACGCCTGAGCAACGTTTACAAATCTTCAACTTTATTACGAAAATTCACGTTCTGTAAAGAATGTGTTCCGCTCACTTCGTTCAACTTATGGTCAATATAATTGGCCCACTGAGCGTACTATTCGCAACACTATCACCCATCTTGAGACCCAGCATTCATTATTGGATAATATTCGACCGAATAGACCACGCCCAGCACGCAGTGAACAAAATATAGCGGCCGTAGCTGAGAGTGTACACGAAGACCGTGAAAAGTCGCTTCGGCGCCGTTCGCAGCTACTCGGACTGACGTATGGAACGTATTTCTTCAAAAATGATGCCGATGAGAACGTTACCGTCAATGGCGACCGTTATTGCGCCAGGACAACAGACTATTTGTAGCCTGAAATTGAAGCTCGTAAACTCGGCGACATTTGGTTTCAACAAAACGGCGCCACTTCCCACACATCGCATCAATCAATGGATTTATTGAGAGAACACTTCGGTGAGCAGATAATTTCACGTTAAGTGCCGGTCGATTTGCCACCAAAATCGAGTAATATCACATCGTTAGACTTTTTCCTGTGTGGATATGTAAAGTATAAAGTCCACGCGAACAATCCCGCTTCGATTGCCTTAGAGCAAAACATCACGCGTGTCATTTGCCAGTTATCAGTCGAAATATTCAAACACGTCATCGAAAATTGGACTCAACGATTGGACCATCTGAGACGTAGCCGCAGCCTACATTTGAAAAAGACAACCTTCAAAAAATAAATGCAAAAAATATTCTTTCGAATGATAGTAAACATTCCCCATTAAATTTGAATTTTCTGTTTTTTTTCTTTAAAAATGTATGGAGTCTCGAAATGGATCACCCTATTCAGCTTGCACGTGTGCTGCTATTTTTTAACAGTAGCTGTTAACCAATAGTAGCTTCCACACATTTAAACATACAGTTATACATACATATAAACATGCATGTAAAAACATGGCAAATAAACCTTACAAATAGCAAAGCCGCTTATGTGTGACATAATAATATAGCAACCGAATCGATGTTAACATTTGCGGTCGTTAGCAAATTTCTTTGTGACTTTTGCCATACGAATTGAATTGTATTGAATTGAATTAATTGGTCGCACAGCAAGAGACTTCAGCAGAAAAACACAAACGAAAGTGGGAGCATTGAGAAAAATAAGAGAATTAAAGAAATACTGTGTGCAACAATCGTTGATGGCCACTTGGACTCACTGTGGAACGAAGACATTATATGCATATAAACACAACACGGGAGAATATTTAAAGAATAAGACATATGTATATTTGGCTTTAGTCTATAATTGAAAATGATTGTTATAAGATATGAGATCAAACGGTTTTGAGACGGATCGAAGTAGATTATACAGATAAATATCCCTTAATTGGAGACGTGAGTGGAATATATATATAATATACAAAGTGTACAAGGTGTATTTAATATATTCGATATAATTTATATTGATATTTTAAAGCGGCTCTGTTTCAGTTACATTAATTACAAGGTCATCATTATACCCCATTATTAATCTTTTCCCAATAAAATTCTTATTAATGTGTTTTTGCTCGCTTACGCAACCAAAATCAATAATTGAGATATATGTAAATAATTAACAAGGTAGAAAGCAGTGCATCTGTATCATAATACTTTTAATGCACTTTTTATAATTTTGTAAGATCTTGCTACAAAGTATAATAAATTGTTCACAACACTTGTTTGTATCATCTAAAACTAATCCACATAGATACAGGGTTATGTATATAGAAATGGTCAGTATGACGAGATAAGTTGAAATTCGGATGTTTGTCTGTCCGTCTGCCGTCCGTCTGTCTATCTATGCAAGCTGTAACTTCGTAATAATTACGCCTAATTTGTACCGGACATTAAATTTTACATTCAGGATGGCACGAGAGAGCTCTATTGGATCAGTTGTCAAAATTGGACGATGGGCGTGGCACCGCCTACATGTTTAATATATGAGAAAATGAGAGAGCGTGTTTCTCTAATAATGGTATATCATTGTGCCGAAAGTAGATAAAATCAGATAAAAACTTGCGCTAGCTCCCATACAACTAATATCAAGATTATCAAACATTCGGTTGACTTTACTAATAATGGTATGTGACTCACAGAGCATTTTTGCCATCAGAAATATGTAGTAATGCTACAAATAGATGAACTTGGGTCAATACTACACCTACCTTCCATATACAAAACAAAAAAGTTCAAACTTTCGGTTGGCCTTATACCTTATATATCGGTCAATATGTAGGAAATCTTATCAAAATTAACTGAACGTATAATATTGAATATACTTTAGTTTAATGCCGAAAATATTTGAAATTATATTACGCTTTCTGTTATCCTAACAAACCTTATTATATTAATGGTTTAGCGCTGAGCATGATTTGAGTTGGTCTAGACCTTAGTCTTAATCATTTATCCCTAATATCATCAATTGCGATCTTCTGGTTGGCGTTTTGCATTTTTGCTTTTTTCAATATATTAAATTTAGCTTCTTCGGTCAAGTTTATGTTAGATACATCTCACTTGAGGATAATTTTAATATAATTTTCGCTGACGCGAAGTAAAATAGAGCAATAATGCTAATTGAGTCTATAACCGATAATATAACTTATCAAAATACCAAATTTGATTGTTATGCATTCACGATTTCGTCAAACAATGAATGTTAAATTCCTTCGCAACACATTTTGATATGAAGTTTTGCCAACACCTGAAGGTATTTTCCCTGCTTTCATCCTTGTAAGTTCTTATTCATGATTTATTTCATTTTGCCTTAATGGCAATGTCATCGAGTGATATATTACCTAAAAGTATCGTTCTGCTTCACTAATAGCCTATTCTTCTCGTAATCTTGAACTTACAAATCAAAGCATATTCAAAAATACACATATGCATATGTGTATGTCTATACAGTTGGGAATACTACCACAACAAAGTAGCGAAAGATAGTAAAAGTACTCGCAGTGAAAGTGTACGTCAACGACTTATGTCGACTGACTAGACTTGTCGACGACTGTCAACCGTCAAATGAGAACTCTTAGCTGTCCTCGGTCATGTCAGTTGCGAGTGCTGCGACAATTTTTATTTGCCTTTATTTGCTTGTAAATATAATATAATAGTTACTTAAAGCAGCAGGCGACTATGCGCTTTCCAAGCGAACACACACACACAAATGTATATACACAATTCAGTCTGTGTGTGTGCGTTTCGCATTAGAAATTTCGTAAAGAAGTAAAGTAATTTCTTTGACTTCACCACAATACAAATATAAGTATTGTCTACATTGTACTGTATATGTCTGTGTGCGTGTATGCACAAGTCATTGCCTTTGTGCACGCTTAAGTTTACTTTCGTAGTTAAAGTGCCGCCATTATTGATTGTTTACTTCCGTCGAAAGAGTTTGTTGACATCCGGCTTGGTTGCGCGTCCGCACGCAAAGTGCTGACGAGCTGATGAGCGCTTAAGTAAACATGCGACAGATACAAAGGGAAGTATTTTGATATTTGCAAATTCAAAGTTTTTTTGATTTCCCTTTATCACTTTCTATTTTCTTTTAATTTCTGACTTTTTGCCCTATAAGCATTCCCTATCACTCGTTTGGCTATAAAATTTCATTCAAACGATTTTTCTGGCATTCCAGCAATCTCTTCTTCATGCTTTGCGCCTTCTGTTTCGTCACTTTTTTCTATTAGCATTTCAGTTAAGGTTTTTCCGCGCATTACGTACTTATCTCTCCACACACGTTATCTAGCATTTTGCTTCCTTATTCTGTGTAAAGACGCGCAGCTGCCTTTCAAACTTTTTCGCACTTCTTTTTTTTAAATTTATTTTTTATTCCTTTTTCAATTTTAATTTTTCCCTGCTTTTGCTTCGCTTGTTACTTTAGCACATTAATGTCAGCGTGGGCGGTTTGATTTAATAAGATTAGCATATTTAAGTAAAAGAAAGTGCCGTAAATGCAGCAAAAGGGGGAGAAGTGCAAAGTAGTGTTGGAAAATGTAAAATTAAAGTTTTTCAGACATTTGCGCACTTACGCGTTCGCTGTCACTTTTCTTCGGTATGACAGCATAAGGTGTGAAATGAAATTTCATTTTGACATACTTTCATTGTTCGTGTTTAAATTGCTTAAACGCAGCTTGTTGAATTGAAAGCAAAATTTACGACTGATTTAAAATAACTTATGAAGAGATATAATAAAATTTGATATTATATTATAAAAATCGCATGCCAGCAATTATTACATTATCGCAAATGCTTCGAAACATAAAAACTATTTCAAAGAATCGATTATTCTTTTTGGTATATTTTGGCTGATATCATTTAAAAAACATCTTCATTCAACCGAGAACGAACGCAGTTAGATTTTTTTTCAAAATTTAAATTTTATAGCAGTCTTTTTTGTTTTTAGTTCAACTATGCTAACAGCGAACCTTACATATTAAAAAACAACAAAAACGAACACCTTTATTGCACACCATACTTTGCAATTTGAAAATTTTACACCGGCAATAAAATCTCTCTAGAGATTTCGAATTTAACCAGTATCGAGGGGATCCATATAATATTATATTTATTGTCAAACAGATTGTGTGAAAGAAATCTAGGGATAATTAACAGGGCTTTGATGATTACTAGTTAACAAAACTTTTAAAGTTTCAGAAGATAATTACGTGCAGATAGATTAACATGAAATACAAGAAAATGGAGGAAGCAAGTAAAGTACAAATGCATTTTGCATTTGATAAAAAAGTACAAGTCAAGAGTTATATATAGAGCGATATAATCAAAGTTGAAACTTGATTTAGTTCAAAAAGTTATTAATAAAAATAAATTCAATGTTTCGGAAGTCATTTATAATAAAGAAGTAAGTAAAAAATTTCGATCTATGTTTTTGAATACAAAACTTACTTTCTATTCACAGCCTTCTTTTAAAACGAGACTGAATTAGTGGACTGAGTTACAGTTTTTAAAAAATAAATAGCATTCGATGCTCGCAATTTTATTTTTAATTTTGTTTGTCGTATGAAAGAAAAAGCTAATAAGCTGCGACTACTTAAATTTGCTTAAACATTTTTTACATATAAGGTTCTTGCTGCTTAACACTAGGCTCCCAACCGCAAATTTTTACTGGGCTTGCTGAAAAATGAACGAGCTTATGTTGTCTGTCCGCATGCGTTTTCTAATTTAAGCGACTCATTTTTCGGTGTTGGTGCAAGAAAATATCACCCATTTAGATTTATAGCAGCCCTTAAAGGGATCTGCCGACAAAAAGTCTTTCATATATTGCTTTATGTATGTTTGTGCGTAAAAGGTGATGGATTTTGTTGTTTTTAATTTGGAGAATTCTGACGTCACCTAAATTCAATCAAGATATTCAATTTTTCTGGAGCAATTTTTAAAGTTATACAAGTAAAACCTTACTTCGAGAGTGTATTTGCGAAATCAAATAATTCAAACGCTCAAGTTTTCTAGGCGATTCTACGCAAGAAAAGGTTTGATTGGTTTAATCGTCGAGAAGAACTCGACGGCCTTTCTTTGCTTTTATTTTTAGGTTTTATATCAGTTGCTATTATAAGGTGAAAGTGGTCTCAACTGAATATTTTTAGAAGCCTTGGTAACGAGTTGAACAAAACAATAAAAAGAAACAGAAACAAACTCTTCCGCTTCGATAAGCCTCATGACTAAACTTTCATTCGAATATATTCTATATGTTTGATTTTCGCAGTGTTTTCTCATTGAAAGCTTTTTATGAGCAGCTCGTCGTTAAGATAAGTTAGGCTTTTTGAATCTCGAGACATTATTTTGCCAATTAATAAAGTTTTTCCCTGGAGAAACCAAACTTTCATTCGAAAAAAATTGTTTTCTTCCTAAAGTTATAAGACGCTGTTTTATGATCTCGGAAAATTTTTCAAGTTTGTAAAAGTTAAGCAAACATTCTGGGTCACAACATTCATGTGTTGTCACACGCATACCCGGTGTGCACAGCAGCCCTTAATGCTTCATATATTACAATAACATTTAGATGTGTGTATCGTGGATTGAATATTGTGATTGCGTTAATTTCGAAATATTATTATAAACACAAATAACACCACAAAGACACAGCATGCAATGACAGGCCTTGTAAAATTTAGTTGGACTCCCGTAAGGAATATTTTAAGTTCATGTAATAGATTAAATTTTAACTTTATGTAGCAAGTATGGGTAATTATTATTAAATATTAGAAATATGTTACATAGAAATGCTACTTTTAAAGAATTTATCCTTTCTCAGCAGTATCAATTTATTAATTATGAGCGAACTTTGCGGTTAAACTTTCCTACAGGGTATTGCTTTCAGGAGTTTTAAATGTTTCATTTAAATTGTACGCACTGTAATATCGTTGAATCTCTAATAAGTTACAATTTGAATATATTTGAATATAAATTTGAAATTTCTAAGCCCAAATATAAACCCTTAAAAGTGGCTTAGACTAATTTGTAGAGTACATACACCTTTACTGGACTTTTAACTGGACTTTAAAGAGCTTGAAACTCGCAAATACTATTTAGGAAGTGTTTTATGCCGGTACAACAACAAAATAAAATAAAAAATGTTGGAGAGAATTTCGTGCGAATTGCTTTGATAGCTTTGTTGTAACTTTCCTATTTATATCTTTTGAGATGGGAAACAGTCTTTTAAAGCTGCTTTTTGAGCGATAAGACCTCACATAGGAATCGTGATGCAAACAATGATCTTATGATCGTCACAGTTAGTTATAAATTATCGGGTGAATTTTGTTGGAGGCCACATCTCGTTCAAGGATAAGAATTAAAAATATATTATAAACACAATATAATATACACTTCAATCCACAATGGACAGTTTGGAACTTGGATAGAATTTTGGAGAAGTGCTATGAAAAATTGATGTTATGTCTTGATCCGTCAACGCTTAAACTCCCTTAAACGATCTTCTTTTACATCTTACTGACTGTTTTTATTTTCATTTCCAATATCCAATATTTTTTATGGTGGAGTTATCTCGCTGCAAATTAAGTGGAATTAAATGCAGTGCATCTCACGTACTTCAACATCAACTCAAAGAAAATGACAACTTTTCTCCACATCTCTCACACATGTCGAACAACTACACTGCCATTTGTGTGTTTTGTTATATCAATTTCATTTGTAGTGTTTTTGCTTTGAAATTTTTTAATGCCTTCCTGGGGATCATAGATTATTCGCAAACACAAACAAGCTTCCTATATACACGCAAGAACAAACTAGAGAATGCAGGAGCTTACAAATATATACACACACATATGCGAGAGTAGAACATTATGCAGAAAGGTGACTTTGAAGTTATTGCATTTCTAACTGTGATTTGTATTTTCATGTTGGTAAAATTAATGACCTTCGTTGATTTCAAAGGTAGCTTTATAACGCTTCCCATGTGCTTTATTTAATAAGAGAGTGATGTAGAAGTGACACTAAACCCTTGAAGTCAATACTGATCAACTTTTTCAGCTAAGACAAACAATTAATTGAATATATATTGTGAATGTAAAACTTTCAACAAAATCATGTGCAAGCTATGAATATCACGGTAGCATAAAACATCTAGTTGTTGTTGTTGTTGCCAAATAAAAGCTTAACTCAAAAAGTTCGTGAACATGCTGCAGTGATAATAATTCTTGAACGGTTACAAATCCAGTCCAGCCATTTTGTTGAAATTTCAACCTTCTTATTTTTATCTCACTCTTAACGAAATTACAACAAAAATTTTCGTCTTTATATCTTCGATATGAACCCACTACGACTTGGGATGAATGCGTCTTAAAACTTGTGAATATATTATATGTATTTACAAGTAATGTATATATATGATAATATTTTTTATTGAGCTTAATGAGGACTCAAGAGATAATATTTACCCGTTCATTTAGATTCCCAAACCCAATTTTTTTATCTTTGTGCCGATAAAAGGTTGAACGAACCTAACATCCGATATTTATAACAGTAAAATGAAATGAATTTTCAGTCTAGCGACTTTGCCCTTGTATATTGTTTAAATCGGTCAAGCTTTCTGCAATACCTATTTTCTGCTAATTCGAACTTAGTAAACTCCCAGAGCACTCTAATATTATATCAGCAATAGTAAAGCGAAGGCTGGTGAAATGATAAAATTAAGAAATTCCTGGGTTGTTATTTATAGTTGAGTTATAAATTCTAAGTTAAGTTAGGGTAGGTTATACATGTTCTTTGTAATGCCATATGGAGGTTATTTCTTAATACCAGCTGAAATAAAAGTCGTGGAGATCTTTTAACTGCAAAGCTCCAAAATATCTAAGCCGAGTTCTAGATAATTTCGGACATAAGCAAAGGAGGTGTTTCATCGTCTCTCTCATGCCTACCTGAACATTGTCTGAAATACTAAATTGTAGTCAATTTATAGAAGTACTATAGCTTATAAAAATATATTTTAGTAAAATATTAGCTGGTTTCCAAAGTAATTCGTTCATTAAACATTCTCAATGTGTTCAAAATACAAAAGGCCGTTTAATCTCAATCCTCATCTGCTCAGGCTAATTTAACAGGTACTAACGGGCGATGGACGAAGAAATATGCAAGTACGGTGGTAATTTTAAAAGTCATATACTCAAGAATATGCAATAGTTACGCCATGAAAACAATATTTGTGTCGCTCCACTACTGTCATAACTGTTTAGAAATATTTTTTCTGAATATGTTTCCCAATTTTCTTTTAACTTTCCACTATCTGCACGAATTCTTTCTTTTTCATTAGAAAATGTAGTCTTCCCTTAGATTCCGTAAAATTAACCCTCTTTCTACGCACATCATGCGCCCCTTCTGTGTTCGCAGTTCCTTTGAACGCTGTATATGTCACAACAAAAGAGAGTTTTCAGTTGAGCTTTGGGGATTCGAATGCACGACGGGTCAACAATTTAACGTTGTATGTTGCAATAATGTAAAAGTTTATACGCCTTTGTCAACAATGACAACTATAAAAATTTACAGTAATCCTCAATCAGCTTAGAGAGAATAACGGTTAATAGTTTACTTTGTGCCATATGCTGTCGTTTGAGAGTGTTGAATTTTCAACAGCGATTGCTTAACGGCAATATAATTTAGAGCGCTACGTACATTTTTTTTCTTTTAAGCTTTAAAAGTTAAGTATATACAAGTACGAACATTTAGTATGTGCTTCTTGGAGCTCAAACTATATTTCTTAATATCTTTTTTAAATAAAATTTAATAGAATTACTCAAGCAGCAATTGATAGATGACGTTGACTTCACCAATCACAGTTTTATAATGTTGTCAAATGTTTAATGAGTCTTTTTATGCCTTACAAAAACACGTTGCATTTTAAAATATCTTCTTTTTGCCTTCCTTTTTATGTTTATATTCAATTGCTTTATCACTTAATTGCCTATTTGTATTCTGCTTGCCTCCAATTTTTTAAATACTGTTGTGCCTACTTTAAGGATTCGTTCGCTACTGTTTTTTTATTTGCTCAAGTAAACGTCCTTTTTTACATAATTTCCATTTAAAAATTGCCTTGACGTGCTATTTGTTTTTTTTTTTTTTGATAAGCAGGATGAAATTTAATTTTTTGGGCATTTCACCGAAGGCAATTTTAAAGGGATTAAAATGGATAATGCTATGATTTAATGGATACAATATATTTCGCCTAAAGAGAAAGGTTCTATAGATTTTTTAATTTTTTAATATGTTCATATGAAATGAAGAAATGGAATCGAGTCTACACCACGTGCCATTTTATGAAAATTAAAAGTTTAAAAATTCCTTTTGCTTTATGGGTTAAACAATTATTTTAAAATTTAGAAAACGATAAGTATTGAAATAACGCCTGTTGTATAAAAAATTCCCTTTATATAATAATTCAATATAAAAAACGAGGTCAGTGTTCGGAGTATGCAGGCTTCTAGTTACTACATCCTGTCGGCCCTATACTATCTAGCATATTACATTTGGCTTTTTCATATCGTTGTAGAATTCGAAGTGATAATGAAGAAGTATTTGAGACCCCGCCATTGCTCGCTTATTACATATATTCGTTCAGATAAGTTAACATATCATACAGTATTTGAAAGTATTGAGGGCAAGTGCATTAATTAGGTCCACTTACAGATTTCAGTTTGTGAATATTGGACTTTATTACTGGACACACCTAATGTGAAATTTGAAAAAAACACGATTTTTATATTTCGATAGGTTATATATTTAAAAAACATAATAAAATAATCGGTATCTCAAGTAGTTTTTGAGTTACAGCCTTCTAAGGTGTAGATGCTCAGTTCAGTCAACATTAACACATTTCGCAAATTTGCTTGGGTGATTACTAGGAAACAAAAGATACGATCATTTAAATGAAGTACCAGCTCTTTGAGCTGATGAAAAATCAAATTTCGCCAAAGTAAAATTAATTTTTTTATTTAATTGCCGTTTTACCTAAAGGTCATTGTATGCCAAATATATTTTAGTGGAGAGTTTTTCTAGGTTTCATTCACAAAGTAGGCCAGGATCGCTGCAGCAATGGACCTTACATTTTTGGCCCCTTCGGAGATCGCATCCAACTCGAAAACTATTAAGTTTTTTCTTCAACAATTTTACAGGGAATCCTTATATGTATAAAATTGCTAAATTTAAAACAATTAATACAATAGTTTATTGATTTTGTTCTTTTAATTCTCTAAAATCTGTTTTTTGATCTGTCAAACTAGTTGTGCACCTTAACCAACAGAATTAATTTATAGATGGTTACCTCAGCAAAACAAAAAGCTTGTCAGCTTTTAATATTGATCTAAGTATTCAGCCAAATTAACGCTGGGAATATATACATATATATATATATATATATGTATACATCTCTGTGACCTAACTGTTTTCTGTCAAATATGTTATTGATTTAATTATTTATAAATCAATTTTGCTCAGAGTAACTTTGTGGATCATTTTAATACTTACTATACTTTACCGACAGCTATTTCATGTACCTTTTTCCATTTCATATTATAAAAGAGATACTACCTCACTTTTTTCTTATTTAAATATTAATTAGCAGATAGTAAATTGTTTGGTAAATTAAGAGACAATTAATACTTAAATTGCGAAATCTACCTTAATTACTAATTAAGACATATTGTTATGTCGAAAGAGAAATCAATCAGCGGAACTTTCTATATTTGAACAGTGTTAACTACGTGACCTTAAGTCTATAACAGAAGTGTTTCCGTTAATTTAAGACATTAAAAACACATAATGTTGACATTTATGGACATCAATTAGCTGATTCCGCTTAAAGCGTTTAAAATGCGACACAGATCTGCTGTATAGTAAAAGTGACTCAGAAAACTAGAAAGAACACACTAATTGCTAAGTAAAAACTGGCGCAAATAATCAGCACGACAAAATGAATTATTTATGGGCCATATACTTTGTCAATAAAAGTAATTAAATAAATAAATAACTACATTTTAAAAATTCATTTACAAGCGACCGTTATCTGGTGACGCAAAAAAAATTGAGCTTTAGGAGGCAAATAATGACGCAAATTATTCAAATATAAAAGACAATGTTCGCATTGCAAAAAAAAAAATGCGGCCATAAAATGCAATAACACCGAAATGAAGATAAAGAAAGGATTTGCACGGCAAATAAAGTGAGTCTTAAATGTTTAACGTCTATGTTATACATATATACTATATCGCTCATGTATATATTGCGTCAACGAAGGCGTTGAGTTAATGAAGAAAATAAAAATAAAATCGATATTCAAATAAGCAAAGGCAGCGTAATGGAAACGTAAATTAAATTGGAAATAAAAATACAAAAAGAATTCATTGCATTTAAAAAGAGAATTATAAATATGTGAGTCAGTAGGTGTCAATACTCCGCAGCTAAGTCAACAGCTATTGGAAGCAAAAAAGGTAATTGGAAAGCAAATATGCTTGTGGGAATGCTTTATATGTTGATAAGTATTGGGCTATTAATATTTTGAATTTGCATTTTATCTTTATTACCGACTTTAATAGTACTAAAGATAAATATGAGCAATAACTATCAAATTCGATCGTTAAGTCAAAGACAATACTAGAGGTATTGATCTGCATTTTCTGCTTATGAAATACAACCAATTTTCGATAGATCGCTGCTTCAGCGAATAATTTCAGGGACAGGTAATAATGACTTACAGTCAAACCTGTTGACCAAGGTAGCTGAGCGCTTGCATTTATTTGGAAGCAAGACGATTTTCAATCAATTTATGATTAATGTTTTTGCCGTTCACACCTATTGTAAATTTTTTAAAGAATCGATTTAGGAATTTAGAGATTTAGAAATAACATACTAACATTTTAAATCGATATCTCAAATAGTGTTTGAGTAACAGCCTTATTTCAATCAGCTTCATCAGTTTTTATCTTTGAAAGCGTTTGTTTCTTTTGCTAAGCAGAATTTTTCGAATTTAGTTGAGTGATTACATGACCTCATATTTTCTACATAGTCTTCATATAATCTACCAGTTTTTTAATCTGAGCCAAAATCGAATTTTGCAGGCCAAATACTACTACCAAAAATATTAAGTAAAATTCAAATTTTTTTCTAACGCGGTCATTTTGTCAATATTTAATATTTTTTGCGACCATTGGTCAATGTACAAACAACTTCGTTTAGAGATGTTGTTTTAGGATTCATCCACGAAAAAGGCCGGAATCACTGCAGCAGTGGACAACCTTTTTTTTAGCGCCGTCGCAGTAACTAAAGGTATTTTTTGTTTGTTTTTTTACTGTACAAAAAGTACAAACAATTTTCGCTTTATTCTTCCATTATCTTGTTCGAAACAGGTTCGACAGAAAAATATACAGGCTGTGTACCATATTCTACGTGGGTTTAATAATTTCTAACCGAATGAGTTGTAGAGTCACGTTTTGGAAATCTTGTTTAAAATATGGTCATGTTATTCGATTTGAATAAGAATGACACCTACTGGCCAACGAGACTTCTCATTTGTCTCTCCCTAACTTTATTTTTTTTCTTCAGAATGGAAATGGATCGAAATATAAGAGACTGACACGCGATGAAAAATTTAACTTTAACTAACTTTTTTCTTTGATCGTTTTCTTGAATTTTTTTTAAGTAAAATACAAAGTTAGTCGCGGTATTAATTTAAAAACAATAAAATCGAACATTTTTGTATAAGCAAATAAACATTTTTCTGTGTTTTATTCATTAAACAAAAAAAAATTAAGGACTTTAATTATAATTTGATAATAAAATAAGTAAATTAACTTGTGCTTACCAAAAACTTAAAAAAAATAATTTTTTTCTGAAAGAACGAAAAAAGCCAAACGGCGGGCCGCGTGGCCGCAGGTGTGCCTACCTAGCATGTCATTAATGATTGGAAAGGAATAACTTAATTAGGTGTTTTAATTGTGATACCTGGGCTTTCTTTCATTTAAGATATGCATTTTGCATCCTTTGAAACTGATCTTTTTTGAAATATATTGTACGTAATGAGATCTAAAAGATACGCTCATCATAAAATGTTTGGAGAAGACATTTTGTTGAGCTTAGAAGTGTATTGGTCCTTAAGCCGAGTATATATCTTAATACTTGTTGTTATGAGCCTTTTTTTTAATTTTCAGCACAATTCTTATATCTAGAGAATGAAAAATTGCTTTAAAATCTTTTTGGAATTTTTTCAGGACACTTTTTTAATATTAAAGTTAAACAAGGACAGTTAATTTAAAAAATCACAAATCAATGCATAAATTTCAATTTCATGGAAAAAGTATACAAACTAAATACACTAACACAGCGAAGATAAAATTTCAAAGGTATCTCTCCATGACATTAATAATTGAGAATAAATGGAGGGTTAAGCCTTTGAAAAGTCAATCCACTGTTGCGAGAAAAAGTAAAACTAAAATTTAAAATCTGAAATGATTTATCAAACGCTAATTTATAGGAATAAAGCGTATATCAAAATGTTTCTCAATAAAAAGCTTAATTCCGCAACTATGAGACGGCAACAGGCTTGGGGCATATACATATGCACATAAATAAAATAAATAAATTATCCGGCGCTGTCGTCAACCCTTTTAATGTTGAAATAATTGGAAAAAATACTGGTGTATGGCAACAGTTTTTCTATACAAATTAAAAGTAGAAGCAAACTGCAAACAAACGAGCAAAGACTTAAACAGCTGCAGGCAAAACAAATACATTTGTTTTTGTTGTTGCACTACGTTAGTTTTTCTCAAATTGCTGCAAGCGGCAATGCCTGTAATTTGAGCAGCGCAGTAAACGTTTATAACGGGTTTGTGTTTTCACGATAAAAAAGTAAACAAAAGAGCAAACAGTTGTTGCATTTATAAGCAACAGCTGCCGCGAAGCAAGTACATCGCAGTACTCATAGTTGCATGCAATGTAACGTGACAAGCAATTATTAATCGGTGTAACAGTACAAAGCTGGAAAGAAAAAATTCTGAATTATAAAGTAATTGATACAATAAAAACTATGCCATGGGCGGTTCGAAAGAGCTCGCTGTTAAATATATGCAAAACAAATAAAAAATAATAAAAAAGCATAGTTTTAGGCAATGATTTTAAAATCTTTTTTTTTATATTTTTAATAGAAAAAATTTTTAAATTTATTGAATAAGTTCAAATTTATAAAAAAAGGGAACTGTGCTTAGCAAAAAATATATAATATATAATATATATAATATAAAATATATTAGCAGAGTTGTAGGCGGTAAGGGCAAAATTGTTATTTTTTATTTCCTATAATATTATAGAAAATATACATTACATTAATGGGACTTGTTTAAATTGCGAAAAAAGTTAGTTTAGTTGCGATTGCAAGAAACAGTTTTAGGCTGTTGTAGCAAAATAATTTTTTTTTTACATTTGGATAATAAGTTGACGGAATTTACTGATATTGCTCTCATGCATTCAGAATAATAAGAATTAAGAAATTTTGCATTTTTAAGTAAAAGAAGTATATACAATTAGTAGAATTTGTACAAATGCAATCGAGAAAGAAAGTATAAGAAAAAGTCCAAAATGATAAAAAATAATGAATTTTTATTCAATGAGAAATATACTAAAAGCTAAAATTTAATACTTAGATTACTTATGCCAAAACTTAGCTACTTTGAATATTCGTATGCGACATCTTATGAAATTCGCGTAAGCAATTTTGGTCCCTTTTTAGCTTTTTTCCCCTAAATAGTTATAATTATATACAAATAATTATATCATTGAAAATACAAAATCTTTTTATTTTATAAGGTGTCCGACTTCCTTTGGGGTTATACAAACTTCGTAACAAACTTAATATACTCTGTTCAGGGTATGCAAAATATTTATATAGCAACTAGTTTTGATATAAGTTGTTTTCTGTTCTTGTGAAACATAAGCTTTAATGAAAAAACTGAAAAAAACTCGAGAATAACCTTTACAAATTCGTCCCGTTGTATTTATTTATCAGCAGATCTGGGAAAAAAACCATTTTGCTTTAAAAATATGAAATAAAATTAAACTTCTTAAATAAAAACATTGTATCAATAAATCAACTTGTAAAAAAAGTATACATTAATTAGTATTAAAAGTATGCTACAATATGTTGTCAGTCAACTGTAGACAAATTTAGAGGCAAACTTTTAGTATCCTAGTAGGAAAAAAAACAGGAATTAAAAATATTCTGTGGTGAACGAAAAGTTACTTTAATAGCGGAAAAATTGTTTTTAAAATAAATTTTTAATATATTAAAAATATGTAAGTACATACTATATACTGTATTCGAGCCTTAATATTGCCGAGGAAAAAATACCAATAAATTTGACGAGAGATATCTCCGTTTTAGCTCTGCTGGTTTTTGGTCATAACAAGTATTTAAATAATTTTAATAATATTTAATAAAATATTACGTATTACTACTATTACTAATAATATTATTTATTTGTAATATGAATTGTTAACACTTGAATACCTAAAATATTTCGTTCGCTTATAAATGTTCCTTCCGATTACCATAAATTTCCCCGCAGCACTTTTTCGCAATTCACTTTGATTAATATACAATATGTATTTGGTAAAACAATGAGAGCATAATGCGTAAACATTACTGTAATTATTTTAATGCATGCAGCTATAAATTCATTTGCAACACAGCAACAAATTCACAACCGAAAGCAATTCAATAAACGAGCATAATATATGATAGGACACACACACACACACACACACGCCCACACCGAAATCATATAAGTTATTCGAGAAAGCTGGTACAGTAACAAATATAATTACAGACAACGCCATATATTGGCACAAACACCTGCACATTTGTATGTACAGAAGCGCTTTGTTTTGCTATTTTTTTTTCGCACATCACGAAAAACATTCCTGGCACTTGTTTGGTGGTATTAATGATCTATAGTGTTGGTATGTTTACAAAATCGTATGCTTAGCTGTTATTAGTTCAGTGTGCCATAATGCAGACATTTATAGGTGGATACATATGTACATAAAAAAAAAATATGTGTGTGTATGCACATTTCACCGATTGGAACCAATTCGATTGAGATTTTTACGATAGCTATGCTGAAGTCAGTGAGGTGTTTTTGTAAAGTTTCACAATTTTTGAAAGCGTTGCCACCTGTTTCAAAGTAAAATTTTACTTCAATATACATATAAAATAAAAATATATGTAAGAAATGTCGTGTTTGAAAATAAGTTTTTGAGCACTTAAAAAAAATGTTCAAAACAGAGTTGCGAGCTTATTCAAAGAGAATTAAAATTAAATATTAAGATAACTATTTCACTCCAAGCACTTAAGTTTGTGTGCGCGCCAAATTGAAAGAACTTGAAAAAGATTAGAGTGAACCAGTTTTTATTAGATTTTCCACCTACTTCGAAAAACTTAAATATGTTCAATAAAAGTTGAGGAAAGAAATGCTTATAGGTAAAATGGGAAGATTTTGGCTGAAAAAGTTTTGGAGCTGAGGTGCCATCTCTTTCGAAAATATAAACTGCATAAGTCATCTATTTGAGGCTGCCAAGTTAAAAGCATTATTACATTAGATTGTCCACATGATATTTAAAAACTTTAAAACAACAATTTCTTAGTGAAAAAAGCTTCCGTAAGTAATGCGAAAAGTCGAAAAGTTCCACCTTCTCATTTCTAAAGTTTATGTTTTTTTTTATTTAAATAATATATATATAAAAACCTCGAAAATCTCGAAAATTATACAATTCTCATAAAATGTGGACAACAGTAAAAACTCCTTTTTGAATGGAATTTTTATTACCATAAAAATAATTTTATTATATGTAAAATGAATAAAATAAATAAAAAACTTTAATATAAAATATTTCAGCAAAAAATTAAAATGTGTAGATATTTTTCAAAATCATTTACCAGGAAATTGCATAAAAAGTAGAATATGGATGAAAAAAAATCTGGCTTATTCCAACCTTTATATATTTGTGTAACCTCACCTATTTTATTTAAGTAAGTGCCTTAAAATTGATAAATCTGTCACACAAATCAGTAATTACATCGGAGACATTAACCACATTCCAGCGAAGTCGCACACCCATTACTGTGACATTGATATGATCAAGTATATTTCACTCAAATAATTTATAAAGTTTATTTGCTAACGAAAATCTTTGTTAACAACTATGACAAAATATTGAATTTTTATTTTTAATTTCCTCGAATTTCAGTTTAAAAAATGTAAAATTGTGGTTGTGTATTTCGTTCAACGAAATAAATACTAAATAGACATATGCAGAATATAGCTGGTGCTAACACAATTACTACGTGCTGTCTCAACGTTTTCCTTCTATTCATGGCATGAATAATAAATAAAGAACCTGTAAGCTAAAATGCAGGATTACTGGTTTTCATGAATAGCTTTTTGCTTTTTCATGCCAGAAATGCGCCGAGATTTTCAATACATTCTTTAATATATATCGGCTTGAGTTCGCATATAAATATCAACCATTTTGTTCTTAGCACAGCTGTTCAATTGTATTTTTAAGGACGCTCAAAGCCTCCTAAGCATATAATCTGATATTGACTTTTGATTTAGCTTTACTTCCGTTCTGGCGTTGCTAATACTACTACCATGGGAACGTCAACAACGCTGCAGTGGCAAATCCCTGCTCATTCATTCTCTGAGAAAAGGGATCCGCATGTGTACAAACATAAGTAGTAGCAGTAAAATACTCAGGGGTAATTGCACAATTAATCACGCTGTCATAAGTATGCCCCATCGATTAAGAGATAAGCTTAGCAGCAGAACAATTAAACGACTACGGCTGTTATGGAGGTGGCAGAACAGCAGCAGGGAAAGCGCACTTATTTGTTTTTGTATAAAAGGACGCACATATAAGTGCTGCTAAAAATAACTTACGAGTATACTTATGTACTTGACGAACTCAATATAATACTATTTAATCTTCGATTGGGCAGATGTTTGCCCTTTAAGCACACTTTGAAGCCATCTGTTGTTGCAAATGAGATTTTGAATGGTGTAATTACTAATTAATAGCGGCAAATTGATGGATTTTGATTAGAAATCTGATAGTTCTTAAAGTAAAAGCGGCAAAGGAATATAAAGATAGATAACCCTCACATTTAATTATATTTCGAATAAAAATAATTTAACCAATTGGTGCTAACTCAAGGCGGACACTATAAATAGGCACTTAGGTTTATGAGCAAAAGTCAGAATATACGCGTATACAATAACCTTAGAGTATTAATATCGATTAATTTTTGTTGAGCGCAATCTCTCCAAGGTCATCCTATCAAATGTATGAACTCAAGTGATTATACCAACTTCATTGGGGCATCCATTTAAGGGGAATTTTCATGCCGCTACAACAATAACCACCTACCCTTTCCAAGACCCGGAATGATGCTGACGGTATTTCAGAAGATTATTTGGCGCATGTTTTCTGTCACTACAAGAACAAAAACCCAATCTGCATAAATGCGAGATTTTTGGACATATACTTACTTAATGCTCTTAAGCCTACAACACCAAAGCTCAAGTGATAAGAGCTTGTTCTTTGATACACTTAAGGGGTTACATCTACTTGTGAATGAAAAAAAAAACAAATTTTGCATATACAATATGTATTTATAATATATATATATTTGAGAATATTAACCGAAAATTTGAGTGGATCTGGCAAATAGTTTAGGAGATATGCGCTTATTTGTAAGAATTTTTTAAATTATTGCTATCCGTTTCCAAAAAGATAAACGCGTTTTTCTCGAAACGCTGAGTCAGAGTCGGTAAAGAAAATTTCTCCGTATTTATTTGTTAAGTAATGGTAGCTTAATTTTGTTTATCATAAAGTATGACAGTTGCTGTGAAGCCACCATTTTGTATAAAACAAGAATTTTGGCTAACCCTTCAATCATTACTCATCTATGGTATGGCTTTTTTGTGTGGCTTTCGGCAAAAAGTCTTCCTCACCGCCAGACATATTTTTTCGAAGCTCCTCTTGTAGATCGGCTATGGAATCAAGGGAATCCAAAATTTTTCTAAATGCATTTCGGATTATAAAAGTACATACGGATTTTTATTCATATATTAAAACAAGTGCCTCCTCAAGGAAGTCATAATGCTGTCCACCTAAAGGTGAAATATATAATATTTAATAAATATTATAAATAATCGATTGAAGAGCAAAAGTTCATGGACAATTTGTTTCAGCTCGTATCTTCAATAGAGGCAAAAGTTAAGGCTATGTGAATAATTAATCAGTCGATTGTCGCAAATTTTCTAAAATTAAAGAAGGATTACACGCAGCATTATTTAACTCTAATGAAACATTCTAAATTTGAGACATAAGCAGCTTATGTTTATAGCATGACATAAAAAAAGTTTCACATTTTGCTGTTAGTATAAAAAGAATTCTACATATTTTGATTTTATGTGCAAACATGCACACATACACCCTAATGCCAAAGACTGTAGCGTATATTAATACAGAATAACAAATCAGGGCTGCGCTTACGACACAAAAAGCATGAAAACCATTACGCAACTCTGGAGACCTGAGCGAACTATCAGCAACACAGACAGCAATACATCAAATGCTGGAAAACAGACAAAATGTATGAAATTAATGCGATCCGCCAACAATTTAAATGCCATGACAATGCGAAAGAAATCAGAAATGGCGAACAAATAACAGACTTAACGCATAAATAAATGATATGAAACGCATAAAACTGAACAAATAATAACAATAACAAAACAAGAAAGAAGCGCGAACTGAAAAATGAAATATGAAAGGAAAAAATTGTGTACAAAACCGCAGGGAAATGGCAGCACCAATGAGGTTATGCAAAAGCTAGGTTTTTTTTATACATTTTTTTTTTATTCAACATTTGGTGAACAATCATTGCAATGTGAGTACGTGTGTAATTAACTGAGTATATCATATATAAACATTTATGTATACCATATACATATATTTGTGAGAATGTGCTGACTTCAGCACGAAGATTACGTATACGCAGTGCATGGCCAAAAACGCTTCAAATAAAAATTTTGAGAGAAATAAAAATTTGAGCATGAATTTTAAGCAAATATATAGATTGTTAAATAAAATTATGCATACATTTTTGTGTTGCACACACATGCCAAGCGCCGGAGCCATTAAAGGAACATAAATTTTAATTTTTCTCCTCAAATATATAAATTTGACAGCACAAACACTTATTATCATTTCTTATATTATTGGAAGAGCGTCAGTGGTGTATGAGGACGAGCGTGCTCAAAGTTTCATGCTAATTTATAGGCACGTGCGCGACCAGAAACAGCTGATACCAAAAAAAGATACCAAAAAATGCACGTTTGCTGCTTCGCTGATGGAAGAAAGTGTTTCGTAATAGCAAAACGAAGTAACGAATGTGGCCTAAAGCAGTCGAAGAGAAGCTAATTTGCAATGGTTAAAAAGTTTTTGGCGAAAATTGGCTAAAACTAATATTGGGAGAAAGTGACTGCAAGCAAAGTGGTTGAAGAAAAGCACCAAATGA
Organism: Bactrocera oleae; assembly: GCF_042242935.1. Lineage (NCBI taxonomy): Eukaryota > Metazoa > Arthropoda > Insecta > Diptera > Tephritidae > Bactrocera > Bactrocera oleae. The sequence continues at coordinate 38,272,657 of NC_091539.1, read as the reverse complement.
AAAGAAGTGAAAATATGAAAAAAGTTGGAAACTACTGAAAGGGAAAACTTTTATCTTTAATAAAAAAATATTAACACTTAAATCGCTTTCAACCCGATTTTGCATATTATGTCATTGGGTATATATATACCGAATTTGCTGGTATATACAGCAGCCTGTCAAAATCTCGTCAATACTGAGTAGTTAACTGTAAACTAATTCTTTCTGCCATTTTGCTCTCTCCTTCAATTTATAATATGTATTCGCCTGCGGTTAGGGCACTCCGACACTTAGGCTCCACTTTGCTATTGCTGACCTAAATAATGTTTTCGGGTTTCACCACTTAAGCTCGACCAAAATGTCAACTTGAGTAGATTTAATCTTAATAAATGGGCATACACGGAACGCATAAATATGCCAATAGAAATAAGCACGCATTTAAGCAGAGTTGAGGAATATTGAAGTGGTGAGAGTGTTCAAAGTAACGCAAGTGGCTGAGTTGAGTACCTACAGTTCCCAGCCCTTATTCCTGCTGTTATTGTTAGCAGCGTTTGGTCTAGGAAAGCATATAAAGCATTAAATAGCATTAAAGTATAAAACAGCAAGAAAGCATGTGTGCGTGCTTAAAGTTTTGGTGAATTTTTTTTACAAAATGTACAAGAGACATTTATTTGCAGCATTTCCTCTTTTGGTATCGAAATATATGCCATATTTGCGCTATATTTATTGCTATAATGGATTGCGTGTTATAATGATTTATATATATGTTTCCTATAATTGAAATAAATAGTTAAGTTTGCCATGGTATATTTGGGGACATTTGAAAAAACTAAACCCGCGTACAACTGCTGCCAATTGGCAAGGAGTTTGAATTAATGATTTATTGCTTTATATATATATACATATGTACATAAATATACGCATTTTCTGCTATTTATAGTTAATGTCTCTAATAAATTCTATGAGTTTGAAAGGCATTACCTTTTTATTCATGTGCATTTTTATTATATTGTATAAATACATTAGGGCGGGTAAAAAAAAAATTTTAACTTTTTTCACTTTATAGTCTAAAAAGTTGTCTGGTAGACATCTGAGAAATAAAATGTGGGTTTAACGATAACTAACGTAAAAGATCATTTTAATAGAGAAATTTATTTCATACAGATATAAAAAACGAGCTTCTTTTTCAAATACTAAAATTCAATTATTTTTAATTCATTATTTGCAGCTCTGATACTGGGACATGAATTTTTTATCTGATCTTTCCATTAATAAGAAAAAAATTTGAAACTGAAAAGCGAGCTCATACTAGAAATAATTTTTCGGAGTTTAGAGCGAAGAAAATATAATATACGATTCTTCTGAGCCACACTAAAATACATACTTTTAAAAAATAAAAGGAGAAACATTGTATATAATACTAAGTTCAGCTTATTCAAAATGGATTTAACACTTGTACTCGAATATATAAATACATAACTACTAAATTTTTAGCTATCTTAACCGTTTGTTTCCAATGACGCGTCTTTATTTTTACGAATTAACTTAATTTTAAATTTTCCAGCCTTAATTCTGACAACGCCGACAAATCTAATAAACGTATAATAAATAGAGCCCGATTAATTTGGCTATTGACTACTTAGCGCAGAGCATGCTTGCTCTTGTGCCTTGAATTAAATAACTAATCTCGAGAAAAATTATAACTTCGGACAAAATAATGTTTACCAAATCATGGTTCAGTTCGCACGAAACACCCTGCACGAATAGAAGCGCAACGACTATCAAGCGCGTCGCGTGAATAGGCCCAAAACCAGGTGGACATCGATCTTGATTTTCACTAGAAAGTTGTCTTCAGGGATGTAGCTCACTTATGTTTGAATGGCTACATTAATAAACAAAATTGTCGCATTTGGAATGATGATAATCCACAAGCCATTGCTGAGATGCCGTTACATCCTCAAAAAGTCACTGTTTGGTGTACTGTATGGGCAGAGGAAATCATGGGTCCATAGGCCTTCAAAACTGAAGCTGGCCATAATGTTACAGTCAATGGAGAACGCTACAGAGCCATGAGTAATGACTTTTTCGTGCCTAATTGGAGCATGATGGTGCGACGACCTGTAGTTCCAACAAGACGGCGCTACATGATTTATTGAAGAAAACTTTTTGTATTATAATGAAGTGAATCCCGAGACAATTAACGCCTTTGAAGAGAATATTCGGCTCGTTATTGCTGACATACGGCCCCAATTGCTATAAAAGGTAGTCATAAATTAGGGCTCTCGGCTGGAATTTTTTCGAGCTAGCTGCAGCGGTCACTTGCTCGAAATCATTTTTAAAACATAAAGGCAATCCCTTTTCTTTATAGTAAATCTAATTTTTTGGCCATAAAATTAAACTATAAGCGCTTTATTTCTTCTTGAAAACCAGATGACTAAGAAAACAAGATTTATAATACCGAAGAAATTACATACATGTTATTGTTCGAAAAAAGAATCATATGATGAGTTTATGAAAGGTTAAAATTGAGGTATGAAGATGGTTTTTAAAACCACAAAAGAGCGAAAACGAGTTTGGAATTATTTGTCCAATAGGTACTGGTACCAACTAAACTAGTCCTTTGATCAACAATTTCAACACATCATATTTAGCAAATATCTGTTTTGGAAAGCAAAAAAATACATAAGTTTTTGTGTTGCAAGCACATCTTAAGCGCAAACATATGCTATCGATTAAGGAAAGATTTCGTGGTATAAAAAAATGCTGCTTATCTTACGCCTATTATCTAGGAGTATACCTCAATGTATAAAAAGTATTTCGAGAAACCGTAAGCAAAAGATTTTTACAATTCAAGATCATGCCCCAGTTGAGCTCACAATCGAATTATTGTTAGTTATGCCCTCCACTTCTTCATTAGAAAATCTCTTCTATAACCGACAGACATTTTGAAGAGCAATATAGACTTAAGAAATATTCTTATATAAATTCATTAGAAGTAAGATGCACTTTCAAATCGTAGCGCGTAACAAATTAGCAATATAATTGACTGCAGCCCACACTTGATTCGTACTTCTCTGCTGTTTGAAGATGTTTAGAGGAAAGGAAACCACCGAACAAATTACTTTCCTGCCTTGCAACGATTGCTCTATCTCAAATTACATAAGCCCACACAGAAAAAACTTGTAAGTAGCGCACTTCTCAAATATTTTTCACAATGTACTCCAAAAGCTTATTATGCAGATGCGATTTACTTCTAAAAGCCAATAAAACGGAACGACCAACCACAATGTTACGGACGTCGCCACCGCCGCGAATTTGGCCGGATTACGCTTAAGGCTAGATGTGAGTGATAAAACTCAGAACCACTGCTGGCAACAACAACTATTCGCAATACTTGCAAACTACAAAGAGAGAGTGGAATTGGAGAGCGACTCAGAGTGCTCGAGTTGGCGAAGAAAAATAAATGCGATTACGCGAAAGTTATGCAGATTTGCTCCCGAGTCCATAAAAAGGTGGCAGGCATTAAGGATGGTAAATATGCAAATGGTTAAGACGCTGCAATGCACTTTATTGCATTAAAACAGCTTTCAGGCGGAAATATATAGTTGTGTGAGCGATGAGCTGCAATTAAAGTGGAGCGCGGTGGCAGCACCGGAAGGATCGCAATGATACTCGGGTTATTTATACAAAGTTTTCGGAATAAATTAAGCACTTTGTGGGTTGGCAATAAATCGGAATTGCCGAGATGCTATTATTTATTGGTGGGAATTTGAACAGTTGCGGAAAGTAGGCATTCTACGCGTTTTATGTGTGCAGCGGGTTAAATTAATCACGTGATAATTAGCAGTGTTAAATTATTACTTCTTATGGTTGTTGCTGCAATTTTTATACTCTCGCAACCTGTTGCTACAGAGTATAATAGTTTTGTTCACCTAACGGTTGTTTGTGTCACCTAAAACTAATCGAGTTAGATATAGGGTTATATAAGGTTGTCAAATATCTCCCTTCCGCTTTTTTGTCTTTTGAATTTCGCGGCTATGTACAAAGCGCTACAGAGCTCGTATCTGGCAACACTATACATAATTTGAAAGGTCTTGACATAACCTACAAAACAACGCTATGCATGATTAGTTTGGATATTGCGTTCAACAGTTATAGACGTGTAAACATGGAGTTCACTAACGCCGAAATTCGCGCTATTTTAAAGTTTTCCTTCGTTAAAGGCAAATCCGCTAGAGAAACGTTCCGTGAGATTAATGGTGTTTTGGGGGATGGTACTCTATCACTTCGAACCGCGGAGGAATGGTTTCGACGATTCAGAGCCGGTGAAAACGACACCATGGATAAGCCAGCCGGCGGAAGACCTGTGACGACAAATACCGATCAAATCATGGAATACATCGAGTAAGACCGGCATATGGCATCTCGTGACATCGCCCAGGAGATGGGAGTTAGTCACCAAACCATTTTGAACCATCTGCAGAAGGCTAGATACAAAAAAAAGTTTGATGTTTGGGTGCCGCATAATTTGACGCAAAAAAACCTTCTGGACCGAATCAACGCCTGCGATATGCTGCTGAAACGGAACGAACTCGTCCCATTCTTGAAGCGAATGGTGACTGGCGACGAAAAATGGATCACATACGACAATACCAAGCCGGGATTGACGGCCAGGAAGGGTTTGCTGTGTGTTTGGTGGGATTGGAAGGGAATCATCCACTATGAGCTGCTCCCATATGGCCAGACGCTTAATTCTACCATCTACTGCGAACAACTGGACCGCTTGAAGCAGGCGATCGAGCAGAAGCGTCCAGAATTGGCCAACAGGAAGGGTGTAGTGTTCCACCAGGACAACGCCAGACCACACACTTCGTTGATGACTCGTCAGAAGCTACGGGAGCTCGGATGGGAGATTTTATCGCATCCACCATATAGCCCGGACGTAGCGCCAAGTGATTACCACCTGTTCCTGTCCATGGCGAATACCCTTGGTGGTGTGAAGTTGAACTCAAAAGAGGCTTGTGAAAAGTGGCTGTCCGAATTCTTCGCAAATAAGGAGGGGGGCTTCTACGAGGAAGGTATTATGAAGTTGCCGTCTAGATGGAAACAGATCATCGAACAAAACGGCGCATATTTTAACTAAATCCGATCACTGTAACACTTTTTATAAAGCATTGAATGAAGAGCAAAAAAGCGGAAGGGAGATATTTGACCTTATATATATATATATAAATGATCAGGATGAAGAGACGAGTTGAAATCCGGGTGACTGTCTGTCCGTCCGTCCGTGCAAGCTCTAACTTGAATAAAAATTGAGATATCTTTATGAAACTTGGTAGACATGTTTTTTGGTACCGTGAGATGGTATTGCAGATGGGCGTAATCGGACCACTGCCACGCCCACAAAACGCCATTAATCAAAAACAAATAAATTGCCATAACTAAGCTGCGCAATAAGATATACGACTGTTATTTGGTACACAGGATCACATTAGGGAGGGGCATCTGCAGTTAAAACTTTTTTTTTTAAAGTGGGCGTGGCCCCGCCTCTAATAGGTTTAATGTGCATATTTCCAAAACCGCTAATGCTATAATAACAAAATTCACTAGAAGCAAATGTTTTTAGTACTTCTATTGACGGTGTGAAAATAGTTGAAATCGGGTGGCAACTCCGCCCACTCCCCATATAACGGTACTAGAACCACACCTACTTCCCATATAACATCATTTTAAATTCCATCTGATTCTTTCACTTTCCACTATGCAAATCAGGCAACAATGACTGTATCGGGATAAAACTCTCCGTGAATAATGCGATTAAAGTATGCCACCTTGTGACCAAAAAATCGAACCAAAACTGTTTAAGCCCCTATGTACTAAATATGTGGACCCCAGTGGCTATAGTTGACCTTCTACCGAAAATATCAGTTAATCCACAAAGAAATCTCAAACGAGTATACTATTTGACTTTGCGACAGTATAAAATGTTCGGTTACACCCGAACTTAGCCCTTCCTTACTTGTTATTACTATTATTATAGCTAAGATATTTATGTCCTGAAGATAGTATATTAAATCACAGACCCTAAAAATCAGGGGTGACCAAAAAATTTAAATCCGAAGCCACAAGATAACAACAATCAATAAAATTACAACAATATAATTTTCCAAAAAATGTTCGGTAATGAATTGAGCCAGTTTCAGCTAGCAGTGTTTGAACGACGACACAGTTTGTCTCGAGTGAGCTACTGCGAGCTAAATAGCGCCAGCGCGAGTCAGCCAGTTTGTTGTGATCAGTTTGCGATTTTTTTAAATGCTGTGTTTGTTGTAAACGATGTTTTACGAAGTCAAACGGATCCATTTGCTGCTATCGGAAGCCAAACAAGGCCAAGTGAGCTTTAGCGTGAGCACCCCTGCTATGAATCATATACAATACATAAATGATCAGCGTTACGAGCTGTGTCAATTTAAATATGTATGTCTGCACAAACTTGATCTAGTTTCTCTATTTTTGAAATATCAATCTGAAATTTTGCATATGTCCTTTACGCGCCAAGAATTTAGATAATTGACCACTATGGGATTTAGCTGTTACACAAACTTTTTTCATGAAATTTGACATAGGTTATAATACGTGGTTGCGCTACAAGCTACGAAAGAATTGTTCAGATCGGACCACTATAGCTAAATGCTGCAATTCGAATAAAATCAAGATTAAGATCTTGTTATACCCTTTTATGCTATAATAAATGCATCTGTAAAGGGTATTATAGCTTCGGTCCAGCCGAAATTAACTTTTATCTTGTTTTAACTATTATCTTTACTCTATAAGCGTTAAATGTTTTTAACGTCAGTTTAAGTGTCAGCTGTGACTTGTCTTCGCAGTTCTCTCATATTTTTGTATTTTCACTATGCTTAGCTGGGTTTTTTTTTTTCCAAAATAACGTAATGGAAATAGCTCAGCTAATATTGTTGCTTTTGAAAGGGGAAGTAGAAATTGCATGGAAAATTAAATAATGCGACTTTCAATCATTTTAAATTGAGGAGTGGTAAGACGAATAACGGTACCAGTTGAACTTCAATGAATTAAATTTTTTTAAAAGAAAACTAAAAAATTTGCTTAAAATTAAAGAAATAATAAAAAAGGAGCTTTTACCTTTCGCAATGTAGAGTATCGTGTATATTACACACAAAACGGTTGTTTCATAAACTATAGAATAAGCTTGTGATTATATAAATAAGAATAATTGGAATAACTAATTTAATGAAGTAATTGCTACTTCGTCCTACCGACTGTCTATGGAATGGAAAAGTCCATGTGTTTTAATACTAGTAAAATTACACTCGGTAGGTCTATTCTTTTGAGCACTAATGTACACCACAAAATTGCCAAAGCCTAATATATTACAATGAATGAAGTGTCTACATAATGAAAAAGGCCTTTCGCCATTGGCCGCCAAAGTGTGATATGCATGTGTTCCTGGCAAAGTTTTTTTTGCCACACTTCATTGTAACTCCTAGTGGAGGATAATGGAGGCATGATGGGTGGTCATCTGGGTCATCCGAAACATTTAAGCCATCTCGTGGATGCATGAGATTTACTCGTATATATTTAGGATCTATGTTTGGCAATTGAATACTCGTTGGATTGTTAAATATACCAGAGGATTACATGAAAAGCAAAATATTCGTTTAAGGTAAGGAGGTTCTCCGAAAAAAGTCGTCTGGCGGTAACAAAGATTTTTTTGATTAAACGTGGCTCAAATCCGAAAACTAAAAAAATACAGTTAATGATGGAAGGGCCAGTAAAAATTGTGAATCATTGCTTGATTTGAGTTTTCGAGTTCTTTTTTGTGAAAAAACTTACATTTCAAAGTGGATTAAAAATCGAAGCTAGTATAAAAAATCCTATTCCTTCGATCGTTACCTAACAAATAAATATATCTAAGAAGGTAATGTGAATGTTTGAAGTCTAACGGTTTAGCTACATTGGAGAAATATTCCTCATGGACTCTGACTACGGCCTTCCGGGAAAAACGTTTACAAAGTTTTAGAAACGTTTATATCTTCTGAACTATTTGCGAATAATCTTAAAATTTTTGGAGAATATTCTCAAATGTAAATACATTCTATATATATGTCAATCGATTTTTTCAAATTCGCAAGTTAATATAATTCGGTAAATAATTTTGCTAGGCTTCGTTTCTTTTACGATAGCTTTGTTATGAGACCAAGGGCAGCTAATAGCAGCGAGCTGGGATCGCTAATTTATTGAAACAGATGAATGGAAGTAATGCTTTAAATATAGGAAAAAGTTGAAAAAAAAATTTGTGGTTGTGGTTCAGTGTTTGCGAAGTATCACCGGAAAAATTACTCTTACCTAAATGGATTTTTGATCAACTAACCACTTCTCTAACTTCTTTCGCATATTAGTGGTACGTACGCAGGTTTGAAGAACCTAAAACTTTTGGTAAGTTAGTAAGTAATTTGGAAAATTGCATCAAAAGGAAAAAATTGTAAAACGCTAGTTGAGTTCGAGAAAAGCCAAGATGAAGAAAATGTACATAGTTTTGACTGTCTTTTATTTGCCAGAGAGTTACTTTTATACCAAATGATGAAATTCTACTTTAAAATGTGGTCAAATGTGTGTCATTACCACATTTTAAAGTAGAATTTCATCATTTGGTATAAAAGTAACTCTCTGGCAAATAACACCCTCAGAGTGACCAACAACTCACTAGGAATTCGAAATACTCGTTAACACCAAATTCGCACTCTCACACTTCACAGAAATGTTAATTGCTATAAAAGAGACAATGACAATGAAAACCCATTTAAGGAGGAAGCAAATAAAAAAAAATTAACCTTCTGCCACAGAAGAAAAGTACTGCAGAACCAGACGAAACACATTCAAAGAGCGAGAAAATGAGAAAAAAAATTTGTAAAAGCCAATGGTTGCCAGGAAATATGTGAAAAATGTGTTGTCTTCGGCGAGAGAAGCGAAAAATCCCAAAAATAAAAAAATAAGAATTCGGGCACTTCAAACCAGAAGAGCGTAAAACCGCCAACGTCTGAGGCAATATGGGCAGCACAAAGCGCCGAGCACTTGCGACCGTCAATGTGGCAGCCACAAGCACATTTTCAGCCTCTGCGCCGCTGTCATGGCTGTGGCCACAAAACTCTCGGCTGCCACTGTTGCGCTAAGGCTGTCTGGCTGGGTTGCTCTGAGCGTTTGTCATCATTAAAGTTTTCACTAGAACGTGCATCATTAAAAACGCCAACGAGTAGCCAGTCAAGGCAGCAGTAAAAACCACAATAACAACATATAATGGGTAATGTGTTGTTGTTATCGCTACATGGTAGTACAAGTGTGTAAATATTATTGTTGTTTGCTTTTAGTGCGGTCACATTTAGCTGGCGATCAGCAATTTGATCGTGTGTGTTTGTGCGTAACAAAAGTTGGCGCTTTGCCAATGAGACACTGATGATGGCCTGCAAAATGTGATTTATTATTGTTGTTGTTTATAATGTGTGCATACGCATGCCAGACGTTCCTCTATCAGCAAGTACAAAAGGGCGGTGGAGCAGCCAGAAACTATTTTAATATTTTCAGTTTCCGTTTTTTTCGCAATGATTTTAGAAAAGTTTACATATCTGCAAGTGATGCGTAGCTTGCATATAAATCACTATTGACTGATTTTGATATTTTCTTAATTATTGAAAATATTTCTTTTTATTTACTTCCTGTATTAGTATTCGAATATTAGTTTTTTGTATATTATATTGTATGTATATACTGTTTTGTTTAAGGTGTAAAAATGTTACATAAATATTATATTATATTAATTTAAATTTTATGAAAAGTAAGCCTTTATTTTAATAAGGAAATTACCCATGATATTTATTTGAGCTAAGGATCATTTGTTACGCAAAATAATTTCCATTGATCAATGTTGAATACGATAGGCATTTCAGATTTAATAAAACTTTTAACGAGTTTGCACAAATTTCCTATTATATTTCGATTTCCGGAGAGTGGTGGGTTCAAGTGTGGTAAGTTTATGTACTGAGTGATTAGGCGAGGAGAACCTGTTACAAGTGGGACAAGTTGATTAGTGAGTATTTACCTACCTTTAAAGCCCAATCGATGAAAAATGCATATTGTGGCATTAATTTTTCACGGTGTTTAAACGCCACTCTGTTGTATTTGAGATTGACAGCATTCGCTTCTACATCTTCAACAGTATACATACATCCTACACAAATCTTATCTACATATAATTGTAACTATCTATGTATTTAAACAATTTCAGGATATACCCTGATTACATTGCAACTCGGTCAAAGATTATTTACATGATTTGTTTCCAATAAAAGTCAAATCGTTATATTTCAACCTCAGCGCCATCTACATTTTCAGCGGAAGACTTTGTACAATTTATACATATATACCTATTTTAATTTATTTTTGCCGTTGAGTGGAATTATTTCAGTGGCAAATTAAATACCTAAAACTTAATATTGGTTATCGATATTTAGTTTTGATTCTGATTTTATATACATATATTTGTACATCTCTTAATAACGAAATGTATCACCACAATAGATCTGTTTGTTTTCAATTGGGAGATTTTTGTGACTGTCACGTACTAAATTACAAAATCATCTCAAGTCACAAAAATTGTCTCTAATTTAAAATCTCAAATTTTGAAACTTGTGACTTCAGTACTTTTACAGTTACTTTTCGATATAAATGTCTACTATTAAAAAATTTGGTCGGAATTCTTCAATTATCTTAATATGTACATTAACGTTGACATATGTACATACTAGTTTTTTATACTTTTTATTAACTCATATTGCAAGTTTTGAAAAAAGTACGAAAAGCTTAATTAACTCTATTTACCTTACCAGCATCATAATTAATTTAAAACATTCATGAAAACTTTAAAGAATGTTGCGAATTTCTAAGCAAAGTGTATGTACATAAAAAACGTAAATAAATCTACCACCACACCCACACATAAGCATATGCTTTCAAAATAATATATGTGGCTATTATCATTGGTGCTTTATTAGCTCAAGTGTTTTTGGCAAACGATTAAAAATAATTAAAAACCAAAACAAAACAGCACCAAATATATTTTTCCACAAATTCACTTAGCGGTTTATTCACTTAACGGTTATGTGCATTTTTAGTGTTACCATGTTGTGGTGGCGGGTTGAAAGTGGCGCTTAAGCAGATTATATTAATATAATTTAAAATACACATTAAAATGGTTTTATAAACAAATACACCTTAATGAATTTTCTTGATTTTTAATTCAGCAATTTATTTTAACATAATTTTATTTTGAGAGAAATTTTCAATGATTACTTCTAAGAAAATTATCCATAATTAATATATATAATGGAATTAAATTTTTCGATATAGTGTATCAGTTGAATGCAGCCACCAAACAAAAATCTCTGTGCTCGCTTGTGGAACTTTCAAGACAGCTTTATAGAAACTTTAGGATGTTTCTGTGAAGTTCAAATCCGCTAAACGACGCCAAATTAAATAATTATCATTTTTATAGCTTCAAAAGAGTATATTAAATTTGCCACAAAGTTTGTTACATCCACAATCAAACGTCGGATATCCTAAAAAATACACAAATGAATAAACAGCATAACGAGCTAAGTCGATTTAGCCATATCCGTCTGTCTGTCCGTCTCTCTAAAATATTCCTCACGTTCCTATCATTCAGATCGGATCACTATAGCTTGTAGCTATCATACTAACTGACTGATAATAAACAAGTTCTTGTAGAGAATCTTTTATATTTGTTAACTATATTTTAGCTTCGCTGTAACCTAACTTAACGTTTTTTCTTGTTAAAAGTGTTATTTAACTAATATTTAAAGTGTAAGCTGATAAGAATTTAAGGAGTAGGTTTGTTAAAAATATCCACAAAGTGGCGGAAGAGTCAACCTATTGACGAAAATAATATTTATGATTCTATATGTAAAGTTATGTGTAAGTCTGGAAATATGTATGATTCTCAGAATCTCTTGTAAGTGGTCCCTGTATGTCTATCTTTCTTTTGTTCGTAGACAAGCTACTTCATATTACCACTCAAAAAATAGTCCAACGGTGTTAAATGGCACTATCTTAGAGGCCACGCCACAGACTCACGACGCGAGATAATGCGCTCAACAAAAGTTTCTTTCAATAAATTGAATGCTTCGTTGGCTGCATGTCATGTAAGTTCGTCTTTTTGGAACCACAGTGACTTTTTGAGAATTTTTTAAGGCGTTTCAACAATGGCTTGTCGATTATCATTAACGTACCCATTCAACCAAAATGGAGCTTCATCGCTGAACAAAATTTTCATGTGAAAATCGAAATCGGTGGTCATCTCGTTTTCGGTCCATTCACCGAAGGTTGGACGTGTTTGATAGTCGTTCAGTTTCAATTCTTGCACTGAACGACTGCCGATGGCGGAAGGACTCATTCGGGTCTTCTTCGCTACTCAGTCTGTTCACTTTAAAATGGCAAATCAATCTGAGTATAAATCAGTCAAAAAGGCAAACTCCAAAAAAGATATTGTTTGATTGAAAACCACAAGCATAAAAAAATCCGTTATTATAAAGACAAAAAGTCGTGACGGCTTGTTATTCAGAAATGATCACCAATCGCTAATTCCTCGACCAACTTCAATGAGAAAACCCATAGGTTTTTGATCAGATTTGGGTTATTGGACTGAATATTGCATAACTAAAATTTAATTTAGTAATTCTAGAACTGCATTCTTTTTAAAAAATATCTTCATATAAAATTTTTTCCCACAAAATTCTTAACTCAAAATTTGGAAGTATTAGTATTTTGGTATGAATATGAGCTGTTGTCTTCAAGCCAGTAGAGCATAGGATATCTTCTTTTATGCTTTTCCTGCTTGACTAACTTTCCTTCTTCGTATATATGACTCTATTCGTCCATATTGGTATTATCACAAAATTTCTTTGACTTTTAAACACAAAGATTCGAGAGAAGTTCGCTCAACATACGTAAGACAAAAATTAAAGCAAAATCAATCGTAAGCGCAATGTACAAATCTGTAAATCCACACCAACAACAGTTGATTTCCAGAAACCCGATAACGGAAAATAAAAGAATAAAAAGCAGAGTTTTTCGAACATTTACAGCTAGGATTTTGAAAGTTTTCCTTTTCATTAAGTTCAGTTTTTCTATTTTTGTCGCTTAACCGTTATCCTCTCGTTTTTCATTTTGCGCTCACCTTTAACAAAAACTTTGAAATTCCAGATTTTTTTTGTCATTTGTGACGTTTTTGTGCAATCGCTATGGAAGCACAGCGGTGGCACAGAGTAAAGCATATTCGTTTTTCATAGAAATTGTGAAATATTGGCATATGAAATCGAATAGGTAAAATATGAAAGGAAAAGTGCATGAAAGTGATTTTTAAAGCAATTGAAAACTGTTGGAAAGTCATATGAGTGTTTTTATGAATAAAGCAGCTGGAGATCTAAACTAAAGCGCCAAGTGCAGTTATTAAATTATAAGGAAATATAGTAGAATATTTCTGTCACAGCTGCAAGAGCTGCTATTTAATATATACTTTCTAAAAAGTATTTGACGCAATGAAAAATTGATATGTTTTTATAACTTTTTCATGAAATTCGTAACTTCTAGTTCTAGGCCAAAAAGCAAGAATCAATTACTTACATTTTAGCACTGATTTAAATGCTCAATGCGATTCGCGCTAGAACTGTTTAAATAATTCAATGAGTTCGCCTCTCAATTTCTCACAGTTCTCACAATGAGCTGCCGATAGTTTGCTCATCATTAGGGATATAACAACTTTATTGCTTGCTTTCATTAACTTGGCAGGGCCGTAGTTAGTTTAAGGAGAGCAGGAGCGGCGTGTGTTTTGGAGCGCGCTTAGCGGATGCTGAAAAATGGCTGAAAAGCAATTTATGAAAGACAGCAAAGCATGCCAGAGCGAGGTGCTCAATGTAACTTATTAATTAAACAACCGGAAATGGATAATTGCTTGCCAACGTTGAGCTGAATAATTCTTAGCGTTCGTACGGAAACTAACTTTGGAAGCGAAACTCACAAAATAACGTCACCGGAAGAGTTGCTTACTATATTTAAAGCCGCTGGTTTGTGAAAAAATGTCAAGGAAATTGAATATTTATATAATACTCGTTATAACAACATAGATTTGAAAACTGCAAAACTCAGAAGTATAGAAAGACTCATATGCAGAGTGTATAGGAAGCACTACTTCGGTCTATGACTTCCAAATTTATGTTTGATGCCAGCAACGGTAGTCAGCGAGAAGAAAGTTCTATTCATAGTGTATTTAAGCAAGAGAAGAAGGAGAGAAAGAGATGATAAACAGATATTGTATCCATCGGCAACGAAGAGAACTGAACTGGAGTATTGAAAGATTTTACCGTATATTTGATCTCTAGGTAAGTCGCTCCACTGCATATATGGAAAACTACTCTCTGTATTTCTATCTATAAAAATTATTTGGATAGCAGTTACTGTAGGTTATACGCTTGTGCTCGAATATAAAAATATAAAAAATTATCTGGCGCCATCTAGCGGATTCTGTAGTTATTATTATTCGTCGACTCTCGCGTCAGATAATTTTTCATAAAGCTTAGATTTTCGAAAAAATCAGTTCAGTCGTTTCAGAGTCGATACGACTCATTCTTACATATTGTATTTAATATAAGAACATAAGCCCTTACCTACTACATATATTTCTTATTATTTTGTTTTTCTGCTGCCATTTTGATTTATCTACTCCTACAACATGATCAGAATTGGGCAATATGGGGAGATCTTTACGTAAACCTTGTTCAGAAAAAACTAGGACCATAGTTTTATCGAAACTTACTAACTTAAAGTCAGACATATATATGAAGATATATATACACATGAATGTTATTTGTTATTTCAAACTTCCATGTTTCCGTTTGAAATATTGTAAAATAATCAGTAAAAAAATTAGGCTAAACTCATTTAATTTTATTCATTAAGGCCTAAAATGCGAAAAATACACACTTCTCGATTTTATCGTAAACACACAACTGAATTTAAGCAGTTAGAAAACAGATTTGACCGCTAGAAAATATTTTAATTATTTGTATAGCAATTTACGTCCCCCAACCTAACAACAAAGTGCCGAGTGAAATTTACTAGATACCATAAATTATCTCCAGACTTAAGCAAGCAATTTCACAAATCTGCCACTATAAAGTGTTCGCCACAATCAACTTGCTGATCACATGACTAACGTATTTAAAGAGTCGGACGCCAATCTGCGGCAATGTGTGTTGCTAACAAATCTCGCCAAAAGAGTAATTAAAGGAAATTAATCAGCTTAATAGAATAAACCCAAATACCTGATATAATTAAAATAAATAGCGTGAACTATTAATTATCTTTCTACAATTTATGAAACAGACGATTGAAACTAACCATTTAAATCTCTTCAGGAAAATGTTATTATTTACCTTAAATAAAACTTAAAATTCCGTTTGTTGAAAAATATAGAGAAGTATGCAACCATATATAAAATTAATATATAGAAGTATCCAACCATATAGAGAATTAATATATATATATATATCATATCGAGTTATATATGATGATCCGAAATTAAAATTAGCGTAGGAAAAAGATATGATGAAGCCATAATCGCAAGCATAGAACCATCTCTTAATTAACTAATCATACAATGAGTCTGGGAATTTTGTACTTTTCTGAAACGACATCAAAGCATCTAGAAAAGTTTGTACAAAGCAATATCAAAGTGAACTCAAGTTAGTTCCTTTAACCGAAAGAATACTTTTTTACAAGAAATATTGGTTTTCGGTACTGGCACCTATTTTTAAATACATTTGCGAATGATTTTATTTACATTTTTTAGAAGCTTAGTTTCGAATTAAGCAAGTGCAGCGTTGCCCCGATTATTAAATTTTTAATAGGAGGTTAACTGAAATTAAAAAAATATATATTATGTCAGGAAATAAACGCTACTTAACGAAGGTCTGTCAAGTGACATTTTGGCGTTGTCACCTTAATTAAAATTTGTATTTTAAATAATATTCTTGAATTTTCATAAGTGGGTAAAAATTGTAAAGAAACTATATTTGTTATTAAATATTAAGTTAGTAATAAATTGGGGATTAGGTATACGTGTGCTTTATGAGAATCGGTTGTTCGAAAAGCCTTTATACAGCAGCTACAACTGCATTCTCATTTGAATGAAGAATAGAAAAAACATTATACTCTAAATATTTAAATGAAAATGAGTCCGCAGACAAAAGTAGAATAGAAATAAAATTGTTTCAAATGTAAGAAAAGTTTCGAAACGTTAAAAAAGTAATTAAAGATGAAATGCGAAAAAAATATATGTGTAAATATATACTACATAGGTAGGTATATATGGATAAACAAGTAAATAGTCTATTCCCATAATAATAGTAGTATACACTCGCACCAATTAAGGCGAAGTCACGATCTTTAGCTGCTATTATGCAATTGCAAAATCAACGTTTTCCCTTAATATTTGTGCTACTCAAGCTTTCTAGAAAACATTTGAAATAAATATTGGATTTTTTGTATACTTACAGCATTTGAGAAAGAAAATATATGAATTTATGATATATTATGAAAAGTGGAACAACCTTTGCACAATTCTACCACATAATAATATCCCACAAATTAGATAATTCCAAATGTATTTCAACTAATGCGATAAGCATTCAATTGATTGATATTCATACATGACAAGTTGCTTGTAAGCACAAGTATATATGTATGTGTATGTGTGTTACTATCAGTGCCATCACCACTTCAAATCGTAACAAATCAATCAAGCCACTGAAGACGCAACCGGCAATATGCCCTAATCACCTGTCATTTGTACGCTTAACGGTATTACCGGTATTTATTGGCAGTTAACGTTGTTGTTTTTGGGCTTTCAACTAGCTGTGATACAAGTTGCTGATAAAATCAACACGGCGAAAACTTTTGATACGTCGAAATAGTCAAAAACTGTAATACAAACTTTTTGTAACAAAATAAAAATTTTTAATTAAAAATTTGCAAGTTTAATTTAAAAAAATATTTAAAATTTATAATAAGACTACAAGTAAAAACAGCGTTGCCATATATGTACAATACATTAAATGTTAATGTGAACAGAAGCATAACATATAAAGCTTGTTGGAGTTAAACTGAAAAATATGCCAAAAATATGCATATATATATATATATATTCATCTAACTTTTATAGACAAAATGGGAATTTTTATATAAAAATTATAATAAGTATACTACCCAAAAATTGATATAATTATTATCACAAAAATACTCCCCCCGAATTTCAATTCTATTGTAGATCACACAGTTTTATTTTAATAAATTTATTGATGTTTGATTTGTAATCCTGTGAAATTAAATTTTGTGGCTTTTTTATTTAGTACCTTGCCGCACTATTAGTAATTTTCAACATAACCGTTATGTGGGTTGATATGATTTTCTCCATTTTCATAGTGTATAAAGAAATGCTAAACAAACGTCTTCTCAACTAGTTTCGTTGATATAGCATCAGTAATTTCGAAGATATTTACATTTAGGCATTAAGAGGGCGGGGCCACGCCCACTTAAAGCAATGTTGAGCTCACAAGTGCCCCTCACTAATGCGATCTCCTGCACCATATAACAATTTATATGTTAATTCAATCCTATTTATTGTAAATTATTTGTACTAGAACGGCAGCAGCATATAAAAACATTTGAATTGATAAATATTTAGCAAAACTTCAAAAATCAAAAATTTTGACTTAACACATTTTATTATGTAACTTACAGTAGGTGCCATGAATGTGTACATAAACTATACCATATAAAGGCAAAGGAGCGCACTCAATTGCTCTGCCTGTGAACACCTGCTGGCTCCCCTAGTTACAATTAATGCCCCATTTCTCTTCCATTTAACAATGAATTGGTTCGTTAATATTGTTGTTGTTATTATGTTATTTGTCTATTTTAATACTTGTATTATTTGTGTATTCGTTTCACCCCGATGTTTTTACACTTGCCAACATGGAGCACGCGCACATTTTGTTTAGCTTGATTGATTAGATCCACTCAATGTAACGTATGCGCCCTGTTGTGCCGTTGGCAGTGCTTGCAGCGCTAATAAATGTTTTTTCTTTATACTCCAGCATGCCTACATGTACAAGAGTATATACCACAGTTTAGAGCTCATTTTATATGTGGAGATAGGTGCTTACGTTCATATTACTATGCGCTTTTATTTATAGGCATTTGCGTGTTTCTTCTTATTATCAAGTTTCTATAGCATGATAATAAAATGCTAAATTATTATTATTATTATTATTTCATAGACGTACATATGTATGTATGTACCCATGTATATATTAATGCTTTATCACTTGCACGTTTACCTTAAGACGGCATAGCATATTGTGATTTTTATTGAGCAATTATTAGTCAGCGCTATTGACCATAAAATTGATATCACCTTTCATTTATCAGCTGCTCAAAAAAGCACATGGTAAGGAGAACATGCGTGCATATTCACATATACAAATATGTACTATGATTGAATGTGAATTAGTTGGTCAGTTTCTTTTGGTTTCGTCAAAAGGAAGATACTGAGAAAGAGATGAATTGAACAATACTTTAATGATATTTTTATACATTTTCTACTGAAGAAAATATTTGTCTATTCTAGTTGAGAAAAACAACCACTCTTTTCAAAAAGATTTAGTAACTAGGCACTTTTGGAAGTGAGAGCAAGCTTTTAGTGCTCGGAACGAATATTTTAAAATTGTTGCAAGCACTTTTTGATTCTGGCCTCAATAGAAAGTAACTATAAATAATCGTATCTGATCGCACTGCCTATTTTGGATATAGTGATCACCAGGGACTTTTAATCACACTGCATTCTCCGAAGAAATTGTTCATACGAACAGACCGATCACAGTCCTTATAAGAAATCTTTTGCATTTGTGAAGGATATTATAGGTTCGGCGCAATCCATGTTAGCGTTCTCCAAAACTATTATGGATTGTTTTATGATACAACAACAACGTTGCATAAAATATTATAATATCGATCTTGATCATCAAACAGAGAATAAGAGATTATATGGCTGCTGTTGATGGACTTGAAGCAAATTTCCGCTGTTCAAAGAGAGTTCGAATGGCTTATAATCTAAATTACATTTTTAAATTATAAGAAGAACTACAATAATGATATAAATTACAACCACGCACACATCTGTTATTTGGAATGGGTCTAAAATAAATAAAAATATATTGAATGCATTTAATATAGGCATATAAATGGTCTTAATTTTTTGGGAGTGGTGTTTCAGCGCTTTTAGCCGAAATCAAAAAGTTCACTGCCACCAATGAGGGTGAAAAACCCGTCATTAAGAAAAAACAACTAATGATATTGATAATATTGACATGATAATAACCATTTGGCATGCTTGAAACGTCAGAGCATGCTTTTGCATGACACGCGCCTGAAGTGCTAAACAAATTTTAATGCATAAATAAGTAATGACCTAATATAATGACAGTCTAATTGAATTAGCTAATATGATATTATTCCTTATTTAGCTACTATACTATATAATATATGTGTTTGTTTATAAATGAGAATAAAAATAAATATTGAGAAGGTGAAGTGAGCAGCGTAAAATGACTTTTTTAAATAACAAAAATAATAATTTCATTGATAACAATTTAAATGAAATAATTATGGCTATACAATTTTAGTTTATAATTTGATATATCTATGATATACACTCAAGAACGCAACTTTCCTCGGACTGGTCCATATAAACTGCGCGCACAAACCGAATCGATTAACATATTTTCCAAAGATTGATAGAACCTCGATTTATGTTCGTTTGAAGTTTGATTTCCATATGTCAATTAGGTAGGGTGTGTTTCGCCAACGCGAAAAGTTTTTCTGGCGATTTTTACCATGGAAAATAATTCCACACCGAGTTGACTTGAAATTTTGTGTTTCCAAGTATACGACTGAAACAAAGCATTCGATGAAGGTCGTGAATTCATCGAAAACTTGCGTCAAGCGAATCGTGGATTCACCTCTGTTAATGACGATAATATCGTTAAATAAACAGTACTTGAAAGTTAAACAAACAGTGCTTGAAAATCGTTCTATTGCCATCACAGAGACAGCAGAGGATCTCAAAATCTCTTTGGTAAATTTTTTTGTTAAATATTTTGAGTTTCAAGCGTGTTAATGACAAACTCTAATCAAAACACCCGAATCTTTTGTAAACCTAACGTCGAGTAGAAGTCACAAAAGGGATGCTTGACAACGAAGGTATTGAGGGTTTTACCAGCCAAGGCTTATAACAGTACTTGAAAGTTAAACAAACAGTGCTTGAAAATCGTTCTATTGCCATCACAGAGACAGCAGAGGATCTCAAAATCTCTTTGGTAAATTTTTTTGTTAAATATTTTGAGTTTCAAGCGTGTTAATGACAAACTCTAATCAAAATACCCGAATCTTTTGTAAACCTCAACGTCGAGTAGAAGTCACAAAAGGGATGCTTGACAACGAAGGTATTGAGGGTTGTACCAGCCAAGGCTTATAACAAGTGTATGGATTGACCGTTATATGCTTGTATTGACTGAGGAGCCAATTTAGAAAGCGATAATAAATATTTGTATTAAAATACGTGAAAATGTAGCTTTTTTTATCAGTCCGAGGTAGATGGTATATAACAGAATATATGACCTAAATATTGTAGCATATACATACGTATGCACATAACCATTCAATAATTTTCAACACTCAAATATTGTCAGTGAACTTTCATGGAGCTTTCACTACTTCAAAGTTCACTACAAAGTTCTACAAGCGTTTCAATTTCTGAAACCCAACTGAAACTCGGCGTTCAATTGCTTTTAGTTGAAATTAGAATTTGTGGTATGAAAATTGATAACTAGTTCGGAAATAAAAAATACTTAAAATAAGTTGCATTTAAATTTTACCTCTCTTTTGCTTTCTCTCTCACTCCATTTATATACTACCCAAAGTGGCAGCGGATGAAAGGTGAGTACATTAAGTACATGGTTGGTGTTCTACAGCCATCAGGTTCGAATTACATTTACTATAAAATCCAATAATAATATTTTTTGTATCATGGAAGACAAATTCACACAAAAAAGTTTCAAGTAATAACCTATTATAATTATATAACTTAACCCTTAACTCCCTCATGGGTAAAAGCAAATCAAGACAAGTCCTCAAAACTGGAGATTCGAGCATACCGAAATTTCGCCAAGATTTATTACATTTATGAAGAATGGCATTAAACGAATACGGCAGCTTGGCAACGCTGCAGATTTGTGTGCAAAATTTTTAATCCGCTAAATGTAAGGCAGGTAGTCTACATTTTCCCTGTAGACACACCCCCACCACCCACAAATCGTATTTAAAAAGCATGTGCTCGCTTGTTGCTGTTGTATTCAATCCCTTGCCTAAAGCCTTTGGGATTGCATAACATGGTGCTGGGCCCCGAACTTATCTGAAATGCTCTCTATGCAGTGTTTGTGTATCTGTGTGGATGTGTGTGTTCGTTGGTATTTTCGCAAATGTATTGCTTGTGCCAGCGGCGTTGAAGTTCTCAAATAACACAATTTGTGAATAATAGTCCAGGTATATATATACATATATACAAAAATATGTGTGTTTTTGGCATGTGAGGAGCGTTCTAGCCTCTGGCCATTGCTACAGAGATGCAGAAATGCCTTTAACTAAAATTGATTGCGAGCTTTCTGCAAACTTTGAACGGCGAAATAACATAAAATATGCTCTTAGGAGTTCAAAGTAATTTCCTTTTGATATTTATGAATGAGTTCAGCATTCAAATGAAATATAAACTGTTGCTTTGCCTAAAAAAATAATGGAGGGTATATTTATTGGCCGGATTAATAATTAGAACAAAGACTTCGAATGCATACTTGTACAAAATATAATTTACTCCTTGAATTTTTAAAAGTTTAACGGAATTTTGTAGTAGTACGGTTATGAAATCAAAAATTTGTATGTACAACTTTCGATCAACAAGATAAATGTAATTTTCGATTGCACCAAGTCTATAAAACCCCTTATATATACAAAACATTTCTTATTATATGAATACTTTCTTCAAATATTGTAGCGTTTCTTTAGAGGATAACTCATGCCGAATTTCGCGAAGATATCTCGTCAAGTGGAAAAGTTTACCATACAAGCACATGATTCCGATTGCTCAATTTGTACAACAACTATATGCTATAGTGGTTCGATATCGACAAAGTGGTTCCGACAAATGAGCAGCCCGTTGAGGAGAAAAAGACGTACGCAAAATTTCTAAATAATATCTCAAAAACTGAGATATAAACAGACAGACAGACGGACTGAAATGTCTAAATTAACTCAGCTCAGGGTCTCCGACATTTCCTTCTAGGTGTTACAAACTTCATGGCAAATTAAATATGCCCTGCTCAGCGCATAAAAACTTAACAACAGTTTGCTTTGGGCAGTTAGGAAGTTCAATAAAAAGCGGCAAGTCTTTGATAATCAGCTTTGAAAATCTTTTTTTTTAGGATCTGAAATTTAAGGCTAAGTAACACTTAATTCTCATGGAATCATTACTTAAGATACATAACCAATATTCTTAGCCGATCTTCTCAGGCCTCAATGTCTACAACAGTTGCAAATTAAAAATATCATAAAAATAATAATTACTAAGAATAAAAAGAAACAAATTTAAGTTTTTTCAATATCGAAGTACCGGAAGTGAAATAAAACTGAGAATGAAAGTATAACTAGGGACCGAAAATTAATTATTACATACAGTTTGATATAAAACTACACTATTTTATGATTAGGGACAATCACACTCAAATAGAGGCAGAATGGTAAGCAATTTAGAATGATGAGGTAAACACATATACGATATACAACCGCAAAATTTCGTTGTTGAAGACACCTACTATATTAATATTTAAAAGTTGTTTATATTCGCTGAAAATATGAATAGTTTTCATAGCTACGATATTGTGACAGCCATTCACGGACAATTTTGGTTTCGTTGAATCCGTTCCGGTAACTTTGGTGTTCAAGATGCACCACGCTCTGGAAACCCAACTGTCAAAAACATCGATAAAACAATGAAATCGTCAAGTCCGACCGCCATATAAGCCTTGTTTCGATCACCTAGGAGTCAAACATTGCACAAAAAACCTTTTGATAACGTCAAAAAAAACATGGATCGAATTCGCAACGAAACCGATCCATTTTTGAGGCAGATAGTCAAAGGTGATGCAAAATTGGTCATCTATTGACAACGTCAACTGAAAATGGTTGTAGTCGAATCGCCGTGAGCCGGCTAAATTAAGCAAAACAGAACTGCGTATTAGCAAGGATTGGCAGGGAATCATCTTTATGAGTTACTCCCCTAGGGCCAAATTTTTATCTTGAACCTGCACTACCAACAATTGGACCGTAAAAAGGAAGCAATCGGTCAGAAGCAGCCAGTTTTGTATAATATGGGAGGAATTGTTTTCCATTTCAACAAAGTCGGCCCACACCCATCAATAGTCACTCGCCAGAAGCTACAGTAGCTTGGTTGGGAGATTTTACGTATTCACCTTATAGTCCAGACCTGGCACCAAGTGTTCCAGTTTTTCGCCAATATAGACGAGGGTTTCTAAGAGAGTGGCATTATGAAATTACCTTGAAATGACAAAGAGTTATCAAATAAAGCGGTGCATATTTGACCTTAATCAGGTTATTCTAACTCTGTTAAATAAAACCTTCAATTTAATGCTAAAGAAAAAAATGGATTTCAGTTTACTAAACCTTCTATAATTTTATAGAGCTGCATCGGGGTTATTTTAACTTTAAGGTTAGTTTTTACTACACTTTCTATGGTATACAAAAATTTTTAAGAGGCATTCACACTGTGAGTTTCGCGAAAAACTTGTAGCAAATAAAATTTTACTAAACAGTTTTTATAAAAATATTATGGGAAGGATATTTGGCAAAAACTTACCATCAAATTAAAAAAATTGGTACGAACCGTATTACGAAAATCAATAATAAACAAGTTATGACAAGCACTAATAACTGAGGCTTAAGCATATTTTGCTTAAAAAAAATCACTTGTTAGTAACTTTATATAATACCGCATGTAAATCTTTCCAGCTTTGACAAGCTAAGTGCACAACTTTCAGGAAGAGAGCTTTGTTTTAAATATACTATAGATAGTGTGTACATAATACAAAAACATATAAATACAATAATGTACATAAATGCCACAACATTGCTCAGCACTAACGGCAGTAAACCACAAAATCCGCTGTACAACATGTCAAGTCCAAGTTGAAAGCCAGAGACTGCCTAGCACTACAGTGAATACACACCAACACACACACACATATATATACATACATGTATAGCGCTGACGGGACTACCGTTTGTAAATCATAATCAGACTTGTCAATAGAAATACCAGCGTAATACCGTTATGCCCCAAATGAAGCGCTAACAACAAAGCAGCAAATATTTGCATAGAGAATGCTGCGAGCAGCGAGTAGAATTCCAACAAAAGAGCAATGAAGAGCCGAGTAGGAGTGTTGCAAAACAGTTGGTCACTAGGTGGCGATACACTGTTAGTTGCAATAGTAGTGGTACTGCCGTTGCGTTGGTATTAATAATCAATATTTTATCATAAAGAAGAGTATTATGATATAAATTGAATATTATATAACAATAGTTTTGTTTGTAGATGCATTCGAAGGAATGACACACACATATGGGTATTATGTCTATTATAGAAAAATCTATATCACTGCCTCGTATATACAAGTATGGTACAAGTGTATTTGGAGAGGAGTGTGCTGTCGTACGTATTTACCACTAACTGTTTTATAATTATTAGTGATCTTTTGTTATTTTGTGCTTTCTGTATAAGCGTTGAGGTACAATATTTCATTAATGGATGGATCTAGTGAATTAATTAATAATGCTGAAGTCTTCTAATGCAACTACTAATTACAGATAATTCAAATGAATACAACAAATAATTGCCGTAATGTGCAAGGCAAGCAGTTTAATCAAATATATGAGGTCTCTTGCAAGAAATCGCAATGTATGTATTAGATGTTTGTACGAGTAAGTATTTGAAGGAAATATACATAAAATAATTAACGAGAAGTTAAGTTCAGGTTTCAGTAAGTTCTTGCTTAATTGAAAAGATAGACGCTACACTCGATTCTTCGGCTTAAAAATTAATATGAAAAAGAACAAATTTTTTAACAAAATAAGATATTAAACTTTGTAAAAAAACTCGTTAAGTCTCAATAAATATTAACCGTATTAAAACCTCTTAACACCAATTGGTAGAGCATATCAAAATGCAATTAAAAATTAAAGATTTTTAAACAATATAAATTGTTAAGTTTATTTCTTTCTCATATTTTTTTAGCTAAAAATTTTAAATGTTAAGATAAACTCGGCATTAATATTAGAGTTTAGATTAGATACGTAAAATTTTCTTTAATTTTGTTATGAAATTTTAAAACATGATTTAAAAAACTATTACCAAATTAATACAATTATAAAAAATAAAGTTGAAAAACTTCGAAATACAAAGTTTATAATATAATTTTTTACCTATCTTTTTTGTTTATTTTTTTCGTTAATAAATTAAAATCAAAAAGCGTAAAAAGTGTTTAAAACTACAATAGAATTGAAGTAATTTTAAAATTTAAAAAAAAATTAAGAATTTGAATGTTTTAGTTAATATTTTAATTAACACTTTTTTAAAATAAAATGAACTCTGAATATGCATAAAATTCATAAAAAGTATACAAGAATTTGAAAATTTTAATTTTTATTTTCTCGGAACGCGTTAAATTGATATAAATAAAATCAAAAAGACTTAAACATTAAAAAAAATTTTAAAATTTTATTTTTTAGTTTATTTTAAAAAATTATTATAATTTAAATTTAAAATAATAAATAAAATATAATTTAAAAAGTTATAAAAATTAGTTAGTGAAAATTTTTCTTTAATTTTGTCAACAAATTGTGTTTATGTAACCAAATTTCAGTTAAAAGAAAATATTCGAAATTATGTCTGATCTCTCTGTGTTAATATTATTTGACACATGTAAGGGTTAGTTCAATTTTTTTTGACTTTTTGATATAATAGTCTTAACTAAAAATGCTGTGTTGTTTGTCATTTCACCTGTAATAAACTCCAAGTAACGGTTTAGGTGAGAGTCTTGACACACCCAAGCGTCCTTAGAAAAACTACTGATGAAGGGGCCTGAAATGAATAAAACTAAGCTTTTAATCTCACCAGACAGAGAGATCAAGCAGGGAAGGAATATCAACAATTCTATTAAACTACTTTTAAGTTTTACGCGAAGCATTGAAAAACTATAAAAGAAATTGGACCATATTTGATACACAAACAGACTTGGTGTACCTATTACTAATTCCAAATATTTATATTTATAGAATGCAAATATCCCCGCCGCATTTAATTCCAGCTTCAAAGAATATCGGGAAAATAGCTCTAATAATACTACCGCAATCCGCGGAATCTACTTAATCGTAAGAGCTTACATATGTATGTTATATACAAAAGGCTACAGTTGATGAGAAATATTAATATACTATAATAAGATTATATACCAAAAGCTAGTATCTATAGCATTAATAAGTCTAATATAACTAATAAGTCTAAAAAGTCTAAGCCTTGCTTATTATAAACTCTGATAAGGACTGCCATAGCATTTTTAAAATAAATTAAGTTTTATAAATTTTTTTAAACATATACATATATTGATAAAAACATTTGACAATGGTTTAAGAGTTGACAAGTTAGGAAAAATAAAATTAAAAAATTTTTGCAAAAAGGTTGCCAATTAAATGAAAAATAGTACACAGTAAAAGACAGGACAGCAACTTCTGCTTTGCTTTCGTTAAGTACGCCAATATGACTTTCATGTTAAGACTACACTGAATTTTCACAGCAACAACAACAAAAGCACATAGTTTAAGCAGGTCAGCTCAGCCCGTGGCATCACAATTTGAAAATGTTGCTTGTCAACTGACTTATTGAATGCAAAGTTTAACAACGAGAGGACAACAGGACAACATATCCCGAAAGAACAATATAACGACAAAAGCAAGATGTGCACACCAAAAACAAAAAGCAACAACAACAACAAGCACTTGTGGGCAACCAACAGGAAGCATCGTGTCAGTGTCAGTGACAGCTTGCAAGTTCGAACTCATATTACTCGCACTAGCAACAGCAACAAAAGCAAAGCAAAAACAACGCGAATGATAGTAAACATATCAGACATCGAGCGTTTGCAATGAGCTTTTGTGTTGCGCACTTAATTGCTTCAACTTGCCGAACGCAAAAGCATCTGCAGGTGAACTTCACTTTCCGCATGACTGAAGCGGTAGAGTGGGCGTGTGCAGCAGTGGCAAAAAAAACGACAACCATACAGCAATAAAAGTTTTAAATATCAATTTGCCGCGTGTTAACGAGTGATGCTTTCGGGACGACAAATTAAATGCCCCTGCTCTCCGGGTGTTGTCGATGTATCAGTGCATATACTGGATATTTTTGAAGTGAAAAATACACGGGTATTATTAAGGCAACTAATTTGACAAGCAACACCAGCATAAAAGACACCAGTCGCATTTAAAAGCTCGAAAAATTCTTCAACACATTTTCATTAAAACAAAGTTTACCCATCTTGCTCAGAAAAGTTTTGCTGCTTATATTAAGTCCTAATTAAAACGCACGCTCGTTAACTAAATATATAAATATTAACCAGTATAACCATTAATTTACATTTTTCAAGCTTCGGACTAAAATTTCTTCATTTGCCACAGGCTGTTAACATTTTTTACTCAATAAAAGATTTTGTTCCACATTCTGTAGCTGTTTAAATCAGCCGTCTGCCAGTCACAGCCTATTATAGCTCATGTGTATGTGTTACTAGGTGTATTATGTGAAATATCGATCGGTTTAGTCAAACGAATCATTGTGTTCGCTGAAGTGGCAATAATTCATCTACCCAAGCCAACAAGTCTCTCGAACTAATCTTCAATGTGGTGTGGGCAACGGAGCTGGCTAAAAGGCTGAAGCTTTCCATGGAGAAAGTTGACTTTAAATTGGCTTTAAATTTGCGTGTTTAAAAGTCAAATGAAAATTTGAAACCAGAAGGCTTTAATTAAGAAAGGTGGGATACATATAATGTAATATAATAATATTATAAGTCCAAAATAAATATAATTTGATATGAATTAATTTTTAAATGTAAAAGAATTCGTTTAAGCTCTTGTAGAGATATTTAAACTTGAACGAAAATTTAGAAAAATCTTAAAAAAAATATTTAACACAATCAAAAAATATAATAACAAAACAGAAAATATGTTTATTCTACTGCACCGAAACTAAAATAATCTTCGCAAGTGCATTCCTTGTAGCATAGAAGGCTATTAAATATCTTTAACTTGGTATTGATCGGCAAGTTTGTATAGCAGCTATATGATATAGTGATCTTATCAGACATTTTTTTTTGGAGATTGCATCGTTGCTCTAGAAAACAATCTCTGCCAAACTTCGTGAAGATATCTTGTTAAATACAAAACTCTTTTGTACAAGCACTTGATTCCGATTATTCAGTTTGTATGGCAGCTTCATGTTATAGTTATCCGACATCGGGGTTCGGACAAATACGAAGCTTCTTGATGTAAGAAAAAATGGGTGTAAACTTTCAGATCCATATCAAAGAATTTTGGAACTAGTTCGCGTATAAACAAACGGACATAATTAGTGAGTCAATATATGTAAAAAAAGCTACCACAAACAACCTGTGGTGGAAAATTGTTTAAGTTGTGCGAGTAATTCACGACAATTTCATCCTAAATAAAATGATATCAATCTTTACCCAGGAGTAATTACAAAGCAAAAAAAGTGTTTCAGTCGCCTAAATGCAGGTTTCACAGTAAGTTAAATAGTAATTATAATTTGAACTTTCATTCCGTTTCTCAACATTTAGTTGTTGGACTTGTTAGAAATTCATTTGGCTTATTTTTTTAACCCTAGAAGCCAAAACTAATCTATTATTGCCTTCTGTTCAACTGTCACGAAAATTTTGAAAAAGAAAAATTCAATATAAAAATATAAATGAGCTAAATATCTCATATCAGTCCAATTTTTAATGCGTAGTTTGGAGTGTAAATAGAAAATGTTTTTAATTGCATTCTTGCGTACCTAACTGCAACAATAGGTATCCATATCTTGCTTTCTTTTTGGAAAAAATACCACAATTACCTCTTTTCAAATAAATACTATATAATTAAATATAAATTAGTGTGCTGTAATTGATGTTCTTAGAAAAAATTGTGTTATAAAATACCTGTAATACGTAAATCAAACAAAGCTCCTAAAAGTATGCTAGTTTTTCACTTTATAACTTTTTTTTGAAGATTTGGATAAAATCTCGACTGAATATAACCATTAAACTGCAAAAATATTGTTAAATATATAGACTATTGGAACAAAATTCACATTTATGACGAGAAATATGCATTATTTATTTAAAGCATTAATTGCTTTTCATTAAATATATTTTATATGTTTGCACCTGTGTATGTATGAATTCCATCCTCTGAAATTTCCGCATAAAATATTAATGGCCGCGTTCAATTATAGTGAAATGCGCACATATGCACACTCCCAGTGATACACCAGCACTAGCGAGCACCGAATTTGAAAATGTGCCAAGTGAGGTACGCGCTGGCGTATGAGTGACTCAAATTGCTTAGGTAATTCGTTTAATTTTCAAGCAAAAATTCGCGACGATATGTACGTACATATGCTTATTGTGTGCATATCTCTTGTTTAAAGCACTCACGCTACGTGCTGTCAGCGCATGCAATGGACTGTCTAAATGTCTATCGTAAATTTCGTGCCATAATGTATAGGGATGGGAATTGAGGATGCTAATGGAAAATTTACTACTAAAATTATTATACAGAAAGCCAAAAATTGCTTTCCAATTGGTTAAAATTTTAAGTGGAACTCCCCGAAATTAGATGGTCTCTTCAGATGAAGAATATAATTTATATATGTGTAATGATATTTCTGTTGACAGATTTGATTGAGTTAAATAATTTTTTTTAAGTTTGCTTTCCAGTTGTTTAAACATTTATGTACACCTTAAAAAATTGCAAACAAGCCTTCTACTTGAATTCTTGTTCAGTAATTTTCAATATTTAATATTCCTTTCTGCAAGCAGCGGCAAAAGACTTCTCGTAGCGTTTTCGTAATAAATTTTTTAAAATTTTGTAAAAAAGTTGAAAATTTTTTAGAACATTTCTTACTTACCTTTGCAACGCTCTGTTTATATCTTAATTACATTTGTAACCATTACAAAAATACAGGTAGGCTCAGGTTTGCCGACTGTCGGTATACAAAGTCGCTTTTTGCCTTTGGTGTAGCTGTTTCTGCTGCTTCTTACACTTATGATATTAGCAGTACATAAAATCTTGATAAAATCACTTTTTAATTTATATAATTTACGTTTTTTTAATTTTCACTTCTAAAGTAGCATTAGGAACTAAATAAATTGCACTGTGAGCACTGTAGAGATTTCAAGCATTAATATTATTGCAATTTTTACTACTATTTATTAAAATTAATTTTCTTTTTGTATAATTTTGAAAATTTCTTCTATTTTTAATAATTTTTTGTTTTAATTTTTTAAGCAATACTGAAATTTCATTTCAACAGCAACATATGTATATATATAACTTAACTAGTCACTTATTTCACGCATAAATAGTTCATATTTATTTATTTTTTTTTTGGTTTTGTGATACAATTATTTTGAATTTTATTACATAATTTTTGGTACTTATTTTTTAATAATAGTTTTTTTTGGATATTTTTAATCATCAACTTCACTTATATGCATTCCTTACATTTGAAGTTTTTTTATTTTAATTTTCAGTACATTTTTATCCTTTTTATAACCAATAATGGTTTTTGATATTTATTTTTTATTGGCACTTTTTCGGCTTTTACTTTTTATTGAATTTTTTTTTTCTGCTAATTTATTATTTATTGTTGACAGCGTCACTTATTATATGTGTATTTATATTTTATGCATTGTTTTTATAAATTTATTAAAGATTTTATACACAATAATTTGGTAAAATCCAAATTTTGGTTAGCGTAATTAAGTTTTTTTCTTGCTATTTAAAAGCACAATATTGAAATCATTTAAGAATTTATATTTTGTTTATTATTATATATTATTTTTAAATTTCGAGGTTTTTAAATTTTTTTCCTTTTGAGTTATTTCCAAACCACTTTGTCTTTAAAAACTCAATATTGATAATTATTGTAGACTTTTTATTTTAATTATTTTTGTTTATTATTTTAATATTTTCAACATTTTTCCTATTCATTTCAATTTAAAAATGTTTCTTAATTTTAGTTTTTATTTTAACATTTTACTGCTTTTAAACCTTCTTTTTTTTAAGTGATTTATAAATTTATCCGTTTTTATTTTTATTAAAGAATATATTTTTATATCACATTTTTCACTTTAGTATTCAATATTTTCTAAAATTCATTCCAGCATTTTTTTCTATTATCAAGATTTCTTTAAAAAAAATTTCGCACTTTATCACACATTTTCCGTTTTTTTTTACATTTTACTTACCTACTTGCTTTTAAATCAACACTTCTGTGTAAATACAAGTATTTCATTAAACCTGATTTTCGTTGCTGCTTTCAATAGGATTGTTGTCGCTTTACACTGCTTTCATATTATTTTTATTGTAATCACAATTTTTTGCTGTTGTAGGTGAATTTGGAACACTTTCCAATTCTTTAACTGTCGCATATATTAATTTAATATTCACTCAAGAAAAGCACAAGATATGCACTGTCAACTTTTCGGCCAAGGTTACAGCTTTCGGAGCTAAAATAAATTAAGGTAAATAACAACACACATACAAACGCACCTAAAACACTTTCTGAAATTATTTGCTCAACTCATTGTAATAACTGTTTATTATTTATTTACTTAGCTGTCACCAGGTTTTTACACGCCGCACATCCACACACAAATATCTGTAAATACAATGAGTGAGCAAATATTGTACTCATTACATATGGACTATGTACAATACATATACATGTACACAGGCAACACAGCTGCGCTGCGCTTTTTGAATATTTTCAATTAATTCTTTGCTCGCAATTTTACCATATTTTTTCAACATTTCTTCACTCTGACTCGTGAGTTTGTTTGTTTTTGTTTTTGCTTGCTTGGCCAATAAATAAGTTATGACGAATGATTAAGCAAAGGCAATACGTAGGGCTGGAACGCAGGGACCGTTGGTGTATGAGTGTGGCTCAGTGAGGACTTCGATCTATGCAAGCGTAAAAAATTGTTGCCGCTTGAGTTCATAACAACAAAGCGTATAGTGGAATAATAAAATACACACAGACACACATATGTATGTGTGCGCAAATACACTCGCGTGCGTGTGTGTGTGCAAGTAACTGAATTTGAGTGCGATGTAAAGCAGCCACGCGGAAGGAAAAAATTTCAGGAGCAAAATTGGAGTGAAACAACAGTAAAAACGGATATACACATACACATTATTGTCCATTTCGCTTTCGTTTAAGTATGTGTGTGTGTTTCTTCCGGTGAATTTGTATTATTTGGCTGTTGAAAAGTTGTAAAATCTTCCTGCTAACAGGAAATAATTAAAAGTGAGATGAAATATGTCGCTTCGTTTTGCAAAACAAGAAGCAATTCATAATTACTGAAATTGTTGGAAATTTTAATTCTGAATCCAGTAAAATTTTTTAATGAAATTTAAAATGCATTTTTGTATCTCAACTAATATTATATGTATATAGCATAATGCATTTTAAGAGAAAATTATGTTAAATAATTTTCGATAATCTGGCACACTGAACTTGAAAAAAATCTAATAATAATAATAATATTATATTAAGTACATTTTCTGGCAAAGTCCTTAAAACGAAATATTTGGGATCGATATTCAACTTTTTAAAAATTACTTAATTAAATTTAATAAATATTTTTGATTTTTCGCTGTTTATATTAAATAAAAGTATACTTAAATTTTCTGTTTATCAATTTTTCAAATATTATTTGCTTATTTTAAAGTATTTTTGTGCAAAGTTTTCGATCCCGAAAACATTCCTATGTAGATTATAGAGCCAACTAGCATCTTATGAACTTTTAACATTATCTAGAAAGCTTTATTACGACGAACACTCTAAGAATAAGTGGTAATAAAGTAAGATAAAACAATAACTGTGGTTGGTATGATCAGATGAAAATTGTACCGTTTGCATTGTATAATAATATGTAACAAATTTCGTAAAGAAATCATATTATATATATTTTTAATTTGTTTTAACTCAAAAATTTAATCCTATTCTTTTTACTTTATGTGTTTGAAACAACGAAATATTAGAGGTCGTTCGAGGGTTAATATTTTCAGAATTATTTGTAGAAAATATCACCAACATCACCTTAGGCTTGATACTTAGCTCGTAAAAACTCGAAATAATGGTGCCCTATATCGAATCAGGGACTGGAGAACAGTACAACATAATCACTTTCCACCTACTTTTTGAAGTTGTGAGGCCACCTGAGGGCTAAAATATTCACCAAAATTTATACAAATAACTAGATAATTGGAATAACTCTTCGCTTGTCTTCAGAGCGCAGATTCTACACCAGATCTTTTTTATTGAGGAAAATTAAGCTTATCATATCAATTAATCAACTTGTATCTGGTAATTCACGCCCATTATTTAAGATCTATGTGTTCCTAATATATGCACAAAAGCTCAAGGATAAAACTGATGCACTAAATTAACCGTTTATGTTTTTGCTTGTGCCTTGCGATCTTCACTTCGAATCTTCGGACATAAACTATAGCCAAACTAGGCAATTAACTAACGCAATCAAAGAGTAAATTAAGTAATTAGCCAGAATTCGTACTTTAGCAATTAGCCTTTAGCTTTCAAAATGTTTTATCTTTATGAACTCTGATGCCTTACCATATTATGGGAATATTTAGACAATTAATTACAATTTAATTATGTTATAATTATGGGAATATTAATTATGTTATAATTTAATTTTGAAACACATTTCAATAACAATATATATTTATTTTAACTTTCCTTCATTTATACATTTCATTTGCTGACCAAAAATCGGCCATCAACTCTCAATTAATCAATTTTTGAAATTGGGATGATTAAATCTATTTTAAGGCAATTAAGCATTAAAGTGCTCCATTTTTATTAATTGAGATGTCTTTGTGAACACAGATGTGAGTATGATACAACATAAGACAACAGAATGAATGTAGGAAAAAAATAGAGTGTAATCGCAGAATTTGGTATTCTTTAAAGAAAGGAGTTTAAAGAATTATTATAGCTGTTTAAAGTTTGAGTTTGCTGTTCACAATTATAATGTGACAAGAAAAGTCTTGAAGAGAAGAAGGAGAACTGAAGACTGTGACTTTTTAGATACCCCTTAGATACCACTTCTTATCTTATCTCTTTCATGACACTTCAAAAATACGCTCAAAGTGATAGAGAGTAAAAACT
This sequence comes from Bactrocera oleae, assembly GCF_042242935.1. NCBI lineage: Eukaryota > Metazoa > Arthropoda > Insecta > Diptera > Tephritidae > Bactrocera > Bactrocera oleae. The sequence goes on along the minus strand of NC_091539.1, from coordinate 38,237,874 downwards.
TTTCGTCAAATTTCATTGAAAGTGCTTTGAGAAATTGTGTCCACAAAATCTATTAAATGGGTTCCATTTAATGTTAATGAATCTTTAGAAATTATTATTATTATTTTCGACATATAAAAATTAAATATGCGAAACAGGCGTCAGCTAACGGTCAAATCAGGCCACTTTTGACAGACATTTTAGCTAAAAAATGGACTGTAGAAATCCATCTCCTCTAAGATTCACATTTATCAGTGCATATATTTTTATTATATAATATATACTTATGGCTACTTAGGTAGTAATATCACAGAGAAATTTATTTGGTCCAAATGCTGACCAAAGCTTACTTAAAATGTCTAAAGAATGTGAGAGTTAGCAACAGCTATAATAACAAAGCTAGAATACGGCTAACAATATAAAATATAAAAAATGACAACAGAATAAAATGAAAAATACATGAAAATACATGTTTTTATTGCTACTACACCTTCGTACAACTAATCCATATTTTGGCAAACGCAATGACGATGCCGCCACACGATTTTTATATAGCCACAGTCGTATACATAAGGGTGTGTGTGAGTGGCTTTTTCAAAATGACGACACGCATCTGAGAAATGATGAAAAATTAATGAACCGACTAAGCAAATGAACTATAGACGGCCGCACAAGCGGATGAGTGAGTGAGTGAACGAGTGAGTGAGCAAATGAGCCAGTGAGTGTGCAAAAACCCAGAATCGCCACATGTTGGTACGTTTAAATGTGTCTGTTGCTGTGATTATTGCAAATTTTTATAGCATGATTGCGACATTTAAGTTAGAAATAAAAATAAACCTCTGCATTATAATAAAAATATGCGAGAATTTTATGCGAAAAAATTTCTATCCTCACACACAGGTACTCGTATACGTATTCTTGCAGCGTTTTCGTGTGTAGGTGTGGCATTAAAATTACTGGCAGACTGTGAATATATTCTAGGTATTTAAATTTCTAGTACCATATAATTTCGAATTTATTTGCTACATTACATAGTAAGCCGGTGCATAGCAAAAGTCGCGACAGCAATTTAATTAAAATCATACACATTATTATGTGTGTCTCACAAGTAAGATATTTGTTCAAAAAATAGCTGATGAAATGTCGGCAAATTAATTGAAATGTCAGAAAAATACGAAAGCATAAACACACATACTCGTATGTTACATATAAACAAAAGATTTCAATAAAGGAACGCCATAAAGAAGCTTTCACAAGAACTGCTAATTAATTTCTAAAATATGGAAAATAAGTGGCTTCAAACACTCAAGAAAAACCACAAGAAAATTTTTAGTTTTAAATATTTTAGAAATAAATGAAATATTAAAAAAATCAAAAATAAAATGAATTTCGTGCCATTTAGGTAATAGTATAAAATATTATATTTTGTTGTTTTGTTTACCTCCGCGAGAATGACCTCCAATGTGTTGCATATTCTTAACAGCTGCTTTGTGGAAGCCACCTTAGTACTATAGGAAATTATAATATTATGAAATTATTCGTTCTTGCGCTTAGTTTTTATTTTTTCAACTAGAATAAAGCATACAAATCCTTCTTCGTTTCTCTTCAGTTCGTCAAATATTTGAGATTGGCGAATCGAACAAGTAAATGTAACAAAACATAGAACAAGAAAAACGTTATTTTCGGTTGCACCGGAGACATAATACCCTTCACAAATACGAAATGTTCCATACAGTAACTTGATTTCGATATAATGAATCTATAAGATAAGTCAGTTTGTATGGTAGCTATATGCTATACTGGTACGATCTGAACAGTTTCTTCGGAGATTGTACCGTTGCTTTGAATAATAATCTATGGCAAATTTTGTGTAGATATCGTACCAATTAAAAAAAAATTTCATACAAGAACTTGATTCCGACCGTTTAGTTGGGGAATAAAGAAGTTATCATGTTAGAATAGATTTTTTGAAGAGGATGAACTTCCCAATTCTTTAACTTCTTATTTATAATATTAGAATCAACTCTGAACATTTTTCTTCAATATACCAACTTACAACACTCAGATATTATAAAATATTTTATCTGCAAAATGTATCAAAAGATAAAAAGTTCTGTAGAAAATTAATTTTGCGGTGATGAGTACGAAATAACTATCTGAGTCGGCATAGCAACCAGGAACGTGAAAGTCAATCACATCCAAGTTATTATTTTATAGAAAAATGCTTAAGCATTCATTTGTTAGTGAAGAGGTGCAATTCCCGAAATTTCTTCGAAAAAAGGCATACATGATAAATACATGAAAGTTGCCATATATAACATACATAGTATATAGAACTACAAGTAGGTGTATGTATGTATTTTTTCGTATTTTTTTTTTTTTTTTGTACTAAATCGACCTTGTTGACATTCGAATTAGCTTTCAAGAAATAAAGGATCTCTCATGCTTGTATATTTGAAACTAACAGCGCATTAGTAACTTTATACAAGTATGCATATAATTATTCTAGCATATAGTATTCAATATCTTTCGCGCTAAATTTCAAGATAGCGTTATGAAAATTGGTAGGATTCCTGTGAAATTTAAAACCGATCTACAAGGTGCAATTAAAAACCTGTTTCATGCTATGATTCTGCTTTATATTCGAAATTTGTTTTACAGATAAGACTAAGAGTAACACACAGTAACGATAAGTGGCGCTGTAGTCGATTTGGATCACACCATAGTTTTGTAGTGTTGAAAAACCGGACAATTTATTGGTTTGTCTAATCAAAAAGTTTAGCTAATTCTTATTATTGAAAAAATTTGTTGAAGTGGTTAGACAATGTTGGTGAGTATTTCAGGCCGCTAGAGCAGTAGAGAAATTTAGATGAAGTATTTGAAAGGTAGGTTATAGCACAGTGAAATTCTTTCATTATTATTTTCGTAGACAATTAGGATTATATTTTATTTAATTAAGTGAGTAAAATGCAAAATAACTTGTAGCAGATAAAAGTACTACTGCCAAAATAAATAAACAATAAATATTGCAATAAAACTTAGTAAGTCGTGTAGCCAAAGAGATAAGCAGCAAAGAGTGTGTAGCGATAAAAACTATCGGAACTTTATCAAAAAGTGGTGGCTGGAAGATAAAGCCAACAAAGTCGGCAAGGGTAAAATATAACTGCTTATGTATTTTAATGAAAATGCAAATAACTATGTGTTATAATACCATATATATACGCTCATATATATGTATCTGCATTAAATAATGTGTAAGCATATGCTTAATTAGTTAGACCGCAATTAATGAATGGAAATCTTTATGATTTTACTTTAATCAGCCAAAAGTGGAGAGTCGCCATGCTTGCGAGTTATAAAATTTGTGGCTTATAAATTCATGAAATTAAGCCAAATATATGTGTCACTTTTAATTTAGTTTCATTTTTATTTGTTACTATTTAGTTACTTTTTTGCACTGCTAAAACTTATTCAAATAATGCAAGGCCATTTCTGAAACTTTTGTTTTTATTTCTGTGCGTTATGGCGATAAGCGAACGAGCAGCAGATTTTAAAGTTATGTCTTGTTTGTTTTTATATTTATTTAACTATTTAGTTTGTTTTTACTTCTACATATTTCTGCTCTCTTTGAAGTCATTCAAGTATTGCACTGACAATTAACTGAGGCTGTTAGCTAACCAAATATTATCTTAATGTGATTTCCAGCATAAGGCTGCGTTAATAACGCAGAGTTAAGAACGAATAATTGAATTATATTTTGCTGAAAGTTTTTCCTTATTAGGTTACAACAAAAAGGTTAAGGAAATTATTTAGAAATAAAAGTAATATATAAAAAATTAAAAGAAATTGATTCAGATACAAAAAATTAATTAAAAACTTAAAAACATAATATTTTTTATATTCTTTTATTTTAAAGCGATTGTACATATATTTTTAAGCCCGAAAAATTTATATTTAATCAGATTTTCTTGTGATTCGGATTTACAAAATATATATATTTATAAAAAATTGATTTAGAAATAAAAATTCAAAAAAAATTTGATTTGGATATAAAAAATTAATTATAAAATTAAAACCAAATAATATTTTTATTTTTAATTTTTGATTAAATAAAAAAATTAATGTACATATCTTTTTAAAAAATTAATATGTAATTAGATTTTGCTGAGACTTTTTCATTATTCGGATACAAAAAAAAACATATTTATAAAAAGTGAACAAAATAATAATTTACAAATTTTTTTTATTTTAATTGTACATATCTTTTAAAGTCCAAACAAATTATATCTAGTTAGAATTTTTTGTTATTCGAAAAAAAAAAGTTATTAGAAATTGATTTAGAAAGAAAAGAATAATAATAATAAAAAAATTAGAAAAAAGAAATCAAAAGAATTTTTTAAATTTTTAAAAAATTTCTTTATAATTTTTATTTAATTTTTTTTTTTTTTTGATAGTGATTATACATATGTATATTTAAAAGACAAAATTTGTAAATTTTTATTTTTCCAGTTCCTGTAGTGATTTTAGAAACGTAAAAGAAAAAAACTTTTTCTTTCTGCTATCTCACTGCTACTCTATTTTTCACTGCACTGTGTGCCTAGCCTTAGTAAATACTTCAAGCGTTTTGTTAGTACATAATTAATTTTGTAAATTAGTAATGTAACAACAAGTATTGTCTCGGTTGTCGCTATTGGCAATTGCTGTTATTTTAAGTGTTGAATGCTTGAAATTTAATATATTTGTAAGTACCGTTAACTTTTGAACCACTTTATGCCATATTATTTGTTTTGTTGATGAGCAAATGAAAAAGCTTTGCAAAATTTTACAAAAAAAAATAAATGAAAATATAATAAAACATTTTTTTTTGCTTTTTAGAATAAATAATTTTCCTTTTTACTGCTGTGCAAGTAAAGTTCAAGTCTTTTACTTTTGCAAAAAGAAGAAATTCATTAAGTATTTTTATAAATAAAAATATATTTTTATAGCTATATAATACTTTCGCATGTTTTTGGTTCTTAGTCCCTTGACACCGTCTGCGCCCATGAAAAGCTTTTCAAGCAAAGGAAACTGCTTGCGTAAAATATAGTAAATGTTATTAGGTCACCTAAGTTTAAGAAAGACATTTAAATTTTCTAAATATTTCAGCAGACTTACCTTAACTTAGTAAAAACCAATTAACGCGATATGCCATATCTGGCAATATATTTTTTCCCCTTACTAGTATACTATTTTCAACCTGTAATGCTTTATTAGCTGGTTATAAGAAAAAACTAAACAAATAAAACATAAATAGCTATGCAAACAATAAAATATCGCACACCCACGCAACAATTACTGTTTTGGCGCTCAAAGCGAGATTCCGCCCTCACCAGCTCAACGCGTAGTCATTTACTGTAATAAAATTAGCTGCGAAGCTAAGAAAACAACAAAGCGAATGAAACGCTCGTTTATGAAAAATACTATGCGGATGAATATGCTTAGCGGCTTTACGAAAAATGTGACTTGAAAAGGCAAAAAAAGCAATTAAAAGCGCGAATAGATTTGCATATTTGAAGAAATTTATTTTATTTTTATTAGCATGTTTTTGTGCACTACTACTTCCTGTAAGGTGTTGAGGCATGCCCATTAAATGGGCTATAAATGGGCAGCTGACGTTGGAGCAAACGCACACATACAGATGTGTATAGATATATAAATATATATGTATGTACACGTGCAAATAAAATATCGCAGTTACATGCAAATATATGTAGGTGAGGCTGTGTAGAGTTGTTTCGCTGTTATAAGACACCTTTAGGCGACAAACATGCTCCTAGATATATTAGTACTGAGGCATTTATTGGAAAAAATAGAAAGCAGAACTACAAAAAGTACTATTTTTTAAGTATAGAAATTGGAATTTATGTATAATATGTTATAAACAAAAACATTTAATTTCCAATACGGCTTTTTAAAGTTGTCATTTACGTGTGAAATAAATCTATAAATTAATATAAAAAATAGTTTTCTGTATTTTTTTTAATTTTTATTAACTTATGGACACAGTACTTTAAAAAATTTGTACACGGGATCATCAAAAATATTGTTTGGAAATATATGTTATAACATAATTTCCTCAAAAAGTATATTCTGTCAATATTTTATTCAAGCTTTTTAAATAGAACTGCAAAATATTAGAAAAATTGTCTAGAAAATTATATTACATTTGCTTTAAAATTGTATTCTGCTATTGTATTATTAAAGAAAACTTTGAAATAGTGTTACCGACTATTAGGAAATTATAAATTTATGTAAAAAATTATTTATCTATATTTTAAAGTAATATTGTCAAATAAGGGTTCATAATTTTACTTTATTAGAAATATTTAATTCCAATAGGGTTGCCAACCTCTTTAACTTTTTTAATTTAATAATTTTTCATCATCATCATAAACGACTATTTCGCAAAAGGAGATTTTATCAGCCATTTTTACAAACCAAACCAATTAAAATTTCATTGTTACTTATATAAAAGGAAGAAGTAAATTATATAAAATCATTTGTAATGCGATTTTTAAAAATTATTTTATGGCAACCCTATTTATTACTTTTGTCCAAAAATATTGTTGGATATCAGCAATTTTTTAACGAAAGTCACTTGGCAAATTCAATCGAAGCAACAACATATTCTTAAAGAAAATATTAAACAATTTTATAAAACTATTCATTAATAAAGAAATAACGGTTTTAGTTTTGCAAAAAAGATTTCAATTTTTAATTATGCAATAATAAGTACTTCGAAAGCAGTATAAGCCGAAATTGCGCCATTTATAGTTAAAAAAAAAAAAAAGTTATTAGAGTTGCCACCTATATGAAATTCGAAAAAAAAAATATTATATGATACATACTTAATATATTTAATTAAAAAAACTTATATTTAGCTAATTGCGATGCCGACATTATTCTTTACATACATACATATTTGCAGTTCGTTTAGCAAATTAGTGTATTTTTTTTTATTTAGAATATTGATATTTGAACAGCTTGCCAAAGCCAATAGACTGCTTTTTAGCAAATAAGTTACGAACAAAATTAAAATAATTACCAAGTTGCAATGAGAGAATACTGAAAAACACACACAGTTTTACACACACCAGTGTAATTTGTTGCCATATACACATACATATGCATATATACAGGTAAAAAATTTCCGCTGCAGCAGTGTTGTTGCCCCGTTGCTTTTCTGATTTCACCATTTTCTCATTATTTCTTGTACTTTACGCAGTTTTAATTATGCACATATATTGGTTGGGTGTATGTATATATGTTTGATTTTTCTGCGAATTCATCCAGTTATTTGCATATGTAAAAAATATATATGTATGTCCAGAATTAATACACACACGAGTACATATACATAACATATGTACAGAGATGGGAAATCGGAAATTTTTAAATTTTTTATTTGATGCTATGTTAAGTTATGTTACGTTATATTAAGTCATATTACGTTATGTTGTGTTATTTTATTTAATTTTGCTTATTTTAATATATTTAATTTAATTTTTATGTTACGTTTCATATAGCGTAACGTATGCTATGTTACATTATGTAATGTTGCTTTATTTTATTTTGCTTTTTATTTTATTTTTAATTCTTTAAATTTTTCTCATTTTAATGAAAAAAATGCAGCAATAAATGCAACAATCATTCACAGAGCATTTTAACATTTGATTGCAAATAGCAATTCGCGTGTAGTTACGTTAACGGTGAATTCGAATTCATGCACCAATACACACATATTCACAAAGCAGCAGAGTTGTTTTAAAACTCGTATGCCAAATCCAAAAAAAAAATCACAAGGTACACTTTAACCACCCACTGACCCGTTAACATACGCGTCTACATGTGTGCGTGTGTATGTGTTCACTTGACTGCTATTGGTGCTGCCTGCAACTGCGCTGGCTAAGAATTCAACGGCTGTTGCATAGCAGAAAGTACACTGAAATGATGCATATGTTGTTGTTGCTGTGCTAGGGTGCTACAACAAAACCGGAGGGCAAAATTGCGCGGTTTCCAAATTGTTGCCACTTTGCACACTTCGTTAGCGTACAGCTACACACACGTGCTTCAAATGTTGAAATACAGAAAAAATAATAATTTCAAACGACTTTTATATATTTTTTTACTATTTTTTTTTTTTTGAGAAAAACAAATATATCTTTTAATTTTTTGCAATTCTTGCCAAAAATTTCTCATAACAACGAAGTAACACTCACACACTCGCGCTCGGCGTTTACCTTCGTTATCGGTTGCTGGTATAGAACTAAAGTGAAAAGCACAAGCAGCAGACCACGCGGACGGCAATCCCCAAGTAATTTGTTGGAGCTTGCGCTTCATACAAGTTCGACCGCACGAGTTGGCGCTGCCGACGCTTAGTCGAGTTGCGTTGGCAGAAAATCAGCTAAGTGAAAATACTAGTATATGTGTATCCGTATGTAAGTCAGACTCGGAAATTGAAAGTATAAAATTAAACGAGAAGCGCTGTTGTAAAATACTGTTAGACAGTGGAGCGCTGAAATTTTAATTTGCATTCAGTTTTACATAAAAGGGTAAGAGAAGTTGCAATCGAAGTTTATAAAGATTTCTTATTGTTATTATATATAGAGAAGGCTTCTAAAATAACTCGAATCTGTTTAATCGGTAGAATATATTCTCATGTTTGAGATATGCTAAGAATGAGAGTATTATAAAATATTTATGTACATACATCGTGAATTAAAACACGAAAAAAGATAAATTCGTCGATAAGAAAATATATATGTAAAATATTCATCCATATTCATAGATTTACTATTACTTAAGAGGAGAAAATTCCCAGAATCAGGTTTCTTATGATAGGACTTAAGCTGTAGAAGAAAACGGCGAGCACTTCGAGTAAATAAAATTTAACTCTCAATTTTGTCGAGCAATGTGATATAAGCTCTTGCGCCATCCGCATGTTGAGAACAAGCTCTACAGTTTTTTTTTGTACCACCAATAAGAATCCTTGCATAACTTTAAATACTGCAACTGAAACGGAACATATTTGTCACACACTAATCCGGTTGACTCAAAAAATCTCTAATATACCGTTTTTGCCATGGCAGGAAGAAGAATTGTTCGAAAGATTTGTAAATAATAGCTTTAATTTTTGAATAGCCGACCAGTATACAGAACAAGCTTCCAGAGACTAAGAGACGGAGAAAAAGAGGCAGAGGTAGCTACTGGTATACCGTTTCCATTTGGCATCGTAAATATACAAGAATTTTCTTATGCTTCCCATTGGTGGCAGCACCGGAAGTACTTAAGGCCAGACAAACTCTCAAAAGTAGTTATAGCTCCATTCTGAATGAATATCACATGTAACCAATAATAATCCAAGTAACTTAACTAGTTTCTCGGTAATTCTCGGTCATATTGACCATTTGTCCATTTTGATCGGTCAGTTGCTATATTTGCCTGATCTACACAATACGTTTGGTGCTTAAAGCGCTGCTTTGAATAACTTTTGCGAAATTTCGTGAAAATATTTTGCCGAATAAAAAAGTTTTCCATACAAGTACTTGAGTTTGATCGGTCAGTTCATATGGCAATTGTATTTTATAATGGTGCGATATCATGGTTCTGATAAATGAACAGCTTCTTGGTGAGAAAAGGGCGTGTGCAAAATTTCAGATCGATATCTCAAAGACTGTCGAATTAATCGTACACAGGCAGGCGGACTTAGTCGACTCAGCTGGTCATGCTCATTTACACATATAACTTATGTGTGTTACATTCGATTAAGATCTCAAAATTTAACCTTAAAGAAGTAGCCTTATAATTCTATTACATCTTCACCATAGCAGTGAACTCAAAATAATTTTGAGAACATGTTTATTTAAGTCTTTTATATATGTATTTCAAATTTACTTATTTCACCACTTAAAATATACACATAAATAATCATTAACAGGCATATTAACTCCAAAATAATATGAAGTCAATCACAACACCAACTCTCATATAAATACAAGCACTCTCTCTTTCTACGGCGTCGAGACAGCTGATTGCGGCAAAAGCTCTTCCGCACAGCTGTCGACAGTTCGATGTCGAACGTGTTGGCTGCGACAAAATTGTGCTCGCCACACATTACAGCGCATTTAAAGAGGAAGAACATATCCAAGCACAACAACAACAACTAAAACAACCGAGCAAACAATCAAGTGCCGAGCACAGCCACAGCTTCAACAAAAACAACAGACCAAGCAGCAGTGAAGCAGCAACTGGGCCAACAATTGCCGAAGCACATGGCCAAAAAAGCTCTCGTTTGCTTTTTCTTTTCCTTTTCATTCTCATTTTCAATTGCACAGTTTTTCGTCTGCGTGTTTACATATTTGCTTTTTATTTGGGGCTGCCGATGATGTTGCTGTTCTCGGTGTTTTTGCCAGCAGCAAAAGAACCGCAACTGCAAGCTGCGGCAACAATGTAACCGAAATTGAAGATGTTGAGAGAGCGAGGGTGCGGGTGTTGAAGGTGAGAATTGGTTACTAGCTGGAAAAGCTGGTAGATGGTGAAAGCAATGTTATAAGTTGAAAAGTAGTAGTAGCATGATAAGAAATTTATTGTGTTGGATAATTAATTGTGCGTTTGGTCTCGGTTGTGGTAGAAAATATCATTATTTTTTTAGGTGAAAGTGAAAATATTGTAAATTAATGATGCACTGAGAAATGGTTGAATCAAAATCGAACCATTATATTACTCTAAATATTTATAATAACATAAGTATGCTTAATTTATCACATTAATTCATAAAGTCGATATATATAGTATAAATAACATTTTATAACAGAAATTTTTTTTCAAGTATGTGATATCGTTCGATTAAATATATACGGTTATACAATATATTTTTATCTGATTGGAGCACTGATCTAATCCTACTTCGCCACAAACAATCTTAATTTCCAAGTTACATATGCGGTAGGAAATCTTCGACATAGTATTAATATCGATATCAAAAATTCAACCACGACTCTTCCCGACCTCAGTAAATTATTTCTGCTTTCATTCTTGTTATTTTATCTTCCGTTTCTAATAAGTTTCAACCTAATATGTTTATTTCTGAAATTATGATGAAATATGAATTTGCTTTCAGAAATTTTCTACCCTCGTCTATTATAATTACGACTATCGGATCACTACAATTGCCATCCCACATGGAGACAATGACATGTGAACATCGAACTTAATATTATTTGTATTCAATTACACATACGACCGCTGCACTTTATTTCATGACATTGACACCACGCGACTTTATTCTCACACCTACTTTTTTACACTCGTGATATTTTTCGAATGAGATGACCGAATCGAGTAATTCAAAAAGTTGTATAAGGCTATTGAATCATTATTGAATATTAACTAATTAATTTTGATAAGGACTAAAAGAGACTAAGGACACCAAGAGCTTTTAAAGGGGCGTCTATTTAATTAATGATTTCTAAATAAAAAAATACTTATTGGGAGTAACAGTTTGACATATGCTGTCGCGATATCATTTGTAGATAATTATAGGTTCTGTAAAGACTTTTTTAAAGAAAAAAACACAGAAAGTTCAAATTTAATGGGGAATGTTTATTATTAATCGAAAGAACATTCTTCGGCATTTATTTTTTGAATATTATCTCTTTCAAATGTTGGCCGCGGCTACGTCTCAGATGGTAAATCCATTGAGTCCAATTTTCGATGACTCGTTCGAGCATTTTGACTGGTAACTGGCGAATCGCACGCGCGAATCAAGTGTGGATTGACCGATTAGACTTTAGGCTTTACGTATTCCCCACATGATTTTTGGTGGCAAATCAACTGGTCCTAAGCGTGAAATTATCTGCTCACCGAAGTGTTCTCTCAATAAATCCATTGATTGATGCGATGTGTGGGGAGTAGCACCGTCTTGTTGAAACCAAATGTCGCCGAGATCACTAGCTTCAATTTCAGGCATCAAATAGTCGGTTAACATGGCGCGATAACGGTCACTATTAACTGTTACGTTTTCAACAGCATCATTTTTGAAGAAATATGGACCGATGATTCAACCGGCCCACAAACTACACCAAACCTTTTTTTTCTGCATGAAATGGCAGCTCTTGAATCTCTTCAGGTTTGCTTGTTTATATGGCCATTGAGCCGGAAATGAGCACCATAGCTGAACAAAATTTGGCTCGAAAACGTCGGATTTTTTTGATTCTTTCCAGAGCCCACAGAACGAAGCGATGTCGTTCGAGGAGGTCGAGCGGCTTCTGTTCTTGCAAAAGCTGTATTTTGTACGCTTTCAATTTTCTTCGTGTACACTCCCAGCTACGGCCGCTATATTTTCATCACTGCTTGCTGGACGTTGTCTATTCGGTCGAATATTATCCAATAATTAATGCTGGGTATGTTGTTGTTGTATTTTTAGCGGCAGAAAACATTCCTGAAGTAATTTCGAGGAATGGTGCCAAGTTGACAGTTCTGGCCAAATAAAAGTCCGGGTTCGTTCCGGATGCTTTGACCCGACTGTCATGGGAACGGGTGCTGGATCTCGAAATGGGTTATGGTGTTGCGAATAGTACGCTCAGTAGGCCGATTATGTTGACCATAAGTTGATTCTTTACAGAACGTGAATTTTCATAATAAAGTTGAACAATTTGTAAACGTTGTTCAGGACTCAGTCTTTTCATGATAAAATGCCAAACAATAGATGTACTGAACAAAAATAACATGACAGCTTGACACGACTCACGCGTTTTCTGTCAGAAAAAAGCTTTTGAAAAGAGTAGCTCTACTTGGATCACATTGGATGGTTAACATAACACTATACTTTAAAAAATATTTTTAACTTCCCGCTAAGAAAATGGAAAATTTTCTAAAAATCGGGAAGATATTGGTTTCACCCCATTTTGCAAAAATCGAGTTCTCAACAGATCTCGACGTTCTGAGGGTCGAGGAAGCTTCCCCGAACATTTCTACGATGATGTCCGTATGTCTGTATGTATGTGTGTGTGTGTGGATGTATGTGACCCTCTTATAACTATTAAACTGCTCAACCGATTTGAATAAACTAAACGGCATTCCAAAGGGTTTCATTGCACTTGAATTTCGTGTAAGTTTGGACCCAATCGGACCAGTAGATTTCGAGAAATCTCAAAAATAAATCGTATATAATAAATTTTTTCCAAACGACTTGACCGATCGACACCAAAAACTAATCAGTTCTAAACCTTGAAGAAACACATCGTATGCCGCAAACCGGGTCGAAATCGGTTGATTTACTTGCTAGATATCGAAAACGAAAAATTTCGAAGAGCTCAAAAGCAGTGAAAAAAGCGAAATTTGAACGTTAGCGTATGAAATTAGAGGGAAGTTGCAGGGATGGCCCTTGAGGCCAACCGTTTTCCACATTTTTTTTTTTAGTTTACTATTTTTTTTTACGTACAATTTTATCTTTATTAGTTTTTATAAAATTAGTTGATAAAATTTCTATTTTCTATATTTCGTAACTCAAAAGAACAATTTTGCCTTCCCAACCACATTTCAACTAAACTACTTTGTAATCTTGCATAGACACCATCAATATTACAAAACAGTTTGTTGTTTGTTTCAAAAGATAAAAAAACAAACAAATATATGCCTTCCACATAAGCTTCCTAGTAATGTTCACCGGAAACGGATATACGCCATGCACTGACACGAACTCGACAGCTAAACACTGCTGCTGCGGCGGCTACTTCATAAACATACAACTGCTGGGTCATCGTTTTTGTACATTTGTATGTATATACCTATATATATATATATATATATATGTATATGTTTGTTTGTATTTGCGAATATATTCATGCAACTACAAGTGAAACAGCAAAAACGGAATGGCTGCAATCATGCATGCCTTAGCCAGTGTGCTTATATAAAATCAAACAAATGCAAGAGCAAGCTCAGAGACGCATGCACAAAAGCACGTGAGCAGCGTATTTATATCTCAATATATATTTATATGCACACATGTGTGTATGCTTTGGCATTTTCGGAGCAAACTACAAAGTCGTTATGTTTCTGCAATAAAAACTTATGCGCAGCAACAGCACTTTCGGCCACTTCAGCCTCAAGAAGTGTGTGTAAAAGCAAAACTGCAAGTGTTTTTGTGTGTGTGCTCATATATGTATGCCTGTGTGCGTGTGCTAAGCTTAAAATGGCCACATGACACACAGCAAAGCTTCGCTTTCGGGCAGCAGACATTAAAAAACTTTGTTGTTGCTGCCCTCAAAGTTATGTAAGGGCGTACGAAATTCGCATGCATTTGAGTGTGTGTGTCCGGCTATGTATGGCTGTGCGTGCTTTTATTGTTGTGTTCCAGCATGTTGTTGAGTGAGTTGCAATTTTAGTGGCACTTAAAAATTCGTAAATGCGCAGCGCATGCCAAGAGCAGCAGCACAACTGAAAAAATAAAAAATGCAACAACTTCAACAACAATAGCGGCGAAATAGTTGCAATACAAAGCACCGGAAGCTGAAGTTGCATCTGTACTCTGTTCAAGCGCATGAAATGAGCGTGGGAATTATCATATATGAAAAATTCATAAACACAATTTAATTTCTACTGCAGGTGAAGGTGGGACGGCGAGCAGCGGAAGTGTTGCTGCACTTACATAAATGCGCCGAAACTTAGCTGTTGTCCCGCTGGCATTGCATTTTCGAGCGGTGAGCACGCTGGGAATGACTACATGAGATTTATATATTTTGTATTTATTTACTAAAAATATATTTTTCTACTTCTCCAACTGTCGCTGAGATTTTGTCTTTTTGTTGCAAATACAACACACACCTGCTGCCCATCAAAGTCGCTCGGCGCGCGATAATCGAATTAAGGTGAATATTTTTTGGCTTTTTCGCGAAAATAAATATTTTTCAAGTGCATTAATTTGACATATTGGCATGTGTACATACAGAAATACATACAAACAGTTGTTTATTTACAAATATTTTCACTTAACAGAGCACATCTGTGCAAAGTGACATTCGAGCAAGCGTAAAACTGAAGCAACGCATATGCTCTGGTCTATTTATATATACTTGTACATATTATATTATATATTATATATATATTAGGCTGACCGTTATTTCTCAAGCTAATGTTTAGTTTATAGACGCACCATAAAAGTTCAGTTTTCGCTCTAAAAAAAATTTTAACAGCACCTAAATTATATTTATTTTCCCATGGCAGTTGAAACATGGCACATTGAATTTTTTGATATTTTGCATTAAGGAAGTAAAACAACAACTTTGTAAAAATAATATTATATTTCAAAATTTCTCGCTTAACAAAAAAGGTCAGTTTAATTTGTTTCCATTAAAAACATTGCTATAAACGTCATAAGTAGCCAAAGTTATACATCAAAAGTGCTGAGCATTCATACAGTAAACCATGTCGTATGAGCAACTGGAATTTCAGAAGATGTCTGCAAAAATAAATTTGCTTGGGAAATGACGGATACCCTAATATACGCTCGCATACGCACATCTGTAAATATAGGTATGTACGCGACTGCTTACTTGATGATTCAATATAGGCGAAGGTTGATGGGTATCAGTTTCAGCGTGTTTATTAGTGCATTTAAGTGATGGCGCTATTCTGTGGTTTAGTTATTTTGAAAACTGTCAAAAAATATGCTCCAAAGTGCTTTTATTTACTTACGCAAAGTGATTTTCTAGTTTGAAAGTATTCCTATTTTTATGTGTAATACAATATAGGAAGCATTTTCGTAAAATATTCGTACAAAATGACTTTTGGATGAATCATAGCATTTTCCAATAAAACAACCTAGTAAGGCGGATAGTCTGACTTATTTATAGATGTATTTATTTTTTTTAACTGTACAAAAAAACATGTTAACATCGGTTGTACCGAAGCTACAACACCCTTCACAAATAAAGAAGTTTGCATGCAAGAATTTGATATTGATTGTTCAGTTTGTATCGCAGCTATATAATATAGTAGTCCGATCTACAAAATTTCTACAAATGTTGTAGCGTTTTATTGGACAGTAATTCATGCAAAATTTCGTAAGACAAATAAGCAGCTACTTAGGAAGAAAGTATTGAAATTCTTAACCCTTAACAAATCTAATCTAGCAAGTGCGACCATATCTACTATGCTAAGTTGCTTTCGGGCTGAAAAACTTTTTGGTTTTATATATTTTAGGAAATAGAAATATTAAAATTATTAGGGAAATATTTTGAATAGGAACATATTTATTTCAACATACAGATGCTGGAATACAAGCAATATCTAGATTTAAAAAAATCCTTATGTAGCCCTTAAATATAACTCCATTTGAAAAATGTTTTATAATTAATAAAAATATATACTCATTATGAGACTTTCTGAAAATGACAAACTACTCTTTTTCCTTCTTTGTGATATTTAAAATGGCTTCAGAAAAACGTAAGCCTTTCGTGAACTGCTAGTTTGATGTAACTAATATTATTTTTAGTATATTTTTTAATTTTTTTTTAAATCGCATAAAAAGTTGTTATTTTCAATTACTTAGCAAAACATGAATAATTATTTTTCATTATAGTTCTAATATGACTTCGAAATGGCATCTAAGCCGTAACTAAATCAAATTAATTTAATCTTTAATGAAGTTACACATATCACACGGCGCACCGCAATATCCAATATTAGCTAAAAGCAACGCATGCAAAAAGCCAATAAACAAAATCAATATAGCATTAAAACCTCAATGCCGAGGGTCTGTGAAGGAATTCCACGCATTCTAATGGGCCTTCTTGATTTATAGCAACCCGAATTTAATACACTTTATAGCGAGCAAAGTAAGCTTAATTTGCTATTCCCACCGCCATTGGCTTTCCGTATCGAAACAGAGTACTATCAGCAAGACGTAGTTGACCCCTAAGCAAGGTAGATGATAAAGAAGAAGAAAGAAACTTTGCATGCTCCGCAAAAATTGAGTTTACATTGCCTAGTCCACACAATTGCGTCCTCTTGCCATTCCCAGTGCAGCTTAATGGCCACTATAAGTGACTTTACCTTTAGTCACGTAATCTGAAAGCGCACACTACATACATGCATATACGAGTATACAATATTATTTACACATAATGGTGTATACTTGTATATATCGGAATTGGTATGCAGAAGAGAGGCCGAAAGAAACATTGTGACTGGTCAAGTGTGAAATCGATGCATCACTTTGCAGCTCTCAATCACTCACTTAACGGTTTGTCTGCGTTTATGAGTGAGTACGTATACATACGTGTCTTTGTATGTTCGAGTTTGTGTTGGTAAGTGTCTGAAAACACGCTCGTTGACTCGCTAAACATGGTGTAACGGCGCACATTTTATGATACCTGCCTGACAAGTCGTCATTTCTCTTGTCGTGTTACCACTTGTGGGCATGTGTGTGTTTTAGTTTGGCCAGTTATGCATCATCATGCTGGCGGAAGTGTTAATGTGGGTTAGGCAAATCAGAAAAATAAAAATGTGCGAACGAAATTTAAATTGAAATTGAAGTAAAAGGCAAAAAGCAAAATCTTTTAATCTGAAATTTCGGTAATAGGATTTTGCAGGTATGCTTAGGCTTAGTTGAATTAGAGAAGTATATATCTAATATGATTCGTGTTTCTATAGTATTGCATCACCAAATAAAATTTAAAACAAGAAACAAAACGTTAACTGCGGATGCACTATATATTATATAACCCTTTGAAATGATTTCTTTCAAGAACTTTGAGCATATAAACAGACAGACCGACGGACTGACGGACAGACAAACGGATATGGCTAAATCGATAGCTCGTCACGCTGATCATTAAGGAATATATTTTATAGGCTCATTGACGTTTCATTTTGGGAGTTACAACCATCGTGGCAAACTTAAAATATGTGTTAAGGATACAAAAATCGAACGACAACTACAGTAATGACTATCATGGTTGCCCATTTGCCTTAAATTAGAGCTAAATATGTAGCTACAAAAAATCAGTGTTTAGTGATATTAGACGATATATAACTGACAAATTAACCAATATTAAAAAATAGGGTTGCCATTTATAAAAAAATAGTATATCAAAGGATTATTGTTTATTATATATTTACTATTTATCTATGTATACGTATATCATATAACATTTCATTCAATTAATTTTTTTTGCAGGTGGCAACCGCTCTTTGAACATGAGATTTGTTGAAGCTCTTTTGATTGTTGTCTTGTCGTGATACAATAAACACCAATTTACGAAAATGTTGCGAATTGTAAGACTTCTTTAGCCCCTATTTTTTGTATCATGTATATTAAACAGGTGGCAGCTTTGCTGTGATATATTTTCAACTGTAAGCCTATAGAATACTCTTAAGTTTAACACGAAAATTTGAGTTTTACGTTAATTTGATTAGTTTATTGATTTGAAATATTGATACAGCAGGTAACTATCAATAAAAAATATTTGTATGTTTCTTGAACCACTTCAGTTTGCTATTTATATTTTAGTGTTTTCTCGTTCCCTTATTTTACTAAACATTTCTGACAACCTTTAAATTATTTTTTGTTTATTCTAAATCAAATTTTGCAAACCACTACAGACTTAACATAACTACATAGGTGACACGTAAGTTGCACGTATAGCAGCATTTTGGTGTCTGAATCTATCTATATCTTAAATACATCGTACTTGGTAAATATTTTTTTCTGAGACACCAATAAAATATATTTGTGTCAAAAATAACTAACATCAGTTATAAAAAAAATCTGCTTTGAGTTTCTAAAGAAGGCAAATAGATATTCTTCCGCCTTATACTTTAACTCTTCTTTCCTACATTTAATGTGCAGAATATTTCCACAATCACGCTCCGTTCACATCTCTTTCATTTTACTAATTTCACAGCTTTCTCTATGCAAAATGGCAGCTAATAAAATTTCACTTCACTTCTTCCGCTTGCGTATTAGTGTGTCCTTCCATATTTGTTCTCACCTCAACTAAATTTTTTCTCAGAAAAGCTCCTTCGCACTGAATCAGAAACAAAAAAGAAATATTTTATAAAATTTTGCAGTGCGCACATTTATTCAAAGCATTCATAGAAAATGCGCAGGCATTTTTGCTGTCAAGTTTATTTTATATATTTTTTTCCTTCAAAACAATGTGTTATTTTGCCATTACATGAGCGATACGTGTAAAGAGCAACAATTTAGAGTGAAAAAAATATTAAAAAAACGAAAATAGCACCAGATATATGGCAGGCTTTTAACATAATGACGAAAGCCAAACGTGCTGCTGGCGGCAATCTATGGTATGTTAAACATTCATATGTTTGCCTGTGTGCGTATATATATGTCTATGTGGGTGTGCAATTCCAGTGGCACTTGTAGCTGCCGATATACATGTGTTTCAAGTAATCTCTACACACATGCTCTTTGATAAATTCTTACATATGGTTCTACATACTTACACCTAAGCGTATCCGCACACGCATCAAACGTATGCACGTGTTTGCGCTTGTATTTACTGTGATGCGTCTGCGCTCAATAAGCGTCCTAACAATATCATTTGCTGTGGGATGGAATCTGTGTCTGAGCACCTGTCACAAATAATATTATTTCTGCTTTTTGTCTTTGTTGTTGTATGTTTTCGCTTTTTTTCCAAAATTTTATCTGTCCAAAATATTATGGCAATGTTTTTACTTATCACAGTCAGTGTATAAATCTGTAATTTTTTGATAAAGCTCACACGCGAACAGCTCACATTTGCTGCGTCCTAATTTCGACTTTGTTTTTGTTATTTTTACGACTTTTTCCTTAAAGTAAGTGTAGGAGTATTTTTGAATAAATTTTATTATGTTTTTTATATTGCGCCGAGTTCCTAGATTAAGTTGTCTGTAAGTGTTGTTATTTGTAGTGCTGATCTGAGATATGTGAGTGGGTATATGCTATTATTGGGTATGAGTCCAGCCTCGACTTTATGCTCATTAGGAACAAAATACACCTAAGTCTGCAATGGCTTGTGCCCTTTGCTCTTACCTCACCTAACATTTTTCTTAGGTAGCTTAATTATACGTTCAAATATTTAAATGTTGTATTCTTCCAGTAATTATTTCAATTGGCCTTGTCTAACAGTATCTTTTTTTTTCACCGTCTTTTTTTTTCTTTCCGTCATTTCTATTGCCTTAGAGATCATGGTCTTTTAAGCTAAATATTCCAACAGAAACTTTAAGCTTTAGGTATGTAAAAAGAAACGAAAACAAAAACTCTTGTCACATATCGACATCGATTTGAAATAATTACCATCGGTTAGGAAAATTTCTCAGATCTGCCGAAGGTCATGTGGGATATCACTATCACTAAAAACTCGTCTTTAATGTCATTTGATAGAAGATTATGTGGTTTATATTTAAATCCTCTTATATACTTTTAATAATTTTCTTAAGAATTATAATAAGGTAAGGTTCGTTGACTATGCCATTAAATAAATTAGCACTTAATTGCAATCACTACTATTTCTGAATGCCAGAAATTATGCTTTTTTTAAATAAAGTAATAAATTTAAACTTTCTTGACGAAATGATTCATGGAAAACTTGCCAACTGCGAGTCATCCATCCACCTCTGTTATGAAAATAACATCGCAAAAGATAAAGAAACTGTGCTCAGAATATTTTAGTTAAAGTTTTGGGTATAAAGTGTGCCAAAGCTAGTCTCTTTCCAAACGACTTAAGTAGTGAAAGAACTTAAATTCAACAATTTCACACATATTTCACTTGGTCTATCATTTATAGTGGAAAAATTACCGTTGAACATGCCCATGGCGTATACGCAACATTGACTTCGGAGGGTGAGAAACTTTCAAACAAACTAAAATTCAGTTTTTTCAGTGAACACAAAAGGTGGTACGCCTCAAGTCAAATCTGTTGAGTTTTACGCTTTTTTTGAATCTGCAAATGACGCAAAAAATTTGGTTTGATGTGGCAAAACGCCACACAATTACAAATAGAACATTTTACGGCGGCGTTTTTTTTTTAAAAACAGCACCGAGTACATTATTATATAATATATACACATTTGGTATGCACATATATATGTATGTTAAATTAATATTTCCCATAGTGAATGCAATTGAAACAATCTCTGTCACCGACAACGAGCTCCGAGTCTGTGGGCAAGCGAAACAAACTAAAAAGGTATGAAAGAAAAATATAGAAGAAGTAGAAATTAAAGCTAGCGATCGGAGAAACAACAATTTGAAGAGTATTTGCTTGGCTGGCACACGCAGGTACTCTACTTTCCGCAGTAATAATATTAATAATATGCTTTGCCGGCTAACCGCTGGCTGTTAAGTGTAGTAGAAGCAGAAAGGTAAATACAAATACGTAGATGGACAAAGCAGGAAATATAAACAGAAGTTGAAAATTAAAAAATATAAGTGAAAAACAACAAAAGTGAAATAATAAACAAAGCTACGGGGCATGCAGCTGATTGAGCAAAAATATGGCACACAGGTATAAGGTATAGGTATAAAATTGACATTGAAATAGTTGGTTATTGACTAGGAAAATATTGTGGATAAGAATGGTAGCAAAATAAATATATTAAAGCAAAATGAAAGATGTAAGTAGAAAATTTAGGTGAATTATATGATTAAAAAGAGTAATTTTATGTTATATTAAGAGAGTATATAGTTATTTTTTATTATAATTTTTCAATATGTTCGTTTCTGTTTTTAAGCAAAAGTAGCCTGAAAACACGAAACGCTTACGGTAAGAAAAATAATCAACGGCTGGCCCAATGGTCTTGAAATATTCGCACAACCTTTTTTGATATATTTATCAGGTAATAGTTTTCTGTCATTGATTGGTACAATATTTTTTTCTTTTAATTAGAGATTATTTTAAGCAGAAAATCTTTTTCACCGCCAGACACATTTTTCCAGAGGTTCTCCTGAAGATGGGCTACGGGAGCAAAGATATCTAAAATTTTTCAAATGAATAGCCGACTATAAAAGAACATTAAAATCTACTAATATGCTTAGGTTTTACATAGGTATATATCTATTAAATAAAAAGTATCTTAAAAAAATGAGCAAAAACACGTTTTGCCTGGCTTGCAAGGGCCCCCTAAACCTTTTAAACAAAACATGATACCTTTGATTGAAAGTTACTCATACGTCATGTCAATGTGCGATAGAAATAATTTGCTATTGAATCTCAATTAATGTCTGTTCAAAAACAATTTTTACTTTTCGCCTTAGGGCATTTCCGATGGGATTCTAGGGTAAGTCTACCTCCATACACTAGTCGTTTAAAACTTATAAATCTGCCTACACTTTCTAGTCGTAGGGAAATGCTTGGCATAATATTCTTAGAAAAATTTTGAATGGAACAGCTTGCAGTTCTTTTATCCTGTCTGAAACTAAATTTAATATCCCGGTTCGCTTTTCGAGGCGTTTAGACCTTTACGGTTAAAATAGTGTATATCAAATTTCGAACTAAACGAACCATTCCGCCGTATATGTCATGATTATAATTCTCATTCCAGCACATTTGACTTATCTGACTCACTTTTTAAAATTAAAAAAACTTTATTGTTTTTTCTTAATAAATGAAAATGTAACAATTTATTATTTCGTTATTATAAATCTTGGCTATTGCAAATTTTTGTTTCTGTAGCTGAGCAGTTTTAGATCTCAACACTTTGAAAACTCTCTTGCCGTTTCTGACTCAACTAATTCCGCATGTATACGGATTGCGCCCCTCGCGTCGGTTGGGCGGGAGGAGGGTAATCGTTGGGTTATTATTATTTAATAATGTTACTCAAACGCCATATCAACCCTGCCCGTGTGAATTAAAACTGATAGAACTATAATTTTTTATAACTTTTTTATTAAACGTGTTATATATTTACAACGCTCATATCAACTAATTATCAATAAAATTTCTGAAGTTTGACCAAAAAGCAATAAAATGAAATTTTGATATTAAGAATTAGTAGAAAGGATTAATGAACTTTTTCTGTCGCAGACACAGAATAAACACTCACTGACTTGTGTAAAGAATAGCAAATATTTACAGAGGCTAAAGTTGCAATTCATCGCATTGGGTTGGTGCATATCACTACTCAGTACAAAGTTTAAGTTTATCCAAAAAAAAAATAAAATTTTTTTGCAAAATCGTTTTGGACATAACAACTTTCGCGATTAGTTTATGATTTTGCCATTTGCTTACTTACTTTTTGTCATCCAAAGTCTTGTCGTCGAGGCACAAAATTATTATTTATAAAATTTACAGTTTTGGCACTTACCTGAAAAAAGAGAAATATGAAATATTTAAAATTATTTTATTCGAAGTAAATACATTTAAAAGATGTATATATAGAGTCAAAAGGCTCAAGTATTGAAAATGTTTTCAAAAGAATACCAAGAGTGCGAAAAAATGCGTTATGCCTCGAAATTTTATAAATGGTTATGGACTTCTGATACCAATATGGTTTTATTTGTATTATTCAGCACTGCAAACTGTTGGAAAAGTACTATTTGCTTGAAATGCTTCGAATTTGTCGTGGCAAGTCAGGCAGTCAATATAGAAATCAAATAAAAGCAAAGATCACAGTAAATTAAAGCACATAGAGCAGAGATACCGTTGGATAGATTTATATAATTACCACTAATAAGCATTAACATTTTTAAGAGATTTCTCACGCTAAAAGTAGACTCACGTGAAGTCATAATCTAAATTATATTTCTTTCGTTTATTATTACCACAGATGAATTTATCAAATATGGCAGGTTTGAAGCCATAAAGAGGGCTCTCTAAAAACTGAAAAGTGGTCAACGATTATTTCATTTAATTTGAGCCAAACTATACAAAGCGCCTCATTATCAATAAAATTCAGGTGGTAAAAAATTGTAACAGTATGGTAAACAGAACGAAGAAAAATATTTCTTTTGAATGAGCAAAAGTTTCTGGAAAAAAACTATAGTTCAGTTAACAAACATCTCGCAAAATTAATGAGAGTGCATTTTATAAGCTTCCTGTAAGTGCTCAAAATGCGAAGTTACAAAATGTAAAAATACTTCGCCAAGCTTTGTTCATGTAAGAGTTTTTACAGCTATTTAGGGGACGACGAATAGTCAATATAAAATCTACAAAAAATTTAACTTTTCATTCGATTTCATTACGAGGAAAATGCAAAAGCAGTGATTCTCTTTATTATTGTTTTGCCAAATCAGGAAGTGTTCAAAAAAAATGTTTACCATTGCTAAATTATAATTTCTGTTTTAATAAATTCTCCTTACAAACTTTACATTATTGAAGTAATTTGATTAATTTGTGCCCTACATACTACATAGTATAGGCAAGTTTTGAGTTTTTTGTGATGGTTACAAAATTCTTAAGTTTATATATATTCAATATAATTTTGACATAATTGCAATTATTATATTACTCGAAAATCGAGATCTTTCTAACACTCTTATTTTGAAATATGCATATAAATATCTATTAAAAACCAATTTGGCTCTTGTGAGGCACAATTTACATACGCTTTACAATAGAATTTCTATAGCCAAACCAGCTCTCTGCTTTGCTGCACACTTGCATATGACAAATGTAACACACTTGCCTGTCCACAAAGGTACACATGCTTGGCAGTTGGCCAAAAATGTAGACTTTTTTTTACATTAACAAAGTCAAATGTCAAAATAATTTCACAAAAAGGCAAAAATAAAGTGAACAAGTGTCAGAAGTGTTACAATGTCAACAACACAAAATTAATGCAAAATAAAGAAAAAAATGAAGATACATGTAAGTATATGAAGTAATTGAAAATGATTATTGTAATGTAATATAAATGGAAAAATGGGCGCTGATTGCATAGAAAATAAAATGCAAAAAAAAAGCAAACAAAATAAGCAATCAATTCTATATACTCTATAGTTCTATAGTTTCCAAAAAAAATTTAAATTTGTTCGGTCAGCTTGTATGACGGCTATATGCTATAGTTGTCCGATCTCAACACAAAAACTGCGAATTAGAGAGCGATACCCATTGCTATAATATAACAATATTAGAGAATGGTAAGATAGACCATAGATGATATAGAAATGAGCCACAATATAGTAGATACCTATTT
The DNA here is from genome assembly GCF_042242935.1 of Bactrocera oleae. Classification (NCBI taxonomy): domain Eukaryota; kingdom Metazoa; phylum Arthropoda; class Insecta; order Diptera; family Tephritidae; genus Bactrocera; species Bactrocera oleae. The sequence goes on along the minus strand of NC_091539.1, from coordinate 38,212,716 downwards.
TTTTCGTCTTTAGAACAACATACGAAACTTAACGATTATGTGATAATAGATCCTTAAATCCTCCAAACCAGTGTACTGAAGATTAAGCAGTTGTAATATTTATCTCGCACTTCCTCGCAACATTTTTGGCAAAATTGTTATCAGAGCTTCTGAACTTTATTCGAGAAAGCTAATAATGCATGCATACGTAGTATAAATAATAGGGTGGAAAGGTTGGTTCCCCTTTGTTACTACTTCAGCCAAACATTTTAATTACATCTTTTTCATTCATGTTTAAAATTTACAGTGACTTATAGCAGAGAATGTTAGTAAATTATTTCTATAAAAATTTGATATAATATATTATAAATTATTTATCAACATTCTCTGCTTACGGTAAATATTGTATTTTGTCTCATTTTGGTTCATATTGCAAGCTTTATTGTGCTCACTGCGCCACCTGTAGGTCGATAGCATCAAACAAAGCCACAAAAGCTCACACATGCAAATTCCGTTACATATAAAATATCATAATTCCACAAAACGCCACCATTTTCACTGTGTGGAGATTCTGAGAAAAGTTGTAAAGCTTTTTGAATCTTAGCCCCAATATAAAATGAGTTTTCACCATACCACCTAATAAACTTTCCGCTAGCTGTCGCTTGAAAATTTTTGTATGTCATATATCAGATATTTTTGTATTAATACTAAAATAAATATGAATTTAACATTTTTTGTTTGAATGTAATATATCGGAATATTGGGCGGAAAATATTTATTTTAAAATCAAGATAATTAACTCAAATGAGTTATATGTATGTGATATAAGCTCAACCAAAGCGGCTAAATTTAATATATTGGGTATATGAAAAAAAGTTAACCAAATAATCGAAAATAATTTTATTAATGATATAAAGTTTAGGCCAAGGCTTTAACCAATTCGATTCATATTTAACACTCAACTACAATACTTTAAAAAATTTTAATTTCCTTAAAATATTGCAAACAAATTTTCTGAATTTAACTGTAATACGAGGTGTGTTCAAAGGAAAAGGTGAATTTTGATTTTTCGCGAGCTGTGTACATTCGATTATCGATATTTTGTTTTGGTGTTATATGTTTATCATGAGCTTGCATTAGGAGCCGATTTCGATTAGTAGTTTATTTTTGTAAACAGAAAAGGTTAGTCACGGTTTTGTGCGCTGAGCGATTTTTGGCTTTTGAAAGAAATGGATCAAAGAATATGTATTAAATTTTGCGCCAAAAATTAGAATAAATAGACTGTGCCCTTCGGTGAGTCCACTTTATCTCAAAAAAGTGTTAATAAGTGGTACAAGCTCTTTACAGAAGGCCGAGAAGATGTTGATGACGCATTCTGGAGGTGTGAGCACGTCAACAAGCTTGAAACAAGCAATAATTCTTGAAAATCGTTGAATCACTATTAGGGAAGTTGCAGAGGATATTGGCATATCAATCGGCTCATGCCATTAAATTTTCCCGAATGTTTGTTCCGAAATTGCTAAATTTTGAGCAAAAGCAATGTCGCATTAGTATCGCTCGGGAGTTGTTGAATGACGTCAATAGGGATCCGGGTTGGCTCAAACTCAAAAATTTGGCTCCCTGCGACTTTCTCCTATTTCCAAAACTGAAAAACCAATGAAAGGAAAGCGTTTTGCCTCAATTGATGAGGTCAGTCAGAATCGAAGAAAAAGCTGATGGCCATACAGAAAAGCGCATTTTAGAAGTGCTTCGAGTATTTGAAAAAGCGTTGGCACAAGTGCATTATATCCAAAAGGGATTACTTTGAAGGGGAATAAATAAGAACTTTTCAAAAAAGTTTGAAATTCACCTTTTCCTTTGCGCAAGCCTCGTATATCTAGTTTTATACGTTCACTTATTTTGGTAACACATCTTACTTTTTGGCATATATTATATTATACGCTATAAATTTAACCGGAAGTTTTAAATTCGTATAAAAGGTATATGGGGGCTAGGGTTATTCTTCCAAGCTTATCCCTTTTAGGCACGAGAGATTTTTATTAGAGACGCTCTCTTAATTTCGTTAAGATATCTCACATATTGACCGGGATATAACATATAAAGTCAACTGAAAGTTTGAAAATTTTTTGTTAGGTATATGGGAGATATGGGGCGGATTGCACCGAAATATTATTTCCAGAAATATATGCCCTCTGTTTTTTATTAGAGTACCTCACTGATTGACCGAATTGTTCGGTATAAATTCAGCCATTTTCATTAAGGATTAATTATCATATTCGGTATCAGTGGACTTCAAAAGTTATTTTCCGATTTCGACATTTTTTGTATTTAAGAACGTATGCCAAAAATTCACTTTATGTGCAAAGTTTTATTTCGATAACGTTATTGGCTCTTGATTTATATACTATAAAGTGGAAGAATCTTATGGAATTTTAAATTGTGATATATGCGAAATAGGCGTGGTTATAGCTCGATAAGAAAGTCAAAATATTGTTACGCTCCAATAGAGCCTTTCCATATCACCTGTACAAAAAAAAATTAAACGTCTCTGAGGCATTTATGTATTAAGTTATCGCACTTTTAGTAAATTTCAATCCAACCGTTATATGGGAACTGGGCGTAGTTATCATCTGATTTCACCTATTTTCATAGTGGTTGAAAAATGCTGGAAAGACTTCTTCTCACCAACTCTACAAATCTACCTCTGGTGACACGCAACATATGTACTAAGTTTCAACGATATATCTCAAGTTTTGCGCCGACAGACAAACGAACAGTGTAGTCACTCGGACTTCATATCGTTTTATTATCCTGATCATTTATACATGCAAACCTCTATATCTAACTCGATTACGTTTAGGCGTTATAAACAACCTGTAAGTGAAGAAATTTATCATACTCCCTGGGGGAGTATAGAAAGGTATTTTTTACCGGAAAATAACTAATAAAACATATCATATTAAGTTATGCAAATTTCAATTAAAATAAATCTAGTAAAAGATTCCATTATTTTTAATTATATAATAAGAATAATGCGTTAAAAATCAAAGTTTTCAGAAGCGTATAAATTTTTAGCCTGGTCGAGTAAATGAAAGACCACGGTAAAAAATTTAAACTCAATACACAGAGGCCCACCAACAACTTCTTGGCTTCACTCAAAACTTCGCTCTCTCAGCCATCTGCCCACCCTGCTAAAAAAAAACCGAAATATAAAAAGCGAAAATTCCAATAAACTCTAAATTATATGGTATATGCTACAACAACAAATACAAGCGCAGACATGTAAATATTTCAATGCAGAAACAGTTATTCACACATTTTTTAAAAATATTTGCTGTGAAAAGATCCTAAAGGCACAACCGCAGCAACAGAACTGCAGAGCCAAAGAGCCTCAAGCAGCCAATTTGAGTAAAATACACTTGAGAGTGGCAGCACAAAAACTAGAACAAGACTACACAGAGTCGCACGTGGCTATCATGTGCCCACATATTTATATATATCTATTGAAATAGATAATATGTGTACCTGTAGGCGTGTAAAACCTAAACAAGTAGGTAGTTATATATATATAATTATGTGTTAAGGCATCTATGTGTATGTTAAGTAATTGTAAAACCAAACAAACTTTGCCACATGCAACTAAAAATATGTCCTTTGAGCGCAAAATAGCTCAGAGCCAGTGGTCAAGGAACACTATTTAAGCACAAGCTCAAACAAGCACGCACACACGTTTATTAATTTATGAATTTGTGCATATGCAACTTATCATATTGCTTCTTATTCTATGCCCACAAAATTTCCGGCCTGAAGCAGCTGATAACGAAGAGTGTTCGAGCAGTATCGTTGAGATGGCAAAGGAGTGGGAAAATACTTCGTTTATAATAAACGAATCGAAATAGACATAAATAAAGTATTTATAGAAGCAAAGAGAATTTAAATAACAATTTCAGACCACTCAATCCCTTCTCGCTAAATGTTTTGTGAAAGCCCACAGGTTTTACTGCCATAAATTTATATTTTGTTTGTTAGTAAATTTATTTATACATACACTATAAGCTGATCATAGACGTATGTATTATGTATATCTTGAAAACGGCAGCCGCAATAGTATTGCTCACATGAAGTCGAAGTACCCGACGAAGCCCGAACTTCCGTAGGATTTCATTCGAACTAAGAGGCTTAAACCACTTTTGGTTTTTTTTGGTCCAAGTACAATTTTTTCAAGCATAAAGGCATGTAATTTGTCCAATGGAAGTATCATCTGATCAAATTTGACACGGATTGGTATATTTATACTGCGCGCGGAAACCGATTTGATAAAAAAAGTTTCTTATGTTGATACAACCTTTTTTTAGGTTTGGGTGAAGTTTGATCTTCCGGTGTCACTCAATGTGTGTTTGGCAGCTGTTTGTTTGTAGAAATGTTTTGGGAAGTCTACTTTACAACGAACACAAGTATTCGAGTTGCACAAAGCATTCAGAGAAGGTCGTAAAGTCATCGAAAACTCGCCTCATTCAAGTCATCTTTACAGTTTAGAGATAGTAACAGTACATAAAGATAGCAGAAAATATCAACATATCTTATGGATCCACTCAACACATATATATTTTGTTATTATTTTGAATATGAAATCGACGTCGAGTAGAGGTCCCAAAAGACTTACTGTTCTGAAGCGCAGCTTCTTTCAGGGAAGTTAGTATTCACTTCAACAGCAGTTGAGCAGCGTTGAGCTTGCTTGTAAGTCAAGCAGTGTCTAACCTCACTAGATACAGCATGAAGTTATTTCATTATCAGACATGTTTGGGTTCTTGGTCATCTTGCCGCAATCGTAGAAGCTTTTACTGAACATTATCCAACAGGCATTCATGCTGTAAGGCTAAAAATTCAAACGAACGCAAACTGACAAAGTTGTATGGAAAAAAGTGAGGTGGAAACATCAATGCACTTTATTCTCCCCTATTCAGCTTTTGCAAGATTGGGGTTGCAACATCTCGGCAGTCATACCTTCCGCAAACCAGAAGACTTAGCCGAAACTGAACTTGGCCGTCTTGACAAAATTGTGAGCGGCTGTACGCGCTTCTTCTACTTATGAGGATCTTTGTGATAAATTTTATAGGAGTTCCAGGTACCACAACGAACCGTCTATAACTGTCCAAGTGATATTCCTGTTAGAATCGACCTTTTAACCTAACTTAGCCTAGAGCACGAAAGGAGATGACTGAAGACGAAGCTGAGGACCCTACATCAATCAAACACATCACTTCTAACGACGAAACGTTGGTTTAAGAATATTACGTCATAACTGTTCAACAAACTATGTAGCGACTGACGCTTCAAAAATGAGCCGATAACTAAAAAACCAAATTGGCTAAAGGCACTGAAAGTCATCCCAGCCAAAGCTTGTTTGTATTAACTCAGGAGCTTATTTTGAAGACGATAGAAATTTGTATTTAAATATGTGACAACTTTTTTTGTCAGTCCGAGTCAAATTTCGTTGAACCTGATAAGCATTAAATTCACTTTATTCAGATGCAAAAAATCATAAGCATCGGTAACAATATCGTTTTTAAATCCGAAGTGTGTCACAATAGTAAGTATACCCAGCAGCAGCGAATTCCTCTTTTTATGTATAGGTATCACTTTATAGGCCAGTATTTAAATAAATATTGAAATTAAATAGGAAGCATAATTTTCAGTCTTAAGATTGTAATTCTTTTATAGAATTATAAAGGTCGTAAGTATTGGGTTATTTATGGAATAGCACATCAGTCAAATGGCCTCCACAGCTTTGCATACAAATACGCACTTCTGCATAAGTGTGGCTGAATTTTATTGATGCAATATTGAATCTCCTCATTTAAAGCACGTGTGGTTGTGGGCTTATTCCTATAGACCTTTGATTAAATAAACCCATAAAAAGAAATCTAACGGTGTTAAGTCAAACGATCTAGGAGCAAATTCCATATTTCATATTACTATTTTGAAATTTAAATTTAATTTTTTCATTATTTTTGAAATAGTATTCAATAATGAAGACATGTTTTTTTTCGCCCCATTTTTACTAAGTCTAAGCTGTCAACTGTCGACTTGTTTTTTCTTATCGTTGTCAACACTTTGCCACATAAATGACGGCAAATTTAAATCTTGTATTTTGAGACATCCTGCACAATGGATGAAAGTAGATGATAATGCGATTCTTGAAGTATTGTACGAAATACTATGGACGCCAAAACGATGAGTTGCAAAAAAATATTTACATAAGCAAATGTGACAAGACAATTGAACTCTCCACCTGTGAAAGTATGTAATACTAGCAGATCACTCCATTCACCATTACACATGGGGGAAGAGGACCTCATACATATAAGCGATGAGATGTAATATTAACATACTTATATTCAATTCCGCACATGACCGCTTCATAGGGAGCCAACTGGGCGAGTGAGCCGCGCTGCACTTTATTTTATGACATTGACACCACGCGACATGGACATCAACTCTCACTTACCTTTTTACACTCGTGATATTTTCCGATTGAAATGACCGAAACGAATAATTCAAAAAGTTATATAAAGCTATTAAATCATTACTGAATACTAATAATTTAATTTTGATAAGGACTACGAACTAAGGTACAAACAAAGAGTTTTAAAGAGGCGTCATTTTAATAATTTTTTTCTAAATAATAATAAAACATTTATTGCGACATAACTATAACATTTATACATATGCTGTCACGATACCTTTTGTAGATAATTGCAGGTTCTGCAAAGTCGTAGTACATTATTACACCTTGGGTTACATATAGGCGTTGCAGTAAGGATCTCAAATTTTTTTGAAATTATAATATAACCTATGTTCACCGGAGGCAGTGTAACTGCGCAAATTTTTTCAAATCCGTCAAGGACTTGACCTCACTTTGTTTCCATTATTCTATTTCCAATTGGTCCGCTATTCCAAGAGGCTACTTGACCAGATTATTTTTCAATTACTTAAATATCCATTTACTATAAAATATAAAACTAGCTGCTAAGTGAATTTATATGTAATGTAATATCGGCATATTTGGGCCAATTACAACAACACAATAAAGCTGAGTTAAAGACGCACAACAACGCCAAGCACCATATTAAATTCATATGTTCTGCTGCAGCCGTCTGTCACTCACATTGAGAAGGGTTACTTAATAATATAACAGTGTCATTGCAAAAGAGTTAGGTCTGCAATTTTACACTCGTGTCTATTACAAAGGATTCAGCAAGTAAAGCTTTTGGAAATGGAGAGAGTCTTGAAATATATTTTCTTATATTAAAATCTAAACTGTCAAAATTATATTATTTTGAGACTATTATGTAATTATTGAAAAGAATAAATATCCATAAATACATATATTGGAGGCCGTATAACAGAAAATTTCATATGTGATAGCACTATATCTAAACGGTGTACCAAGCCAAGTGTTACAGAGCTCACAATTGGTTAGAACGTTGTAACTTTATTAATTTCTTGAAGTATTCACAAGCCTTAGTGACCGAACTCTTTCACATCTACAATACCAAGTCTAATATACGAATAGTTTGAAAAAAATTATTTGGTCTCACTTTAGATTTTTTGAGAATAAAATACAGAATATAAAATACATAAAGTTGGCAATATTCTACAACGTTTTTCACAAGTCTGAGTTTTGAGATATTTCTTCACTTATAGAGTGTATTATAAACATGCACATTGTTTAATATAAACAAAAAAAGGTTACACATTAGTACTTCCGAAGACCTATACATATATGGCTCTAGAATTGGCTTACTTTGTAAAACCGTTAAACATTGAGTATCAACAAAGAAGCCGTGGTTGCTAAATCTGGTGAATTCTAGTTCAACCTGCGTAAAGGTGACATTAGGGTATCCGTTATTTCCCAAAATAATTTTCTTTTTTTTGCAAACACCCCCTTAAATTACAGGTTTTGCACTAAAAATAAGGATATCAGAAGAGTAGAGGAATAATTCTACCTAATCTCCATAGCTACAGATATGTGCTCATGTGGAGATATAGCTACTTTAAATATCACATCAGATCTCTCGTTACGTTTACGTATACACCGTATATCTATGTGCTTGAACCAAAGCAAGAGAGACAAGATTTTATTTAGGATTGCGCTTGTTGTATGCTTTAAATCTCTAAATGTTCTGGAAGTCAGCGTAACGAGCTGAGTTCATTTAGCTATGTCCGTCTGTATATTCGCGACCTAGTCTAAAGCTATCGGCCAGTTTTTAAGATATCGATCTGAAATTTTTTCCACGTCCTTTTCTCCCCAAGAAACCACTTATTTGTAGAAACGGCCGCTATCGGACTAACATACTATAGCGTATAATTGTCATAGCAATCAAAATCAAGACCTTGTATGAAAAACCTTTTTATTTGAAGATATATCTTAACAAAATTTAACATGAATTATTGTTCAAGGCCAAGCTACAACATCTGAAGAAATTTTATATATGGGACTATAGTAGTAGCATATAGCTGCCATACAAACTTATTTATTTGTGAAGTGTATTCTAGTTTTGTTACAAGCGAAGTTAACGTTTTTATTTATTACATTTTTAAAAATAATTTAATTAATTACCAATTTGCTGAAGATGCTTTCAATATTTAAGAAGCCTATTATAGTTAAATAGATGTAAGGAGTGGAGCTTTTAACATTAAAAAGACCGATACCGCATTTGTCTACAATGCACTTGTAAATAAGATCTCTATATATATTTGAGGAGATTTGGAAATAAATATTACAAGTATAATTTAATGTTTTGAATATCTGACTTCCTGATTCTTAAGAAATATTTTTGTATAAAAAGGCAAATTTCCAGAATGTTTACCGTAAAATATATCTCTGTAGAGACTAGCGATATGACTTATTAATTGACCGCTTTCATCTTGCAATATTTTATCCAGAGATTTGTACTATTATTATTCTAACCAAGGTACTGATTTTGAAGATATAAGTTAATACTAAGATATTTTGCGCTTAAAGAAATACTATAGTAGTTAGGCAATTGATTGTAGACGGAAAATGATGACTCTGATTCTCCTTCAAGCCCAAAGGACTTGCTAAATGAATTACTAATTGCCCTATATTTGTAAATGTTATTAAATATGCGAGCTACGGCAATAAGCTGCTTTAACTATTATATATTACTTTTTGCTATTTACTGTTGTAAATATGACACTGAAATACATAAAGATATACTATACATATATATCTATATACATATGTCTTTCTGCCTCGACAATTTCCTCCTTCACTCTGCCGTTAAGTGGCTATTTGCTCCATTGTAATGCACATTAAGTAATAATAATTTTCTTCTAGCTTGTTAGCCGCTTTTCTATGCCTAAGCACACATAACAGCAGGTCCCAGGGGAGCGACTAGCATGTGGTTAGTGAAATACGAAAAAGCTTTGGTTTTTGTCAGCTATAGAAATACAAGTATGCAGGAAACACACATATGCACATATGCCATATAACGGTATGTGAGTAAGGGCGAGAGTGTGCAATTGTTCCATTGTGTGGTCAACCTTCTGCTACATTTCCGGTAGTCAACCCCAAAGGCATCGCAGTCAGGGTCCACATTTATTTGCAGAAAAGTTAATAAACGAATTTGTGTATACTCTAGTATATATACTTATATTATATATGTATGTAGATACATGCATTGTATAAGAAAACATATGTATTTTGTTGTTGGAATTTTTTCTTGCCATTTTAATCTTCTGCAGCGCCAAATGTCGCCTATTTTCTAACTAATTTTGGCTTTACTACCTTTACCCCTCGCTTCCAAAGGACATTGACTTACATATTTACTTGTCTGAGAAAAGTTTTTGTACCGCAAATGACACGTTTTGGTCTGCAATTCTATTACTTTTCTTTTTGATTGCGAGGGAAACTGTCGCTCACTTTGACTTTGCAACATGTTTGGCAACTCTATGTGGAGAAATTCATGTTCAAGAGCATATGGGTCATATATATGCTATGTATAACGTAATAACTTTTGCATATTATAATATATAAAAATATATGTGCATAAAGTTCAATACGTGGATTTTTGAAGTGTAGACTATTTGCAATGTAACCGAAATGACTTCTCAATATATTAGTATATGATGTATAAAGTTATAAATTTGTCATTTCTTTCAGCGATTCACCATTTCTCTGCGTCATATCATTGGGCATCTCTTGCAAAAACTTACATGGAAAAGCAACAAGCGAGTCTTGCTTTCGATCTAAGAGAGTATTTGGATACTTATTGCAAGTGGTAAGTATAAATGCTTTCCTCGATAAAGGGAAATCATATTTTCAAAGTATATATAGTACAATCGAATTATTTTCACTATAAATTTACCATTTCTGTTTTGATTTATTTTATAGTTTTCTAAGTGGAAGAAAAACATGATTTATAGATTTAATTATGGTTTGGTTCGGAACTGGTTCAAGGTTCTTATAAAAGGTTTCTGGTGAATAGAGCGTTTTCGAAGCTTGTAAACTCGTCGATGTGCTGCTCGAATACTTGTATTATATATTGCTAAATATGATAATATTTTAATTATTTCCTCAAACTGTTTAACCTCTTTTATACTCTCGCAACATGTTGCTACAGAGTATATTAATTTTGTTCACCTAACGGTTGTTTGTATGACACAAAAATAATCGAGTGTACATATAAACGAACTTCCGGTTGACTTTGTACCGAAATCTTTCGGTCAATATGCAAGAAATCTTATTGAAATTTCAAAAGAATCTCTTTCTAATATTCTAGTGTATGTTCTTGCAAGTGATTGTAATTATAGATGCAATACTTCGTACAAACCCTGTATTTGATACTGACATAAATTTCGAAGGAAATTACGTTTTCCCATTTTAGTAGGAAAAAAATGGTGTGAAATGAAAGGAGAAGGAAAAAGGGAAATATAGGATGATATACTGAAAGAAAAGTGATAATCAGGGAATTACGTGCAGAGATTATAAGAAGACTGTAGGGCAGAATACACAGCATCAAAGCTATGTCCAGCATATTAAGGATGCTGTCAAGTACAATAACAATGATGAAGTTAATTACGCCACAAATACTAAACAAAGTGGAAGTAGCAACAACAAAAAAACAAGAACAACAAAATGAAGCATATATATATCAGCCAACTTCGGCAAAGTTGATGTCAATCTCAGTAACCAATACAAAAAAAAATTTAAGCAAATTTAATGTTATCAAGTTCAGATTTATATAGGAAACATAATGGTCAGATTTCTACTTTAACTGTAGGGTTACAAAACAAGGGCTTTACTCAAAGATTCATACAAATAGTTTAATAGCTAGGTTCTATACCCGTCAATTACAAATACATTAAAATAAAGAGAAAGCTGCATTAAAGAGATGCCCTAAGGGAAAAGACAACAGCTCGAACAAAAGATATGGATAGAAAAGTTATTTTCATATTTTGATACAGATATTGAGTTGGATAATCTACGAACATCTAAGAATAATCTCTCTTCCTCTATCATTGGACCAGTATCCCAATCTCCCTCTCTCTCTCTATCTACATCAACACCTGTCTTTTTCGGCTTCGATATTTATATTTCTCTCCCGCTCTCTCTACCACTCCTTCTATTTTTATCACTCTCTCATTCTTATTCTGATTCTCTCTCAAATATGAATTTCTATTCAGACTAGAACTAATTTTTACAATTTAAGTAACAACGGCAAAAGCCGGATTAGCAGGATGTTGAGGCCTCCTCATTAATGATCGGTAGCAAAACCAATTTTAACGCAGGGACGGAAGTGATGAAAGAATTTTTTTTTCAAACTTCAGTAAACACGCTTAGATCCCCTGAGCCGTGTGAGCAACTGAAAGAGCGAAAATTAATAAATTCCCTACAGAGAAATAAATGCTTCAAGCAAATACCTTTCTGTGCATAAATAGCACTCCGATGAGCAACTTCCAATTATATTCAAATACACATAGAATTTAAGCTTCCCACATATACATACATATATATTTTAAACACACCTATAGTTAGCTGGCGAAATTTCATGAACAAATAATTAGTTATGTAATATGTACATTTACATATCTCAGCAAGCATAAATTCCATGAAATAGATTAAGACTCTAATACCCGAAGGTATGCATTGAATCGTCCACATTTAACGTCAATTATGTCAGGCCCACAACATAATAGCTCGGCCTGCAGCTATAAGCCATTTACCTGGCTGAAATTGGGTTTTGCAGACATATCTGGCGCTAGCATAGTAAAATATGTGCTGGTATAGATATCCTTATTTACACACGCATATTATATGTGAGATGGGAATATGTAATTAACGCCATTGAGGCGTTCTCGAGTTTCAGAATAGAGACATAGTTACGTTCCAAAGTAAACAGTACTTTAAAAAAAAAAAAACAGAACATATGGTTTTGTCGACAAAATCAATTAATTTTATTCAAAATAGTCTCCTTCTGCTTTAATACAGCTTTTTGCACTTATCGTTCAACAAACGCCAACTTCCATCTTCACGATATTCGGGCCGAACACGTCGAATACGGACAATACCCTTGGAATCATAAAAAAAAATCAGCATTGTCTTCACTTTTGACTTTATTTTAAAACAAAATTTAATGTTGGCTCTTTGTTCGAAGCTCATTTTCGCACCAATGACAAGAACATACTGACACTTAAAATGCAAGAACTTCACTTCCAATACATGAAATGTCATGAAATTCTAACGCACTAGTCGACATATAGATGGCGCCACTTTTGTACTGTTTAGTTTGGAACGCACCTTTTAATGAGCTGTACTGCAATTGACTACATGAAGGGCTAATGTGAAGAAACTTAGAAACATATAATGATAATATTTCTACATAAGCGATATGAGTTCAACATTTACAAATTATTAATATAACCAATGAGAAATTATAATTTTGAACGAATTTGAAGATAGTAAATACTAATTGTGGTAAGCATTTCCTCTTGTTAATAAATTTTTTCGGGCATTAATATTTAACTTTAGAATATCAAAAAACAACATAATCAAGTCAGACTTTATTGATTATGTTCTTTCGAGTTTATGAAGATCAAACTTTAGAGGTACATAAGTACCATTGTAATAACAGTTTCCATAGTACTAAATGGCTAATACTAACTACTGAACGACTAATATAGAGATTTTTTAATTCAGATTCTTGCATTTATTGTAATTTTTATACGATGAACAGTATAGTACGTAGGTTTGCCAAGAAGTTTGTAACATCCAGAAAGAAATGTCGGAGACCTTATAAAAACGTATTAGTAAATGATCAGCGTGGTGAGCTAAGTCGATTTAGGCAAGTCCGTCTCTCTGTTACAATTAATACTACCTACTTGTATACAATAGTGTTCCACAAGGATCACCATTTTAAGTAGTATTATTTATCATAGAATTTGAACAAATATCAAATATAATACTAAAACATAAAATGATAAGCCTTTCGCTTTATGCAGACGATGCTATAATTTTCACTCAAATCAAAGATACAAAAATTGTAAATAACATATTTTTAAACATGGCGCGTCCCACTCTATAGAAACAACACCTATCGAAATTGTAAATAATCTCAAAATATTAGGAATTATTTTTGATAAAAGATTTACATTTAGAAAACAATGTATTAGCATAAGAAAAACCCTGGTTGCCAGATTAAACATCATGAAATATCTTACATCAAATAAATCTTGTATAAATATTCATACACTAATAAACGTCATACAAGAGATTTACTTACAATCATCGAAATAATAACCAATCGTTCAAGAAACTGGACTTAAGAAAGAAAATCTTATTAAAAAATATACATAAATCAAAATAATTAAATTGTGCACGTGACAAACTCCATATTATAATAAACCCATTTCGCAAAACTGCGCCGTAGGCCCTGGCAGCCAGTGCTCCACTTTTTTTATACATTATATTTGTATATGTATATACTTTTTATGCTTTGATCCTTGAAAGTTCCAAGAGTATAAAATCTTCAATTGCACCCGAACTTTGTTCTCCCTTACTTGTTTCTTTTTTGTATCTTTCCTAGGTCGACCAATAAGATTCCGACACTGTGGTATTAGCGAAATATCTGCTGCTATAATCGCTATAGTTTCTGTTCCAAAATTTCGAGTGGAGAAGTGTCATGATATTTCACCGCCCTTACACATTATAAAATGGTTTTACTTTCTTACTTAAAATCATCTCTCTTCTTATGGAAAATTCTATCGTTGGCTATTTTATGAGATCTCTTTACAAAGGGATACAATGCAGGATTTTCTTTCTACTATAGCATCTTTATGATATTGCGAGAGATGTTTTCTCGCATTCCTTAACATTAGTTCATCTGTATAACGTTAGTCCAAAAAGAGATACACCATTATTACCACATTTCCTTAACATGTCAAACGTTTGGGATCTAGTTATCCAATACAAATAATGAAGTAACCTGTGTGGTTTAACGGGACGACGCCGCAGGAATAGAAATGGAAAATCTTTTTTTTTTCGATTAGAAACCAAATAGCGTATTCATTTCGGCTAAAGATAACTTTAAAGAATGTTTAATAAAGAAAAATGGCTCCCATATCTTTTCCAGATCCATACAATGCATTTTGTTAGATTTTTTAGGTGTGAAATGTCCTTTTGACTACGAACAAAAAAAGTACAGTAAAGTAGTCAAAGTCTTCTCCTCACAGAAACTCTAATAACTACGAACAATGCGTTATGAGTCAGATGAAGCGGTAGAATAAGTGAAAAGGGCATTCATTATTAATAAAGCTGAAAATGCAAGTAATGCAAAATGTTGCTTTCAACAGTCCAGGTCATACTTGATGATATGGCTATATAAACTGAAGAATATTGTATTATGAATGTAGTAACCAATCCTTTTTTAGAGCTTATGGGTTTTTACATTTACTAAAATATAATTTTTATTACCCAATGTTTAGTGCAATATTATTATAAATTTTGAATACCACTTAATTTCGAACATAAGAAAACCCGACAAGGCGATTTTGCACATATACTTGACATTTCAAACACATATAAATCGACCGTAAATAAAAATTTATTTGCTAATTTATGTATCGTATAATTTAGCGAAAATATTTCTGGTGCCAAAATAAAGTGTCAGCACCCGCCCTTGCGGTTTTCGTGCAACAAGTGCAGGTATTCGCTAATAAGACGCGGCCATCATTAAGCGACCAAATGTGAATTTATGTCATGGCAGGGGTACGAGTGCCCATGTTATTATAATTTGCAATAAAAACTGGCGTAATTATAGCATCAGCGGGTGCCATGTGGTGTTTTGTTGTTGTTTTGGCACTTCATCCACCCACAAAACTATAAATTTTAATTAGCCCCTACTGTCAACAGCTTTACGGTACTTTCCGTCATGTTTTTCAATGAATTATTGTGTATGACAAAACCAATACTTTGTTTTTGTACATTCCCGATGTACTTTACAGTTGTTCACCGAGGTTATTTGCTTATAAGAAAAAGCGTTGCGCCTTTCACGACTAAGTGGGTGTGGTGGGCAAAAAACATACAAGTATATGGAACAAGAATTCTAATCAGGTATAAACAGAGCAAAAATATTGGAGAATGATATGTAGACAAACTGAACTAATCATGTACTAAATAGGGCTAGCGAAAATCGAAATCTGAAGACTCAGGAGAGCAAAAGCTTTACCTCTTAGATATTATATTGAGTTCAGAGAAAATTTTTGGAGCAGCATAAAAAATAATAAGACAAAGTAATAGAACTCAAAGCGAATTATTTTCTGAAGAACATGTAAACTTTCCAGCTAAAACAATGACGACCAATATACAAAACCAATTGCTATGTCCATTCCCACGACAGTTCCAGGGATCAGACCGAACGTAGAATTTTATGTCGCTATCAACTCGACAGCCTTCACTAAAACTAATTGAGGAATTTTTCATATTATTACAAAAACAAGAAGTACCTATACCTTAAACAATAAGGATCCAAAAAATAGGTTTATTCAAAAACTACATAATTATAAGTATTCAATGAGCTTTTATGAAAGTAATAGGTCATTGAAATTATTTCAATTCAAAAGGAGGAAGTTACCTAGATCGAAAACCAAATGCAAACAATTATAATATTCCGATAAACGGTTCTTTTTTAATGTTAACCTCAACCCAGTATATATTTTTGAATAAAAGGGAAATTATAAAAAATTGGCAAAAAAAGGTAATTGTCATTATAAAAATATGTATAATCAAAGGAAGGAAAATTATATATGATCCGCATTTACTTTCTTTTGGGGTTGACTTGAGCTTTCACAGACATGTCTTTCTTAAAATCACCAGCATATTTTTTCGGAGATTTCCACTTCTTAATCGGAAGTAAGCCTGGGTTGTCGAGAGTCCCGCCACTTTCTCCTGCGCTCGAGTCCACACGACTCTCCTTGCTATTTGCAACCGTTACAGGTGATGGAGTTGACAGCACACCCATGACACTCACTATCATTCAAAAGTAGTAAGTATGTGTACTTGGCATTGATTTAAAATGATTTCTTCATGCTTACCCTGTGCAGATCTCTCGGTTGAACCATTATTATAAGTTATGCTTTGATATTCCGTATAGAAGATGCGACGCAACATCAATATTACAAAGGAGAATGGTGAGGATTTTGGTTGTTGTACATCGCTCCTAACGGTTGTCGTATAAGGTTCATAGCCTTGGACCAAGCCCAGTGCAAGGACTATTAAAATCGATAAAAGTTGTACACGCATCGGAAAGAGTTGGATTTTTGTTTTTTTGCACAAGGCGATAATATTCTGAGACCGAGCGTTGGCACTTCGGTGAAGCAATTAGCAAAGCCAGGAGCTGCAGACTGCATTTTTATAAGCAATGGTCGATTGATATGAATTATTTAGACAACAGCTACAGCAATTCCAATTTGCATTTTTATCGAAATAAAAAATTTTGTAAATAAGGTGCCTATTTTTTTCGATTTTTGTAAAGATTATTTACTTTTCCACTGTTTACCATCGTTGCAAATTCGTTTCAGCTTGGAGGTCAAGGCCAGACGTAAATTCGGTTAAAGCGTTGAGCAAATTTGTACCATTAAGCGGAGCTTTTGCATTCTTAATGAAGCTTTAAAGCTCCAAATTATATATATGCTTCGAAAGTTGTAAGAGTATCGGGCATTTATTTTTTTATTGCGCCCTATTCTTCTTTCTTAGTTTCTTAGAAATGTACTTCTCTGGAAAAATTTTAATAAAACGTCTATGTATCGGAAATAATCTGAGTTTTAACCATTAAAGTTATACAGGTAAGAGTTTTACAGCGACAGCATCCCTGACCACTTTTCTATGAAAAATTACTGCTATAGAAAGACGTCTCTGCATATTTCGAGAAAAAAATTATGGTCTATAGTAATCTGTTTCGGGAGAAATTCTCGACTTGTTATAGATCCTTTTCCACGCTTAATTAGAGTACCAAATTCGCAGAGTTCAATTACCACATATAAGTTCAGTTTCGCCGAGGAAGATATCTTTTGTTGGGTGCCGTCCAATACGGTTATGGTTGATATCAGGTTAAAAATTAATAAAACAGTTATTTATAAAATGACTCCGCTATTGCCTTTTGCTATTTGGAAAAGAATGTGGGCAGAACTGTTAAAATACGCCGCTTTTGATATACTCCTACATATGTATAAATAATGTAGCGATTGTGTAGTCAGTTAAAACCAGTAGTACCATTAATTTCTGTGTACTATCCTGTATTGAGTACTACCACGAGCCGAACACTTCAAGTATTGTTATGAGTTTAGTTATATATTATAATTTCAAAATATTTTCTTGGGTGCATATACAATACATACATCGTTTTTCGTTCATATTGCTAAAGCCAGACAAGCCTTATGAACTGTAAGAGACTTTTTAGGCAAGGTTTTGAAGTATAGATTTCTCAATCCGTCGAACAGCTTGTGATGTCTACATATTATATATTGAAGCTATTTATTATTTAAATATTGAACATTATGTGAGATAGTAAATGCGCATCATTACAACTGTAAGAAGAAACCATATCGTTCTCAGAACTACATATCTCAAATTCGCGTGTGTAATAACTCGGGGACAAATGATGCGATCCCTACATTATCTTCTCTGCGTGTTCTATATATAGTTATCCATACATTGACCTACAAGTTCCTCTGATCTCGTCGAAAATCGAATTCCGGCAGACCAAAAAAAAACCTAAATTTCGGGTAAACTTCAGATTTTTCTTTAAAAATGCCGCATTTATCTTAGTCAGAGACCACATGTAACTTGAAAAATATTAAATTTTGTTTCTTCTAAAATTGTATCATGTATTGTTAAACTATATATAAATATACTATTTAAATCATAAAACAATTGATGCAGTAGTTTTGTGTTTTAATTCTGGTCAAATCTTTAGGTTCCGAATATGTAGAGCCTAGAACCTATTGTTGAGAAAAGTCAGTAAAAGTATTGGATATACAAGGTGCAAAATAAATTAATTTTATTCGAAATAGTCTCCTTCTGCTTTAATACAGCTTTTTGCACGGTCCAAAAGCATGTCGAACGAGTGTTTTAGCTCGTTGCCCGGTATGGCCGCCAGTATGCCGGTGCAAGCCTTTTGAATGGCCTCCAAGTCTGCATAACGCTTTCCTTTCATTGGCAAATGCATTTTTCCGAAAAGGTAGAAGTCGCACGGTGCCATATCAGGTGAATACGGGGGGTGGTTGATTGTTAAAATGTGATTTTTGGTCAAATAATTGGCCACAAGCGTCGATCGATGAGACGGCGCATTATTGTTCAACAAACGCCAACTTCCATCTTCACGATATTCGGGCCGAACACGTCGAATACGGCGCACCAAACGCTTCAAAAATCCAAGGTAGAATACCGCATTAACGTTTTGGCCGGGTGGAACAAATTCTTTGTGGACAATACCCTTGGAATCATAATCATTTATGTCCTCACGACCACTTTGAAAACGTTTAAACCACTCGTGCACTCTGCTACGGGATAGGCAATCATCGCCATAAACTTGTTTCATCAATTGAAACGTTTCGGTAAAAGTGTTACCAATTTTAAAACAAAATTTAATGTTGGCTCTTTGTTCGAAGCTCATTTTCGCACCGATGACTTAAAACGCAAAAACTTCACTTCCAATAAATAAAATGTCATGAAATTTTTACTGGAATTCGACAAAGGATAGCAGATTCTAATATATAACTCATATAACTAATATCGAGATTTTCGAACATCCGGATGACTTTACTCCCTATAATTGGTGATGGTATGTAAGGTACCGTAATGAAACAGTGGTATGCAGTGAAAAATTTATAAAATCGGGTCAATACTACCCTCAACTACCATATACTACTTATTATGATTTTCTCTATTCTAACAAGTTTTATGCTGAATATGTCGGTCAGTGAGTACTACTTGTATTTAAATTAGGTGTTGGTAAAAAAAATCCATTATTTTTGCATGAAATTTAATGCTTTAATTATTTTTTTTTTCGTATTCATTTGAATAATGGTTTCAAACGGTTTGGCGATTTTTATTATTTTATCGATTTTTTCGATAATTCTTCCAGTGCGTGGTGCTTCTTTGACATCGAAATTACCGGAACGGAATCGACGAAACCAAAATTGCGCATGATTGGCTGTTACAGTATCAGGACCATAAACGCTATTCACATTCTCAGCCGCCTGGCTTGCGTTTTTGCCCTTATCGAAGAAAAACTGTAAACTATAGCTATTTTCTCTTTGCTAGTGTCCATCTCAAACAAAACTGAATCAACCAATCACAAAACTGTCAAACAAGTTTTTTAGCCGAACCCAATCGGCTACACCTAATATATAAAATTGCTTCAAAACAAAATGTATTCGGCCCCAATATACCCCATAAAATGATTTTCGTATTTCTACCTGTATTTAAATCGTTCAGGTTGGTCAAAATGTATATTTCATTTGAAGATGTTTTTAATATCGTTTCAGCTGGACTGAACTAGAATATACCAATAAAACTAAGTATAAATTTGTAAGCTTCAACATAAATGGTATATTCACCAAATTTTATTGCAATTTATCAAAAAATTTATTTTTATTTTTTTCGCAACATTTTGTAAGATTAAGTTTTGCCAGCACCTGAAGGATATTCCGGGCGTTGACTTTTGAAAGTTGCAAGAGAATAAAATGTTCGGTTGCATCCGAACTTAGCCCTTCCTTACTTGTTTAATAAATATAAAGTTTTGCCAGTACTTGAAGGAATTTGCAGAGCTTTTAATTCTTGCAACTTGCGAAAGTATAAAATGTTCGCTTACACCCGAACTTAGCCTTTCCTTGCTCGTTTTATTTATATTTCTATAACTATACTTGTATCACAATCTTTTTATGAGTATTTACAAATTTACTTCGACATCTTCTCGATGATCGAGTATTTCACCTCCGTATTCTCTATCTTGAAGATCTTCTACATAGCACCCTTCTGTGGCTTTCCGTTGACTCATAATTTCATCATTGTCGCCCACTTCGCCTTCGTAACCACCTCCGTCGTATTCGGCGCTTTTTGCTTCGCTCGACTGCGCAACACTTTCTTCTACACTTTTATTATTTGTTCGGGCATGTGTATAACTGTGCGTCAGTGTCATTGAAATGAACGTGAAGGTTATGAGAGACAAGTGCCGCATTATGAAAACTGATACGACTAGAAATGTTTACAAGGCTAAGGATAGTTTTTTCAACACTAATCTTCAATTCAACATAAAACGGTACTTTATTAGAAATATCAAATGTGTTCGAAGCTTAAGAAGATGTTTACTTAACTTTTTTTTTCAAATAAAAATTAAATATTTTTTAGGTAAATAAAAAACAAAGAAACGTATTTCTTGAAAATATTTTTGTTGTTAAGACATATTGTTTCAAATGCACTCTGAGTTATATAAGTGCGCTGTGTTTACGTATTCACATACAGATCTCTACAGAAGTGTGTATAGAATAAGCAACTAGAGGTCAATAAAGGAGTTCAATTCACACTCTTTATTAACCTTACTTTAAATACATTTTAACCGAAAAGAGCTTTTATTATAGAAATGTTAAAAACATAGCTTGATTTATGCTACCATCATGACAGAAATCCTGCCGATCTGCTCTTTTTTTTCAAACCGACGTCGAATCTTTCCAATAACTCAGTAGCTCACACTTCATCGAACGTAATTTTCATTTTGCATAATTTTTTACAAGAAAACTTAAAACAAAATTTTACTTTTTTCCAGTTTTTCGATTAAAACCTCGTCTCGATTTCCGGCAAGATTACAAGTCTTATAGCAAAAAGTTCAATGGTTACAGGTAAAAAAAAAGATCTTCAACTTTTTCAACTAACCCCAAAATTTATGTAAAAAATTCAAATAATCAAGTTTTTATTTTCCATTTTTATATTTTACGAAAAAAATTCTCTCTTCTTAAAGTTGAATAAACTTACTCTTTTATGACCCAAACTCAGTGTAATTTTTTTGATTTACATAATTATTCTTTCATCTTATTTTGACTTAATTTAGAGTAGGCAACCTAATTTTCAAACGTATATTCTTACGTCAAAATAGCAACACATATGTTTTTAAATTTGATGGGCTTTATGTTTTATAAAATCTCTATTTTCTGATAGTAATTTTTCGCCAAAAATGCAAAAACAAACCCTTATAAATAATTATTACCATATATGTTTCGGCAGGGGTTACCCATTCAAAGAATTTATTTTTACAGTCTCAATCGACTCCTAAGCTGAATATTACAGTTAAACAAAATACTTGTAGAATACATAAACAGTAATAAACCCATGTGCACTGAGCTATTAAGCTGTGCTAGTTTTCTTCACACCACTGTTCGTTGTATACATGGTATAATATATCGAATTGTTTGAACACATGTGCTGGAAAAAGAATGTCGTGTTGTTGAAATTTATTTATCCACTAAATAAAGCTGAAGAAAAAGAAACGAAAAATATTTAAGTTGGCGTCTTCCGCTTTCAAATATCTATTATAACCACATCAAATGCTGTTGTGGGGATTGAAAAAGACTAACTCTTCCAAAAGATTAATTAGTACAATAATAATATCAAATCATATAATTAAGGACTGCAGTTACTAAAATATTGAGAGCCTAACTCTTTTTTTTTGTACGCCGAGGAATGCTCGAGGAGTTTACAAAGTGTCTCATGAGGTTGGGCCTTACCGATGCGAGCTTTCTTCGAGCTTTATTTCATGATCCTTGAGTTTCTATGGATGTGGGTTGATCGCATGAGGGCGATCGAAACTACTAGAAATAAACTACAGACTTCCGTGAGTTTCAGTTTCACACGAATGTACCCAAGAGGATAAACTAAAGCATCAGACACGATTTTGATGTTAGGTCATAAGTCGGCAGTTGTTATAATGACAGATTAGTTTTAATGTCTAATTTAAAAAATAAAAAAAATAAAATTAATTTTCTACCGATAATGAAATGAATAAACTGTCATGATTTTTATTACACAGATATATTTGTATGAAAGAGACAGTGCTTGTGTGAGATAATTTGGTAAATAATAACGAGCAAAAGAGATGAAACATGTTACGTGGGTATAACAAATGTTGGAGCCGTTCTGTTGAGAGTAGCTTGACCTTCAAGTTACATTGAAATTAACAAAATAGCTCTTCCTTTCAGCTGAGCAAACGAACTTAAAGAATATAAAAACTATTAATTTCAATGTCAATGCTAACATATATTAGTGCTGAGTTACAGTCTGTTTTACAAGGTTCCATATCGATGGAAATATCTCTTACCCAGAAATATAAAAGAAACGATTTTCTAAACAGCTTCATCATTTACTGACGTTACATTTTATAAAATAGCAAATTAATAATATTACAAGAAGCACAAAAATAATGAAAATCTTTATATTTCTTGTGAACGCCTTCTTGGCAATCTCGTTCACGCAGGCGGCTGCCTTGGATAACGGAAGTGGTAATGTGGAATTCTTAGAAGAACTTCCAGTTTCCAAAGAATCTGTCGATACGATCAGTATTTTTGGAGAATTGACTCTTCCGGAAATTTTGGAGCTCATTTTGAATGAAAACAAACCAAGTGAACAAGATGCAGGTCTCGAGTATAACGGTGATTTGGACCACTATAAAGGTGACATATATAGAAGAAATGAACGTGACAATCAACACAGCTCACATCTGGCTAGCAACGACATTCATGAAATTTACGAGCTAGATAAAGATAAATTTGAAGGAAGTGGAGATAATGCAGTCGATAACGACAAAGGATATAGTGCAAATGTAGGTGATAATGGTAATAATGGTGATAATGGTGATAATGGCGATAATGAGGAGAATGATAGCGAGAACGAGAAAAATGACTCAAACGATGAAAACGACTCAAGCGATGAAAATGACTCAAACGAAGATAATGACTCAAGCGAAGAAAATGATTCTAGCAATGAAAATGACTCAAGTGAAGAAAATAACTCAAGCGAAGAAAACGACTCAAGCGATGAAAATGACTCAAACGAAGATAATGACTCAAGCGAAGAAAATGATTCTAGCGATGAAAATAACTCAAGTGAAAAAAATAACTCAAGCAAAGAAAACGACTCAAGCGATGAAAATGACTCAAACGAAGATGATGACTCAAGCGAAGAAAATGATTCTAGCGATGAAAATAACTCAAGTGAAAAAAATAACTCAAGCAAAGAAAACGACTCAAGCGATGAAAATGACTCAAACAAAGATAATGACTCAAGCGATGAAAAAGACTCAAACGAAGATAATGACTCAAGCGAAGAAAATGATTCTAGCGATGAAAATAACTCAAGCGAAGAAAACGACTCAAGCGATGAAAAGGACTCAAACGAAGATAATGACTCAAGCAAAGAAAATGACTCGAGCGATTAATTATCAGATGATGCCGAGCATCAAGATAATAGTGAGGATAATGATGACGAAGTAACAGCAGCGATAAAAAATGAACACGCCACAAATTAAACGAAGCTGGAAATATAATATTAGTATCCAGCACTTAACTAGTTATTGAAAAATATTTCAACAAACGTGCAACCAATTTAAGCTAATCAGAATAATAAAAGAGTAATAATACAAACAACATAAATATTTACTTTTATAATAATCTGAATAGCTTTAAAATTGCCTATCACAGAATGCCAGACGGGCTAATGAACTCACAATATTATAAAAATATATTATAAATAAAAGCAATTTCATTAAAAATATTTAGGAAATCGTTTATATTGATAAGGAACATGAAAACTTCAAAAATAATTAGGATTATATCAGAAGCTATACTTTTCAAATATTGAGTCAAGGTTCAATGCACTTCCTATATACTTGTAGAAAGGGTTACCTGAACTCGTTTTCCAAAAGGTATATTAATCAGACAGACAATATCTTAAGAGCCATGGTGTTTTAACCATAGCCTCGCAGAAGCAAGGCGGTCAAAAAAAAAGTGAAGAGACTTCCATTATACTTCTCCATTATATAGACAAGTTTTTATAACGTGAGACTTTTAACCCCACCACATGGAACCAGTCGAACGTAGATATCTCTTTAGCTACAGACATACGAACCCATCTGATTGCACTAGACCGCTGCCGAAACAAGGTTAAGCTTCGAATATTTACCAACGAATTTTTTTTTGCAAGAAAGTGTATATTAATGCTTAGATTTATATCTATTGTAAGATTTCGGCATACTTTTAATATTAAATATACCGTATCGCAGTCATATACTATTTTTACTGGATTTTTAAAAAGTGTCAATCTTATAGTCTTGCCAATGATTTCTCCTAGTACCCTACTCAAATACCTGGCTGATATCATGAATATATTCTTGAGATTTACTTTATCAACAATATAGTCAATTACTTATCATAGTATATATAGTACAGTAGTGACGAATAACTCAAGTGATCTTAAATTACTCATGGTAATAATCTTTTCGGCCCATCTTCACACATAGCTTCGAATTTATCCGATATATTTGCTTGGAAGACACGTGGTTGCCAAGTGAACTACGGGTATTTTGACGTTATCACTATATCTATATATATATAAATAATGTTATTTTTTAACTAATATATATATATATATATGTATTTGGATTGCAAATAAAAATAAATTTCTATCATATTGATGGATACATGCAGTATAAAGTCAACCGAAAGTTTAAAAAAATGTATATAAGATATTAGATCTTAAAGAAGTATTGACCTCATTTTACCCATTTTTATTCAATTCAGTAATATATCTCACAGATTGACCCATATTTTCGGCAAAATGTCAGCCATACGCACTGGTATCCACATATTTGGTGTCGGGGTCCTTGAAAAGCCATACCGATTTTAACAACATTTTGTTGTTATACTATAAGGTGAAGAATTAGAGTGGACGGTGCCACATCCATTGTCCAATTTTTAACGCCGGCTTCCATAAAGCCAACCCCAGTCATCTTGGCTGTGAAATTTAATGTTTCTTCTTATTGAGTGAGTTATCGCACATTTAACATATTCACAGTGCATAAAGAAGTGCTAAAAAGACTTCTTCTCAGCAAGTTTGGTTGAGTTAGCTTCAGTGATTTGGATGATATGTACATTTAACCATTTAGAGGGCGGGGCCACGCCTACAAATGCCCCTGACCAGTGCGATCCCTTGCACCAAATTACAATTTTGTATCTTAATTTATTGCTTAGTTATAATACTTTATAGATTTCCGTTAAATGGCGTTTTGTGGGCGTGGCAGTGGTCCGATTACGCCCATCTGCAGCATATCAATCCCCCTTGGGTGCCAAGAAATACATGTACCAAGTTTTATTAAGATATCTCAAGCTTACTCAGTTATCGCTTGCACGGACAGACGGACGGATGGACAGGCAGTTACTCGGATTTCAATTCGTTTCGTCACTCTGATCATTTATATATGAATATATAACTCCATATCTATCTCGATTAGTTTTAGGTGATACAAACAACCGTTAGGTGAACAAAACTAATATACTCTGTGCAACATGTTGCGAGAGTATAAAAATAATAGGAAGCAGGTATATTTGATTAGCCAAAATCCCCAAAACGAATAAAACTCCACAGCTGTGTAATTATTTGTTGTGCTAAAATAAAGAAAAAAACCCTGTAAAATGAAATTAGACAAACATGGGATGCAATGCTAGCTTCTTTAAGATAAGATTTTAAAACCACAGCATGTTTAAGCACAAAGTTATCGACTTCATATATTTATTAATATTAAATTGAGACATAGAACAAAATCAGGATCCGAATTATTGAGCTAAAAAGCACACACTGATAAAACTTATCTGCTTTTATCAACCTTGTCCTCAATTATAGCTAATAACGCATCACATTTTGTCAAGGATAGAAGTACATTTAGAACTCTACTGTAGATGACATAGAGATCATAGATATCATATAGCTCAATAAGTACATTCTGAACCCATAACAAATATTACATACATATAATCCCTGGCCACTATCAGCATTCTCAAAGGAAGTAGATAAGCTATTTAACAACGGTGAAGCCAAAATGCTGAAGACAAAGGTCCCCATGTCTTTGGATGATCACATTGATGATGTAACTATTTCTAGAGAGTTGATAAATATTTAAGTTTATATTACTTACTAAAGGTGCCCATGTACTTCCTAGTCGCTGAAACCAACTTAAGTTTTCGAAAAGAAGGTTTTATTGAGGAAGAAAATTTAAATAATTATTATTCATCTCCTGTAAAGTTCGTGCAATCCCAGATTATTGTCAAGCTCAAACTGTCACTATCACTTGCCTTAACTATTTTTGAAGCTGGAAAATGGAGGAAGTTTTTTTTGTTAAAGAAAAAAGTAAATTCCGTTCTAAATATTTCTATCCCCAATAAGGTTCCGGCAACTAGAAATCTGTAACTCAGCATAAAAACTGATAGTATTGGCGTCGGGGTAGCACCTAGTTCAAGCTGTGAGCGCATTTTATGGAAGCTTATACTGTATCTACTTACGACGTTTTCTAAGCAATCCTAGAGTCGAAAAAATATACACCAATTGTAAATGTTATGCTTTGGGTATAAAAACTAATATTTTTTACTGTTTACTTTCGATTTTGACAAGTCTTAAAAACAACATTTGCAGAACCGTCTTTTGTAAGCATATTTTGCAGTAATCGAAAAATATTTTCAAACTTTGTTCATTTGAAAACCATATTATATAACAACTAACTTGCGCCGCTGCTAAAGAACAGTTTAAACTTGTATCTCGAGCGTAAAGGTTCTGTACAAATGGCACTAAATATAAAATTTTTACTCCTAGCCGCCTTTGTGTTTGCCGCTTTGGCCAGCACCAGGGTCAATGCTGCCGATACGGCTGCAACTGCAGCAGCTCCATCAGGCGATGATGAATATGACTCGGCCGAGTATAGCGATGAGTATTATGATGACGAAAACTCTTCGGATCTTCCAGATGGGAGTGCAGACGATCCAACATATGCTGATGATGATGAATCCACCGAAACTGATGATGTTGCAGATGCTGCAGATGCCCCTGAATCTCCAGGTAAGATCCAGATATTGTTAAAAAGGCTTGTATGTTTCATACCAACATTAATAACGATACTCTGAACACAGTGAATGAATCTACTGAGGACTATTCATCCGATGTTGACAGCAGTGCAGATTCTGAAGAGTCCGCAGGTTAGTTAAGAGATACAAATCTTATTCAATTTAAATGAGCCGAAACTAAATATATCCGTAATTCGCCTAAAATAAAGGACAAGCTGCCAGTGGAACACCTGTTAGACGGCGCCGTACCACAAGAGCCGCCGCCAATAGACGTAGAAGATTAAACCCTAATGCTCCAAGGAGAAGGAGAGCTGCCGCAGCCAGAAGAAATGCCAGAGCCAGAAGAAATACCAGGGCCAGAAGAAATGCCAGAGCCAGAAGAAATGCCAGAGCCAGACGAGCTGCAGGCAGGACACCAGCTAGGAGAGCAGCGGCCGGCGGAACTGCCAGGAGACCAGCAGTAGCTAGAAGACAAGCAGCAGCCGGCAGAATAGCCAGGAGACCAGCAGCAGCTCGAAGACGAGCGGCAGCAGGTAATAGAAGGCGGGCTGCTAATAGGAGAGGTTAAGTCGTGAAAGTTTTAAATTAGCCCTCTTTTTAAAATTTTATTAAAAACCAACCATGCGCGCTAAAAAACTTTGTTGTATAAAAATAAAAATTAATTGAAAATAATTGCAAATTTTTACATATTGACCATCAGAAAAAAGATTTAGCTAGGTTTCAATAATATGGACGAATTCCGGGCTTGGGTTATCACTGGATCTACAACGAGTGTCGTTTTCGCAAAGGTTCAGTCAACATCAGTCGTACTCGCCATTTTATAGATAATCTGTTATCATGGAAGATATTGATCTCCGCCAAAAGGAAACAAACACACAAAGACCTTGCGAGGCTAGCTTCATTTTGGAATCCATGCCAAATCGTTTTTTCACCAAGAAAGTTTATAATAAAGCTTTAATGTATACATATCTAAGTTGTATACTACTTTTTCGGTATTTTTTAAAAGCGGCACTCTTACGGTCATGATAAGGTAAGAATACGCACCACAAACACTTGGTTGATGTCATCTACATTTTTAAAATATTAATATGACCGGTTATTTGCTGAAACAGTTAAATAATTTCAAGTCATTAAGGGGTCGTCTACCTTTGCGCTCAAGTAGTAGACTTCTAGGAAATATATTTCAGGTTCAGAACCTTGAATTCAGTTATAACTTTACTCAAAATACTGTAAAAATCGAAAAAACAAATTCAAACTGCACATATTTAAGCCATATGTTTTATGAATCAGTAACAATTTACAGATTCCGAATATTTTTTATGCTTTTTTCAGAACCATGCCAAAACTAAAAAAACACTAATTTTGGCAATACGGCCACGTCCTTAAGAAACGGTATAGTAATTTATTAGTATCTGTAGTACACTATTCACGAATGACTCAATACTACTCTTTAATTATTCATGTTAATAAACTTTTCTGCCCTATCTTCTAATATATGTACCTTCAATCTATTCATTTTTGTTAATTGAATGAAACATCGTCGCCAAGTGAGCTTTTCTGATGTCATCATTATTATATAATATAACAACAAATTATCCCTAATAATTACTATATTGGAAAACTCACATGTTTAAATTCCCCATGCAAAACATACTTGGACGAATGTCAGCTACATAAAAGAACTTTACTAAAATGGCTCCAGGACTATCTAGCAGACTGATTGAACTCAGAAGCTCACAATGATAAAACTTAGCTGATTTTCTCACCTCCTTGAATTACA
Source organism: Bactrocera oleae (assembly GCF_042242935.1). Classification (NCBI taxonomy): domain Eukaryota; kingdom Metazoa; phylum Arthropoda; class Insecta; order Diptera; family Tephritidae; genus Bactrocera; species Bactrocera oleae. The sequence goes on along the minus strand of NC_091539.1, from coordinate 38,183,279 downwards.
GATACTAATATATATCACATTTTGTTAAGTATAGAAGTACATTTTAAACTTTACTGTAGGCTAGAGCTCAGAGAGATATATAGCTCAATAGGTATATTTCAAACTCCGTACTGGCTACGCTAAAATCAATTTTGGGATAAAAATATTATTCAGAAAAGTAGAAGAATAATTATTTCTCTTTTAAAAACTTGTTTCCATCGTACAAGCTCATAGTATTGTTAATTTTATGCTTGCATATATTGTTCTGTACCCTGTTTTCTAAGTTATTCGACGGAATTTTGTTATCAAAGATATCTCCTTTTCTCCAGCGTAACACAGTGATACCAGAACACCAATTTTGGTTTCGTGAAAAACATGGTACTGTAGAACAAGTTAACGGAATTACTAATGAAATTAGGATAGCATTTGAATTCAAGGAATATTGCTATGCACCTGGAAAAGACAAGTAGATGCCAAAATACTACAAGTGTAATTAAAAGCAGTTAGCTTAAATTGGCCTTTACATAAGAACTCTGGGCTAAAACTCGATTACAAAGTACTAATCTAAAATGCAATTTTTAAATCGATTTCAATGTATGGTATTCAACTGTAGGGTATAACCTATGCAACAAATATTGAGACAATACAGAGGTTACCGTCAAAAATTCTAAGGGTAGTAACAGGCTGTTCGTAACGTTAACATACATATAAATCGTAGCATCCTACTGGTTAAGGATGAAGATGAAAAGAGCAGGGCGAAGTACGTCACAAAACTAAGAAATCATTCCAACCCGTTGGCTTGTTTAGAAACTGACTACAAAAAATAATAGTTTTTAGTGTTTACTTTAGGAAGTTAAAAACTATGAAAAGCAGTGTATTTCGAACAACTTTCTTTGAGTTTGCATTGTGTGTAGTTTTATCCAGAAATATACAAAGCTTGTTATTTTAAAAATTTTGGTATATAATAACCAACTTGCGCCGCTGTTAAAAAAGCAGTTAAAACTTGCAGCTCGAGCGTAAAAGATCTGTAAAAATGGCGCTGAGGATACAGTTTTTACTTCTAGTCGCTTTTGTGTTTGCCGCGTTGGCCAGCACCAGCGTCCTAGCGACCGATACGGCTGCAACCACAGCAGCTCCATCAGGCGATGATGAATATGACTCGGCCGAATATAGCGATGAGTATTACGACGACGAAAACTCTTCGAATCTTCCAGGTGGGAGTGCAGACGATCCAACATATGCTGATGATGATGAATCCACCGAAACTGATGATGCTGCAGATGCCACTGAAGCATTAAGTGATAATCCCACACAAGCTCCCGTAGCTAAAGACGAAGCCGTGGTCGGTAGTGGCAGCACTACATGCACACCCAGTCCAGCAGAAAGTGATGATGGTGATTATAGCGAGGAATATGATGATGATTACGTCTACGATGATTCGACAGACTCTCCAGCTGAAGGCGATACCACCGAGGATGAATCTGCCTTAGACTACTCGTCTGATTATGACAGCAGTGCATACAGCGGAAGTGCGGAAGAACCCAGCACAGGTAAGTTAAGGGATACCAATCTTCTTCAACTTAGGAAGGGTACTAAAAGCTAAATAAATATTTAATTTCATCAATTTAAAGGTAAACCTGGAGCAGTTGTTAGAAGGCGCAGACGCGTTACTGTTTCCCCAAGTGTCCGTAAAAGAAGAATCGCAAATGCTCGAAGAAGAAGACGTGCTGCTCAAAATGCACGTAGAAGACGTAATGTAAATGGCACAACCAGAAAGCATGCAGATGGATTATCAGCTAGAACAACTGTAGCACCTAAAAGACCAGCTGCGCGAACAACAACCAAGAGACCCGCTACAGCCAGGAGACCAGCAACAACCAAGAGAGCAGCGGTGGCTCGAAGGCCAGCAGCAGCCAGGAAACGACCAGCAAGAAGAGGTTAAGTGGTGATAAATAATTAAATAAACTTAACTTAAAAATTAAAAACACTTCTATTTTTCTTTCGACATTGATCCATAAGGATGTCAAATAGTTCACAATTAGCTGATAGATTACATTAATATCAAGTTCATTTCGATAATATACTTTCAGCTCTGGATCTTTCAAATGGAGTAGACCTTAGAATTGAGAAATCATGAAATCTGTTTCAAAAGGTTAAGATAAATTTTCAAGAATAAAACAAGAATACTTAGACTTAAAACTGTTTAAAAACTTATACAAATTAATTACTCGGTTTTCGGATAAGAGAGATGCTTGGATAAGACACTCAGTAAGAGAAATATAAGTAAAAATCCGTGACCTCAGAACAATAAGGATGATCTGGTACTAGTTTGACTAGACAAAGACAACTGAGCTCCAGGAGCAATGCAAAAGAGAATAATAAAATATATCCCCGATAAAAAAGCAGAACTACCAAATATTTTAAAGTTTAACCGGCAGAGTTTTAAACTCCCCGTCTACAACTATGTTAAAAAAAATTCTGCTGTTTATTTGGTTAAATACTCAAACTGTTTACGCCCCTTCTATTTCAATATTTTTATACTCTTGCAACATGTTGCTAAAGAGTATAATAGTTTTGTACACTTAACGGTTGTTTTGTATCACTTAAAAATAATCGCAGTAGATATAAGGTTATATATATATGAGTATAAATGATCAGGGTGACGTAACGAATTGAAATCCGGGTTACTTCCGTTCGTTTTTCCATGCAAGCTGTTACTTGAATAAAAACTGAGATATCGTAATAAAACTAGACACACGTGTTTCTTGGCCTAAAATGGTCAAATTCGAAGATGGGCGTAATCAGAATACTGCCACGCCCATAAAACGCCATTAATCGAAAACCCATAAACTGCTATAACACCGTAAATTAAGATACAAAATTTATATTTGATACCCCGGATCGCAAAAACGAGTGCCGCCTGTGGTTCGAAAATTTTTCAACGTGGGTGTGGACCCGCCACCTAATATTTTTAAAGTATATATCTAACAAACTTTGCACAGGACAAATCATTTTGACACCCCTTTCAACAGCCTAAAAATAGGTGAAATCGGATGATAACCAGCTCCCCTCCCTCTATAACGGTTTTCTTAAAAACTACTAAAAGTGCGATAATTCCATAACTAAATGCGGTAGAGCCATTCAATTTTATACCTAGGATGGCACAAGAGAGCTTTATAGGAACCGGACAAAATTGGAAGATGCGCGTGGATCCGCCGACATTTTGGTGAAATCACAATATCTCCGCACCGACTTTACCAAGGATTATTTTGACATTCCTACATATGTTACGCTGTGAAAACGGTACAACCGAAGTTTGAAGAATGTATTTTTCTTTTATATATTCTGTTTATCAAATTTATCAAACCTTCGGGTAATTTTGTTATACTCTTGCAACATGTGGCTACAGCTTTATAGGAGCCGGTGTCCAAATTCGACCATGGGTGTGACACCCCCACATTTCTGTGAAAATCCATATCTCAGTACCTACTCGACCGATATCGACCAATTTTGGTATGTAATTTTATCTTGATGTTTCAGTGCGAAAATAGGCGAAATCGGACTACAACCAAGCCTACTTCCCATAAAACACAACCTAAAATTCCATCTCATATTTTCACTTACCAATATACAACTCAAGAACCAATTAATATATCGGGATACAACTTTGCAGAAATATTGTCTTTAAGGTATGTCATCTCAAGTCCAAAAGCTGTCAAAATCGCACCATAACTATTCAAGCCCCCAGTTGCCGGATATATGGACTACAGAGCCTACTACTGACTTTTTACAGAAAATATCGGTCATTGCGTGAGATATCTTAGTAAAGTTAACTGAACATATAGTATTGGATATAGGTACTTTACTGTAATGCCCAAAATATGTGAAATTTTATTGTACTACATATAATAATTTCCGTTATTCTAACAAACCGTATTATATTAATGTTCTAGCACCGAAAATGGTTCATAGCCTTAAAATCTTCAATTCCGGCCTTCTGATGCACTTCAACTCATTGTATTATATTTAGTCTCTTCGGTTAAGTTTATGTCAGATATATCTAATTTGAAGATGATTTTAATACAATTTTAGCTGACGCGAAGTTAAATATAATAATAAAACTAAGTGACCTATAATATGACTTAATAAAATACAAATTTGATTGTAATTCATTGACGATTTCGTCGAATAATGAATGCTGAATTCTTTAATATGAAGTTGAAAGTATTTTCCCGTCTTTTAGCTTTACAAGTAGCAAGAGTATCAATTGTTCGGTTTCACCCGAACTTGGCCCTTTCTTTCTTGTTATTATTTTTGTCGTTCAACATATACTGGTCATGTTAATGTCGTCAGGATGACAAGGAATACTCAATTTGTAGTCAATTCAAGTGACAACACCCGCCACTCATCGTAAACTGAGTGTATTTGAACAATTCGTATGGCGATCACGTGCCACGAATGTCACATAGCAATAACGAACGTCGGTGGCTTCGATTAAACCGTTTTTACAAGCGTTTATCTCTGTTGCATGTTAAAACGTTGCATTAAAGAATTTGCAAATGCGAGTGGCGTACAACATTTATATTTACCGTAGAGATAAGTAAAGGAATAAATGTGAGATTTGAAAAAATTTAGCAAATATTCTTTCAAATATATTTCAAAGTATTAAATATAGGTGTATAAATTAAGCTTGCTTATGGTACTCACCGAACATTCGCTAGTGTATGCCGTCGATTCTTCAAATATCTGCTGTGGTATTTCTGCAAATCGCCAATAGAGCCCTGTTCGGCCTGCATCTTGGTAGCTGGTAGAAGCTGTGCAGAGCTAGACGCGTGTGGCACCGAAGACAATGAGATGCGATGTAAACCGCCGCTGCTGACGCTGGTCGCTGTGTTGGTGTTGCTGCCGTTCGAAGCGAGTGTTTCGTTGGAGGTAGCGCCGCCACTGCCACTGCCGCCACCAGCAACTCCACCACCGCTACTACCGCCGCCGCCGCTGCCGCCGACGCCTCCTCCGCTACTACCGCCCACACCAGCAACGCTGCTGGTGGCGCTACTGGGCGTGAGTACCGAACGAGACCAAGCGGATTTGTGCTGCTTGCGAAACTTGAGTTTTATGCGTGGCGAAGGAGTTGAAGCGCTTGGTGTGACTAATTCTTGATGGCCGCTTGTCGGCGCTGAGAGTGAAGTATTTGTGGATTGGGGTGCGTTTGTACTTTCGCTGCTGTCACTAACCGTAGTTAAGGCGCCGCCAACAGGTTGCTCGGCGTCGACGGGCGGTGAGTACTGATGCCGGTTGCCGATATGCTCGGATTCTTCCTCCTCTTTGATGTGCGGTAGTGGCGAGGTTTGTGATTGCGAGACGCGTGGCGCTGATTGCGCGGCGGGTGGCGGTGGTGGTTGTACCTGCTGTTGTTGTTGTTGAGTTTGCTGTTGCTGTTGCAGTGTGGCTGCGTTACTTGTTTGCCCAATAACAGTGGTAAAGGGCGTCACTGTCGTCACGTTGCTAGACGTTTTAGTTGGTGAAATTTGTTGTACGCTGATGCTTAGTGCGGCGCTGCCGATGGCATTCAAGCCCTGAATGGCGTTAATAGGCGCACTCAAAAATGGCGGCTGCTGTATAGCAGCGGTCGGTGAGACACTAGCGTCACTCAGTGTTTCCGGTTCGGCTTTACGCGCTACGATACCGGTCGCAAGTGTGGCGGCTGCAAGGTCGGCTACACTTAAAGTCGGCGGTTCGAGTTCATCACTGTCGTTTATAATAGTTTTCAAAGATATGGGTGTGGTTGCCGAGGTGGCAATTGTGTCGGCTAGCGAATGTTTTTTGCCGTTCGCTGCTACTGCGGCTGCTTCAACATCGACGTCAACGTCTACATCTGCATCTAGTTCGGCATAAGGTGCATGAATGTTGCCGCTATCACGTTTCTTTTCATATGCTGCTTTAGCGTACTTCTTCTGGGTTGCTGCGGTTATGCTAGTGCCGTTATTCACATCATCCGCGGGCGTAGCGGGTGAATGGGGCGGACTTGTAGCGGGGGCTGCTGAGCCGCCCCCGCGACAAGGTATACAACAGCGAAACACTGTGCTACTAAAGCACTTTGTCGGCTTTGATTTGCGTCGCTTGCCAGTTCCCGCTGCCGCTGCTGTTGTTGCTGCTGAGGTTGTCGACGTCGACACACAGCTGCCGTTGCCAATGCTGTTACGATTGTTGGTGGCGACGCCACCGCTAACACCGCTGACGCTGCCACTGCCACTGCCGCGTGCGCTTCCACAATTGCTATTGCTGTTGTTGCTATGGCTGCCGCTGAAGCGCTGCGGAAGGTGGGAGAGAAGACATTAGATGCTTGTTCTTACATACCCATTATTTATTAACTAAAATATTTTAGTTGAAGTCTAGAGAAAGTATCAGCACTGATCATCGAATGTTCTCGTCAATGTAACTTTACCTAACCTCAATTTTAGGCTTTAAAATAGTAATGGGAACGATTTTTCTGAGATATCTTGAACATGATGACTTTTAGCCTGCGTCTTGGAGTCCTAAAAATTGGATAACGGAGCTATGAAAGAACTGGATTCTTAGCATTTCGAAACAGGTAAAGTTATATATTGGGGTAAATATACAACCATGAACGAAATCGACCAAAATTAATAAATGATTCATCTCACAAAAGGATCAAAGTCGTCAACTTTCAGACCTAACTAAATAGGTAACTCAAAGTAGTCAACCACCATTGACCCTGAATCCGCTTATATGTCGTACAAAGAAACCAATACCTTAAAAGTAGATATCTTTCAGAACTAATCTTCTCACTATACTGGACTCTTACACCGCGTCCCATGACTAAGTTGAAAACAGAAGACGAGGAAGTGTGAAGAGGATTTGAGTTTTGGGAATTATGAAAATCATTGTTATTGGCTTCATTTGTATTTGAATAATGCTTACGGATTGACAGTTATTCAGCCTTTCTAGTTATGTAGTTCCGACTGTTTTGGGAGCGGAAAGTTACAGTATTACTTTTTTCAAAACCTTTCGAATTGATGTAAAGCTGTTCTTATTGCTGGATTTCGCTAGATACTTCTTCTGAGGTAGTCAAGAGACTGAGCTAAACACCTCGTCTGACTAAATCCATTAAAACCGTATAATAAAATTCACAAGTAATCCAAAATTGACTCAAATTTTGTTGGTCCTGCCTTTAGGCAGATAATTTTAAGGTGCACATCACAAATTAAAGTTGGCGATCGGTCATGCACGTCACAGATATATTATCGATTGAAATTATATTTAAGTTTATAAAAACTGGTAGAGTAACATTGTTTAAAATTTCTTCCAAGCTCTAATTTAGCAAAACTGTACCAGGAGACTTAAGTAAGTAGTTAACATGGATTGGCCCCCAAAACAAATCTACTACTTTCAAAACTGTAACCTTACTATCTTAAAGATTCAATATCTTTTAACATATTTTTAAACAATCTATCTCAAGTTTAAAGCTCTCGGAGTCAAACCAAACCTTGCCACCAGCCGTCGCTTGAAGTTTTGCTGTATGCTCGAGCTGTTGCTGTTGTTGTTGTTCGAATTTATGTGCACCATTTTTGAAACCTATATGATAGGTTATTTTAGATAAACGCATTATAAGCAGTTGCTCTTTGCAATTCTCTTCAACAACAACCAACTGCTTTTAAAGTACTTCAATATTGTTGCATTGTTGTTGCTGTGCAATAAATGTGAGCTTTTATTATTTGTCAGTTTAATTTTATTTTTCCCCTTATACAATTTTAGATCTTTTAACGATGTTTTCATTTAAGTGTGTGGTGCATTTTTTGTATTATTCCAAGCGAGTATTTAGTTCATCTAAAAAGAGAGAGAGAGAAAACACATTTTATACGTAAGTTCAAATTTGACTTAAGAAACTATATAAATTTATACTTTATATTTATATAGATTTGAAATAGACGTAAAGGTTTCTAAAATTTATTGTTCATATAATTGTATACTAAAAACCATTTAGTCAACATTTTTTTACTTGCCAAGCCCTAATTCTTTTACAAAGAGCGAAGTTCCAAACCAATATATTTTTGAAATATAACATTTATATGCTACATATATGGATATAAAAACCCACTATAATATTTTCCAATATGTGGGAAATGATTAATAAACTTAGCCGCGTAGTGGCAGCCCGACTTAATCACTTAACGTCGTTGAGTTCTTCGTAATCTCAACACAGGATTTAAAAAAATATCGAGATGAATACTGGTCCACGCGATAAATGTTCCAAATATTTATAAACGGTGATTCTTGCTTGGAAGATTTTAGAAGTATCCTTTCCTATACTGAACGAAAGTTTTTGACCCATCTGATTAATCTTAATTAACGCGAGTTTAAGGAGCGGTCAAAACAGGAGAACATAAAGGATGGAAAAGCGCAATAAAGGCGCACTGTAGGACATAGGCATGCTAGCAGAACTTAAAGAACTGAGATATATGCGATTTCCGCCTACTATTATTCTGTGCTGTGAAGAAGGCCTGTTTTAAAAGGAAATCAACCAAATTTTGTGAGAAAAATGTATGCTTCTTTAAATCTCTTACTAGAAAGATAAGCATATAGTTCATCTTCCTAGTAGTAATTGTATGGGCATGAAAGAATGTTTCTGTAACTAGTTGCCTATAAGGAACTCTAAAATGGATATCTGGTGTAGACATGTGGATTGCCGTAGGAAAAATCTCTCTCGAATGAAATAAAAAGTCAACATGGAAATAAACAAAACTAACCTTAGCTTAAAAATACCAGGTTCACATTGTTAAAAAGAGAATTTAAGTTAGAATCAGCATTTGTCTAAATGAACTAAATAAATATAAGTTTCAGCTGTTTAATCAAGCTCCAAAACAATGAATTTATTCTATAAATAGTAAATACATACTTATATATAAGTACATAGATATATGCATATATATATACATTTATACATTGGTATTAGTAAGTATATATATATATATAAGTATTCATATACATAGTTATACACTTATATACACTTTTCAAGAACACATTTTTATACAAAACCTAATTTGAAGACATAAAGGCGCTTGAAAATTAGTTATCATCAAGCTGTTGTAAAATAATAATCCAAAAGTTGAGCGCGGAAAAAATGTTCTTGAAACTCTTGTGTTGCTTCATACTTATATTATTCACTATACTTTGTGAGATGACGTATTCTGCGAAGCCAGAAGACTATCCGGATTCTTTTACAGTGCTGCAAGCACAGGACTATTTTGAAGATGAATTGACAAAGATCTGAAGTAACGAATAAATTAAATAGGAAATAAGTTATTGTTGTATTTTAAATTTAAAAAAAAAAACATTCAAATAAAAATTATTGTTGCTAAGTTATTTTAGAGATCTTTTCTTATGGAGTATTGGAGAAATGAAGACAGCTTATATTTCAATTAGCTGGATCCCGACTACCGATTATGGTGAAAGAATCAACACTATACAGAGAATTTCTATTCAGTTGTTTAAGGCTCAGCAATCAAGATATGCAGTAAGTTTCCTATTACAACTTCATTTGACCAATGTGTTTAATTTTCATTAGAAGAAGAAAACAGGTCACATAGAGCAAATCTAGTAATTAAGATGACTCAGCGAGGACAGCGAAAAGATCAACCAATATGTGACTAAAGATCATTCTCTTAGAAAAAATTGGCAGGCGACCAATCGTGCAAGAAGCTGACATAAAACTACTAGCAAAATAGAAAGACTGGTACAAAATAAAGATAATCAAAATTAAATGAGGTTATAACACTTTAATTAGATATCTACATACTCGGTGATTAAAATTCAAAAACTTTGTATAGCATATATTTTTTTTTTTTTGATCAGAGATAAAAATTTAAACAAAGCGAGCTGAAGATTGAAGTAGTTTGGTTTCCAAAAAAGTAGGGAAGAGAAGGCAATCTGTTTTTTTGTATGGTATATAATTTAGCTACCCTAAGAGCTATAGGCATGTGTTGACATTTTCAGAAGCAAATGCCTCAACATTAAATTCAAACAAGCAAAAATTGGAAAAGGAAGAGAATATAATAAAAATGAAAGGAGAACTAATTTAAAGAACCCTAATTTTCAATTGAAAATACTAACGTCAAAATATCTGCTTTTTAAAAACCTGTAGCTGTAAGCTACTACAAGATAATAAGCGAAATAAAACAGCAGCTTTGAGTCGTCTAAAGGGTTGTGTTTTGCATTTCAAGGCAATGTATTATGGTAACGTACGTATAGAGATTTCAAAGAAGAAACCGCCAGCCAACTTAAAAAAAAAGATATTTTGACATGAGAATTTTATATTAGCAATAAAAAAATACGATATGTTAGCAGTAATACCCTTCGCAGGTGCATTTTTAACATCATAAAAGAGTATAAAAAGATCTATAGTCATTAGTACGAATGGCTAATATACTCTACGGAGATCCGATCTGAACAATGTGTTCGGCCAATATTTCTTGAAGATACCAGTCAGTTTGTATGGTAGTTATATGTTGAAGTGATCCGATCGGATGTTCCGACAAATGAGACGTTTCTTGGGGGAAAAGGACGTGTGAAAATTTTCAAATCAATATCTCAAAAACTGAGAAAGTAGATTCTCAGCTCGTCAGGCTAATCATTTGTAACTACATATAGTTTATTGAGTCGCCGACGTTTCCTTCTAGGTGTTACAAACTTAATGGCAAACTAATTATGCCCTGTTCAGGGTTAAAAAAAAACTAAAATTACCTATAAATACTGGTTTTTTTTTTAAATTAGCGACAATGAATTTCATCTTATTATTGTAAGTATCTTGTAGCAATTAAGGGTTTCAACGGTCATTTTCGGCTAATTAAATATATACTTGCTTTCTATTTAAATAATTTACAAGTGCAATTAAAAGAAAATATCTAAACAAACGAAAAGAAAAACCTCTCATTGACACTATAGAACTCGATAATTGCTAGGCTCCGACAGTTACCGGTAAATGTCGAGCAAACGAATTGAAAATATACCCGAAAATTCCACACAGCCTACATTGCGCATTTTTGGGCAAAGCTACCGCCCTTAAAGCGCTGAAAAGACTTCAACAGTAATTAACGGCGTGTACACAAAATCAAAAAGACACCACCGAAATAGCAACACCAACAAAAGTGTGTCATTTAAAAAGCCAAACAAACAATAAACCCGCAATTGGGGCAACCCAAGCAAACAACTTGTTGCGAGGAAGGGCAGAGGAGAAACTCAAGCGACCTGACAAACTTGAGCAGACAAGCAGTGGACTTCAGGAGTGTCAGGAGCGTCAACAACAAATAGCGAGTATTTTTAATAGCAACAACAACTTCATAAATATAGAAAATTAGCAAAATTAGATGCTGCTGGTAGCACTGGTAGTAGGTGCGCGCTCAACCTAGGCTAGTTGGCAGTTCATTTTGACTCTTTGCCAAAATTGTTTACTACAAATTATGAGCGCAATTCAGCAACAAAAATAACAAGTTAAATATATGCACATTAACAGGCCTGCTTTAATATTGTACAACGTAGATTTCTGGAAAATATTTTGCACAACAACCAACAAATATTTTTTGAAGAAAATTATGTTTTGGATTTTGGAAAATGGTGGCCGAGGGCATGAAGCTGTGAATTTCACCAAAAAGCTCACTAATTTACTTATCGCATGGTAATTGCCAAAAATACAATACTTCATTGGTGTGCATAACCAACAATAATCACAGGAGAGCGAGCCAGAGAGTGAGTTAGAGCGGAGGAGTGGTCGTCACGTACCTGCGAAACTGACAGCTTGGCTTTTGGGTACTACGACGCATAAATAAATATACACTATGACTCATATATAAAATTATAAAATAAATATATATCTTGAAATGTCGGTTATTATCGCACAGAGCCTTTCCCCTTGATAATTTGTGAAAATTATTAATTCTGCTTAAAGTCTGGTTATTGTTGCTCATGGCAGACAGCTAATTTATTTTAATATTTTTCTCTTCCCTTCTGCTTTGAAATTTTCTGATGTTTTCAGCAAAATTCTGTGAAATCTGAGGTACAAACGTCAGCTTAGTTCAGTTCGGCGGGGTGCGACAGTATGTTTGAAAATATTATTACTTTTTGCAGGTACGCATTTTGCAAGTTAGAGACTTACAATGGTGAATTAAATTTCAGCTTAAAATTACTTGAAAAATGGCGTTATAATACATTCAAATTTGCTAATTTCTTGTTAAATAATTCATTAAATGTAGATTATGCGATTGAGTAACGATGAACGATTCATTCAGGTTAGTGTTGGTGAAGATGAATTTGATTTGTTTCGTTTGGTCAAGTTGGGTTTTTGTAGGTTAGATAAGGTTAGGTAAAAGTGAGTGCGAATTGGCAGTAGAACAATTAGATTGAACAATTGGACAGATACTTGGCTTCAGCTGCCTAAGTTAACCTATCATGTCTTATAGAAAGGGTTTCATTTAGCTTCGCCAATTACACTGAGATCCACTTCGGTTCCTACGAAACAGATCGATTGGAGTGATTAAGCTAAATACTACCTTAATGTGGAGGTAAGGTTTTAAAGTACACAACCCCACAACTCACATTTTCAAAGTGAGAACCATCCATAACTTCAAAACTACTGCACCGATGCAAGCAAATATTAATTTTTTCTGGAGGAGAAATTTTTCCAATCTTTTTGTGAGAAAATCAAGACAATGAAAAGCTAGTATTAAAGCTTTTAGCAAACTTGTCTTAAAAACCTAACCACATGAGTTTAATTCCCAGTGTTCTGTAAGACGAAATCGGAAGATCATGTGGGGGTATTCATTTTTTTGTATCAACCACTTTATAAACATTACTTTTTTAACTTCCCTTAGATACACACACATATGCATCTCGCTTATTTTTTGGACTTTGGTTGTAAGGTCTTAAGACGGATGAAAACATTAATTACATAACGCTTTATATCAATGGTAGAGAACTGGAGAATTTTAAGCACACCATCATTCTCTGACCATAGGTACACCTACTTCTCCATTAGATCTAAAGGAAAGCTCAGACGCGAGGTTAGAAGAAATCACCAAAAATACAAATTGGGATCTCTACGGGCAGATACTATTAGGCTAGACACTTAGACCTTGCAGGTCTAACTCACATGAAGAGCTTTTAAGGGGCGACTTAAGCACAAAATGAAGCCTCTTTGGTGGAACAAAGAGCTCGGGTCCTGCCGATGCAGAATACAGGAATTTTTCAACTCTGCCAGGCTAACATAAAACGAGGAATGTTGGAAGTAGTATAAAGTCTCCTAAAGAAATACAAAAAGTTGATGCGCAGGACAAAGCGATAATCCTTGCAGAACTTTAATAGCAGCTTTGAAAAGACCAACAAAAGCCTGCCTCGCCAGGTATAATTCCCAAGAGTTGCGGGGAGTGGACAAATAACTATGAGGACTCATTACTAGATCTAGACGTGAAGCTATGAAGAGAATAATCATGGAGAAAAGCTAGGGTAGTTTTCAGGACCGCAGCTTCTCGAGGTATAGTGTCCAAAGCTCAACATAGATACTCCATACATTAGTATTCAACGTTGGGTCAGAAAAAATATATTTTTTTTCTTAAAAAATTTTAATGTGTAGTTTTTAAGTACCTAGACATAGCTTAACGTTATAAATATTAGGTAAAGTAAAAAGTTCGTTCGATTTTTATCTAAGAGATGGCGTTATTGTCCATAGTATTAGTGTTAGGAGTCGCATCATGTCATACTATACGGCACTGAAAACGTGTTTATTCGCGCTAAAAGTTTGTCTTTGACAGTTTTTCGATTGATTGATCAAGGCCAAGGCGAAAAAGCAGCCAAAGCGACTGAAAAAATTAATTTAGTTTATGGGCCCGATACTGTAAACGAACGTCTAGCACAAAAGTGGTTTGCTAGGTTCCGTTCCGGTAATTTCGATGTCAAAGATGCCCCACGGTCGTCGAAAATTGCGATCAAATCATGGAAATAGTGGAAACAGACCGTCACGTGAGCACTTATTTAATTGCTGAGGAACTAAAGATAAGCCAGAAAACCGTTTGGAACCATTTGCATAACCTTGGATTCAAAAAGAAGCTCGATGTTTGGGTGCCACACGAACTAACGCAAAAAAAACATGATGTACCGAATCGAATCGCTGCTGAATCGCAACAAAATCGACCCGTTTCTGAAGCGGATTGTGACTGGCGATGAAAAATGGGTCACTTACGACAACATTTAGCGCAAACGGTCGTGGTCAAAGACGGTGGCCAAGACCGGATTGACGGCCAGGAAGGTTTTGCTGTGTATTTGGTGGGATTGGCAAGCAAACGCTCAATTCGCCTCTCTACTGCCAACAATTGGACCGCTTGAAGGCAGCACTCATCCAAAAGAGGCCATCTTTGATCAACAGAGGCCGAATTGTGTTCCATCAGGACAACGCCAGGTCACACACGTTTTTGGTGACGCGCCAGAAGCTCCGGGAGCTCGGATGGGAGGTCCTAATGCACCCACCTTATAGTCCGGACCTGGCACCAAGTGATTACCATCTTTTCCTGTCCATGGCGAACGCGCTAAATGATGAGAAGTTAGCCTCAAGAGAGGCCTGTGAAAATTGGCTCTCCGAGTTTTTTGCCAATAGGGACGCAGCCTTCTACGAGAGGGGTATAATGAAGTTGGCAATTCGTTGGCAACAAGTTTATGAACAAAACGGCACATATTTGACTTAAATCAGACAAATGCAGACAAAGTTATCATCTTTTGAAAAATCAATAAAAAACCGAACGAACTTTTTACTTTACCTAACATATTGGAAATTTCAAAATTTTTCTACGAATTTGAACCTACAATTCCCCAAATTTAAAATCTCGCGCCCAGTCATCCACCAATACATTAGAGTTTAGACAAATCAAAATACAGAGTACAATAATTTCGCAATATTTGGTGTATTTTGTAATTTGACAGCGAGAAATACAAACATAATTTCAGGCGCAACAGCATCAAACAGTAAAAAGAAAACGACAACAGAACCTTTGACTGCGATGCACAGTCATTAAGCTAATAAGCAGCTACTGAATTATACATTAATGACATTTCAATGTAGCATGAAATTTGCCAGCAACCAAGGCTAAACCGACCAAATAAGGCAAGCTGCCACAAAATTAGTTCATAATTACATTACAAACGCACATGTGTACAAGTATATGTAAAACAATTATATATATTTGTATTATATATGCCTAAAAGCACATATAAGTATATGCAGTTGTATATATATATATATAGATATATATGTGTGTACTTCCGCTTGTTTACCTGTCGTCGACCGGATCGAGTTGTTATTGCAATCCAGCTAATAAGGGCTTCTTGTTTACATAGACAATAAATTAGTGGCTTAATTTCAGCCGCGCATTCCGTCAGATTAACACGTTTTAAGCTGATTGAGCTTTATTAGTAGATATAGCTAAAAGCGAATGAATATGTAAGCCGGATTTATGAATAGTGGGAATCTGTAATCCGAAATAGAGTTTACACACAGTTATATACCTTTGATAAACTTATGTGTAAGTATAAAGATAATACAAGTATAATTCTCAAAGTCTCTTGTAATTTGTCTTCTGTATCTCTATCTCTCTTCTTCTATCTCTATACATTTCTCTCACTATTTATATCACTCTCTATCTGTCTTACTTATTTATACCACTCTCTTTCTATGCCTTTATCTTTTTCTCTCTATACTAGCTATACTTCTTCGTATAAAGTAATTAATTTATCTAAAATATCACTGATGACCCAAATGATATTTTCGGACAACGTTTTATACAAGTACAATATTAAAACTTCATCTTCCTAGTGCGTGTATTATAAACACAAGTTATATAAGAATTGGACCGGAGAAAGAAGTATCTCATCTCTCTCCCATCATCTCCGGCAAAAGCTCTTTTGGAAGCCGTCTTTTGGAGGGACTTCTTTACCAAACTTCATAATGAACTTAAGATCTTTGCAAAGTTATAGCGTCTACATCAATGAAAGCCATTCTTACATGCTGAAAATCTGAGAATATCAGTGTTAGCATAAAACTCCTGAACTTAGATTTTACAATGTCAAAAACTTCCTTGAAACATAATTTTATGACGCCAAAGGAAATACGTTTCCATTTAACAACAAAATATACCCGTATATCAACCAAAATTTTATCTCACTGAAAATATTAATTGAAACAAGAATGTGCATTGGAAAATTAAAAATGTTGAACAACTTTAGTAGATAAAAAAAAATTAGTGACATAGAATCTGGGAAAGTATTTTTTTACACTACCTTAAACTTTCGCCTCTAAAATTAACACGGAAAGTAGGGCAGAATACTGAAGCATATAACATTACTATTCTCAAAAATGTAAGATTTTTCGACAACAATCAAGATGAAAAATTGTATGTTTTGAAACGAAAATTATTTTCGCAATTTACATTTATGCAGCTAGCACGCTTCTAGGCCCGATTTACCAAATTCATAGCACTTCCGGCTAAACACGTGTTGCCCGCCTTAAGGTATGTTTTGTGCAGTTTTCTGCGGAAATCGTTAGCACCTTCTTGGCAGAATTTCGATTTATTACGCATATTACCATAATATAATTTATGGCATATTCACGTAAATCTAATTTACTTGCTGCACCTAAAAGTAGAGCACGCAATAGTAAAAAGTTGCATACTATCCCATATGAGTACACACACTAATATATGCGGCGATACACGTATATGTTTGTATGTATGCAAAGCTGCATGCGTTCATTCAATTGCTAACTATGCACATCTTTGACAGCTGTCACTGGTGACAATTTGCCGTCACACGTTAGTCAAATGCTCATATACAGTGCTATAAACAGTTCAGCTGTTCAACACTGTGTCTAAATGTGTTATCTTTATGTTGTTGTGCTGCTCCCCACGCGACTGCTGTCAACTCGAGGCGCAATCAACAATTGGCTGCTGACACAGAGAATCCTCTCGGCGTCACCATCAACTATAAATGCTTGTTTCGTGATTGCTGTCATAGTGGTTAAGCACAAAAAAGGTTGTATCGAAACGTATAAAATATATAAGTATATTAGTAAAGATGTAAATACGTTATGAAATGTGGTCGTCAAAGAGAGTGACACGTTTATAGTGAAATTGCCCCTTATTTCATATAAGATATAGTGAATTATGTAAATATTTTCCCAAAACGATTGCCTTTTTTATTTATTTTTATTGGCGGTCTACTTGAATGACCTGGCCGAATCCTCTAGGGAAAGTATCACTTTATTTGTTATTGTGGTTTTCACTATTCACAAGCAATATTAAATACAAATGAAATATATATATTATATGTTTAGATGTAGAGCTCAGTTTCTAATAAAATCTTCATATTAACCCAAATGCCCAACCACCAACGAGATACATTTTTAAAGTCATTAAAAAAAGTATAAACTTGTTTACATTACAAAGTTTACAATAAATTTAGTTAAAATGAAATATTAGATGTTGTCAATTCCATTTCTCCGCTAACTGTCATTGAGTGACGCTCTCTTCTCAATAAAAGTAGGCACATGGAATTCGATGCAAGTGTGTATGCGGCTCTCTTTTGCAAGTGGTTTTTTTCAATATTACGCGGTTTTATTTTGCAAAATTTTACCATTGTGAATTTCTCAAATCTGACCAAACAAAGTATTTATGGCTGAACCAAGGATTCAATAAAATGTCCTTTCACCTGTTTGTTCAACTCGTTACTTTCCAGCGAGTAACAAATAGAACGCAGCTATAATAAGCTCTAACTTAATTTGTTATTTTTCCATTTAGGTAGAGCATTTTATACAAATAAAACGTGTTTGTACTATAATAGGTTACGGTTTTATAGAAAAATTTTGGTTTGACGAGTAAATTATAGTTTTTACTACAAACTCTGTATGAGATGAGATATTAATTTTCCTAAAACATGCTAATATACCATCTAAACCGACCCTTATCCAATTTTTGAGAATACCCCCAAATAGTTTTGGTATATCTTGCCAATATATAATAATATCCCCTGGTCAGATAAAAGTTCAAGGCCGTTTTGATCATTTTGAAGGAAATAATGACTAATGGATATAAGAGGGCATTTGTAGATCATGCTCATTTCTCATTCTTAAACTAAACTTGATATGATTAACTTTCGTCTTGTTGAAATTTTTACTTCAGATTTATGTTACAAGGTCTCCAAATATTAATAATTGAATTAAAATAAATTTAAATTGTAACATTTTCATTGGTCTTCAAAAAGTGCTTAAAATTTGCCCTTCTATTAGTAAATCTGACAGTACCTCCCCGAATAGCTACACCATTACTCTGCATAGTAGTGGGAATCATAAGTACTATCATATTATCTCTTTAAACAGTTTTAACTCTTAAAGGTTTCAACAGGAAAAAAACTGAATAAAAATTGCAAACTATCATAGAAAATCAAATTTCCGCTGTTTGCACTACAATCATTCTTCAGAGATTGCTATTTTCTTTTATTTCTACTTATTTCCTTTTTATCTTTCCTTCTGCTGTTACAATTCCGTTGTTGTTTGTTTATTGCTTAGTTTTCATTCAATAACTTGAGATTTACTTTTTTGGTGTTCGAAAATATATTTTAAGGATACTGCCCACGCAAAGTTACCCTGTAATTTGAACCATAATATTCACCACAGTCATATAAAAGTACTAGGGAGAGCGTCATAAACTTTCTACTTAAGAGAAATGCGCATATGACATAAAATGCAGAATTTACATTGGTATATGTAGAAATCCAAAATAGAATATGAAAGAAACATGTAACGTGAGGCAGATATGTACTTACATATGTAAGATTGAAGGATTTTAATTTAAGAACAATTATAAAATAGCTAAACTCTTGACCGTCTATGAAACCCTCTTAAAAATACCATGTGAATTAAAGCTTAAAGCTCAATTAAAATATTATTGCTGCAATTTATAAAGTAGAAGTTTAGACTCTAAAAAACCATTTAATGCTGCATGCTAGTTAGTGTGACCTTGAAGTCAGTCAGTGATGAGTTTTTTACATTCTCAACAATAGTTAAAAAAAAAATGCTTGAGAGGTTATCTACGTTTCGGTAAGCTAAAAGCAAGATACTTTGGAGGGGAATATTTAAAGCAAGACCATCAACAAGCATTCTCGTCTTATCTTTTGATAACATCAAATAGTCCCGTCTACCATACGAAAAAATCAAAGTCAAATTTAAATTTATGTGACATAGGTTTGTGTTCATATAAATATCAAAAAATTCAAAACAAATTCTCAAAGTAAATAAAGATATTATAGGTGGCGCTTGTGTCGAAAAACTGTAAAAGTCGTATTTACTCTACGATTTCTTTCACTTTTCTATTAGAAATTACCCAAAAAGATACCTAACAGTTTGTTTAATACTTTCAGACTTGGTTAGTTAAAACTTACTAAAAAGCTCAGTAAGGGGTTTTAACTTGTAAACGCTTTTACCATGCACTAAATCAAATATTTTATTTGCTTAAAACTATTTGAGTAAAATATAAGATCAAAATAAAATTCTTATCAAATACTTCCAACACCAGTGAAAGACTCCGTTACATTTTTTTCATGAATCAAATTCGATTAAGCTTCCCGAAGGCGTTCGCCTTTCAGACCTTTGTTCTTTTCCTTTTATCTATATTTTATAAGAAATGTTTCTTATATTCTTTAACTGAGTACGATATACCATTGCTATCAATTTGGATTCCCTGAAACAAAGCTTTGACTAACGTTGTTGAGACTATAAACATTATTCAAATGATTTCGAAAAATCAAAGTACCTAATATAAAGAATTTTTTGTCAAAATTGCAATGAATGAATGTCTTAGCGTTATAGACGCTTTCAGTAATAATTGGTCCACATGGAGAAATTATGGTAATTAAGCATAGCTTAACTTTGTCCATTCTTTAGGCGTATACACATAAGTAAATTTGTTTTATTTGAAATTATTAAACTGTAATTTAGAAAAGGTCAAAGAAAGCAAAGGTTAAATTTTAAAATTTCTTTCAACTAAATTCAAATTTTTAACAACTTTCCCCTAAGTAACATAGCTATTAGCCGCTCTTTAATATTTAATGATTTTGCATGACGGTCTATCATCAAAAAAGGTACAATTTTTGGGTATAGAGAACATAGCTAAGTGATATGAAACGTTATAGTATTTTCATGCATAAATATGTAAGGGTGTTTAAAAGGGCAATATTTTCATTTAATTACAAATTGGGTAACTTTCAGGGCAGCAGATGAAGCCTGGTGGAGCGCTTTGGTTTTGTCATATATTTTATCAATGAATATTGACAAAGTACTTACATATGTATGTAAATATATCATGTTTACATCAAGCAAACATATTTCAAAGAAAAAAAGAAAAAAAGTTAACTTCGGTTGCACCGAAGCTATAATACCATTGTACCATTGCCGTAGACAATAATTCACGCCAAATATCTTGTGTATATCTGCTCAAATAAAAAAGTTTTCTATACAAACACTTGACTCCGCTCGTTCAGTTTCTATGGCAGCTATATGCTATAGTTAACCGATATCGGCGGTTCCAACCAAAAAGCAGCTTCTTGGGGGAAAAAAGGACGTGTACAAAATTTCAGACCGATATTTAAAAACTGAGGGACGATTCGGCTTTGACCCCTTATAGCATTTGTAATATAACAGCCAATATTTCTATGTTTGTTACTAAGTGAACCTTGTTTTTTGCAGCAATCTATATATCCGATAGTATCTCAGATCTAGAAGTGCTCCGAAAACAGAAAGGGACAGACATACGTTTCGTTTTTGCGGTTTAATGCCTTGCTTTTTTGGATTTCAGTGATTGTAACTATACTATTCTATATCATTGCAAATAGTGGAAAAAATCACGATACGAGCAGATTGACATATTCTGGAGATGCTTCCATACCACCACTTAATGAAACATTTTCTAGGAGAATGCCTCCACCCATTTAGAGGATAAATTGCACTTAACCGCTGGTACTAAGAAGAGCGTTCAATTTGTATATATGTATATATATAGATTGAACTATAAAGCTGCCAGAATTTCGCAATATAACCTTTGGTTGCCCATAAGTATGAATAAATGAAGGCAAAATTATATTTTTTCGTAATAAGTTTTCTATTTTTTTGTTATTTCTCAATAAAAATGTTGTATTTATCAGGGGACCGGCAACCCTTTTATCCTCATAATGTAGTTAGTGTAGTTCGAAATGTGTTGTGCAATGAAGAAAACAACTCAAAAGGAGAAAATAAATCACTGTTCAATACCCACGTCAATATATATATTGGGATGTATAAGTATGAGTACATACATATGTATATGTACATCTCCGACCTACACAAATATTGGCCGAGGAAATTGCACAACAAACTGTCCATTTATCAAAATAAACTATCTGCAAAAGCCTCGCCAATTTCAACTTTACCTTAACCCTTCTATTTCAGATATACTTTCCAAACCAATACAACCTCACACACTTTGATCAATTCTTTACAACTTCTGGCCAAGCAAAAGTTTTCGAAGTGCGCATTTTACCAGCATCCATCCATTCAGCTACAAACACGAGGGCACAAATATGCAATTTAGATTTTCCGTAGCTTTTAAGCCTCTTTGTTTTGTTATGCTAAACTTGATTACCTGCATTTTCAAGTTTTCATCTGATTACTCCCAGATGTGCTGTGGTCGGAAAGGTTAGCGAACGAATTGTCTGATTTAGTAGTAGACACCGCATTAAGACGGTGCCAAGCATGACAAAACAATATTATGGAATGGATATTCTCATGGTGAGTTTCTTAATTTATATGAAGAGGATTTGAAAGAGCTTTCTTAATAATTTGGAAAATGGCGAAACAGTGTGAAATTTTTTTTCTATTAGTATTTAATACAACTGAATTGCATTTAACAATTTCACTGTATTATTCAATCCAATGATATCATATGATCAGGCTTTCATAATTTTACATTTAAACTGCTTAATGATCAATAATAAATCCTAATTTTATTTCCTGTTAGACCTCACTCAAGAGCTCAATTTAAAGTGGATTTGAGTGGGTTTTTTAGTCGCACTTACTTTGTTTTCGTAATCATCTTGCGTAAGCCGTAGACGTCTCCATATTAAAAAAAACACGAATCGTTTTAACTCATAAAATAGCCTAGCAATTGATTTTTTTGTACTTAGCTGTCTTAGCAGAATAGTCGCTTGGTTTTAGAGCACTTAAATTAAACGATATATTGTGGACCTACATGCAAATTGTAAGGGTTGATATGCTTTACTGTTTACATAAATCCGCAAATTGTGTTGAAACCAAATTCTTATCGGAAAACAAATAGCTTTGGGATACCGAAAGGGACAACACTTTTGACTACCGGCTTTAGTTCGTCAGGGGAGGCTAATTACAAAAGTAACCAAATGCGAAGTTTTAATACCCAGCAACGCTCAATCGATAGAGTCTGTACTTGTAGAAGTCCATTAACTTAAGAACTCTAAGGCTCGTCGGCTGTTAATTGAGCTATAGAGCTTTCGATAAATATTCTTAATATTGAAGAAAGATAAGTGTGTTTAAATTAATATTTTCTACTATAATTTTTATATACGCGAGAATATATTTTCATTGAAAGCTTGCTAAGGGATACCAGAAAATTAAATTCCGTCAATGGTGTGTTTATAATACCGGTATTCTCGGCCTATCAATCGACTTTAATCCCTTGAGAGGCTTGTAGGTTTTGTTATCTTGTAATCTTGTAAAGACAACGGATCCGTCACGTGTCATCATGATGATTTAATTCGAAATCACGAACTTCTCGTCGACACTGAAGCATTTTGTGGAAATTCATTTGAAAACAAGGGAGTCATTAAAGTATGCCAAGTATAGAACCATTGATTCCGGAGAAACAGTTTAAGTATAAATATCTTGATCGAAGTTCAAATTAAATCAATATCCAGTTCATTTTAATTAGAAACATTGTTGAAGACGGTATTCTCCTCATGATAATTGACTTATAACATCTTTTCGTCTGTTTTGTAATTTTATTTCGACAGAGTTTCGCCACATCAATTTAAATAATCCACAACATGTACTACTCCTGGCACACTTCCATCCATTACTAAATAACTCTTTAACACCACCAAGAAAGCGCACCAAAAAATATTTATTGCTTTTTATTTGCTAAGTTCGTAGTTTTATTGACTTCCCACTGTCATGTTGACGCCTGTTTTGTTATTTTGGCAGTCAAAAGCGGTGTTAAGTGTTTGAATGACCGTTGCTGGAAGTTCGGAAAACTGTGAGGTGAACTTGTATCGTTGTCACATAATATTCATTTAGTTAGTTCTCTTGAGATATATTATATTTCATTTTATGGTATGCCAATCACAGATGCGATGGGGTTACAATTTGGAGTTGGTCTGTTTGACAGCTGTTACTTGTACGCTGCGTCCAATATTATGTCGACATAATCGCCAAGCAGCGTCGGTTATTCGGGCAACCATGGATCGGTCTCGCACCACATTGACTGGAGTTGTCCCGATGGAACACAATATCTCAAAGCCAATAGGGGTCAAAGTTGTTCACTTCTGGGTGATTGCTTTCATCAGACGGTTCAGTTGTTGACACTACAGATCCGATTTAAGAGTTGAGCCATAGAAGAGCAGCTCATAACGGATGATTTCCTGCCAATCTTACCACCAGAACCTGCTTGACGGATTTTTTTTTTACAAAACCTTATATTAATAAAACCGTGTCGTATAAATAACGATACTATGTGCTCTTTCGACCAATAGTTCTCATTATTATATCAAAATATAGGTTTTTTATCATTATATTATATATATTCTGTTTATCAAATTTATCAAAGCTTTGGTATTTTTATACCCTGAACAGGGTAGGTTTCCCACAATGTTTGTAACACCCATCAGGAAACGTCGGATACGCTATAAAAAGTATATATATTTAGCCATGTTCGTCTGACCATCTGTCTGTATATACGCGAACTAGAAATATTTTGTATTTGTGAATTATACCTTCGGTGCAACCGATGTTAATGTATTTTTCTTGTTTTATTATATGTATGCGGTTTACCAAATTTATCAAATCTTCGGGTAGTTTTGTTATATTTTTGCAACATGTTGCTACAGCTTTATTCTCCTGCGAATGTCAGGCACCTTGTCGTGGTACAGGGGCTTAGGTCGCAACGCATTCTCGGCATCTCCCAACCGGGGTGAGATGCCTGCACCTTTCACACAAGTTGTCAGAAGCCGCATGCGTGCAACAACCAAGAGCTGCCACCTCCTAATCCAGGGTGTTACGCGACTCCCGTGTCCATTGGACGATTTGCAGCCAGGAGGTAAATTCGGCTGTATTTTAATGGAACCTTCCCAAAATCGGGCCGCCTTTGGAAGTAACGGTGGCCTTACCGCGTCATGGGGTTCTGGCGCGGTGGACTTTTGCGTTCCCCTTACAAAAAGTTGACCGGACGGCTCGCTACGTCGAGCCCATGGTCGTAACAACAAGATGAATAACAACAAACAAACCACAACAATGGACACAACAAGGCAACAACAACAGCGAACGGACAAGGACAATGCCAACAAAACAGGCACCGGTGCAGGTAAGAGAGGTCCAGGGGCAAAACTGAAGTTCAGCTGCCTGGACGCCCTGTCGCCAGAAGAGTGGGCGCTGTTCGAGGAGCATGCAAGAGACGACGACGACGACATGCCCTCGTGCAGCGGCGCTCAGCAGGCGAAATCGACTGCGGCCAGCGCTGATAAAGCGGACCTCATCGAGGATCCCTCAAGCTTGAAAATGCAGGATCACCTGCTCGGACTCCGGGGACTCGCAACGGGTATCTACCGTGGGGGTTCAAAAAGGAAAACGGAAGAGGGGAGGCAGACTACCCCCTCTACCACCAACTGGAAGTCCAGGCGGACAGGATGATCCCAGGAGGAGAGGCATGAGTAGTGCCAGCCTTAAATGGTACCTGAGGCATCTTCAGGAGGAAAGAACTCCGGAGGAAGCCGAAAAGTTGGCGCGTAACAGGGTGAGGGGAAACAATGCCTCCCCTGCCTCGGAGAAGCGGAAGGGTGGCAATACCGTGACCGGCAGAAAACGAAAGAGCAGTAAACGTAGCCAACGCCCGGTTAACGCAACTCAGGCCGCAAGGCGGGGTTGCGAAAGGGCAGCGCCTTCGACCACCCAAGCCGCGAAGCGCAAGAGTGGGCAGCTAACGCCACAGGAGCCGCCTAACACCAAGCGGCAGAGAGGCAGCAATGCACAGTGGTGGAGGGACAGCGCAGATATGCGGATGCCCTTAAAGGCATTCGTATGGCCGGCGGAGACACTGGGGTCGGAAGAGCTGGCAGGCTGGAATGGCCCCGTCCTCTGCGCAAAGCAGGGAGACGACATACCGCCTATGCATAGCATGACGGTGTTCCTCCCCAGGTGCGCAGGTAAACCGTATAAGTTTGCTCTCGGGCTCACTAAGAACCAGAACGAGGGCCTTAGTATATCGGCCTGGCGAGTAGTCAGCAGCAAGGTCGAGGATGCAGGGTGGAGGCTCAACGTCTGCATCGATGACGAATCCTATAAATTCATCAGGAGGGCGAGCTTCCGGCTGAATTACAGGTTCAGCTCGGTGGTCCTGAGGCCATTTAAGTCAAAGGCGGCTACCGTAAGCGAAACGGTGGAAAAGATGCTGGTAGATGAGGTTGCGACTCATCCCGGCACTAGTACGTCGGAGCAGGCGACAACTGACCACGGTGAAGGTCCCCCCAGAGACGGCTGGAGAACAAGGAGAGGCGCTACCCTCCACGCAAGAGCTTCTTGAGAGACTCATGGACCTAGCGGGTAGCAACACGGAGGACGGTAAAGATGAGGACCAGCTCCTCATGGAACCGATCCTATAGTGGGTTCACACACTGGAGTTGCCCAGGTGAACATGCACCACGCAGCGTTGGCCTCGGCTGTCATCGCGAGTAGGTTCACAGCGGATGGTCTGGGCATACTACTGATCCAGGAGCCATGGATCTACAAAGGAGAGGTCAGAGGCCTCAAAACGGTGAACAATAAGGTAATCTGGGATCTTTCAGGTGAGAGACCTAGAACCTGTATAGTAATTAGGAACGATATTGATTTCTTTTGCATTTCAGAGTTCCTAACACAAGACCTGATCGCTGAGTAGGCTAAAGCAACGAAGGAACGGACTTCGTCCTGGCAGCGGCCTATTTTCCGGGAGACACACCGACAGAAACCTCAGAGGCCGTCGGAAACCTTGTGGAATACTGCAGGAGGAATAACCTTCCCCTCGTCCTGGTGAACGCCCATCACACGGAATGGGGCAGCACGGACTGCAATACACGGGGTGAGTCTCTACTAGTCCGTATGAATTTAAGTATTGAAGAATGAATGGATGTGCTTGACATCACCCTAGGTAACGAACTTACGACAGGTCTGATCGGGCAATGTAGAGTGCCATATGAAACCTCCATGTCCGATCACCATATCATAAGATTCTGCCTAACTGCTTACAACAAGGAGATTAGGTTAGCAAAGCAGAAGAGCTTTAGGAAGTTCTGTGAAAACGTCTCCTCAACGTCAGAAGCTGCAAGGCTGCATAAGGCTCTGGCAAAAGGTAAGACGGACACAGTACTAGCAATTAAAAGCATATACTATAGTCTAGCGCAGAGGAAAAAGCTACGGCTCTTCTAATCGCTCACTTCCCGGAGACAATTCAAGAAGACTAGATTCGACCCATGGTCGAACGAAAGCCATCTCGCTTAGATTGGACAGTCGACAGCTCTTCACTGCAGACTCCATCAAGTGGGCTTTGGCCTCCTTTGAAAAATATAAGTCCCCGGGTGCGGATGGCATTATTCCAGCGTTTCTGCAACAGGGGGAACAGGTCCTACTGCCCCACCTCGTTCGGCTGATGAGGGATAGCCTAGCGCTGGCCTATATCCCGGAACCTTGGCGAACTGCAAAGGTGATCTTCATTCCCAAGATAGGAAGGAAAGACTACTCATTGGTAAAATCCTTCAGGCCAATAAGTCTAACTTCTTTCCTACTTAAAAGTATGGAAAAGATCATTGATCACGAAATAAGATCGAAGGTTCTAAAGGCTGCACCGCTACATGCGAAGCAGCATGCTTACAGAGCGGGCAGATCAACCAATACTGCTCTGTATCAGCTAACCTCTGAGATCCGAAGTTCATTGGATTGGGGTGAGATGCTGCTATGCGCCTTCCTTGACAATACGTCTCACGAAAGCGTGTCAAGAGCTCTGGAGAAAATAAGTGTGCCGGCACCGGTGGCAAAGGGAAGGTAATCTTGTCCCAGTAGATGAAGGCCCTAAGTGACGAAATGCCACTGGCCCTTCTTCCAAGGGACAGCATTACCAAAGCAGTAAGCTTCATTGGGAAGTTCAGAGTTACCCTTGACAGTACGGCGGAATGGAATGGTTCCACGCTGGACCTCTTGCTAACGGATAGCACTATCAAGTGGTACACCGACGACTCGAAAACGGAACTGCCGGTTCTGTGACATGGAGTCGGAGACCCCAGGACACCTACTAGTGGACTACACAGCAGTCTGCAGATGCAGAGCTAAGGCCCTGGGATCCATGTTTCCTAACAGGGATCGCATCGCCTACTTTCACCTAGCAGTATATTGGATTTCATCAATATGCTGGGGCTAGATGAGTCGCTGTGACCTAGGGGAGGGTGCAAACCTCTACCCTTATCTATTCTATTCTATTCTACAGCTTTATTGAAGCCGGTCTCAAAATTGTACGATGGGCGTGGCACTGCCCACATTTCGGACTCTGGACCTACTCGACCGATAATGACCAAATTTGGTATGTAATATTAATTTGAAATTCCTATGTTTTTTTTTGCAAAAATGGGCGAAACCGGACTACAGCCACGCCTGCTTCCCATATTACACAACTTTAAATTCCTTCTGATTATTTCGCTTCCCAACATACAAAGCATAATTCAATATAACGGAATGAAAATTTGATATGCGGACCCCAGTTCCTACAGCGAACATTTAATCGAAAATATTGGTCAGTCTGCGAGATATGTTATAGAAATTCCTTCTGATTATTTTGCTTTCCAACATAAGTTGGTTTAAAACTCAAAGCACCTTTCACCTAAATGTCACTTCCTATTAGTGAAACATAGAGAACGCATAATTTTCTAATAATCATTTAAATTCTCAGCAAACATTTCCAAAGTTTCATTTCGTATTCTATTTTGATAAGCTTCCGCTTAAGCAATTTAAATATGCAAATTAAACTTTTCAAACTCTGTGAATGCGAATCAACCCATTCAAATGATAAAAACACTTCAAAACTTCCAGTTCACTCGTTCACCTGCTAACTTAATTTACAGCAAACTTCCTAATTTATACTTACTCTTCATTTTACACCAACAACAATGTCAGCAAAACTGTCTAAAGCAAATAAATGTCAACAACAAATACACCACGGAGTTTAAATTTCAAATATTGAGTGCAAAAGTACTCAAAGCACTTTGCCATTTCCGCTCATAAAGTTTTCATAGTGCCAAAGCGCTGACAAGTGCTCGAGTCGAAAAATTCATGAATTCACCAATTTGAATAGTTCGTGCAATTTAATGTGTATGTGTGTGTGTAGATGTACGCGAGTGGGTAAGAAAAGTCAATTGTACAATTGCAACAAGTGAGCGCGGGTGCTATTGATGAAGAAACAAAGCCACGAAAAAGCTTCGAATTCTTCAAGTTTTTTAATAGTTAAAGCATTGTTGCATATTTAAGTATATATATAAAGAGCAAACGGGATTTGCGCAATTAAAACAGTTTTCTTATTTTTATTGTAAAAATACGCCAGCGCATTTAAACGCCACATTTGTGAGTAAGTCACTGCTAAGCGCCTTAATGTAGGCAATGACAATTCAGTACACCAATTGTTATCCATTATTGGTAACATTGCTTCACAGTTATTAATCTTGCTCACACTAAGGGGCACTTTCATAAAAATTTGCTATTACTTTCATTTTTTCTTCATTCAGTGTCATTTCAACCACAAATTGGGAGTCTTTTATTGCCAAGCAAATTTGCTAAGCACAATAACAATACCACAAACGCCTAAATTCCCAGGCCTATAGAAATTTTCGATATCCGATTCATCAAATCGGTTGTCTTCCTTTTTATTTACACAGTCTCAATTACTTTCGTATTTTCCGGCCTTAAGGCGCTTTACCGTCTTCCAAATCAATCTTTTATTCGTTATTTTAAAAGCTCCGCTATTCAACTAAGTCATCCATCAAACAATTTTTTGTCTGTATTTGTAGTAGAAAGTGAAAAGCATTTATTGGCAGGTGAAGTGTCAAAGGAAAATTGAGTGCTTTAAAATGAAGTAGGCGCGTTTTTGTGAAGAAACGGAAAACGTTATTTTATAGACACATTTTTCAGATAATACCAAGCTTTTAAAATTTTCAGTTAATTTAGACAAAATAAAATTTTATTCAATATATGCAGAATATTTTGGCAACTGCTTACATAAAAATATGTTAATAAATCAGATAAGAAAACTTTCATCAGAAAAATAATAGTCAAAATATAGGGTGATCACTATTCAATTTTTTTATTAACGAATTTTTCACTTTTTTGTGGACTTTTCGTACAAAATCGTCCAAGTGCAAAACGTGTGAAGGGCTCTCAACGAAGTGTCGGATTATTTATTATAAAGAATAATGTAAACACGTAGGTGTTGCAATCTGGCAACAATGGTGTTGCAATCTGGCAACTCAACACATTATGGTAAAGATTGATATTTTTGATGTTATACATACTCAGAACGTTTTAACAAACGAACGCTATTTGTGTTGTTTACAGTAACCTAAAATATTCATTGACCAAAAAACGGAATTAAATCGTGAACATTTTCGCGCAATTAATTTCTACAACTTTCGACGTGGATTAACTCAGCAATAGTGAATCGATGAACTTAATTCAATATTTTACGATGAAGCTCCATCAAGAACAAGTAAATGGTTGCCTTTTTATGAAAAAACTATACATGTCCCAACCATACCAATAAAACAACGCAGAACACTTATTTCTGAGTGGTAGGCTGCTCAGAAATGACAGAATTGACATTCTAGAGTTTCACGAATTTCTCGGAATATATTACGGCATTCGATGAGAGATGCATCAATATACCTATATTACTACAATATCTATCCTTAATTTAATTAATATAAAATGGTATGGGATATAACGGTAATATTATATAATGTCTGATTGGAGCTCTAGTCTCGTATGGTATTGTAACTTGTTTCACTAGAATAGTAATTAATCACGTATTCTGAACAACAATTGTTGCCAAAAAACTAACATAATCTAACAACGTCTAATAAATTTTCAGATCCAATACCCAAGCTCTGTATTAATAAAAATATTTCGTAGCAGCATTCTCTCGATAGCCCCATGAGCCAACTACCATCTCAGAAAGAATTCATGTTTTCTATCATAAGAGAACTTAACTTTGCATAGGTTGGTTGTGCAAGCTTGTGGATAATTTCAAGCCGAAGCACTCAATAAACCTATTTCATTTAATGAAGTTTTTGGAATCTGTATATAACTTATTTGGTATTTAAAGTTTATTTTCTTTACCAAGCTAAAAGTTTAACCTTTTTCTGATTTATTACCAGCCAAAAATGTTACGTGCCTACCCGCAAAGGTGTACTTGCGCTGAATAGCAGTACCTTTTTTGTCTTCGTTTTTTTTTTCCCTGTAGCAAGAATATTTATTTCTACACTTCTACCTTTGAGATGTTTCTATCGTTTGAAAACATCGTTGAATATATATATTAGGGTGTCAGCAGAAACCGCCTAAATCATTTTACCATAGAATTTTATTTAGCATAGAATTTGTTTAACCATTTTTCTCTACAAAAACAAATCTGCAGCTAAAGTTATGCTTAAAATGTACTGAGCATTCATACAAGTGCCTTATAAATTCTGTGTTGCTCATACGACATGGTGTACTTTATGCATGCTGAATGTACTTGAGGTATAACTTTAAATGTGCAAAATATTTAAAGGAGTAGTTTTATGGAAAAAATGGTTTATATATTTTTTGTAGAGCCTAAGATATTGTATTATAATATTATTTTTGCAAGGTTGTACTTGTCTAATATAAAATAGAAATGTTATTTGCATGGGAAAAGAAATATTATTTAGGCACGGTTTAAAATGAAAACAAAGTATTTGTTTACGATGAGTCCTTCTTCAGGGGGCGTATCCCAAAAAATTAAACTTGCATAAAAACGGACACCCTAATATTATATATATATAATAACCATGAGTATGTTTGAAAAGTTAACTAGAATCTGTCAAACTTCACACATAGTGCTACAATGTGCCTTATTTGTAGAGAAATGAAAATGTTGCTCAAGAAATATTTAGGTATGGCTATGTGTGCCTCTTGTTGCCCCAAAACAATTATTCTCTGACCGGCCAACATACAAAATAATTAAATTTTGAAGAGAGTCACTTGATTCCGATCGATCAGTTTATATGGCAGGTATATGCTATAATCGGCCGATAACGGCCGTTTCGACGAATGAGCAGCATCTTAGTGAGAAAAGAACAGGTGTAAAATTTGATCGATTGATAACAGTGCATTTAAACAGTGTGAGCTCGATAACTAGACAAGCGTGACTGTGGCGAAAAGAACGGAAACAATTTCCTACTTTTCTACATAAATTTTATATTCTCCTTCATTAAGTGTAATACCAACTACAAAGTTGCGCTTTTATTCAGCTATCTTGTCTCACATACAGCAGCTCGGTAGTTTCAGAGGTCTTATTTGTGGTAGTTATTTTTCATCTAAAAAATTACCGATGTGCATGTGTGTGTGTGATAGCACAAATGTCACCGCACACACTGACCCAAATGCTCACAAGATAATAAAAAACCGAACTTTATATAAATGTCGATGTAATTGTCTAAATTGCAGCAGCAAATGGAGCGAAAGAAGAGAAGTAAGTGACAAAAGCAATTGGCAACAACTTTAATTGTGGCACAGCTGTGCAAAAGTGGTAAAGTGGTCAATGCTGTTCCTGTTTTATTTTTAATTTCTGGTTAGGATTTCTAGTTGCAAGCGATATTTTGTCTATAGCAGTGTAGAAATGTTTTAGAGCTCAACAGAAGCAAAGAAAATTAAAATGACTGGTAAGGAAGTGTTTAAGCTCGGGCGGTGCCGAACATGTTATTCTCAAGTATATTTTGAAAATATTCTAAATTTACACAAAACGACGAAGTTCAAAATATTGTTTACTTCTTCAGAATAACATGCTCGTGTAATGTCTTTAAAATGTTTCATGTATTAACATATAAGTACATTACTTAGGGAAAGGTCTGAACTGCTTTTATTCACTTTAACATTAAAGTCCCGGATTCTCAGCCACCTTTATAAAGATAACTCAAAAAAAATTCAAAATTATTCGGCAAAAGTCAACCGAATTCATGGACCGATTTCATTCATGTGCTTGGACAGTGAGGGGTTACAATACTATATAATCTATTCAATTTCCTTTGCGGAGGAAGGCTCGGCCAGTCCACCGCCTCCATTCTGGCCTCTTTTCACACCTTTCCCGTTTCATCAGGACACTTTATGAGCTTGTGGAGCTCATGATGCCCCCCGGTACCTTCACACCCTTCATAACCACTCTTCTCGGATGTCACCTGGCTCCCTACGGCGGTCGCCAAGTTCAATGGAATATGCGAGTTTAGAAATTTTTCTAAACGTTGGCGAAATTCTCGTGCGTGGCCTCTTTCCTCATGTGACATTTGCCGCTCAACTGACGTTTGAGGTACGTCCTGTCCAGTTACCCCTCTAACACTACCATCGCTCAGCACCGTTCTGCCCCACTCACGCGCACTGACATGCTCCAAGGCCTGCTATCAACCAACGGAACCACCAGTCCTGGGTTCAAACCGAAACTCAAAAATCGTGTAAAAATCATACAATTGTTGCTAAAAGAGTACTCTACACATGGGTGTTGCTGTTGCTTTTCTTACTTCAACTTCAACGGATATATGTTGTTTTCTACTCTTACAATATTTGTTGCCACACTGTCTGTTGCACAAACTGAATTTGTAATACAGCCAGCAGCGGTATTACACACACAGGCATGCAAAAACGTGTATGTATGTATTTATATGTACATATATATGTATATATACCTACCAACTGCTCATTTTGAATAATGTAAATAAATTCTGTAGCCTAGCTACAGCGGTAATAAAACCAGCAACAAGATAGGTTGTGTTCCAGCAACAAAAAACAAACAAAAACCACCACCAACTTTCCATTAACTCCAACCAATAGCAGCCACAGCAACTAAGCCAAGAGGACTACAAAAACAAAAAAAAAGAAACACTATATATGCAAGTACTTCCGTTACACTTACTTTATCATTCACCGTTATGCGCTCATGCATGTACGTGTGTGCCAATAGTGCTCCACTGGTGTGTGTTTAGGTATGCGTGCAGTCGCGCATGTATTTATGCCTGTGTAATTTTTCTTTTGCCACTGCAAGCGCAACAAGTTGTGGCCAACAACAGATGTGACAGCACAACAACAATGCGAGTAGGTAACAACACAAAGCAACATTGCGAAATGTGACAAAAAAATATGCTCCGATGTCTATGCAATAATTCTCATTTAAAATTTTTTTTTTTGTGGAAAAGTGGCGCCTGGCAACGGCTAACGGAGAGTTACTTTTTGAAAAGAAGCGACAAATAAAATGTTGCATTAAATTTTAAATCACTTAACGCATTTTATAACTTGAAAAGTTTTCATGCAAATAAAATTTAATATATTATATTCTTTTAGTTTCAAAAAAGTTGTCTACTCTGACAACTGCAATTGCAGAGTAGCGCTTTTCTTTGTCCCTCATGTCTTCTTATAATAAATTAAAAAGTGCTGGTGTGAGATATTTTCGTAAGTGAAATAATCAACCAGCTGATTGCAAAATATTTTCGAAAGGTAGAACTCTTGTGGATTTTTATTTTATAGATACTAATTAAATAAGTACATTAACATTATACTATAAAATATAACTATACTATTTAAGGTTTTTATAGGCTCCGATACATTCCGTCACAATAGAATTTTTAGTATCTATTGTCCCTATTCGGGTTAATGAGACATTTCTATGTAGTGTCGCATACGCACCATATCCTTGAGTAATTTTTGTGCTTTGTAATTAAAAGACTCTTGTATTTTACGGAAATTATTTCCTTCTGCTCGCATGTTTTGTATAGCATTTGCTCGTGCCATATTCAAGTTACCTCGTTGCACTTTGTTCGAGGAACTTCTGTTTTTCGCTTTGAAAATAAAATGGTTTACATGCCTTGGCACTTCTTTGGGCGTGAAGACTTACGATTATTTCTCGCCTCGCGAAAGAGTTTGTAACGCACGTACTCTACTGGCGATTTCTGGGGTCTGAACTGCTTAAGTGCACGATCAACGCATTGTCTTAATTGCGGTAGATTTTCCTCGTCAACATCGAATCCAATGTGCGTCTGTCTCAGAAATTGCTTGCAATAAAGGATTTGCGAAAAAAACTTGAACAATTAAGTGGAATAAGTGTGAAGATTTTCTGTAATAAGTTCTTAAGATGCGAAAAAAATAAATTTTCTAAAATTTTGATACGATAGTTCTTAGTTTCCGGAGAACCAGTTCTTAGTTGGCCATAGAGCCGACTAATGACATACGACTTATTTAAGTAAACCAAAAAAGATTAAGTTAGTCTCAATTTTATTTTTCTAAGCTATTCTTTTTGCTATTACCTTTTCTTTTATTGATTTTAGAATCAAAGTCGTTTCAAGACTCACCAAATCTTGTGTACTACAAAAACTTTAATGCATTATATATAGTAGATAAACACACCTCAAACAAAATAAAAAATAGTTGTTACATTCTATTCTTCAATGCCTTACCAGTTGACAGATGTCAGTTTTAATATGAAAACAACGTTAAGCTCCTGTTTAAATGCAAACTTTAGCATGAGATTAGCTTAGAGTGAGAGAGAGAGAGTGCCTTTCAAGTTTCGAATACTTTAGATATTATCCATGCTTCGTAAAGAATATTTTAGCTTTACTATCTTCATCAATCAAAAAGGTCACCACTATATTTTAAAATAGTTACATGTGAATCATTACTAATTAATTTATATTTTTATGACACCTACCACGGCTAGACTTGAGACGAATGAAATTTCGATGGTTACGAGATGAAATATCTGAGATAACGGAACATCTACCTTCTTTAATGCTTGAATTTATTCTAAAATGAAATCATATCCAAATAAGATCAGGAAAAAATCAAGAAGTTATGCAAACAGTCAGTAAATATATAAAGCAGAGTAGAAGTTTTTTACAAGTAATAGAGCTGATGTTGCGGTAAAAGAATATATATTTTTTTCGAGAGCAACACCCATTATAGAATACCTGTTAAAGTTGTTACCTTCCCAGGGTAGCAGTAGTAATAGCTAATATGACTTCGGATTGCAAGAGTCAACTGAAAAGTAGTGTTAGTTCTGGCGCAAGTCTGACAAAACTATCAAAAAGATTCAAAATCTGTAAATTGTTATTAATTCACAAAACATCTCGTTATGTTTAGATACGAGCATTTTTTGTATTTTTTTTTGATTCATTGCCGCTTTTTTAGCCCCAAAATAATGTTATGTCAAGAAAATGACTACGTCTTACCCGCAGTGGTGCGCTCAATGACGCGTTAAATGCAAACATTCTTTTTCTCAGTATTCAAGTTTAAGAACTAATTTTCTTTTCATTAAAAAAAATGGAACCCGAAGACGAACTATTAAGTCACTTTTATATATTTAGACGAAATATATATATATATTAGACCAA
The DNA here is from genome assembly GCF_042242935.1 of Bactrocera oleae. Classification (NCBI taxonomy): domain Eukaryota; kingdom Metazoa; phylum Arthropoda; class Insecta; order Diptera; family Tephritidae; genus Bactrocera; species Bactrocera oleae. The sequence continues at coordinate 38,147,300 of NC_091539.1, read as the reverse complement.
AACTGTAAACATCACCAGATAAGGGTTTCTTTTCCTCTATGGTAATCGAAGACGGGAGGTGCAATGGAAAAAACACGAATTTTGTTTAAAGCAAAGCTAGTCTAGACTCTGAACAAGTTCTACGTTTGACATTATATTCCGGAAGTAAGAATAATCCTTTCTCCAACATGTGTAAATTCAAACAAATGATTTTTATTCAGTTATTTTATAGTTTTGTTGAGCTAATGATTGTTTCCAACACCTAAAACTAATCAAGATTGATATGAAGTTGACGAGACGAGTTGAAATCCGAGATATTGTCTTCTTGTCCTTCCGTCCATGTAGCCATATGTGCAATGTGTTAACTTGAGTAAAAATGAAGATATTTTGATGAAACTTCGTAATCGTGTTTCTTGGCGCCCAAGAAGGGTTGGTATTGCAGATGGAATCGCTTCATTACCACGCCCACAAAGTGCCTTTGAGAAAACATATAAAGTGCTATAACTAAGCATTAAATTGAGATACAAAACTGTAATTTGGTAAAAGGTATCGCAGTAGCAAAAACAACTGTGCATTAAAATTTTTTTAAAAGTGGGTGTGGCCCGCCCTCTTAATGGTTAAATGTATATACCTTCTAAACCGCTGAAGCTTACTCAACCAAACTTTCTAAGAAGAAGTATCTTTAGTACTTCTTCATGCACTTTGAAAATCAGTAAAATCAGATTATAAACACTCCCTATATAACGGTTTTATTGAAAACTACTAAAAGTGCGATAACTCACTGAATAAAGCGGCGCCACAAGCATTCAATTTCACAACCAGAATGAAAGGAAAGGGTTTTATAGGGGCAGGTGTAAAAATCGGACAATGGGCATGGTACCGCCTATCTGTAGGAGAAATCCTTTATGTCAGGAACTACTTTACCGATTTCAACCAAATTTGCTGTGTAAGGTTATCCAAACATTTCTATCATACACTGTGAAAAGAAGAAAATCGGATGACAACTAGTCCTACTTTTCATATAACAATTTTTATAATTTCATCTTATTATTTCATTTTACAGTATATAAATCAAACATCAATGAAGTTATCAAAGTAAAATTTTGCACAAATAGTGGCCTCAAGGTATTTAATTTTACGCCCAGAAATTATCGAATATAAATATTTGCAAACTTCCAGTTGACTTTATACCACATCGGCCAATGCGTAAGAAATCTTAATGAAATTCAGAAAGAATCTGTTTCTAATAAAAACGTATCCTCTTGCTTAAAATAGATGAAATCAAGGCAATACAGCCCTTTCACTTTATACCTTATCTATTGGGCAATCTGTCATATTAAAAAAACTCAAAGGACGTCTATTTCTGCCAATGATATTTCGTAACTCCAAAAGTGAATAATATTGAGTTGAAATGTTTCTTAGGTCTCATCTACTACCTTATATTACTTCAAAATTCCGATTTGCTTTATACCGTACATATTGGCCAATATGTAAGACATCTAAGTAAAATTGTGTGGGCCTAGGCCTATATTATTGTATATATCATAGTTTAATGCTAAAAATGTGTGATACTAAAAATTATGATTTTAGTTAGTCCAAAATGAAATTGGGATTTCCCATGCTTTGGTTGATGTTATTTCCCCGCCGTTGATTTTTTCGACTTGCAATAGGATTTTCGGTTACACCCGAACTTAGCTCTTCATACTTGTTATATTAACATTTTGGCAAAACTGCGGACTTCTAAAAAATATTTATAAGATAGTTGAAATACTAATAAAAATAATTGTATGTCGTGAATCGTGCTATAACCTTCAAGTACTATCGTAGCTCGATTCGAAAAATGCAGTTTTCAGAAAACACATTTAAAGTTTTACAGATTGAAGCTAGCTGATCCGAAAGCTTCAAACTACAGTCGATTGGACGAAGATATTTCACTGTTCTATCAATTGACTAATATATTTAAAATCCAAAACTCTTCCTTACGCCAAGTTGAAATTTTGAATTTTTTTTAAATATAAGATTGACAAAACTTCTATTTATGAAGGGCTTTCAGTTCGTTGAACGTACATGAACTTCTGGCAGCCATCGAATGGTAACGAATAAGAGATAACCATTTTGCCATTTAAGGATCTTTACTTTTGGTAAAATTTCCACATATTTTAATTCGGTTGTCCTGCTTGCTCCTTTACTATCTGCTTAGCGAAAAAAGTTAGGAAAATAAAATTAATATGATTATAAAGTTTAAGGAAGTATGATAATATCATAATGCATAAATAAACTAAGAATAAGACTCATTTCCTTACAGATAAAATAAAAAAACCCAAGTATATATTATAAACTTAAAAAGTCGGCAAGAGAAAATTCAAAAATAGCATAGAAACACAGAGCAACAATCATTTGCTCCTTACATTGCATAACCTGTCAAACAAACAGCGCTTCCACAGCAGAAAGTTAGAAAATGTTTTGTATCTGTTGGTGCTAGATAAGCGAAGTCGTGAAAGAACAACCATTGAATGCTTATGTGTGTGTTTAAATATTGTGGATAAAACTCGAAATAAACTCATTTAAAAGAAAAACAGCGATTCAAAACAGAGAAGGAATGTACACAATTTACATATAATCAAAAATAATGACAAAGCATGAACAAAACGATGCACAGAGTCAAATAAGTGGCGTGAAATATTTTTATTTTTTTCGCCGAAATTACAAGGAAAAAATCCGAACCCACCAATTAGACTTCATGTGTGGTTATTATTAACTCTGAAAGCCATTGTATGAGTATTTTTCAGTTGACACGCAAATACAAAGGAATTTCATTTGGACCTGCACGGCGTATGCGTAACATTTAATGAGTACAAATTAAATTTGTGCAAACCAAATAAAGCGAAATTAAAGGAATCTAATAAAATGACAGCACGAATATGAAACGTATTATAGCGCAAATGTATTCGATTCACGGAAGCATGTTTGTTAACTCATTCACGACGACGCACACACGAGTATGGCCGGCGCAAGTGGCATATGTGCGTGTTAACAACTATGTATGCATGTGTGTGAAGTATGCGTTGCCACGGGGTTGTGTTAGCGTCGCAAATTGCAAAAAAATTACCAATTTGTGCGCGGCTTCAGTGCGATGAAAAATGTAAGTGAAACGGCAGAAATTCATTTCACGCATTGCCACGCAAGCAAACTGTCAAGCATGCATAACAATTGGCGCGATGAAAAGCATACATTTGCGTGCGAGTATATATTTCTACGTTTGCATTTGAATGTGCTGTAGGGATGTCCAATTTAAAAAAAATTTACTCAAAATTAACAATTTTATAAAATTTTATTTAGAATATATAATAATTTCAATCGGTCCTAAGATACTAGTTCAAACCAAAGTGAACTCTGTTATATAAAATATAAATAGTTGAATAAAATTCAAAGTAACAACTTTTGTTAAAAATAAAATAAAATGAAACTCACCACTTTTAAACTCACCAAGACCATATTCACCATACTTAACTCATCAACTCCATTCCGCATATGTTGACATATTTGAACTCATTTAAATAAAATAAAAATTTAACTCACCTCTTTTAAATTCACCACGATTATATTCCTCACATCTAACTCACTACACCAAACCCCGGTTGACATAAATTAAAATTAAACATTTTTTAATTACTTCTTCCGAACTCTGCACAGAACACTGATCCCCACTGACTGAAAAACATTGAAGTTCTGTTGTCTAAACTTGTCAAACCCATTCTTTAAATGAAACATTCGGTGAATGAAATATACAAAAGTATATGCTAAGGTTCTCAGACTCATCACTAAAGCACGGAGTATAATTAGTAAGTTATACATATGTACGCCATATCTATATTATACTACTATACCTTACTCAGTAAATTTTCGTTAAAAATAGACCACCCTAGTATTCAGCATATAAATATATACATAAATACATACATATACAAATGCATTTGTACCCAGAGTGGTTAAGCTTCATTCCCCACATTGACATTGCGCAGTTGGGCTGACAGCACTCAAGCTTAGGACATTTGCCGCGACTACAATAGATGGCGTGGCGAAGTGCTGCCGATTGGTAAATGTGGTTCCTTTTAGATAACTGTCATGATATGTGTGGAGAAGCGAATGACATTCGTAAAGACATCTAAGACTATCGAGCTAATGGGAAATTTCGACAATAGAGTTATAGTTTTCAAAATACCGTAATGCCTAATCTTCCACAGTAGTTTTCTCAGTATGAGAAAAAATATTAATTTATACATTAATCAATTGTGTATCAGAAAATCAACTTTTAAGGACAAATAAAACCATGATCCAAATAAAGTATCTTTTTCGGAAAAACATACTCTTTTTATACCGAAATTATATCTATAGAATCAGAAAGATCTAATTTTCTTGCGTAAGAGTCAAACTTGAACCTAACTAGAATTGTATAATACCGACTTGATGCAAAGTGATCCCTTTCGCTTCTTTTTCACACTAGTTCTTGAACATATTCTATACTTAATTCCCTCTCAAGCCTTCCTTACGGTAAAGACAGCCATTTGGCAAGGCGTTCAATTGACTTTTTTCATTCTCCTATTTGAATGCCCTCAAATGTTACGTCAAGAACGCTATTTGGCTCTATTCAGATTTTACAATGCAGCACACATGTTGAATGTTTGTAAATAATTCTTTAGAATATTTTAATTTGTACATTTTGAAAGTGCTTCTACCTTAATTTGAAATTAAATTATACTGGAAACAATTTGTATGGCTTCCATTATGCTGAAGTATTACAAAATTGCAATTTATATGCTGGCATTTCAATAAAATTCCATTTTTATTTTAGATACTTCTCGTTTTTTGTTATTGCATTATAACTTAAAAAATCAGCTTCCTTACAAAAAAAAAAAGGTTAAAGCTCTCTTTTCCTGTTAGCTGTCAACATACTTAACTAATTTAACAACAAATCTAACTGTTCGAAATCAGTGCAAGAAAATATGAAAATATTTCACTATTCCCCAATAACCTCTTCTTTTCTATGTCTGCTTATTTATACCAGTTGTATTTTCGATTCGCCATTCCTCAAATTACGAAAATCAAACAAACTTATGTTTGGATCATAACTGAAACTCAGCTGAACCAGATTGGAAGTAATTAGAGAACTTGGCAATATATCTATTGCATCTGCTCTTTGAGACTATTTATGAAGTTAATTTAACAAGCACAGCGGCTTCTCTACGTGGTAAAATTTATTTTCACATATTAGATATTGGCTGGATTGTCGTGCAATGGTATTAATCGAAAAAGCATAAAATAATATAACTCAATAACAAAGTAAGTTACAAAACCTGAATTCAGCTAACGGGATTTTAGTAGGGAGAACCATGTCTGATTTTAAAATTTTTGAAATGTGGGCTTAAGACCTTGATTTCATCATGTAACTATATTATATCTTGGCAAAAATGCTCGACATCGCAACTATGTGATAGATATCTAAATAAAATTAGATGTTAAGATTTGAATTAGCATGCCGTGAATTGGTTAAAAAATTGGTGATAACGAGATATATCTAAGACTTTGATATTTCTGCTTATCTAATAAATATTTCCAATACAAATAAAAAATCAAAATCTTAGGGGAGAACGCTTATGTTGAATAGCATGAGTGAATTTGGTCCGAAAATTTACGTGCTAGGTTTACAAGTTTATCTAATAACGAATATCTAATTTATACGAACCTCTAAATATTTAACACATCTTCAATTCTTAGAAAATTCGAGAGTACATATGTATATAGCTACTGATCCATAGTTGATTACACTTTTGAAAGTTTGAATAAACCAATAATATCCAAGCAAGTAAACAAGCTTCTAAGAAATTCAGATTTAAAGGGGAAAAATGATTTCTGATTTCCAATTCATATTTAGAACGTGGCAACAATCTTAAACATTTTTTTGGGAGAAATTTAACAAACCTTTTAGCCACGTACGAGACGATATCAAAATTACAAAATTCGAATTTCTATTTGAAGTAACCTAAGCAATTCAATACCTAGACGAAAATCTCCAATATTCTTAATATAACTTCTACTACATGGTCGGATCCCAGTAAAAAAACTTATTTTATATCAATTTAATTTCTCATTAGTTACATTATTCAGTAATAACTTCATACCCTTTACACCAGAATAGGGTGTATTAGGTTTGCAACGAAGTTTTTAACACCCAGGCGGAAACGTCGGATGCCATACAACTCACCGATCAAAATCAAGTCCTTGTATGGAAAAATATTTTATTTGTAAAGGTATCTTCATGAAATTTTACGTATTTTAACCAAAGGCATTGCTTTACTCGGAATTTAATTTATATTGAATCACTACAGTTTCAATCTTTTTAAACGTTTTTATGCTATAAAAATTGCACCTATAAAATGTATTATAACTTTGGGGCAGCCGAAGTTAACGTTTTTACTTATTTTAATTCTCATTGACTATTTTATTTGCAAATAGTTGCATACTATTTCCTTATCAAACCATAAAAAGGTGGAGTTATTTTCAATATGCTTACATGACCAATTCCAAAAATTTTAAAAATAAATACGACCCTAAGTTCTCGCTTGCAATTTATTTAATATGTAATCCTCTGAGGTCCTTTCTGGTGCAAACCCGTAAATAGCATAAAACGAGTTCAACACGCTTTTACAAAAACAATTAAATCAATTTCCATTATACCACAATGCAAAAATTAAAACCATTAGTTACATGATAAGTTTTCGTTTCTCCACGTGGCAGCCATTAGGCAAATATGCCACTTTGCGAATGCAACAGACAGCGCTAATCAATATTTACGAGCCAGCGGCCTACCAAGTAGTTTTCTTACTTGTACTCTTACAAATTTGCACAGCATGAATTGCATTACGTGTGTTGGCACCTTAGAGGGGACAAACACGGACGCCCACACCCACACACAGAGTCAAAACATAACTCAAGTGGCCAATAATAGAAAACACGAACAGAAAAATGCTGAGTGCTTGGCTGCTTGGCTATTAGAAGGCGTCAAATATATTAGTTAGCCTTAATGGCTCAAACCAGATGGTGTAGGAGTAGAGTGGCTGCACACCAGATACCAAAATGGTACGAAAAAGCACCTATACACACACACACACACTTGCGAGGTGAAAACCGCTGTTGAGTGCAATGTTCGGATGGTTCGTGTGGTTGTAAGTGAGCAGCATGAAACAAACAAAAAACAAACAACAAAAAGAAATATTCAAATCGAGCAACAACACTTCCGGCCACATGCTGTTGCCACAAATGGGCTATTAGCAATGCACGGGCAGCTGCAAAGTGAAGGTATTGGTGCACAACACGCTGACCTTGACTATTTCGGTGGCTAGCAAGTGCAGCAAGAAACTGCTGAAAAACAGTAAATAAAATATGAAACAAAAATAACAACAAAAGTAAAGGAAGTAAAATTTAATTACCGCTAATATGTTTTACCGCATAACTGTACCTGTTGGTTGGCTCTTTTTACCAAGAGGCTTTACTGTGTGCTGGCAGAATGAGTGCAACTGCATTTCAGGGAGCGAAATATTTTTAGTTTGCAATTGAAAACCTCCAAACTTAAAATGAAAAATACTTTTCGAAAACAATTTCAACTAAAGACAAAATTTTGTATTGACACTTCTTCAAATGTTATACGTATGGGTTAGAAAGTCTTAACTATGTGACTTAATCAAATATTTTGGTTACCTAAAGTGCATTTGTATTATGAGAGTTATTTTGTAAAAATGCTTGACTGCTTAACTCTTAAAAAAAAGGTTTCCGCCTTTACCTTCTCAAATTTTTAACTGGGACCATTAACCTATATATATATACAATGCAATATATGTAGTAAAATGTTACGGGGACTATGTTGTCAGAACGTTTCAAGCCACTTACTCAAACAAAAAGTCGTGTATCTTACCACTATTTTTCTTATAGCCAAAAAAAAATTATTTTTAATAGTTTACCAGAGGGCTTTTAAGTTCTAGAAAACTATTTGTCAATAAACTTTTGCAAAGATCAACTGAGACACAATCTTTTTTGAAAGAACCAAAAAGTCTAAAAACGTCTGAAAAAGCAATATTGCACCTAGAGATATGCAAAAATTTTCGCTTTGTGTCACTTGTTTTTTGAATTAGCAGAGGAAGGGAGTATATTAATAATAGTTGATTTTTGGCTAGAATACGACGCTCCAAATGTGGCTCGGCGGTAAAAACGAGAATAGAACACTTATACGCACTGCGCTACGCCTTGTCTCTGCTATATTGGTCTTTTTTGGTTTCGTCTTAATACTGTCGATTGAATTTCTACTAGCGAGTAATGGGCTTCTAATACAAACAATTGTTTAAAAGCATCCGAAAGTCTAGAAGAGCCGAAAAATGTATAGCGCCCCTTGAGATATGCAACGTTTTATTTTCATTTATTTTTTTGCTTTTGCAAGGCTGTTAGTAAATTTTTGTATACAACTAAGCAACGGTTGAATTTGAAAGCATTTTTTTCTAGAAAATGAGCCTCAAAAATTACTTAGTGGTACAAGCGTGCATAGGTCACTCATACGCAGTGTTGTACTTCAATACACATAGAGGTAATTTATGCGGCATTCCTTTTATTGGTGTCGATAAGATTTATACACGCGAAAAATGCAATATATAATTATATATATACATACAGAATATATATTATTAGAATTTATTATACTGTACTCACTCAATTATAGCAAATTAGCATTTTCGCTAACAGGCGACCCATAACAAAGCAGAAGAGCAAGACGACCACAAAGGGCAATGCAGAATGTGAAAATGAAACTTTAATTACGTGAATAACGCGGTAAATATTAGTGAACAGCATGAAGGTACAGAGAAAACGCTGGAAAATACATCAAGCATATTTAAGTAAACACAAAGTGTGGGCTGTGGATGGTGTACAATAATAATTAAATTGCTTTATCTGCCGCAGCACAGCAGGCGGCTAGGAGCGTATAAAAATCCCAGTATATACATGGTGAACCGCAGCGAGCATAAAAAAGATAATCGAGAAGATTATATTAACCAATGGGAAAATTGAAAGCAAAGAAACTCACTATATTTTAAAAGACCAGAACTAGTTATACTAATTAAACCAGAAAAGTAGTTTTTTTTCAAGTAATGTTTGCATCATGAAAAAAGTAGACATTTTACTTCGGTTGCACCGAATAAAACTTTGAGTTTCACGGTTTGACGTTTGATCGGTCAGTTTTTATGGCAGCTACAAGTATATGCTACGAATGCTACAGTGGTCCGATCACAAAATTTTTTCGATGATTTACTTATTGCCTTACTATAGATAATACCAAAATCGATACCAAAAATCTTGAAGATCCTCTCCTTATGAGTTTTCCATACAACGACTTGAGTTTAATCATTCAGTTTGTATGGCAGCTATACGCTACAGTGATCCCATCGGGATACTGTTTTCGAAAATTATGTCGTTGGCTGGGAAAATAACATAACAAATTTCGTAAAGATATCTCATCAAATAACAAACTTTCTATACAAGGACAGGATTTTGATGATTCAGTTTGTATGGCAGCTATATGCTATAGTGAACCGACATTAGCGGTTCCGATAAAATAAGCAGCTTCTTTGTGGCAAAAAAACGTATAAAAAATCACAGATCGATATCTCAAAAACTGAGTGACTACCTCCCCTATACACAGACACTAAACTCGCCTCCCTGAGCATTTATATATATACTTTATAGGTTCTCCGACGTTTACTTCTGGGTGTTACAAAATTTCATGGGAAAAATATATATACCCTGCTCAGAGTATACAAAACCCCTCACGAACGTAGCTACCAAATACACTTTGAACTGGTTTGGACTAGGAAACTGATCTTTAATAAACGCATCCAAGATTTTATAAAATAAAATCATAGCGGTCTAGTTTTATATTCACGTTTTTGAAAATCAACCGCCTTGTGAACTAGTACTGATCCCAAATTCCTGAAGAGTAGTCCAACTTCTAATAGAAAACTTTCTCTACAAACTTATATATGCATAGATATAATAGTCGCATAAATTTTATACAACTTCAGTTATGAGCGTTGGCGATGACAGCGTCGTTGACCGCACGTTTAATACTTTAAGGAAATATAATCTTCAGCCATATTCTTTATTATCTCTTTAGGGTATTAGTACCCTCAGATTTTTTGATTAAGCTGCTTTGCTCAAACACACACGCTTCGTACAAAGGCTTAAGCCTTTTACAACCCAACAAAAGTCAACAGAAGAAAGCAGCAAGGAACTAATATCACGCCGAGAAAGAAGAAAAGCCAAATCTTTTAATCGCTACCCATATTAAGGTTGTGTGCTTAAATGCTTGCGGGTGCCTCACACCCACTAGCCACCACACACACTTACAAATACACGTCGGCGAAATGCGTCTAATGAGTTTTCTTTGTTGGCCGCACAAGCCTTTAGTAGCTTGCCAATTGTCATGCTTTATCTATTCTTGTAATCACCGCTGACTGGCTGAGGGATCTGTTAAAGTTTTACAGCCGCCGGCGTATGCTGTCGAAAGTTTTTGATTAACGTTTATCTTAGCGTTGTATACGAACTCTTTAATAAGCTAATTGATATCTCGGCTGAGATTCTGAGACTTGGATTAAATGATTTAGCAACTCACAGCCAAACAATTTTGAAATGTCTGGACTTAAATAAGCAAAGGCAATTATTAAAATAATTTCGATTGTGTTTGCAAAGAAAAAAAATTTCATTAAATTTTTAAGGAGGCGAAAACAAAATGAATGTTCACAGAAAACCTTGTGGTGTTCCAGAATAATTGAATTCAAATTTATTTAATTTGAAAGCAAAGTTTGAGAGTAGGAATGTGACGTCACATTAACAATAGCCGCCGGAAGGAAATGAAGGAAAATGCCGCATGCGTATCTTTAATTGACATGAATTTAAAACTTTTGTAATATTTTTGAATACGTTTTGTTTCCAACTTTTTGGCATTTGAATTTGAATAATAATCTATTTTTAGTCAGCATTCATAGAATTTGTTAGAGAACCCTACGAATATTCACACTTTCTGTTGGCTCTAGCGGGCCACAATCTTTCGAGCTAATAAACATGTATGTATTTATGTATTTTAACTGAGCGCACAAACCGGACCAATATTTGTTCTGTACCCAGATCGATACGATCTGTTTTTATGCCAACTAGAGTGTGTGGCAGCTGTTTTTTTACGCCGCGAAAAGTTCGTTCCATTTACCACAGAAAAAAATCTGAACAACGAGTTTGATTGATATTTTTTATTTCCTTTGAAATCACGGCTACTGGATTGTTGAAAACTTTACAGACCTATTTTGGGGAGTCTACTTTATTACCAATACAGTCATTTTAGTGGCGCAAAGCTTTTGTGAACCTCGGGAAGTCGTCGAAAGCTTACCTCATGCGAGTCATTCACCCACCTCTTTTAATTACGATAATGTCGAAATAGTTAAAGAAATAGTCCTTGAATGCATCGCAGAGATAGCAGAGAATCTAAATATCTCTTATGAATCGACTCAACACATTTTGGGTAATGGTTTGGGTATGAAGCGTGTCAATGCTAGACTCGTACCAAAAGTCCTGAATTTTCTGTAAAAAGATGGTCAAGACAACGTAGCCACCAAACGGACATTACTGGTAACGAGTCGTGGACTCGTGAATATGACGTCGAAACTGTCCAACAATCTAGCGAATGGCGCTTCAAAAATGAGCCGAAAACGTAAAATTCAAAATCGCTGAAGGCACTTAATGTCCTCTCAGCCATGGATTATAACAAGTGTATGGAAAATTGAATTAATTTTTACCTGCTAATATTGGCTTAGGAACCTACCTTAAAGGCGATATGTGAAAATGTAGTTTTTTGGTTAGCCTGTGTCAAATTTTACCAGACATTATATTACTATTACTTGCCACAAAGAAAGAATTTGAACTATTGTGAATGAGTTGTGAAAAATCTTAGGAACTAGCGTTAACATATTCAGTATATTCTCAAAAAGTAGACCAGCACCAGCGTCCTGTTAGCTACAAATGCGACAAAACCTACTTTTTTTCTGGATATTAAAGAAAACCAAATTAATATCACCGAAAATCAACCAAATCAACCAAATTAATATGAGAAACATAGTTATTAATTATATGACGTAATTATTAAAAATTTAAAAAAAATGGGCAGAATCGTCTAATTTCAATGGTGTAAAATTTTTCGGTCCAGCTTATATGAAAGATATAAAGTTTCAAAGTCTGGTCAGTATTATTCAAATATATACAATATATATATTTTTTAGTTCCAACTTTGATTTTTGTTTTAATTTGTCCCTAATCACTCCAAAAAATGATTTGGTCCAAATAAAACGTAACACTCCAATTTGGACATTATTATTAACAATTAATTAACAAGTTTCAACTTTGTTATTTCCCTCAGTCAAGACGCAGTCAATTACCTTTGCAGAGTGTTAAGTTCAATAACTGTTTTTGGTGTAGTCAAGTAAACTTTAGACCTTTATTTCAAAAATATATGAAATTTAATATATATTTACATAATTTCCTTTTCAATATCTTACATTAAATCTTCAAAATAGTAACATGAATTCATAAGGACTAATTTTTTAAACTTCCTTTTTACTATTGTCGAACAATGCAACTTAACTGAAATAAAAAAGGACATACATTATTTTAAAAAAAAATGTTATAATCGAGTACAAAAAAAATAAAAATTAAATGGTTTTAATAATTGTATATTATTAAAGTATATATCAGCTTTACCGAAAGCTGTTGCTCTGAATAAATATCGGCACTTTAACCATATTGCAGAGCAGTGTAAAAAAATAAATTCAAATAGGAGGCTTATACTACTACTACGCTACTGCTTAGAGCTCTCTTATGGCATACTTTCATTTTCTCACAGATAACTTGAAAAATGGGTGTTTACATCTGCGTAATATTATTTTAACAATTTTCTTCCGACAGAACCTTTCGAATACTCTTTATTTTGATAATTTGTTTGAATATATATATACAGGCAAATTAATTGCAGAACTTGAACTTAAACACAGAATAAGTTTGTCCCTTTCAGAAAATACTACACAAAGATACGTCTAAATTTAGTACAATAGAGGTACGAAAATTAGTATACATTGAGAACCGAAGCAGTTTTCTGACACCACCTCAAGTGAAAAATAGATTCAGTATCAGCTCCATAAATGTATATTTAATCTGATGTAGTGGATAGTGAATAAGGTGCATAGTGGACTTTTTTTCATAATTATTTACCAAGTTTACCAGTGATATTGGTTAAAAAACAATATTTACATTTGGAAAAGTTTGTTAACAACCTTTTTATGGGAAAAATCCGATATCGTTAAATAGCAGCAACAACAACTATTGAAAAGCAAAACAGGTCAAAGGTGAATAAGTAGCTACGAACCATACCTTCGTCAACGAGACCTTTAACAACTGTTCAACATTCCAAGTCAAGTGACTTGTGTTAACCCACATGCTGACTCAAATTGGTGCTATCAGACAGCTGAGTTTAGGGTCTGCTGATATTGAGAAAAAAGTGCTTTGAAATATTTGGAATTTGTAAACGGCAGTTACACTTTTGGGACTTGAATTCAGCACTTTATAATGAATTAATTATATTCGAGCGGTTTGACAAAAGATTGCGTAACTTGGTTACGATTTTATTGTTCGAATATTCCAAATATGCGTTGGAAAGCTATTATCCTTGTGCGTCGTACTATTCATTTGAAGTGTAAATAACCATAATTTCTTTTCACTAAATATACCGAACTTTGTAAATGAAAAAGTCTGTGCGAGGAGTTCTTCTTCATTACTTTAATAGGAAGAAAACTTCAGCCTAAAGTCATTGTATGTTGGTGAACACGCTGTAATTGAACGTGATTTTGGTGATTTTGGCTTAGAAGACGAAGAACGTGCTAGGCGGCAAAACAGTTTAAAGGTTTGAAGATGAGAAACTGGAAGCATTACGCGATCAAGATTATTGCCGAACACAAGAAGAGCTCGCAGAGTTTTTGGGAGTCTTTCAAACAGGTATTTCAAAACGTTTGAAAGCAGCCAGACGCATTCAAAATTGGGTGCCATGTTAATTGAAGCTAAAAAACGTTAAACGTTCACGGGCAATACCGGACATCAATGACGACAAGGTCTGTATTTGGTGGGATCGGAAGTGTTTCTGTATTATGAGCTTCTAAAGCCGGGTAAAACCATAAATGAGTAACGCTGCCGACAACAACTCATCAAATCGACAGGAAGCAATAATTTTCCATCAAGACAACAATTGGCTTCATGTTGCAAGACAAGTTAAAAACTATTTGGAAAACAGCTGCTGAACAGTTTTGCCTCAATAGCCTTTTTGCCCAGACCTTGTCCTTTCTGACTACAATTTCTCCGCTAGATGCAGAATTCCCTTACTAGAATACGATTCACATCAGCACAGGTTTTCAACAATTGGTTTAATTCATTATTGGCCGCCAAGCCATTGTAGTTCTTCAGTAATGGAATTCACAAATCGCTATAAATATGGTAAATGGTAATAACTTCAAATGGGTGATAATTTTAATACTATTATATTTCTTAAATAAACGTTAAAATTGTGAAAAGGTGACGCACCTCCTTTAAAACCAATATTAAATGGTGCACAAATAGATTTCTTGTTCTCAATCAGATTCTGTAAGCTCAATCAGATAAGAAAGAAATTTTTTGGAAATGCCTTGACTGCAGAGGCATCTACCGATGTCATTTTATGTCAATATATCTACTCTCGTATTTGTAATCCATACTCTGAATAACTACAAAATCGAGAAGTAAATATAAATTTGTGAAACATATCGACTTCAGCACCATCTAAAGGATTGTCAAATATTCTCAACACTAAATAAATATAACAAAATACATACTGCGAGCAAACATTTTGCAAATAATTGTCAAATCATTTTCACCTCGTTCTACCCAGCTCTTACTATTCTAAATAAACGCCGAAATACCTTATCTAACATTTCGCTTACGTTTATAGCAAAAATATCAAACTACCGGGCTGGTTTAATTCACTTATGGCACAGTCGCCGCGGAAAAACCAACAAACGTGCGTCTACACAAATAAATCAGAAACGTGAGAATTTAATTTACAACCGCGCATTCAGTTCGGAATAATTTTTTTTTATTTTCATTTTATCTTTTTTGTTGTTGCTTTTGCATTGCAAACCCGGCGCTTGTTGTACACGGACCGCAGCACCGCCAATCAGTCATTCGCAGTCGAACAGTTGGCGGTCGCTGGCATTGTGGGCAGCAAAGTGTATAAAAAATAATAACAACAACAACAGGTAATGCCCTAAACCACATGTGGCCAGCAAAAGTGGCGTTTGGCTGTAACACATACCCGAACAGCGTGTAAACATTCGTATGCCATCAGAGAGATGCTGCACAGCGATTTTTATCGCAACAAATAGAAATCAATCTGACATATTTATTGATTTAATGGTTACCGCGGTGTTTTCACACGCATATATACATACATGCAATGAAATATATAAGCGCATTAATAAGTAAATGAAATGTCATATTTATTTTTTTTTCATTGTATTTTTATTATCATCTCCGGTGCATACACGGATGTTTACATATTATATATATCTACATTGTTTTTGCATTAACTTTATAAGCTTTTGTGTCAATGAAAATGTAGACTGAAAAGTCACATTAAATATAATAAGTGCTTACATACAAATGTACAGTACGAGTCAGTAAGTTTACATTTTCATAATTTTCTGACTTCTGCCCGAAACCAGTAAACAGAAAAGTGAATGTTACCGCGAGAGTTTGTGTTTTAATAAATTATATTTCGTCGTTCACTAAATAGTTTGGTTTTTTAGTGCAATTTAAGCACAATTTTTTTTATTTATATAAAACATTTTATGGAATATACAATCTACATTTTGATCCAATATCTTTCGCCATCTTTTAGGCAAGAGATTGATTTCACGCTCCTTGCAGGCAAAGAAATGGTCCAAGTGTTTTTGACGTCCTGATTTGAGGTGCAGGTTCTTCCATCCTAAAAATTTAGCACAACGCATTCAAGCTGCAAATGCTTTTGGCGAGTCATCAAACTTCTATAAGGTCTCGCATTACCCTGGGGAAACTCTACACGTTTCAAAAATAGATCAGTTGTTTGACGTTTCATAAACAAATCACAGAACGTTAATGCGACGAAGCAAATTTTGTTCTGTAAGAATATGAGGAACCTATGTGTCAAGCTTCGAAATTAATCCTAGACGTTTCATGTGCTTGGGAACGGTCACGTTAACCAAATTTAATTTTTGCATCGACCAACGACTTTATTTTATCCACATCACCTTTAAAATGCCTTCCAGGACGTGAGGCATCTTCAAGATCGAAATTGTCGGAACTTATTTTTACAAACCAATTTCGGAATTGGCGTTCAGTCAACACAACTTCTTCGTACATATCAGAAAATTTTCGCCTTGCTTGAACTGCATTTCTACACTTTTGATAGTAAAGTTGCTGTAGTGCTGTAGTGCTGTAGTAGTGCTGTTTTCGACTTCCCATCTTCGATAGCACACCAACCATTAACTATTTCAAAAAATTTAAAAAAATTGTTTACAAACAAGTTTTACTATATACTGTTAAATTGTATGTGTATCGGCAAAGCGGTTAAATGTGAAGTTGGCTGCGAAAAAGTTCAATATGATCAGCTGTTGTCAGCAAACGAAATAACTAAGTGAGCGACCCAATATTACATATTTCTCAGAACCGATCAGACAAATTTGGGTATAAAGTATGTATGAGAGCTATATGCAACGATTTTTTCGAGGCATACTTAGTGTGTGTAGCGAAGTTTAAAATTAAATTGATTTTCACAAAATTTTAGTTGTCTAGGACTACCTTGATCAGATTATTGAATCGATGAAGTCGCATTCGAAATGCATTCCGAAGCATATTAGTTACCCGCTCACGTGATATTAGGAGCAATAACAAGAAAAAATGTTAACTTCGGTTGCACCGAAGCCCTCCACAAATGCAAATTATTTACAAAAACATGATTTTGTTCGGTCAATCTGTATTACAGCTATATATCATAGTTATTCGATCGCACAATTACTTTGGAGATTTCATTATTGCCTTAAATAATAATTCAAGGCAAATGAAAAAGTTTTCCATACAACCATTTGATTCCGAAAGTTCAGTTTGTATTGCAGCTACTTGCTATGGTGGTACGTTATCCGTTCAGGGTATAATAACCACAATGGTAGAAATCCTTATGACGAGCACGTAGTTGTTTTCCCGCACTACTCGGAAGACTACAAAGCTAAAATGGGCATGGTCTCGCCCCGTACATATTTTAAAGTACATATTTTTACCATTTCCTTATACACCTTTAAAATGGGTCAAATCGGTTAGTCACCACGCTCACTCCTCGTATGACGGTTATGTTGAAAACTACTGCCATAACTCACTGAATAAATGAGCCACAAACATTAAATTTTACAACTCAGTTATTATGGAAGAGATTTATAAGAGCTGGTATAAAAAATAGATAATGGGTGTGGCACCGCCCATCTCAAGGGAAATTCTATATTTCAGGACCGATTTCAACCAAATTTAGGTGTGTGAGTTTACCCAAACATTCCTATTTTACAGTGCGAAATTGGGTGAAATTAGATGACGACCACCCCTACTTCCCATATAACAAATTTTTAAAATATCATTTGATTCTTTCACTTTGCAGTATACAAATCAAACACCCTCACGAAAGAGTGTACTCAAGGTATTTAACTTAATGCCCAAAACTTGTCGAAATCGGACTAAAACTTTTCAAGAACCCAGACACCAAATATATGGACCCCAGTGCATTTAACTGATTTTTTACAGAACATATCGATCAATCTGTGAGGTCTAGTTTTTAATTTGGGGAGAATAGTTTTGTGATGACAACATCCCTTGTGCCAAAAATGGGTAAAAGCGAGTCAACACTTCCCTCATCCCCCATATACCTAATATAAATATGTTCGAGCTTCCGCTTGACTTTATACCCCATCTAATTTTTTCAGATATTATTATATAATATATAGCTCTTTATAGAAGCCTATATGCTCTAAAGAAATATTTTTTCAAAATATCTTACCCTATTGCAACTATTTGAAGAACATCCCTAAAGTCATAAAATAATTAATTCAAGCAACAGACTCAAGTGGGCAATCATATAATTCATAAATAATGACAAGAAAATACTCCACCCGTAAAGAAAACGTAAAATTTGCTTCAGCAAACAACGGCAAACTTTTATAACTGTCTTCCGCAGATAAAAATGAAACACATGCAAAATTTTATACATTAATCCACAGAACAGAATATCCCTGCAGGGAAAAATTAGATTGAATTTTACACTTGGAAGTAAATAATTGAAATTCGCTATTTAAAATATATAATTTTTAACAGTGTATTATATAATATAATAACCCCACGATTACCCCCCTTCCGGCCAACCGACGCGAGGGGCGCAATCCGCATACGTGCGGAATTAGCCGAGTCAGAAAAGGCAAGATAGTTTTCAAAGTGTTGAGATCTAAAACTGCTCAGCTACAGAAAGAAAAATTTCAACAGCCAAGATTTAAAGTTACAATATAATAAATTGTTACATTTTCATTTATTAAGAGAAAACAATAAAGTCTTTTTAATTTTGAAAAGTGAGTCAAATAAGTCAAATGTGCTGAAATGAGAATTAAAATCATGACATATACGGCGGAATGGCTCCTTTAGTTCAAAATTTGATCTACAGGATTTTAGCAGTAAAGTTCTAAAATGCCGGGATATTAAATTTAATTTCAGACAGGAGAAAAGAACTGCAAACTGTTCCATTCAAAATTTTCACTAAGAATATTATGCCAAGCATTTCCCACCGACTAGAAAGTGTAGGTAGATTAATAAGTTTTAAACGACTAGTGTATGGAGGTAGACTTACCCTAGAATCCCATCGGAAATGCGCTAAGGCGAAAAGTAAAAATTGTTTTTGAACTGACTCTAACTTGTCAGAATGGATTTGGTAGCTAGGGTTCCATACAACAGAGCCATATTTCTATATAGGTCTAACCAAAGTTGTATAAAGTGTTTTAGTAATATACGGATCTCTAAATTCTTTAGGCCAACGTTTAAGAAAACTGAGGACAACTTTTTCCTTCAAGACCATGGTATCAATATGAAGACTAAAATTAAGCTTAGGGTCCATATTAACTCCCAAATCAACATTGTTAAAAACGTGCTCTAGAAATAGTATTAGTAAGCTGACTGAGAAAACGCTCAGTCTACAAAGTTCAGTCTAAACAATTTGTAGCTTTATTGGTAACTACCAGTTCAATAGAAAATCGAATAGTAGCTTTAATCTTAATCAAGGTCGCATTGGTTCCATAAAGGTTTTTTTTTAATACAGCTAGTACAGTTGGAATTTTATCGTAAGCGTTTTTTCTAATATTTCTTGCCAAGCGTCGTGGTAAGCGGTTTTATCAAACCTAAAAGCAACCATTGCTATCAGCTGTAGACCCAAGTACTATTTGCTATAAGTTCTCTAAGCTAGTACAAAATATTGACAAAATAATCCAAAACCTTCCTCACTTGGCTAAATCCTACCTTAAGTATTCTGTCCTCAGATAAACATACAACTTTTCCAACGTATTTGGGGGGAAGAAGGTAAAGACTGTGTTAGATACCTTAATATAGTACTTAGAGACTGGTAAAAAAACGTCTCATTCCCAGTTATGGTTTCAACATAGTGTCTAGTAAGCAACCTATATTATACTTAGATACTCATAGATATAGTTATAATCTCGACCTTGAGGACAACTTCTTACAACACAACAATTATACCATCTTCGGTTGAATATAGAATATGGTCCGCCCCAAAAAAATCTCGAAACTTTCCGAGAAGGTGACTAGCATATTCTCGAGAGTGTGCATGTATATTTTTATTTTATAATTAAACATAAGTTTATCCTGAAAGTTCCTCTCCAAGCCACTATAATTTAGATGTGTTGAGCGAACACTTGGCATTCGCAAGATTGTGGTGTTGGCAAGGCTAACGGCTACGAAATACATAATAATGCTCAAATTACGAATGTGAGATAACAAAGTAGACTTTTCCTGCTGATACACTAAAATAGAAGCTTTTATGCAGACTCAAAAAGAGTGAAACTAAAGACTAAGTTGTTTCAAAACTTTAATATTTGAAAAGAGAAAAGCGCAAGCAGCCAGCGACCGTGCAACCGGGCAGGTGGAGGCCATAAAAATACACCAATATCAGCGGCAATGCCGTAAACTCAAGCGCAACGCTTAACTTTCTTATTTTCAACTTTAAATCAGCGCAACATTTTAGTTTTTATTTCGCTAGCAGCAGTGAGGCGCACTAAGGTAAGTACGGCACAAAGGAAGTGTGGACGAATAAGTTTTCATGTCTTACTCCTCCTATAAAACGGGAAGTACTACAACTATGAAAGTGCTACTTGAGGAGACAAGTCCACGTACATTATGGATCCCTGTGAAAGAGGAAAGTGTGTAACAGAGTAAGTAGGGCAGCAAGAGTTTCCTCTCTGGAGCAATGGCTGCAGCAGGTGGACTCTAGAAGCTCAACAAGCCGTTGCGCCCGGCTAAAGTGAGGGAAGCATGCAATAAAACCAATAAAATGGAGTAGGAGTGTAAAAAAAGTTGTATATGCTCGGGAATTTAAAAATGTAAATTAATTTAATTACAATAACGAAGCATTAAGGTGCGAGGAATACAACTGTAATGGCAGAGGTAATAAAAACAGCGACGGCTATTGAGAAACGTTTTACGGGAATTTCATTTAGATTGGAATTCTCATACATGAAATCCGTTGAGGCTTCCGCTATTGGGCAACTACAGAGTGCTTGTCTCTTTCTTAAAGCAAACATTATCAATGAGTGTGAGGTGTGTAGTGAATCATTATTAAATTTATTTTTTTACATATTTTTTTCCAATTACATTAGTTGTCATATTTCTTGTAGTTTTCTTCAGGTCTTATAATAATAATAATCTTATAATAATAATAGAATCTTATAATAATAATAACCCAACGATTACCGCCCAACCGACGCGAGGGGCGCAATCCGCATACATGCGGAATTAGCCGAGTCAGAAAGGCAAGAGAGTTTTTTATCGAAAGTAATAATCGGGCCCTCATTTCCGTTGGAAGATTACTGGTAATTTTGTATGAAACAACCAACTACTTTAAATGGATCATTTCATTCCTTGAGGTAACACTTTGCTCTCATATTAATATATCCAATTAAAAACACTGGAAGATGTCGTAAAGAAATTTTTCAGAAGATTTTCTTGACTTTGAATATATAACAAGAATTTTCATAAGCTGAAAAAATACTGATTCGCACTTATTAGGGGGGAGAGAGAGAGAGAAAAATATTAAGAGAGAAGAATATATACAATAGTTATAAGAGACAGATAGAAAAATATTGAGAGAGAAAATATACAACTTAACATAAGTGATGGTCAGAGTCAGTATAAAATTTATTACTCGCTCATTTCGACTCTTACGTTTGTGAAATCGGTAAAACCGTGAAAGCTTTAAAGGAGTCGCTGGAAAATATTCATTGTCAAATTTCAGCATCTGCCAACTGCCATTGCAGCCGTGAGGCTCATAAATTAGATAATTTGTCTTGCGATTTTTACCATAGAAAAAAACTAACAACGAGTTTGCTTTAAATGTTGTGTTTCCAAAGGAACCACAGCTAGGTAGTTATTGAAGGTTTGTCAGATTTCTAGCCGTGGCTTATAACATGGAAGGTTGGGTAAAGCTTTGGCATGCTTGTATTGGCTCAAAAATAACCCATTTTGAAGGCGATATTAAATATTTGTATTAGAACACGTAACATTTTTTTTTTTCATTTTGTCAGTCCGGGTCAAATTTACTCAGATCAGAATTTTCTAAATCTAAGCCTTAAATATCCATTGTAAAATTGACCAATAGGCTGACGTTCCCTGTCACATCTACAGACCACTTTCTCAAATTATTTTAGTATTCATTTGGCAAATGAACTTCTAAACAAAAAACAGTTACTTCTCGCATAATTGTGAGAATCACACTTTTCAAATTTATGAATTTTACAGGGTGCGACGTCTTTTAAGCCAGTATATAAACATTAAATGCTTAAACGGCATAAAATCTCTTTCAAGTAATTTTTAAATAAATGATCAATGCAAAAGGTACCTGACTGCAACATTTTTCATTACACTTTTGAACAGCTCGTGCGATATTTTTAGCATGCATTCTTTGATGAATGGTGTTTAAAAAAAAATTGTTCAATTTAACACAAAATGTTGACCGTTTTTGTTGCCAAAATTCAATTTTTGGTCAGATCACAAAACTGAACGGTCCATGTATGGAAAATTATATATAGCATATGCAAAAACAAATTTGATAGTGATCGGATCATTGTAATCTCTGCAGCCAATTCGGAAAGTAATGTTTCGAAAAAAATTTTGTTGATGTTAAGAAAAAAACGCTTTTAAAGATAAATTGATGCAGGTGATTGAACTGAGCAGCTACAATCCAGAAGACTGTAACTTAAAAACTGTTTTCAAATTGAGTGTGCTTTTTACTAGGGTACTACTTATCAATTTTTGAATATTGATTTCTAACAAATTTCACACTAGGTTTGCCACTTAAAAAGTTAAAAAAATGTCAAAATCTTCAATGCGTAAAAATCGTCTTACAAGGTGGTACTTCCTGTACTCTTGATTATAGTTTAGCTCGCCTTACAGTGTCACTGAGTATTCTCCAATTCAATGATATTGATTTCAACTCCCTCGAATTAATGCTTAATGCTCTGAAGAAATAATTCCCACTATACAAATCACTTTTCGTTGAGTGCAGTAAAAATTAATTGATGCGTTACTATATCTTGGCATTTTCTCTTTTTATAGTACCGTTATAATATAAATTCTTTCGCTTTCTTTATTTCTTGTTATTTTTTTTTATTTTTTTATTTTATTTCTTTAGTTATTTTTTTTTTTTTGTTGTTCTGCATCAAAGCGGTATCCATTCGCACTTCCTTCCTTCGCCATTCACACTTCAGTAAATGAGAGAAAATATAATTACAGAAACCCTAGGAAGACACGCAGAATTCTTCACACTATATAAACTCATTTTCACATTCGCGATTCAGCGAAAGCAAAAACAAAAGGAAATTGTAAATTGTTTTAAACTCGAGCGAAAAATACGAAGTTTAAGCGCATTAAAAATGTATGCAGCGCGAATTGTTAAGGCTTCCAGTAAGCACGCACATACAAGTATGTACATACATAAGTACTATATAAACATTTTCATAAGTGTGTTCATAAGTAAGTTAGTAGGTGGCAGTAATCGCGTATAATTTCTTTGATTTTTTATTTCTCTTATTAATACCGACGAATGCCAACGAACACAAAGTACCTGTTGGCGCTCGGGACACGTGCGCTCAAAGCCGAGAGATGCGTGGGCGCTCCTATCCCACGCACGTGCCTGCGCTCGACAGCGAGTTGTAATTTGATTTCGAGTAGGTGGTACAACGATTGGCTTGCCAGTGAGTGTGAGTCTTCTTTTCGAGATATAACTCTGCAACTTTATCAAAAGCCACTTTGAAGCTTACATGCCGAAAACGAAATGTAAATGTTATTCGGTAAAATTTAAACTCTTTTTTTTTTTTAGTACTGAAATTGAAAATGCAAGCTCAGCAAGCTCTTAATATATATACACACACATAAATGCATGCATACATCTAGCATGTGTTAGTGCTTTTTCGCAACTAGATTACTTTTTCTAGCTTCCAAAATTTTTGGCACACACAGGGTTGCCAACTAAAACAAGAAAAGCTCTTAACCAAAGCTATAATACCCTTCACAGGTGCATTTTTTAAAGCATAAAAGGCTTGACTTCAAGCGGTCAGTTTTAATTGTAGCTATATGCTTTAGTGGTCCTCTCTGAAAACTACATTCGGAAATTATAGATATACCTAAAAGAATAGTCAAATGCCAAATTTCTTGAAGGTACCTTGTGATAAAAACAGTTTTTTATAGAAGAACTTGAGTTTTATGGGTCAATTGGTATGGCAGCTATATGCTATAGTTGAACGATATCGACGGTTCCGACAAATGAGTAGCTTCTGCGTGAGAACGGAAGGACGTGTGCAAAATTTCAGGTCGATATTTCAAAAACTGGGGGACTAGTTCGCGTATATACAGACGGACAGACAGACGGCCATGGCTTAAATGACTCAGCTCCTCATGCTGATCACTTATATAGTATATATACATACGTCGTGGCGAACTTAATATACTTTGTTTATGGTATAAAAATCTTAAGCTCCCCTGCAGCCAGCTAAGGCACAAGCGAAAGCGGCTTGAACAATTTTTGACCTTTTTATTTTCTTTTTTACCGTTATTATTATTGTTTTCCCTGCAACCAAAACACTCACACATAACCTCACTTCTCGGTTTTTGTGTGTTTGTTTGTAAATATGTGCGTATATTTTATGCTTCCTCTCCCACTCCCTCTCTCCCCACCTCACTTTCCACACCGAAAATGTCAACAAGTCACAAAGTGGGTTCTCCATGCCAAGTAGCGCTTGTTTCTCATTTTCGGCCAACTTGTGGGTGTTTGTGTGTGTGTTAGCTTACGCGTGTGGCAGGAAAGTGACACACACCTACACATACTGGTATGTAATTTGTGTTCGCGTGCTTGAAAGTGTTTGCTTTTGTAATTATGCGGCGGCGTTTGTTTTCTTGCATGTATTTTTTGCGTTCGTTATGTCGCAGTTGTTCTTTTTTCAACCACTTTTTTGCTATTTTTTTCAACTTTATAATTTGTTTTTATGCAAATTCAACGTTACTGTCTGCAACTGATTACTGAGGCTATTTGTTAGTGACTATGGTTCTGTAATCCCGAAAGTTTGTTTTAATCGTTTTTTTTTTAATTTATGTTTTAATATTCGAATATACTCAAAAACAAATACATAACAACAAAAAAATACTTTTGGAATGGTTGCCACTTGATTGGTGTTTGTAATCTTGGAAATCTCGAAGAAATTTATACACTAAGAGCCGAAAATGTTTAGGAAAGCAAAAATTTTTAAAGAGGGTTGCCATATATTTAAAAACGTTTCATTAAATAAGATTTATAAAATTTAATTAGTACTCAATTGATTTCAAGAACAAGTTAAAAATACGTTTTGCCACATTTTCAATTAATTATTATTTTAATTAAACAAAATTATAGCAATACGACAATATGGACATAACCTTGTGAGAGCAATGGCAATTTCTTCGCAAATGACACCATTACCTTAAACAATAATAATTATATTTTAATATAATCATAATTAATGTAAAATTTTTGAAGATATCTCGCCGAATGAAAAAGCTTTTCATATAAGCACTTCATTGCAATCGTTCAGTTTGTATGGCAGCTATATGCTACAGTGGTCCGACGTTAGCGGTTTCGACAAATAAGCAGCTTCTTGGTGGTAAAAGAACGTGTGCAAAATTTCATATCGATATCTCAAAAACGTAGGAGCTAGACAGATCGACATGGCTTAATCGACTAAGCTCGTCATGCTGGTAATTTATATACAATATATATACTTATTATAGAGTCTCCATCGTTTCCTTCTAGATATTACAAATTTCGTGGCAAATTTAAGATAGCCCATTCAAGGTATTAATATCTTATCATAGCAGTATAATATTTCGGTTAAACATATACTTTTGTTGACATATTTTTCAAAATTGTATTAAATCAAAGCGATACAATAAATAAAATTATTAATATTGCGTCAAAAAAGCTTTTTTTCGTCTATAAAAAGAATAAGGACTGACACCTATTTAAAAAGGTATTGTATAAAAAAAAGAAAATATTTGATATAATTTATTTATAATCACATATTTAGACGAAGTAAAAATATTTAGCAAGACGTCTCTATGAAAGTACCAAAAAAACATTTGTAAAAGACCATAGGGCTAGATTGTAAACTCTCTTCATATCCCACAAATCCTTAGAGTCTTATTTAATATTGGATTGTCGTTTAAAAGTTCTAAAAATCTCTTTTACTTTCGTATTCTTTCTGATGGAAAATTATAATTCAGTAATGACAACTTTCATTGCAGTAGAAAAATCTCAAAACCTTTCTAACCTAAACAAACAATACCGACCAACGAAAACTTGCTATGGATATATTTCTGGAAAATTCAGTATTTTATTTTGTAATAAAAAGAGTTTTAGCGGTTCCGAAATTTCGGGATTCCGTCTTTCTCCAACATTTTATATACTCTACGAAATTTCACTTTTGATATTGTAATTTTTACTACTTAAGTTTCGTCTGGGCACTCTACAAGTGTACTTTTCGTCGAATTGGCCGGCGATTTGTCGACAGTAAATATACCTTATTTTAGAAAAAGCGAATAATGAGGAAATTGTATAATAATTAAAATACATTTGTAGCAGTTAAATTTAATTTGGTTGTAAGAGAATTCTAAATGACCACAAAGTGTGCAACAGAGCGTCTCTTACTTAGCTACTCATGCCAAGTTACAGAAAGACTTAAGAAAAAGCATAGCATATAAAAAGAAACGCTTCAATGAATTAATCGAATTAATTAATTAATCAAAGGAGAAATATCGAGAGTATAAGACCAACTGAAGTTGATTATGTTGTTTTGAAGACTTTTTTTAGATCTAAAGAGATGAAAAGTTGGTTACAGATTTAATTGAATATTATATAGGAATATGATAAAAACATCTTGCGTCTCTCTTGAGAATGTAAACCTAGTTTAATTTCCTGTTTTTTTTTCTTCTTGTGTGTGGAACACCGTTCTTCACACTGTCTGAAGCAGGAAATTACTTTCACTGATTATTAATGAAAATTTTCCTTTTTCAACTATAAAATGAGTTTACCACGTATTCTCCGTATGAATGTACATCTGTTTGCCGTATGAGTTGTTGCTGTTTCTGACTGGTTACGTGGTTAATATCACATTACTCACAAGTCATGTGTGGCAATAATTTTCATTTAATTTTTATTTTCTGTGTGCTCATTTTAATTACCACACTTCATGATTAAATTATTGCTCATTATTAATGCATATTTTCGTGCACTTAATTACTTTAACGCCATCTCATTTCGAAAGTAATTTTTCACGATTTTTTGATTAATGACCTCACATTAAAAGTAGGAGAATTTACTCAGGCTCAGTTTATTTACAATAATAAGCACCATGCCTGGTGAGCTGATTCAAGTGAATTGATATGTGTTTAAGAAACTCAACTAAATTAGACTTGCGGAGCTTGGTTATAAATTTAAGCTCGATCAACTTTCTTTTATTATTTAAATACTTAAATCTAGACCCAGGAAAAATCATTCATAGCTTTTAGCAACCCCCTAATATCAACTTTTCTAATAAATTTAAAAAGGCGAATACGAGTACACTTCTTGAGACTGAAAAACTTTGATAACACATGGAAGGTTCTTTATATTTTGAAAGCTCTGTAACTACAATATTTGAAATTTTCACCTAGGGCAGTGAATTAATGAAGGTTGGTCTTACATGTTTGCCTAGAGCACCGAAAAAACCTAACTCTCATCTCAATTTCTTAGTAATGTCCAAATTACGCAATCTGATTATATCATAGTTGTGAAGAACTACCAGGCTTATAGTTATATATACAAAATTTCTTTCTTGATCCAGGTTCTGATATAAAAGAAAATTAAGCAATACAAATGGTTATCTCTGATGTGATATGTGCAGGACTCTTCCGGTGTTTTAGACGAATCTTCCCATGATTGAAGTGGATAGGGTACCCACTGGCTTTAGTTTAGCTGTTACATTCGACTTTTATTGTAGCACTCTATGTATCGGTAGCAAATATATACTTTGCATATGACTTGAAAGTAAGCCCAGTAAAATTCTACAATGAAACTCATTGAAGGATTTTAAGGTATATTAAATACCTTTTCAAATTTCTGCTCTCAATCTTCAATCCTGTCAAAGACATAGTTTTTATTTCACAAAGAATATATTGCTTAATTCATAATATGCCCTCTAAGCTGACAATACTTTTTTTACTCAACCAGAGGTCACTTAAGAACTACCTCCAACCGCTAATCTTTTTTTTATTACAGTTTTTTCGTTTCTCTCCCTTCTTTGCCTCTTAGAAATCCACCTATAAACTGATATATACCTTACATTTCATGTCTACTACCTGGCTCGTAAAATTATGAGTTCAGTGAGCAGTATGAACATAAAAAAGTAAGGGTAAAAATAAAAACACAACAAGAACAACAATAACAACAATAACATGTCACAGCTATTATTGGCAACAGAATATTTATCGATTCTCAGTATTTATCAGAGCACAACTTCAGCGTTGTGGCGGAAGCAAAGTAACAACAATAACAACAAATTGTATGGAAACCAACATACACTCACACATAAAACGATTATAATCAACAACCACAATAGAAACAAGGATAAAAGCAATCAATATGTTTTGTTCTCATAATCGGGATAAAAATAGTGAAGCTTCGCAAACAAACTAGCACACGCACGCATACACACCCACACTCAAGCACGACTTCAGGCATACAGGGCCGTTTTCATATCTACATTTACATAAGAGACGGAAAGTGGCCTTAAAACAAATATTGAACCCCAAGAGGTCTATCTTTAAAGGGCCAAGGCGGCCAAAAGCCCAAAAGTCTACTTGAAAATAGTTGAGTGTGTCAAAATGCCTCTTGTGACTGCCGTTGAGAACGTATTGGACCTGTTCTTTTTAGTTTTTGTCACTTCCATTGCTGTTGTGAATTATTTTTGCTTTTATCACAATAAAACAAGGGTGTAAAATATGATAAGTGGAAGTGTTGCTCACAAATGGATATTTATTTTATATTTCAGTATTGTGTAAAAAAAGTGTAACGAGTGTGAAGTATGCATAACTGTTATTTACTACAATAAAGATTTGTAGAAAATACTATTTTCCAAAAGAAACTTCACTTCCACCGTAGATAAGGTTAGGTCTTAGAGTTGGTCCAAAATCGATGAATCTTGCTTGGACAAAAATTCGTCCTTTGTGTTTATCACAAACTCCTCAACGGTAGATCACCAGATTCTTATCAATCGACAAATCGTTTTGTGCTTTCCACAAATTTATTAAGGCGATTAATATCAATCCCAGAAACTTCGTTTGGCTCGCCAAAGGTGTGACTACTGAGATATTTCAATTTCAGTCTGGCAAAAGAGAAGGAAGGGACAAGATGACACCACCTCGCTTTCCTCCATCCGCACCGCGTGTAAAACTATTAGACAGTGTCCAGTCAGAACACCTATAATTGTGGCGGGTTTTGCTAAAATCCAGTAATTCGAATGAACTCTTACGGTTCACTCTTGGTCCAAGCAGACGTCGGAAAACCGACTCGACTCCATTTGGATGAAATTGAGGAAAGGGTGTCTTCCCTAGCCAGCTCATCGGCTATGCAGTTTTCAGCGATTCCGCTGTGACCGGGGACCCATATGAGTCTAAAATAAAGGAAGCTTGAAGCTGTTTCTAATGAGATCATGCATTTCTTGGCTAATTTTGAGCGCCTCTCTGAAGGAATCTGCACTCCGGAGTGCGTCTACTGCTGACAGCCACCTCCCATAGAGATGAGAGTATCATCAGGAATTTGGTATATCCTAGTAAATTTTATTTGGATTTAGGGCTAATCCATTTCTCTCTGTCCACTTGGTAACCACATTTAGATACTCTTGGGTTAGATCGTAGACAGTGTTCACCAATGAGATCTAGAGCAAAAGGAAAAGGACAATACCTTAAGGGGCTCCTCCATTTACTCTCCGATATGCCCATGCATTTCCCCACTCCGCCATAACCGTTCTGTCGCAAAAGAGACTATAAATGATATGCTTGAGATTAGCTTCGATCTCAAACTTATTAAGAGCTCTAATAATCACCTCCGGCTGTACGTTGTTGAACGCCCTCTCAATATCAGAAAAGCCACCCACAGAATAGTTTTCTATTTCTTTGGAATTCGACGCCTATACATCACAGGTCCATAAGTCTGTCTAGAGTTTTCAAGAGAAACGAGGAGAGGCTGAAAGAGACCAATGGTCTTCGGGACGAACGCCATTCTAACCTGCCTCCAAGCTGTCGGAATATGACCTAATCTGACACAGTTCAGGTAGATAAAGGCCAACCCATTGTCGTTTTAACTAACGATAATTTTTTTAATATAAATATAAGTCACTTTTCAATAGATCTTTATCAATAATTCCACAAGAAGTCGTTGATCATTTAGATCAAATAATAAGTTTTATAACATTTTTGTTCTTAAGGAGGCTATTAAAAACATTTACTTTTTTTGTTGCATATATCCTATGTGAACATAACTAGATAAATTTCCAATAAAACTTACATCAAAAGCACGTTGGTTTACGAGCTGGCGAGCCTCAAATCCGTTTCCAACTTTTGATCGAACTGTAAAAGAAATTTGAAATCTGTAAATTGTTGCGGATTCTCAAAACATTTCGCTATGTTTAGAGACGATATGTTTTAAATATTATTTTTGTGATTTTTATAGTTTATTTATATTCCATATTGTCGGGTTATCAAGGCACGCAATTTGAGCGTGAAGGTAGATAACTCATTTAACTATTCACAACCAACATATATATAATATAAGAATTATGTATTATCCATATATCCATTAAAACTGGAGCAATGACTAATGATGACTTCAAAGCCTATTTTAAATTTTGGAATAAAGTTTTTTTAGCAAATATCTGCGTAATAAATTAGCGGAGCACACAATGTGCATATGATTGTGAGAAATACATATTCGAATCTATGGTAGATATATATAACATACCCCCAGAGAAAAAAAATAATGATGCGCCATTCCGCAATCCGCTCCGCACGGTCAATTTTTTGGCATGCAATTGCATTTCCTGAACGACACGAGCATTTGACTCACCTCAAAAGCGACAATTTTGTCTGTTGACGAAGCCATAAACCAATAAATGGGCCTCATCTAAGAAGATGATATTTCGATGAACGTGAATTTGTGAATATTTCGGAGAACATTAATTTGCATAATAATCTTAGACAATTTTCCAGCGTTGTTCCAAAGTGAAACGTGACACGTTGAAATGAACATACTCACAATACTTGGCAGTGTTAGGAAAAAAAAATAGCCGTTAAAATTAGGCTGTCAAAATTAGGTCATCCCTATTGGTAGACGCTCTACAACTCTCTAATTGTTTACCAAATTTGTAATAGAAATATTAGCTTCACTAGATTCACCTAATTTTCTTGATTGTGTTTAGTATACAAGTATATATTGTATATATAGGTATGTATGTACTTACGTCATTTTATTTCTGAATAAGTGTCATTACTTTAAAAGCAATATCGTTAGTCAGTTATGTGAAATCAGATAAGGATATTACAACAACAAATTAGAGTAATGTAATGTGTGTCTAGTTATTAGGATAATTAAAATTATAGGTAACTAAAGTGCTATCAAATACAAATAAAATAATAATAATTACAACAATATATGTAAGAGTGTAATGATAATTTGTGGGTGCATATTTCCTACCTGTGATATTGATTTTATTTTGGTCAACGAATTAAAAGCAGAAGGAGCGATAGTATGTTAACGTTATTTTTTTTTAGACATTTGGTTTTCAAGAAGAAAGAAAAATAATTTCATGTTATGGCCAAGAATTTAGCTCGAATAAATTTCAGCCAAAAGACCAAATTTTCGAACAATTTTTTCAGCAATTGGGGTCGTATGTCAGCCATAAGACTGGGGAGTGTTTTTGTTTTTTATGTATTATTAGCTACCTGCCTAAGAAGTTATATTTCTAAAAATACAGTATAGTATACATAAAAATTTCTTTTCGGGTTCCGTTACCATTACTTTTGTTATTTTGTATTTTTCATCAATATCCTCCCTGACTACCTGTTCTGAGACCATGAACAGCACGGTTTACCTGAAAGGGCGGTGGACTATAAAAAGACAAGCTAAAAGCGTAAGCCGTCAGTGGCTTATGACAATCCTCAAAAGTCACATCTTAGTCCTCCTTTAACGCGAACAAATTGCCAGATATGAGTGAAGATATTGCGTTGATTTTGAAAAAAATTCAAAAAGATGGCTTTAACACAACGGAAACAAGAGATGATGTTACGCTCAACGAGAATACTTTACGCCGATTTCATTTGAATGAATGCGTAAAATATATTTACAAAATCAAAGGAAGGTCGACGGGAATCAGATTTGATGCTGACGTGGAAAGTCTACCGCGACTGAGACAATGCGTTGATCGAGCACTGGAGCAATTCATACCCCCGAAATCGCCAATTGAACGCGTTAAACGCAAACTCTTTCGCGAGGCGAGAAATAATCGCAAGCCTTCGCGCCCAAAAAGGTGTCAAGCAAAGAAGAGCACCTACATTTTTAAAAGGAAAAGCAGAAGTTCCTCGCATAAAGTGCAACGAAATTACTTGAATATGGCACGGGCAAATGTGATACGAAACATGCAAGTAGAGGGGTATAAATTTCATCAAATACAACAGTTTTTCTATTACAAAGCACAAGAATTGCTCAAGGATATGGAGCGTGTCGCCGACGCTCATGGAGTTTTCTCATTATCCGAACAGACATGTGGTTGCCATTTAGCAAATATACAAGAAGAGACAATATGCTCCAATATATGGCATTTATCATCAGCACAGCTTTAAAAAATCTCATGCCATGTGATGAATAATATCAAATAATCAAAAATATACGCTTTAAGTTATCAAGTTAGTTATTTCACTTTCAAAAATATATTTGCAGATCTTTGAAAACATGAAAAGATCAAATATTCATTTTCACTTGATTTTTCTAAAATATCGTACATCATGCAATAAAAAGCCAACCGGAATTTTGATACCCTTATATAGTTTTTAACTATCCCCCTTGTGTAACGAATAAGAAGGATAGGGAATTTTTTGACTCAATATTATCCAGATTTTGTATAAGGGCATATCCCTACCATAAATGGGGCTCTGAATTTAATAAAGAAACCTCACGAATTGGCCATTATATACTTGTAAGGTATAAAGTCAAGCAGATGTATTATTATATAATATTAAATATGAGGACTAGGGCAAGTATTTCCCTGATTTCATCCGTTTTAGGCAAGAGGCTACACAGTTACTAGAAAGAGACTCCTTTTGAATTTCATTAAATCATATTGATCGATAGATGCGTTATAAAGTCAACCGAAAGTTTGAAAATATTTATATTAGGGGCTAATGGTAGTATTGGTCCGATTTTTGTCACAAAGGCATGCTGTCATCACAAAAATACTCTACCCAAATTTCTCAACTCATCATTTCTCATTTGAAATTGGTGCAGTACTTCCTAAGATATAGCATTTTACCTAAAGGTGGTCGACCAATTCTTAAACCTTCTCCCATAATGCTTGGGGTTTGTTTATTCAGTGAGTTATCGCACTTTCAGTAGTTCTCAACATAACCGTCATATGAGGCGTGGAAGTGGTTATTACCTGTTTTTACCCATTTTACGGACAGCCACGTGGATTTAAACTCGTTTTCGGAGAAATCAACAAACGTTAGGTAAAAAAAACTATTATACTCTCTAGCAACATATTGCGAGAGTATAAAGATGGTGATTTTCAATGCAGCTCTAAACTTAAATTCCGTCCCATTGTAAAAAATGTAATAAATTCAGAGATTTTTTCCTTGTTGATGACAACTGTTCCCACTCACTGTGAGCAGTAATACAAATATTAATCGTAAACCATGTCGTACATTCCTTCGCAGAGCAATCATATCGTCACACTTATTGTACTGTATGAAATGGAAGCAAATTCCACAGTTAATATAAGCTCTAGAAAAACAATGACATATAATTAAATAAACAAAACACGAGAGCGGCGCATTTATATAACAGGATACAGAAATTACACGTATATGTATAAAAATATATTTCGTTGAATTGAATTAAGATGCCACTGAAAATAAACAAAATAAAAATAAGCTCGAAGTAAATAAATGCTGTCTACACTTACACATACATATGACCACCTATATACAGTTAAAACAATATTCTCCGCATTAGTCTAACCACAGGCAGCCAACGAAACACACAAGAGCCTTCAAAACGTCGAAATGCTTCGCTGCCAACAAAATTTTTCAACAAAGCTTAGCGAAAGTGTGACAATTTTTTTTTTTTTTAATTTCATTTCTATGGAATGCTCAAAATTGCTTCACAAAATAAACAGTCGCCATTGAAGAGCACTTGAAAGGAGTAAACCGAAAACCTCCTTTCGCCTGAAAATCGGGATTTAAACGCATTACAAATGTTTACTCGAAGGCACGCGTACAATAATGTGCGCACATTTGTGAAGACTTATGTATTAGTGTTGTGTATACTACAAGGAGTCCACATTTGTACATTTCAACGTTGATAAGACTGTTTTAAGTAAGAGCAAAAATTTTTGGTTTTCAATTGAAAAGTTTTCTCCAGATGGGATATGAAAATGAAGTTGCTCATGCTGCTGCAAATACATACTCACACAAAAATATACATATGTTTACAAAAATATATACACGTTTTAAATTTTATTAGCATGTGAGCATGTGTTTGTAGCTGATAATTATAAAAATCTGGTTGTTTTATTTGGGGCGGAGTGGATGCAGTTGAAAATAATTTGCAAAAATTCAAAAATCATCGTTTAATCCTCTGAAATTTGTGAAACAGATCTAAGCATAAAGTATTTGCCATAACAAAAATGATGATTTAGTCCCTTGGTTATTCTACGACACCATTTCGCAATGAACCCATATACAAGTTATATAAATTCGCTTGAAAAGTATGAATTATGGTTTCAAACATTACGGCTGCGTCGTTTTAAACTTTCAGTAGGAGTGTATCGAGGATTGTCTTTTATATTTCGGGATTAGGCAACAAAAACAAATATTAGTCACCGAAAATCGGATTATTGTTTTTCAGAATATTCTCCATTAAGAGCTATACTCTTTTGGATGTGATAGAACCAATTGTCGAAGCATTTTTGCCACTCTGATTGTGGTGTCTCCAAAACGTGCATTCTTAACGCATCAACCACTTCTTCAGGTGTCGAAAAACGTAGACCTCTTAGTTTATTTTCTACGTACGGGAATGAAAAGAGAGTATTCAGAAAACACTGATATAGTCTACTGCCGTTAACTTTCGGACTAATACGGTTCATAACCTGTCACGATATTACAGACGTGTTTCGAAGCACCGCTATCGTATTTTTTTACACATTTCTCTCAACCAATTGACACGAGCCGATTTTGGAGCGATTGACAAATTATGTAGGATCCAACGTGAGCAATTTATTTTTACAGTCAAATTTTAAGGCATTATTGAATATATTCCGGACCCACTAATACCTATGGTTTTCCCAATCTCATGATAGGTCACAATACCTGATTTTGGACGATCTTCACAAAATTCGTCTTGAAGTAAACTACGAGTGATTGAACTCACCATACCATCGATTAGCACTTGTTGTTGATGTAGCTTCATCGTAAAATATTGAATTAAGCTCATCACGCGAAAATTTTAGCGATTTAACTCCATATTTTTGTTGAGATGAATATTTTATGTTGCTGTAAAGAACTCAAATAGCGCTTGTATGTCAAAACGATCTGAGTATGTATAACATCAAAAATGTTAAGCTTTATTATAAAGTTATAGATGTAAACATAAATTCTACCCAGAAACCGTTCAAAATGTAAAACAAAATAGATATAATCTCTCATTCGCGTATTTAAAGCATTAATCAATTTCACAAAAACAATGACTGCAAATAGTGCGATGAATAGTCTAAAATCTTCTTATTTTATAAAAGGGACAGCATTTTACTTAGTATCAACGTCATTTCTGGTGGTTTTATAGAAGAGGAAATAATTTGACATTCACATAGTGCGATTTTACCGCAGGTTAACGTCGTATAAGTTAATGAATGACAAGCTTTTGTTAAAAGCAATTGCTTAAATTAGTGAATTTTCTATTTATTGTTGCGAAGTACATCTAGAGAATTGAACAGTTTAATCATAATAATAAAAAATTAATAGAATATAACTAATGAGCTATCTAAAACAAACTGCCTGTCAAATTATACTACCAATGCCATTGTGCTTTAATCTTCAAAGTATTTTCGACAGCTGAAAAGCCAAAATTTAAATAAACTTCATCAATACTTCAAAAACAAATATGTTTTTGAAAATTTTTGAATTTATTTGTTGCAGCAAAGTGTTCTGGTCATGTCACCGTGCGCAGTCAATGGGAAAATCTGCGAAATCAATTCTAGCTACTTGTGCAACGAGCCGTATGACTAACATCAATGCATTAGAAAGAAAACGCCAGTCAATTTTTTTTTTTTTTGTGAAATTGAAAGCATTGTATTCACAATAGATGTTACCACTATAATTTTATATAAATACATAAATGCTTACACTTCAGTTGGCCCATTCTCAGAGGCAATTGTAACGAGAAACATACACTCTCAGCATAAGCGATGTGAAACTTTTCAATTCAGTGGTACCTCGTCCTCGAGAGGAGAAGAATTAACAAAGTTTTTCTTATTTGATTTATTTGAAAAATAGAGTTTTCACGTTTCAAAAAAAGTCGACAAGAATCTGAAAAGTAAAGCTAAATATTACACATTCGAAACTCATACAAATATTTAGTATTTCAAGCATGTTTTTGGGTAGGGCTACACACTTAATATATATGCTTTATTGTTTTATTCTATAAAATATGATCAAAAACAATAGATTTTAATACCATAAAGCTATTAACATAAATTAAGTAGAGTTACCACTTTTCAAAAAAATTTCCTTAAGAGATTAATTGCAAACAGTTGGACAGAATAAATAAAAGAATAATTTCCCAAAGATACTGAGAACTGCCAAAAAACAACTGTCTATAAGGTATAAAAAATATTGGTTATGAATTATGTTCATGAATTTCATTCCCTAAGAGCAAACACTAACAGATATTCTGATGTACCCAATCTCGACCTTGTGTGGGAGGTAAAATAGATAGACTGGGTTTCGGTATACTATATAGTTAAATTGTCAAATTAAAGTGTAAATACGCCTTCTTTCTAAAATTGGTTTTTTTATTGTGGCTTATTATAATATTATATAAATAACATATCTATATGACTTCAGCGAACTTTTGTCGACTCCACCCATTTAATTGTATGCCCTTATGTGATTTTTTACTCTGAAGAAAAATTTACAAATCAGTGTATTAAATAAAATAGGATTTCTCG
The DNA here is from genome assembly GCF_042242935.1 of Bactrocera oleae. Classification (NCBI taxonomy): domain Eukaryota; kingdom Metazoa; phylum Arthropoda; class Insecta; order Diptera; family Tephritidae; genus Bactrocera; species Bactrocera oleae. The sequence continues at coordinate 38,109,816 of NC_091539.1, read as the reverse complement.
ATCGGTGGCGCTAAAGTCGAGAGAGCCTAAGGAATCATATATGCCGATTTGATTCAATTTCCAAATAAATATTACCTATATGAGATATGAAGGAGGATGAGGAACATGTGGTCCGCTATTTATTTTGGGCTTGTACAAGTAGAATTAAATCTAAAAACAAGAAAAAACGTGTACTTCGCTTAGCTTCTGTCGGAAGCTATAAAATCCTTTACAAATACAAAAGATTCCTTCGAAGAATTAATTCCGATCATTCAGCTTGTATGACAGCAATACGCTATAGTGATCTGATCTAAAAAATTTTCTCGGAGATTACATTGTTGCCTAAGGAAATAATTCATGCAGAATTTCGTCTCCGACGTTTCCTTATGTGGTTACAAACTTGTAATATACGCTGTACATAATAAATACATACTTGTAAGATAACTTTCAAACCCGCCAAAACTCTTCGTGGTGCTCGCCAAATCAACACCTTTCATTATACGCACATGACCGCCCATAAAATTATATGATATTAGCCTGTATTACTACGTGTCACACCGCAACATCACAGCAACAGTTGCTTTTTGCCTTTAAGTAAAAGAAAGAACGGAAACAGTTTTTGGCATGCCACAGATTATGTCGTTAGTTGTTATTCTGCTACTTGCTCTTTCACATATTTTTTCACCCTACAACAAAGTGCGCCAACTCCTTACTTTAACATCATCACCAGACATATATGTATCTACATATGTAAGGCATGTAAGTGTATGTCTCTGCCAATATGCTTCTCTTAGTTTTCTTGCTTGCGTGTATTTCAAAATCTTGCAACTAGAGTGTGTTTGTCAGATTTCGCCGACAGGAAAAGTTAAACTTATTTGATTCTGTTGCTGTTTACGAAGCTTGCTCTGCGTTTTCCTTTGTACCTACTTGCTTTCTCATTGTCACCCTTTTTTAGCTGTTACTTTTTGGTAGTTACTTTCGTTTTTTTGTCATTTGACGCAGTGCCGTTGCCGAAACTTGCTGACAAATGTTAGCTGACGGAGATTACTTTTCACTGCGACAGGAAAATTTTGTAGAGAAGCAAAAAAATTAGGCGTATGTGCATATATTTAGGGTTTTTACTTATATTTCAACTACTTTTTGTGTTTGAACTTATCTAAGTTCAACGTGAATAAACGAAATTATTTTGTCACATGTTGAATATAATCTTGGCCATAACTTAGATGACCCCACCTATCCAAATTTAAGTAGTTTTCTTCCATAAATTTGTTACCCTCAAGGTAAATTTACAAATCAGTCTAATACAAATTAGTATTTCTTGACAGGTAGAGCTAAAGTCGAAAAAGCTTAAGAAATCGATTATACATGATTTGGCTCAAATTTGAATGAAGTGTATGTACATTTACATAAGATATTTCCTGGCTAAGTGGCGTTAAGGTCTACCATTGGATCAAATTTGACTTACAAAACACAAAACTACAATTTCACGTATTTTAATACAAATCTTTGTTCTCGCCTTCAAAATAAGCTCTTGACACAAGCATGCCAACGCCTTATCCAATTTTCCATACTCCTCGGACAGGATAACAATCAGTGCCTTCAGCGAGATTGTTGGACAGTATCGACGTCATATTCATAAACCCACCTCTCGTCACCAATAATAATGCGTTTGTTGAATGAGAACCCAGCTACGTAGTCGAGCAGCTCTCTTGTGACCCAATTTTATGCTCGCTTTCTTCCTGCTATCGTCCTGCTATCTTGTCAAAATATTTCTATGCGAAAGCAATAACAAAATTATCGTTGGAAGGTCGAGACAAGAGCGTATCTAAATACATTATAGAAACGGTATAATGGCCTTCTTTATAATAGCCAAGTTATTTTATTTGTCAACTTTTAGAGAAATTTTAGTATTCCGAACGTTTTATATGACAAATATCTGTCAAAATATTTAATTAGAATAAGTGCAGCAAATGCTGCCGATTTGTTTTAATAGCCAATAAAGTTTGTTTGATTCGCTGTTCTCCAACTTTTGATAAGCCGAAGACGGTGCTTTACAACGTACTATATGTACTTTATTAAAAAAGGAAACCACATTTCATGACAGATCAGTAATAGCCTCCTCTATCTGGCTCTGTCAAAGCCAGTAAATCAACCGCTGTGACACAGAGACGCGCGAACCTCTCATTTTCGACTTTGGCTATGTTTAGTTATTCCTATGGGTGGCTGCCAGAATAATAATTATTATAGTGATAATTATAATTATATATATGGTTTGTAATTTCCTGCTTTTTAAGTGCTTGGAAATGCCACAATAAGGAAAATAACACCTTCGTCTTTATTATTTTCGACTAGGAACGTAAGCGTAAGGATATTCATGAAAGTGACTCGTGATAACTTAAATGTTATGTCAGCACTAGTTGCAGTGTTTACAGTTAGTAAATATAAATTTATGCGAAGTGTTGAGCGTGTGCGTGTTATTCCCTGTGCAAACATTACACCGAGTTATTGTAATAAATGATACAAACAAGAGAAAGTTTGAACTTTTTGTAGCTCATCGTTATTTATACTGTCATAAATATCATTTTGTTTGCCCACACACGCTATAAAATTTAGGTTGGAAGCCAGCCTGTGCGTAAGCATTAATAGTTGCAATAACAATAATAATAATAATAGTAAACTTCCTATAGTGCTATTCGAATCAGTGACGTGCCGACAATTTTATCATCAGGGGCTTAGGGGGAAGACCTCCAAGCTTTAGCTTAAAAATGTGCTTCAGAGGTCTAAGGAAAAAGTTCTCAAATCGAATAAAATTTTAAGAGTTCCTGTTCTGATATTTTAATCTAACTTTAGAGATATTTCACAACAAGCTGCCCATTCTATAGCCGAATAGCCGCGTACACTGATATTCAACTGCGCTCACCCGCCACATTTAATATACAATAAGATAATAATAAGTGTAAGAGTCTGTACTCAGAAATGCAAACCGTTAGTGCTTGTTGACGCTCGTGTCAACTCAATTGCCAACTTGTGAATTTATAAGTACGCATCTCTCTCTGTTTTTAGTATTTAGTTTGGCTTGACAATTCTCACCTAAATAAATATTTTGCTATTTTACATTTAACAAATATTAATTTTGTAGTAATCTCTTGCAAGACTATTACTACTACTACCAACTAACCCATTTCATTGTAACCAGGTTAAGTAGTCTGTCAACAAGACCTCGAAAATTTCGCTGCGCCAATATTTGAATATTTTAAGCCAGTTCACGAAAACTTTAACAAAAAGCAAAACTGTTGCCTTCTTCTTTAATTGATTGGTAAATATGAGTTTCGAGGTTATATTTTCAGTTGAAGAAATGGGTCAGGCGCTCTCCTTAAAATATGTAAATGCATTCCAACTTCAGCAAGCTTCTTAGAAATGCAATAAAGGGAGCACATGATCGTATTTAAAAGAGACTATATCTTACAATACGCCTTAAAAGGAATGCGTAATGACATCGGTTTTGGAAATCTAAAGAGCAAATAGGCATTTTAGCAGATTTTGAATACTAAACATTCTTAAAAATAACAAAAGGAATTTCGCTTCTCAAAATAATTCTCTCCTCCCTAATAATTACTCTTAAGTTAAGTAGAGTGACGAAAGGCCGGTACCTTCTTTTTTCTTTAAAATATCAATAGTTGGTTGTTGATTTACGACCTATACGAATTAATTCAATCCCTAAGATAGCTTTCACTACCTTTCTAGTTCAAGAACGTTTGAATTTGACAACATTTTTCATTGACGATTTCGTTTGGTGGAGGGCACTCGAAAAAGCAATGATCGCTAAAAAGCTTGAGCGTGTACAAACAGCGACTCTCATCTGCATCCCTGGGTGGCCTTTTTTTCGGCTCACATACCAATAAAGGATATGTGGACGGGGCGAAGTATAAAAGTTGGAGAGAAATTTCCGCCCTCTTTCAGGAAAACGAGCATTTACTCCGACAGCAGAGTGACAATTTTAGCTATGAGCTCTACGTGCTCAATGTTAGTCAAGAGGGCGTATCCCCACTATCAATAACATCCAGCTACTTTATTATCAGACTCGTTAGATTACCTGGCCATAGCGCAAACTTCAAAGCTGATGTGCTCGTAACAGGCGGTACCTTCGCTAAACTAGCATCGGTTTGGCAACGAGCTGGATTCCCGTCGTCCTGCGTTCTAGCACTGAAGCTTCGGACGACGCGTGAGCTTAGCCGGAGTTGTGATGAAATCGTACTGGCTTATAGTAAAATACAAGGGATCCACTGAAGTACTTACTCTCATCAAGATTCATCTTACCGCAATCGTAGGAGTTCTAGCTGTACATTGTCTAATAGTCTTCTATAGTACAGGGTTATCTTACCGGTCGCAAGCTTTCAAAGTTCTATGGTGGCAGATGAGATAGAAACATCCAAGCACTTTCTTCTCCATTAGCCAGCTTTTGCAAGATGGCAGTTGAAACATTTCGCCAGTCATACTTTCGGTGAATTCAAAGAGATAGCCGAAACTGATATTAGCTGGCTCAAGAGATTTATGGTAACTCAAAGCGCTTTGTCGAATTACGACGGTTTTAATGATAAGTATATGAGTGTTTAAGGTACTTCATTGGACCGAAGCCCTAGGCTGTCCAAATAAGATCCTTGTTGGCGATTGTAACAAGATTGCTCTTTTTAACCTAACCTAACTTTCTTCGTTTATCATTTAGAATTCAAAAAATTATCGTATTTTATTATTTTCTTGGTACATCGTATGATACTTCTTTCCAAGTCAATATCAATCTGTCAATCTATCAACTAAAGAAGACCTGAACTTAAATTTTATATAGCTGAAACTACTATATTTAAATGCTTCACCAATTTATAACCAAGGAAAATGTCGCCAGCATAGTCACACAAATTTAGCGTCCTCAAAATTGGAGTTTCATTTTTTCAAATCTACCCGGGCCACTGGAATAATACCTGGCTTAATCACTTAAAAACGAGTTCGGTACTCAATTTTATTTTCTCAAAATTGTGAATATTATTTCCAGATATGAACAATAGTATTCAATATTTCCTTAAATACAATGATACTCATGGTATCAATGCTTCTAAAGACACTTGCGGTTTTAGTGGCAGAAGATTTCACAATCAATCTTCAGAATATTAAGTTTTTAAATGAAAATCGAGAGAGAACTAAGTTCAAATTAGTGAGAGTAATTTCTGCTCTCTCTCTCTATTTGGTATGTACACTCATCATAAATGTCAACGTTGAGATTCGTGAAAAGTTTTTATCACGACTAATAACTAACTAACTGTAATAAATTTTCATGATTAGCAACAATTGTTATGATTTATAAATACGTACGTTTGTTGTAAATTATTGAGACGTTTTCAATGTATGTTGTAATTATATTGATGTCGGAGCGGATTGACAAGACAAATAACCTGCTTATTTACCAGCATGGGCTCATAAATACAAAAAAACCACAAAACGATGTAATGGAAGCAATAGAATAACAGCAAAAAAGAACATACCTACAAATGACTACTGTTAAATAAATGGCAAAGGAAAACGCTGGAGCCGCGTCTGCATAATAAACGTATATATATATACTTGTATATGTACATACTCATATATATATATTTATGTATATAAGTAAGTATGTATGAGTCTGCATGCCTTTGAGATATGATAATCGGATGCTGTCTACACATGCATATTATTGTTATTATGAGTTATAATAAATGTGCTTTAGTGTGGCTAAGAAATGCCAAGGAAAGTTTGACATTTGGATAATTTGTAGTAAATAAAGGAAACATAAAATTGAGCAGGTGGATGATTATTGCAATTTTTATCTGGTCATCATGTAACTTGACAGCTTATCAGCCTAAATTAATTAGCGTAGTTGTGGTTTCACTTAAAGGAATGATATCCAGATTACATATTTCTACAATCCCTATCCTAATGTTGGGACCAATTTGAAAAATCCTTTTGCCGCAAAATCGTATAAATTCTCATAGAAGGGCACAAAACACAAGAATCAAAGATGAGGAAATACCTTCAGTTGTTGGAAAAAATTAATATTAAACTAGAGCAAGTATTGCCTTGATTTCATTCATTTTAGGCAAGAGCTTTTAAAAGTTTGTTACATGGAAAGTATGCGTGGTTTTCATTCGACTTCGCGTATAGTAGTAATATTTGTATAACTTTATATATCAAATTAGTTTGAAATTGGTCAAGTAGTCCCTGAGATATAGGATTTCATCTAAAAATTGCTTTGTTAATTAGTGCTTTGTTATGGCAATTTATGGGCTGTCGATTATTGGTTGTTTGTGGGTGTGGCACTGGTACTATTACGCCCATCTACAATATCAAACTCATTATGGTGCCAAAGAAGTTTAATCCAGATATCTAATTTTTACGAGGTTGCAGCTTGCTTAGAGAGACGGATGGCTGGACGAACAGAGAGTCAAACGGATTTTAACTTGTCTCGTCATCCTGATCATTTCTATATATAATATAATATATATAACACCATATCTACCTCGATTAGTTTATGGAAATACAAAAAAACCGTTAGGTGAACAAAACTACTGTACTCTGTATCAAGATGTTGCGAAAGTATAAAAATTGTCTATCAAGAGAAAGCGAATTTGTGAGAGATTACCATAGGTTGGCCAAATCTGAACTTTGTTCATGTACGATCCATAATTAGAAAATATATATGTTCTTAATGAACTTTCTGAACTGATTCCTTTTTGAAAAAGTAACTATTAAAATTTACTCAAAGGTAATTAAATACTCATTCCACTCTAGTAATATGAAAGAATACATTACAAGGCACCAAGCTATTTCTCTTAAGCTGTTTCATTTAGTTTTAGGAATAGCTGACATGGTTTCCAAAAGTTAACCGCTAGTATAAAAAACTCTTTCAAAATTTAAGGTTTTGCCTCACTTGAATAAAATACCAGCAGGTTCCAGTTAAAGAATTCAGTGTTATTGTCTCATGATATGAGATTAATTTATCTGTAGTACATGGTAAATGTGTTCTCTTGAAGTCTTTTTGTTCTCTGAAGGTTGCAGGATGATCCACAATTTTCATATAAGAAAAGAGATAATGTACAAATAATAGGGCTTTCGAAAGGTCTACATTTTATCTGGTCTATGGGTCGTGACGATAGTTACTGGCAAAACTAAAATTATGAGCGAATAAAAACTATTTAACAAAGATTTGGATTAGGGCATGTTCATAAAAAACTGTCCTTATGTCCAAATTGAATAAAGGAGGAAGATGAAAAATAATGATAAAAATGTTTCGAGAAAAGGATCATTATACTTGTATAGGGATAGAGAGCAAACAAGTGGCAAGCAAATATGTAAGCGCCAAAACATTCTATAGATATATATTATTACCTCATACTGTATTCAACTGTAAATATTTGTACATTTTGGAAGTATTTTCTTCTTAAAGCCTCTTCCTAATACTCACATAACAGCAAACAAACACGGTGTCAGTCTTCTATAAATAACCTTTCCTCACCTAATTTCATTTCGCATGGCATCAACTGAATTATCCTAACAAGCGATAAAACCAAATATGCCATTTTGTGGGCGTTCAGGAGGCACGCTCCAGTATATATCCACACATCTAAATAATCCTCACACCTTTACTTGTAGCTTTTACAACTACCTTGTACTATACTAAATCTAATACTATCGCTACCGTTTCCTGTTGCATCATAAAATCCGTGAACGACAGCGCTTCAGCTGCAGGATACAGGATGTTTCGATGCTTATTACATCAACCACACTAACACTAATATATTCATGCGTATGAGGGTGTGCCTGTTTACCCGGTAATATATATATATATAAAATATTCACAGTTATGTTAGTTAGCTGGAATAAAAATTGATGTATTCGGCTTGGTTAAGACTCGACAGCTTATAGAAGTTATGTGGATGTGTACGAAACTAAATATACATGTGCTGCAGCAACACAGAGTGTAACTGTTAATCAATAGCTGGTAGTGCGTAACGTAAATCTGGTGATGCCTTGAGCCCTTCACTACATAAATGAGATTATATTTTTATGACATGTTTTTATTATTTTTGTTCGATCGTTTGTGTCTATGCTCGTTCCATGCACTCATGCAAATAAAAATATTTTGTATTTCAAGAATTGAGTTATTTATTTATACCCATACATTTTTGGTTACGTAATCATCCTATGTGTGAGTTATGGGCACCAATAAGAGCAGCTGGAAGAGTGAAAGTGAAGTAACTTCAAAATATTCAAATTACGAGTCTAAAAATATTTATTAATATTTTTTTAGGAATGGTATCAATCTTTGAAACATAGAAAGAACTAGCTCCATTCCGGGAAGCTTAGTTACTATATACCCCAGGTGGGTAAGCAATAAACTTTTCAATATCGTTAAAAGGTTTTCGATTTTACACAGAAACGTATATTAAATTAATATAAATTAATGAATTACTTTTATAAATAGTACTTACATACTGTGAGGATAACCATTTTATAGTTAAATGAACGAACACAATTTACCTGAAAGAAATATTAAAAGAACTATAAGAACATGAAGTAATTTTATCCATATTGTATTATTATGAATTCATAGCTAATATGTCATATTTTACATCCTTTAAATTTAGTAGTTTTTAACAGTACCGTTATATGGGGAGTGGGCGGAGTTGCCACCCGATTTCAACTATTTTCACACCGTCAATAGAAGTGCTAAAAACATTTGCTTCTAGTGAATTTTGTTATTATAGCATTAGCGGTTTAGGAGATATGCACATTAAACCTATTAGAGGCGGGACCACGCCCACTTTTTAAAAAAAAGTTTTAACTGCAGATGCCCCTCCTTAATGTGATTCTGTGTACCAAACAACAGTCTTGTATCTTATTGCGGAGCTTAGTTATGGCAAGTTATTTGTTTTTGATTAATGACGTTTCGTGGGAGTGGCAGTGGTCCGATTACGCCCATCTGCAATACCAACCGTCTCACGGTACCAAGAAACATGTCTACCAAGTTTCATAAAGATATCTCAATTTTTACTCAAGTTAGAGCTTGCACGGACGGACGGACGGACGGACGGACAGTCACCCGGATTTCAACTCGTCTCTTCATCCTGATCATTTATATATATATAACCCTTATCTAACTCGATTAGTTTTAGGTGATACAAATAACCGTTAAGTGAACAAAACTATTATTTAGAATAAGGGTATTTAAGTACCTAAGATTAGGTCGAAACTAATTGCAATAAATCGCTTCGTATTCATTTTTGTTAAAGGTAGATTGGATATTTCAATACTTTTTGAATGCAAATCAAATGTTATAATTAACTACAACCCTAGTTTGATCAATTTAGTATGCCTTGATTTCATTCGTGGTACAGTCCAATAATTAAAATAATAATAAATACTGTTCTCGTTGTTGTTCCATCTGATTCTTTCACTTTCCACTTTGCATATCAAGCAACAATGATTATATCGGGGTAAAACTTTGCGTAAATAATACGTTTAAAGTATGCCACCTTGTGACCAAAAATTGTCTTAATCGAACCAAAACTGTTGAAGCCCCTAAGTACTAAATATGTGGACCCCAGTGCCTATAGTTGACCTTCTACCGAAAATCAGCGTTTTTAAGTATACTGAGATCAGTAAACGCAGTAAAAAATACATTTATATTAGTCTGAGCTAGTTGACCGGCAAATATACACTAGTCGCCTTACATAATAGGAATATAACTTTTTGACCAGCATGTAGTATTAAATTCGGGATCGATTCGACCGGTTGATTTGTACATACAGTGAGTCACATATTCACGTTCACGCTTTGGTTATTCATACAATATATGAAGTAAATATCGGAAGTGATTGTATAGAAAATTTTTATTTTTATTTTTCAAAGAGTGTGTGTCTATGAGAAAAATGTGGTACAAAAAATCATAAATAGATTTTGTTGAACACATGTAGGGAAAAGAATAAAGGTAACTCATTGTGATCACTTTCGTGACTCAGTAAATATTTCTTAAGAAAGTGATATGAATATTTTGTATAGCTTTCTTTGGCAGCAATGATTGCTTTTATTCTTCTCGGCATGCTATCAACTAGTGTTTAAGAGGTTTCTGGTGAAATAGAACTCCACGTATTTTGTACTTTGTCCTATAATTCATTAAGAGGGACAGTTTCACCCTCAATCGATCTTTTTACAACTCCCCACACGTGCTCAAGTGGGTTAAGGTCGGAAGATTGTGGTGGTCAATTGAGCGTCGTAAATCGATTGTTTTGAAGTCAGTTTTTGATTTTTCGCTTGTCCGAAACCCCTACAACTAAATCTTCCACAAAGAAAGCTAAATGATTACCGAGAATGTCAATATAAGAGTACAATTTTCGCAATATCAAGTATCCCAGGTTGTTTAAATACCAAATATTTAAGACTGAAGTTACCACTATAATAAACCATATAATCATTTAGAGGTATTCTAGTCAAGAGACTCGAACTTCAAGCGATCTTTAGCAATTTAAAACACAAATAAAATTCTTTATTTAAGTTTTATATTTTCACTGATTTTTTAACTTTTTAGAATATTTTTAAAATATAACAAATATTCATGCCATCGAGTAATTAAAACTGGGGGTATCGTGACGCCCGCACCGCAAAAAATTGTTTCGAGAAAAATGCGTTGAAAGTTTTGTCGTCCACTGAAAATGGTCCAGTTGCCACGACTCATAACTATAACTTTGAAGAGAATTTGGATTTTCAAAAAATCTTTTAAAAATCAAATTCCGATACTAGACTTAAGTCTTTTTGTTAAATATTTAATACTGGCATATATAAGGAAATCTTTTATTTTTCCAATAGATAGTAATCTTTATCTCGCGTTCTATAAATACGATTGGGTTACGTTATATGGCGTTAAAAAGATATGGTTTTGTACTTAAAAGACTATCTGACAGTTATGTTTTTGCTTGACTTAGCATTGTTTGGACACGCTCATAATTGCATTATAAGTGTCCTAATTACGCAAATTAACAATTACATAAGTATTCTGTAATCACAATAGTATAATATCATGTCTCTGAGAATAAAAAAAGGATGATAACATTGAGAATTTTGCGATGTTTTGCTTTGATGCAACGCTGATTGTTATCGTTTTCCATCTTCTGGGAGCGCATTGTGTGCGAAGTTGCAAAGATTTATTTAGATTGTGCGACTCACACAACAATACAAAAACATTGAAGACAACAACATCAGTAAATATAATTTATAAAAGCAGATACACAAAGTGCATGAAAGTGTAATTACTGATAACGGTAAATATGTACAAATATTCATTTTTTATTCAGCGATTTGCGAGGGATGGAAGTGGACTTATGTAAGACCTTTCCGCGCCCAACACCGCAATTTAGAGAACCGCATATTTTTATAAACATACATAATCGGACAATGAAAAGCAGTATGAAGCGAATACTTGTAGAGACCATTACGTTGGTAAATAGAAACTCTACTGCTTCAGTGGCAAGGATATTTAGCAATGTGAACTTCATTGAATTAAATCACTAAATCACTTCTTCAGAATCAGGAAAATTAAGGTAAGATTAATTTTTCAAGGCTTTCTAATGTACATTACAGAAGCGATTATTTACTTAGAGGCAATCTGTTCAGAAAAGGGTTTGTTTTTGTTAAAGAGAAATAAAGGAGAAATAAAATGCTCTCTCGAGGATGACTGGACTCTAAAGAAAGATTCCATTAGTGATTATTATACCTTGATGCATTGGTCACTAAGAATATGGAAAAAAATATTGCAGTGATTATTAAAAATATATTGGTTCCACGGTGCTAAATTTGAAGAGCTATTAGTAGCAAAATGCTTCCAGCATTGCTGATAAGTGATGATAGAGCCATTCTAGAAGTAGTAGAAAAGTTAAAGGATACTGTCGTTCTGAACTTTTCTATACAATTTATTCCCTTCTAGGATATATTTGTCAGGTAATAATCGAAAGAATGAGATTTTTATAATTTCTTCGAGTTTTTACGCCACTCGGTAAATCTTTTCATAAAAAAAACACTTATGTCAAAAATTAAAATAATAACTAGTCATACGATCATTATCGAAGTTTTTGTATTGAATATTCTATGTCAATATTTTCCGTTTTAAAACTTCTTTGCTCAACGGTTTTGAGTGTTTTCTGAATTGTCTAAGTTTACGATACAAAAATGTGAATATGGATTGCTGTTGGGTCGCTAGGTATACAGACGAAGATGACAATCGTTTTACCACACTTTCAAAGTGTTTCTAAATTTTTTATTTAAATTAATTATCGTGTACTCGCTAACTAATTCAATTCAGCTTCAGCTTCTAGACGCAATTAGAAAAGCATACTTTGTATTCTATGGACGAGTTGATGAGTTCACAAAGGCCATTTCTAGATTTCATGCAAATTAACGTTTCAATGAAGTTAAGAGCGTTCGACTAAGTTTATAAAAAATATATAGATATACTTGAAACTTCACCAAATAATACAAATAATATGTTAATAATATAAAGTTCGTTAAAATTGCATAAGTCAAATTAAGTCAATAAGGACAAATTGAGTTATATTGACAAACTTATTGGAGACTCGATAACGTCGTTTTAACTTAAACAAAACCTTAGCAACGTAAGCTTCAAAATGTAATAAATTTTACGAAAAATAATAATAGGCTCAAAACTTAAAAAGAGGTCAAAATAAATAAATCAACTTAAATAGCTTGATTTTGAGATTTCACCACAGCGGTGTAAATAAATATGTATTTCTCAACAATACAACTCTCAGCACACCCACTCATTCCTAGAATTTCCATTATATGCAATATTTTTTACCGCCATTTTACAGTGTAGCAATTACACTGGTTGCTTTCCAATTTATTATTCAATTATTTTATTTTCCAAGCGCCCTTTCAATGCCTCGTTTGTTATTATGATTATTATTCCATTCCTTTACTTCTTATTTTTTATTATTTGTTGCATTTTTGTGTCATACACACATTGCTTTGTGTCATTTCTGCGCATTTCTTATGGCTTTTGCATTTCAATTGCATTTTCACACTTTCGCAAAACAGCAGCGACCGTCGCAATTGTCACTCAACGATGAACGATTACAAAACAAAATTGTCTATGTAATCAAATGTAATGCAATTGTTGAAGTAATGGGACAATATGTACTTTCTAAAAGATAACGAGGTGCACAGTGGTATGTGAGTGCTATATGAGAAATTGTCTGCCAGTATATAAAGGGGTGTTGGAGGTTTGGAAATTTTTATAGGAGAGGTGTTCAGCAGCGTGGCTGCGAAATTTGGGAAGTATGATAATCAAAATGTGTTTTTAAAGTACACATATACCCGCATCTCAGCAATATCAGACTGAGAATGATTTTAATTTATTTCTTTTGGGCAAGCACTAGAAAAGACGTACAGAAGTTTTCAAACTAACTTCTAGCATTAAACCAAAAAAAAGTGCCTCTGACTAGTTCAAATTTCTCTGAACATGATCTTACACTCTTATTGGTCATCTATAATATCGTGAGTATAGTTGCCATTCAACAAACGTATACCAAATTATAATTTACGAGTGGATATCGGATACCTATCGCCGGCAATTGAGTTGACAGTCGTCATTTTGTGTTTATTGTCGATTTTTATCAACCCTTTTTGATAGCATACAGAAATGTCTAAATCATGTAAGTGATCTTTAGCAGCTGCCTACAATATTTTGCGAATTTCGGAGTTTACCAACATTGGTTTTAAAAAAATCATCTCTCTTTAAACATTTGATAATTTTTTAAAATATTTGGCAACTATGAGCCGGAGGCTTCCCCAATATGGGTGTTATCTTAGCACCAAGGAAACTAGTATTCTATTTTTTTCTAAAATTCATTTCTCTAATGCTATCATTCCAACGAATATGTCAGAATGCTCAACTAAACCAACGAAGGCAATACAAAACAAATCGTTTTCGATATCCTACAAACAATCGCACGCTGAACTCATTACAGACACAGTATCATAATGGATCTTGTTAAATCGATCTAGAATACAATTGTGAATGTGATAGCAGATAACCGAAAAACTAAAAACCGAAAAGTACTAATGGGGACAATTGGGTTGGAATATCCTCAACGTCCACAATATTTTGATCTAAACTAAACCTTAGTATAAAAACCAAATCTAAGTATAAAACCCGTAAAGTTGCATTAAAATTGACCGATTTGTAGGTTGTTGAAATGGGTCTTGCTAGCGGCACATAAAGCCTAATGTTGACTTTAGTCCGGTCACTTGCGTTCAGGTAATGTTCTCACTCTGTTTCTAACCAACAAATCAAAGTTTAATGATTGAAGCAGCACAGTTTATTGAGTAATTAATCCGGATCACCGAGTTATTAACCCCAAGTCGAAAATTCAGATTTAAACATCAAATTTTAATTAAACTCAGATAAAAACGTCATTTTGATTCTGTCAAATAAATATCAATAAACCGCAACTGGACACAAACCAATGCCATTGTCTGTCTGTCAGCTAAAACAAAAGTGAAACAAATTGATATGATATTGAAATCAAATGGCAACAACATTTTAATCTCAAACAAATACAGCTGAAAAGTAGAAAGCCAACACAGAATACTATTATCTCGGAATTATTTTCAGTTCAAGCAAAATTTTTAGCACATTTATGGTATATGCACATGTATACACACTTACGTTCATAATAATAGCAGTGGGAGTTGGAAGTTGCAAAACAACTGAAAACGTTTCAAAATTAGTTTAATTCCAAAAAACTCCCTAAATGGAGAAACAGGCTGAAATACTGTAAATACTATACAAGCCTATGCTCTATCCCCGACTTCGAACACAGTTTTTACGCATACCAGATGGAGTACTGCCATTATTTTGCGCACGACTGTATTATTTTTATATATATGTGTGTGTTTTAATGCAAATATTTACCTAAGCATGATTGATTTATTTTGTAGGTAACTGCATACATCTGCTGGTATTATTTCGATTTATATTTACTTTTGTTGCATTTATTGTAGTGCCATAAACAAACATTTCTCACATCCTCACTGCAATGCGGCTATAAATTTGCATTAAAGCTTAAGTTATTTACACCTGAATTAGAGAAATATTTTTGCAACCCTTTTAACTGAAGGTTAATGGACCACGGTTAACAAAATCAGTCGACACGACATGTTTTTTCTACTACAATTCATAAAAGATTCATGCCCCTTTAGAAGGACTTTTTCGCATCAAAATGTAGCAAGTAAAGTGCTTGCAGCAAGTAATCCCAAATTCAAAACTTATTTTAAAAGCAACATTTACAACAAATTAAAAAAATATCTCATTTTATGTCTAAAATATTATGTACTTGAAAAGTTACTATATAAAAAAAATTCGAAAATAATTTTGTCTTCTAAATTAAAAAAAATTAATTTTTTAATTGCCAACGTGATTAACTTTCCACATATGGGGTCGTCTTTATTTTTTTATATTATATGGAGCGTTATCTTGACTTACCATCAGTTTTATCACCTCGCCAGCCAAAACTGATAAATAGATAGCTATATAGACGACCTATTATATCTTATCTTCATCTTATCTGTGAACAGTGTCAAAAGTGATGTGAAAATGAAAGTCATTCCTAGCTGCTAGGCTAATGCAAATTAATGTAATTTGTTGACTTATGGTTGCCATGAGTTGACGTAGGTTTGCAAAATATTTCGTCAATATTAAAAACACAGTCTGAATTATATCAGATTTTTCTTTGAGTTTTGCTTAGTTGATACGCACACATGTCCCTATGTTTAGACAATAGAGACTCGAACACTAAAGTTATATAAAAATATAAAAGGAGAAATTATTTTACGGACAGTTACAGAAAAGCTAAAATACAGTTCTTTATTCTAAAAGGTTTTGGTAGGCTTACTTTTCACAGAATTTTTGAAAAGTGCTCTGAACTGTAATACTTTTAAATTTTCGCAATCAAACCGTTAATGTAAATTTAAAGTTTAAAAAAATTGTTGAAAAGATTTGCTAAGTAATTGAATATTTTGATTTTAATTAATTAAAAACAAGAAAAAATGTTCCCATTCAGTAATCTATACAAGAACTTGATTTTGAACGGTCAGTTAGTAGAGAAAATATATGCTCTAGTGGTCCGAAATCGGCGATTCCGACAAATGAGTAGCTGTGGGCAATATTATTTACGAGTATATACATACTTTATATATGGTCTCCAACGTTTCTTTTTGGGGCTGACTTTATATACTCTGCTCAGGGTATAATTAGTTAAATTTGGTTCAGCCATATGCGAAGATCGATTTAACAATTTATCTTTACCAATATTTTATAAAATGTTTTGTTTATGTTTTTAAGAAATGTAAAAAAATAGCTCAGGAAATTGGAAAATTTCGGAATTGCTTTATTAAACTACGAATTAGTTACGAAAATAAAAACTGTTGTAATCGGTAACATAAAGTGTTTCGGTATTTATTGGGACTAATTTCAAACATTTCGGGATTATTTCCAAATTTTTGTGGGGTTATTGTTTTTTATAATCAGTTTTGTAATTTTTTGGTCTCTAGTGTTGATTTCGTAATATTCGGCATCATTTGCTGATAGTTGAGAAAGTTTTCGGGATTGTTTTCAGGTAACAACAGGTAGCGTAGTGAAATGGTAAAGGAGAGATAAAGCAATATACATAGGTGTAAACGACATTAAAAGGCAATATGTAAGCGTAGTATACAATAGTAACTTAAGTGAAAAACATGTAAGGAAAGGCTAAGTTCGGGTATACCCGAACATTTTATACTCACGCAATTTGGAAAAAAACAAAGGCGGCGAAATAATAAATTTAAAAATAAAAAAAAATTTAAAAATAAAATAATAAAAAATTTAGAAAAACATCAAAAAATTAAATGAAAAATCTTTATTTCATTTTGGATTAACGACAATTATTGTACATATTTAGTATATGAAAGATTTGAGAAATTAGTGGATCGATATCGCACATTTTCGGCATCAAGCTAGAGTATATCGACCGTTGACCGTTATAAGCAGCATAAAGCGAACCGGAAGTTTGAAATTCTTATATTATAATTATATTGTATGTAATCCTTATTAATTTTCTTATGTAAGGTATATGGGGATATGGTTTTGGTTTTACGACATATCATTACCAGAAATAGAGGCTCTCTAGATTTCATTAAACTTCACAGATTGACCAATATATGATACAAGGTATAAAGTCAGCCAGAAATTCGAAAATATTTGTATTAGGTATATGGGAAGTATTGACCCGATTTTACCTATTTTTGGCACAAGTTGTAGTCCGATTTCGACAATTTTTGGACGTAATAACAAATTCTTTGATGGCACTATTTGCGCAAAGTTTGAAAATGGGGAAATCTTACAACGACTATAAAACTATGCAGCTAAAAGCATCATCTATTCATGCCGTCATTTGAGTAACCAATTTGCTCAAACGCATCTTTAAAGAAAGTGAACACACCACATAATAAGTAAATAAATCTAAATAGCTGAATAATTGTAATTAATAATTAGGGTTTAACAAAAAACCCGCTTTTAAAGCACTTCAATTTAAAAGTGAAAAAAATTCTAAAAAATATAATAATAATTTACATTAAAGTAAACAGAGAGACAAATATCGAAAACATATGATATATCTTAATTAAACGCGTTCCATGAGTTTTTCTTTTATAATTTTTCTATTGACAATGTCTTTTTAAGGATCAGCAATAATCTGCCATAATGTGAAGATTCCATCAATCTTGATAACTTTCTTTCATTACTTCTGGAAATTTGGCGGCATCATTGTTTCTGAGTTTGATATTTATTAAAACTTAAAACCTTTCACATAATTTTTCGCATATTTTCGATAAAGAGCCTGAAAATGGGGATAACGTGTTATTTACCCTAATCATGATTGGAAAATAAATTTTATTACTAAAAAACCAATAGTTGATCAATTTATAAGAAATGCAAATATCATAAAAACAAGGACACATTCAATATTTTTATGAATAAAATCATATTTTGGACGCTTGAAACCATCAAAATTTGCTAAGATATGCAGGGCAACAAAAAAGATTTATATTTTAAAGAGCTTTGTAATAAGTATTTAAAATCAATAAGAGAATCATACATTGGCAACCCTCTTGAAAATATTCCAATAAATTGTAATATATGCATTGCAAGCTAACAGCAAGAACATCGAAGGACATTGGATTGCATTTGATTTATTACTATGATGATTACTATCTAAATTATATTAGTTTTGTATTGACCTAATTACTAGCACTTCACTAATTAAGGTACTAATATAATTTGGCTTAATTATCAATACTCGAGGTATTAATTTATTAAAACTGACGTATTGCCATTCACTTGATAACTGAGATTGATGTATGTTAGATACGACTATGGTACAAGTGAGAGTAACGAAAGCAATTGCAGTAATAGGCACTCTATACTAAATCTCGGTATTTTTAGAAAGATCATAGGAAAAAAGTATTATAAATTATTAGTTTTGTAATTGTGTGTGTAATTGATGAGTAGTTTTAAAATACTAACTTAGCCAATATTTTTGGGAATTTCGATGACCTTTCATTACTATCTTCATGATGCAAAAAAATTGATAAAAAGCAACTATATTATAAACGTATACGCAATTATAGGGGGGGGTTTATTTCAAAAAAAATATACTAATTGTTAAGGAAATTCAAATGTTATTTATTTAATGTTAAGTACAATCAATATAAATAAGTCTTGAAATTATCGAATCTCCAAACTGTGTTCGCAATAATACGGTTGTTGCACATGCTGTGAAGCTCGTAACTTCGTCTTGTTTGAACCGGATGTTGCCAAGATTAACATCATCCAATTGCGGCCATAAAAAATTCGTTATCATCAATCTATATCCCTCTCCATTGACAGCAAAGGTATCACTAGCTGCGTTTCCAAAGAAATACGGACCGATGATTCCACCAGACAAAAACCACACCAAACTGTCAATTTAGGTGAATGAACTCGTTGTTTATGAACAATTTGTGGATTTTCTTTGCACCCAAATCGACAGTTCAGTTTTTCACCGCACACATCTTTCCATTATGAAATTGTAAACATTACTGAATACAATGAAAATAAAATTACAGAACAGTCACTGTTTGGTGTGCTCTATGGGCAGAGGTAATCATTGGTCCATATTTCTTCAAACGGTGAAGAGCCATGATTAATGTCTTTTTCGTGCCTGCTTTGGAGAATGTTGATATTGACGACCTTTGTTTCCAACATGACGCTACAGCCAACGAAACAATCAATTTCTCTCAGTCTCTGGAGTTTATTCGAGACAGCCGCTGCGATCACTTGTCTGAAATCATATTTTAAACGTAATAGGAAACCCTTATCTTTATAATAAAGCTAAGTACTTGGCCTTAACATTAACATTAAATCATAAGCGTTTAATTTTTCTTGAAAACCACATGTCTAAACAAAACCCCCTCATATATACAATATATATATTTATACTAATGAATACTATTCTTCACGTTTTCGATATTTAATATGTTTTCAACGCTCTAATTGAATGTGAGAATGCAAATACTATTTTCAAGTTTTTCTGATATGCACTTAATACTTCGACAGAAATTACTTTATGCGAATCAAAAATTGAGTAGGAATTTGCTATTCCTCTAAATATTAATCTCACACGCAGGCATTCAATTAAATTCAATAAATTAAGAAAATGCTATCACTAAATTATACATTTCCATATATGTCTGCCGCAAAATCTGCAGACTGTCTTCCCAGCGTGCGGGGCGCAAAACCAACAAGCAAATGAACTATTTGCAAAAAGCATATGTCTCATGCATGTATTGCTCGCATTTTGCATCTGAAACACAGAACTTATCAGTTTCACATCAATCGCAGCGAGAATTAATTTCACTTGAAGCAATTCACTTCACAGAACTGATGAAAATATGTGAACGCATGATTCTAAGCAGACGGTGAGATACATTAAATTAGCAAATATGCATGTATGTAATACAATTTAATGAATTCTTTAGTGAATTACCAAAAAAAAAAAAAAAAAAAACAGAATCTTAAAATATGCGAAACATATGTACAAATGTTTACAGAGGAATATTTATATTGCATTTTTGCTGCTTATCAGGTGCTGATGATGGATTCCGGATACAATTCAGGGTGTAGTAAGAAAAACTGTTGAACTTAAAACAATATTGTATTTATTGAATTTTTCATTCCTGGTAGTTAAAAGTTTTCCTTATAAAAATGTTTTCTGCTAAGAGGAGGTTTTTTTTTGCACGGCGATAAAAAGAAAAGTCTTTAATTTATTGGAACTATTGTGATAACTAAAAGGTGGGATGATCCCCTTCTGACTTATTTTTGTGCGAATTAAAATTACTGACTGCAGGACAGCAACTAAAATATTTGTAGAAAAAAGGTCTAGTAACATATAAAATATAATTTCTGCATTATTTAGTTATGAAGACTCGATTTAGGTCAAAAATGCATCCCTTTGTTCAACAACTTGTTGCCATTTTGAAGGTAATTTCATAATGCCCATCTTATTGAAATCCTTATCTTTATTAAGCACTTTTTGGAATGAATTTTTCACAATAGACAGAAATAAATTATAATTAATTGATAAAAGATCCGGACTATAAAGTGCGTGCATAAGAACCTCCCAACCAAGCTCCCAGAGCTTCTAGCGAGTCACTAGTTCCTGACCGCTTTTGGGTGCATGTTTAATTCTTATAGTCCAATTTTAAATAATGTAGCTCCGAATTAGGAGTTTGGAGTGCAGAGAAAAATATATGATTTCCAAACAATTGCCTCAAACAGAGGGGAATTCAGTCCATTAAGCTCTTTTGTATTAACTCTTGCCTCACCCATTGAGCGTTTTTTCATATGCAGTGTGATGTAAATGATTTCAAACGATTTCTTGTGCAATGTTTTGCTTCCATGACGGCCGAACTCTACGATTTCCATTATTTTATCGCTATTTTCGGTAATAGGCTTTCCAGGACTTAGTGCGTCTTTGACATCAAAATCACTGAAACGGAATCGTCGAAACCGACGAAGAAATATTGAAAAATGTGGTGTATTTATCTTTGACGCGTGTTTAAACAATACTGAGTCAAATAATTACAAAACTATCTGAAAAGTTATTTTGGAACGAAATATTTTGCCAAGTAAAATGTCATATACAAGGTGAGTCGGCATGCAAAAATGAGAAAATTTTAAAGTGACTATTCTTATTGGTCAAAACAATGTGTTCTGGGTTTTCTATTCGAGCTATTCGAGCTGTCAGGTCGTCAATGGTCTGAGGATTGCTTGCAAAGTTCCATCGATATCGTTTTCCAATATACTCCAAAAATCTCCTATGGAATTTCTGTTCCCTAAAATGTAAAAACAATGCTTAGGTAAGGTTAGTCTTTCTGTCCGTATTACTACTTTTTTCCCGCTTCCAACATATATAAATGCAGTCCATCGTGCAGGAAAAGTCACAGGGATCGAAATCTGCTAAAGAAGGTGGATTTTAGTGGATGTTTGGCTAGTCACTGTGTATGGTGTGTTGAGAACCAGTGCGGTCTTCTCCCTAATGCTAAGACAACAATTTTCTCACAAAATACGTTTTTCTCCTTCTCGATAATTGTCGTCATGCGTTCTAAATAGATGTGAACACGTAATTAGCTTTCTACGATCAAACGTCCCTCATTCAAATAGTCAGGGTCAAAGTTTTTCAACAGCTTTCTTATCTCTCGAAAGCTTATATGGTGTGTGGGGTAGCAGTGCTACCTTCATGTCTTCTTCTAAAGACCATCAAATGGTAAGAACTTGCAGTTTCGATCGAATAAAGTCCCCAAGCACTTCTACGTGTCCAGTTACTTTGTAGCCACTCAAGCCAAATAGTGTATTTTGTTCTTAGGCCAATAAAATTGAAAATATTTCGCATACGAGTGCCGCAAGTTCTTTTACCGTTAAAAAATAAACACTTTTAGAAAGATATTAAAGTGAACTATTTATAGACTCTATCGCACAAAATAAGCATCTGAAGGAATAACATTATGGAATGTTTCCGTGCGGTTGTCATATCGCTGAATCACTTTAACAAAAACAAAAAATGCGAAATTCTAAATTTTTAATATTAAACAGCTTATTTGTAAGCAATTGCCAAATGCTGTGATAACAAAACCGCTAGCTTGTGTGTAACCGGTTGGACGAAATTTCAAAATGTATATGCAATAATGCGAGGAAAATTACAAAATGTTTGTTTTCAATTTCGGCGCACAACTAATGCGGCATTCAAAAATCCAAGCACGTGCCACCAGAATGGCGCTGGAGCACAGTCACGCAGACACACGTAGGAGAACACGAGCAATGAACTCCCCAAAACTTTAGGAGGTACCCACGCAGACCCACACACACTTGTACATACATACTTTCAGAAAAGCATATTTCTTCATCAACAACAACGTCCGCAGTAATTATTGCATTTTATAAAACATACCGTTACCCGAAGTGTGAGAGCAAAACAGATCATCTTCATAAAAAATCACAACAAAAACTTGGTTATCAAACGAAAAAGCTTTACGCCTTGCGCTTTAAGCGCCTGGTGCATCTCCTGATGATCTTCTTACATCGTCATTTATTTTTATTATGGCAACTAGCTGGCGCTGCGCAGCGGAAAAAAATTAAAATTAAATAATTGACAATTGACATGCCAAAGGCTCGTCAGTCCTGCCGACTAAATACGTGAGCCACTGAAGAGCTACTGAGAAATGAGCCAGCAGGAGTCGCTAGTTAAGTGAAAGTGCATATATACATACGAGGGCAGTCTGATAAGTATTTAGCTTCACGACCCAACGACGGAAGAGCAATTTACAATCGTGTAGTAAATTCTCGTAGACGGCAAGTTCCAAAATTTCAGTCCAGTCAGACTCGTAGTTTGACTGCAAGTGAAAGCGTGATTTCTGCGGGTTTAAGAAATATGAAAAGGCAGCAGCTTCTCGAATTTGTTTTCTACTTTTGGTTGGGAAATTGGGAAAAGACACCAGAGAGCGTTAGATGATACGGAGACTCTAATACTTCGAAGGCGATGAAGAATTGACTTATTGAGTTTCAACGAGGTCGCACATGGAGAATAATGTAACAAAAGTCTCCGATTAAGGATGTCCAAGATAACTGAGAAGCCTGTTTGAAATAGTAGGCATGAGAAAGCCGTCGGGGCGATGTGGCCCTCGTTTGGCCATTGACTCTGTTAACCGGCAATCCGAAGGAGTTCTGTGCGAAGCATGAAGGAACAGTCCAAACAATGAACTTCACTCGGCAAGGCTGGCCATGTGACCTCTTTTTGTTTCCAAACCTTCTCTCCAGGGAGACGTACTTTGCAAAGCTCCAGAAAATGTATCATTTAGATAGGCTAGATAAGTTGGAACAACCTACTAAAAATTGACGGTGTTGAGATTACGTTAGATTAGGTCGAAGGTCTGATGCTTGCACCAAAGGTAGCGCAGAATTCAACTGGAACAGGTCATCAGACCCTTATATACCGACGAAACGCTTTGAGCATATTATAAAACACAGCTGACCCATACATATCACAACCATAAAACACAATTCAGTCTCAGCCATTTCGACAGGTTCACTGGTTGAGGAAAGGTGTCTACATGCTTCAACCTCATCTTTTGTCATTTGCATCCGACTAATCAGAATCTCTATCATGGAGAAGATGGACCTTGCTAAGGGCAAGTAGTTCAGAGAATCTCTTGTATTTCACTTTTGGGCCAGCAGATTCTGGCAGCAGCACAAGTTTTGGTTGTTCATGAGTGCTTGCCAAGCTCACGGGAGGTCCATAGATGCAACCGTAGCGTGCAAATATAGAGGAATAATTTGCAGTTTTTTACAAATTTTCATTTTCGATTTTTAGGCTAAGTACAGATCTGAATGCCCTCGTACATATGTTTCACACATATACTCCTCATATGTGCGCGTACATGTTGGCAAGTGACGAGAGTGGAGAGCATGACCAATATGTGTCTGCCATAAAAATTTACCCGCTGACTTTGCTGTGTCGTTTTTTTTATTTGTTTTTATTTATTTTTCATTTATCTTTAGTATCTTCATCCTTTTTTCCTCATATTAAGCGCTTTTATTTTGTTTCATGACCGTCGACTGACAGCTCGTTAAAATTTAAATGTACTTACACGCATACACTTGGCTCGTTGTCCGTAAGACTTCGATATTTGATGGTATTAAAAATAAAAGTCAACTACAAAAGATAGAGCAAAAAGTACAAAGCGCACAAAACTGTTATACCACTATTTGATTGCGCGCATGCCACCATAAAGTGCAGCAATTTCTCTTTTAAAGACTGATTTCAAAACCACATAAGTATGTGATGCCACTGCTTGCTGATTGAGTTGACATAGGAGCTGGTGATTTTTCGTAGTTTATCCTTATTTGCCAAAGCGGTTTTCCTCCTTCAATGCTGAGCAGCCTATAGCATTTGCAAATATTTGCTCTCAGACAATTTTCTATGTTGATGTAGGCGTTCCCAAATATTTTTACAATTTTGGTAGCGAAAATCTGTGATGATGTAAATGTTGTACAATAATTTAAATGACGGTTTCGTATTAGATTAAGTAAGCTATAGAGATTGAAGTAGGCAAAACCTAATCAAATTGAGTATAATTCAACCTATAATCACGAGCTTATTATATTATCATAACCATAATTAGCCGTTAAGAGCACATATTCCTTATACAAAGGATAAAACTAGAAGTAATTGATTTTGATTTTACATCTCTAAAACCCCAATAACCCAGAAACTTGAAGAAAGAAGATGTTGTCCCTTTGAATAATCTAATCTAAGGTTCAATCTAAAAATCAAGTGGTTTTCTTCAAAAAATTACACGCAAATTAAAACAATTACATATAATTAACTACTTCTAATAGAACCAAATATGGCAACTTGGTACGAAATACAGGCCAGAGTTCTACGTCTAAGTAATAATCCAGTTAGTCGTACGACCTACAACCAGTCGCGAATATGGGGTACTCTGCGATTGCCGAGCTATGTTGCGGATAGTGAAAAAGCTTTAGATATAAGAGTTAACTACGAATAACCCATAAGCAGGTATGAAGATTGCAGGATTAATATTAACTGCCTTAATAAATTTGTGGAAAGCTTAAAACGCTTCGTCGATTTATGAGGATCTGGTGATTCGCTTTTAGAAGTTTATGGGGAACATAGAAGACGAATATCTATCCAAATGAGAACCATCGGTTTAAGATCAACCCTACAACCTAACCTAACCTAACCCATAAGCAGTCCCGGAAAGCGTTCAGTGGCTAGAGGGGAAGGATCTCAGGCAGGTTTTGGGTTACACTGAATTCTTCATAAATTTTTAGTGCACCATTCATATTAAGAATGTCGTAGGCAAGACAGCGGAGGAGCCCCCAGTGATCCTACTTGTATCATCCACAGTCTTCGAGGAAGTTTACTATTACTAATTGTTTAATCATCAAAGCAAAGTAGTTCTTACTAAGCTCCCGCTTTCTGCTGGAAACCTACCATACCCATAAGAGTTAATTTTAACATAGATCAAACCGTCAATATTGGAAAGACGCCAAGGAGTAACCGCATATCGAGAATCCGACAACCTGCACAACGGATTATTTTATATATTTTTTTGCGTTACAACGATCTAAAGTGTGGCCGCTCTTCTCAATCAGCACAATCAATTTATCTTTTAAAGCCTTTTTTTTCAAAACTACATTTTTGAAATTGACTGCAGTTGTAACTCCAAAACAGATTTCCCTATTGCTTGATTTCTATATGCTTATTTTATATATGATTCTTTGTACAGTGACCTTCCTGTTTACTGATTGTATGAAAAATAAAATTTTTCTGCCCAAATATCACCTAATTTTTGAGAAAAATTCGACTTTCTTTTCAAAGTTTGCATTTGTAAACTTAAAAATTGAAATACAAAAATTACCAAAAATCATATTTTTTTGGGTGATCACACTGGGTTGGCTTAAAAATAAATGGGAACACTGGCAGAGTAAAATAGGATTTACGATAGTCTCACTTCCAGGGTAGAAAGCAATTCGGGATATGAAAGCTATAGTCGATATAATGGTAAATAGAGAAAATTTTTTACAAAATTGTGATCAAGAAAATATTTCAACTGTATTTAATTAAGGTATCTTCAATGTTTATGGATATACATTGTGACCAGAAAGTTTCCGGAAATTTGTCGCCTTGCCACCTCTTTTTCCAATCATCGAAACATGCCTTGTAGGTCCCGGTCCGGGATCGCTCTCTGCGAATTTTCTTTTACGGCCTCAATTGAGTCGAAACGGATTATACGGAGAGGTAACTTGAGTTTTGGAAACAAAAACAAAAGTCGCATGGGGCCAAGTCCGAAGTCGAATATTTCACTTCGTTTGTAATCATTGAATAAATGCAAGCAAATTAGGAATTTTTATATATATTTAATATAGGACATCATCCGCGTCACCGTTAATACAAAATAGGAATTATAGATTTTTGATTATAGATGATTGATTAAGGTTCAATTCCCATATGCGGTATGTGTGTTGAGGTTAGCCGATATTGAAATAAAACTTTTGATTTGATTTGATGAAATACTGTTTCAGCGCACAAATAAAATTGACATTGCCTTTAGTTTTTAGTTTAGTTTTTTAGCAAAATTTAGACGAGCTCCTGAAGAAAAATTATTATTTTTAAATGAGGGTCGGAATATTGATGTAATCGTAATCTTCGCTAATGCTGGGACACACTTATTATGCTTATTTTGGTAGTATATTGAATTAAGCTTTATTCAAAAAAGTTAAAAATTTACCTATAGTTAATTCCAAAAATTTCTTAGGCGCCAATTCCTTCTTTAAAGATCAAAAAAAAATCGGTGTTGGTCTTTTTCACAACTGTTACTAATTATTGACTTATACTTAATTTGGTTTGACATTTTATAAAAAACAGACTTGCTCTGGACGAACATTTGCATATCGGGCAAATTTATTACCGAAAAGATATGGCCACCAATATCGATTTCCACAAGAAAATTTAGTTCAGCGAAGAAGCTTACTTTTGGTTGAATGGGTACGTTAATAAGCAAAATCGTCACATTTGGACTGATGATAATCCACAAGTCCTTGTTGAGACGCAGGTACATCCTCAAAAAGTCACTGGTGTGCTCTATGGGCAGAGGTTATCATTGTTCATTATTATTATTGGTACATATTTCTTCAATAATGAAGCCGACCATAATGATACAGTCAATATGGAATTCTATACTCATAGAACCATAATTAATGACTTTTTCGTGACTAAATTGGAGGATGGTAATGGGACTACTTTTGGTTTAAACAATATGGCGCTACATGCCATACAACCACCGAATCAATCTATTTATTGAAGGAAACTTTTGGTAGGCGCATTATCTCGCGGCAACGACATGAAGATTGTGCGATTTAACGCTGCTGGACTATTTTTTGTGACGTTATGTGAAGTCGCTTGTCTACGCTGATAAACCGGAGAGGATTGACGCCTTGGAAGAGAATATTCGGCGCGTTATTGCTGACATACGGCCTACAAAATTGTCAAAAATCGGGCCTCACCGCTAGAATAATAGCATAATACTATGTTCGCACCGACACAAAATTCGTGTTTTCATAGATAAAAGAGGTTTTCACGCGAAAATTTGTGTTTTCATCCATACAAAATCTGTTACACGAAAACACAGTTTTCGCTGAAAACCCCTTGAAAACTTACATTCCACTCATTATAATCGGTGCCTGCTCTAGTTTAATCGATATTATTAGAAGACATATTTTGCCAGCCCCAAATGCCAGTTGACAATTTGTTTACATTCCATAATTGGCCTAAACGTACCCTACAAGAAACTGCTGATGGGTTCACCAATAAACTCACATTTGATATGTCAGTACTGTTAATTTACATTTGCATTTTTAAATTCACTGATTGGAGAAAGACGTACGTAGAGCTATTGAGAGGAGGAGATCAAGTGAACATTTATTCTTATATTTTCATATTTTATTATATTTTTTGTTGCATTCCTTTTTATATTTAAATATATTATTATAACTAATTTTGATTAAAAGTTTGAAATGTATTAAAGAAATAAAAATTATATAATATTATCTACTGCGTAAAAGAATTTTTCACTTCTGACAGCGTTTCAGCCATAACTGACAATTTTCAGCTATTACGGATTTATGGTCAGCAATGACTCAGAAAAAAGAAAACAAACAAACAAAAAGAAAACAAGGCTCTTAAGAAAATGATAGAAACTTTGTTCTGCGCGCTGACAAAATTTTTTCAGCTATGACTGTCATATTACCCATCAGATGACCGTCACTGTTCTTGTAGGGTACATAACATTTATAAACAAATAGATGTGTGAACTGTCAATGAAAACTCATCGAAAAAAAAATATCGGTCAGAACGGCTTTGGTTCCACAATCCACAAATTGTGTTTTCAAGAGGATTTCAATTCGGTGCGAACATAGTATACGGTTTGGGAGTCAAGCCACGTATGACTTCGAATCTTGACATATCCGTCCCTGTCAAAACACCTCGTTTATCGTATGTTTGCTGCTTAAAAAGTAACTCTGCAGCTTTGTAAATCCTTTATGACTTCGGTACCATTTCAATTCAACATTTCATCTGCTTTTAATCTCGCTCACAAATGCTAAGTGCATGACGAAAAGTCATTGATATGCACACCACACAATATTGAGAAAGTACAAATATAATTAAATAAGTAAGAGAAGATGAGAAAAACTTTCCTTGAACTTTCGTTTTAGATAACAAAAAAACCTTCATTAGTGATTTGGTGACATCATTCAAGTTTTGCCTAAAAAACCGATAAATTGGATTAACACTTATAAGTCAAGCGAATATGTCACAAACAAAAGGTTCGAAACTTTTGGAACCACAACAACTGAAAATCAAGCTAGATTACAATATGAACAGGATGGAACGGAGAGGCAGAAGTTCTTAATTATAATTGAAGGTTGTAAATAAATACTTATTCATTTATTTGTTTTTGTGACCAGCCTAAATTTTGCAAATTAACGTACATGCTGTGGCATAAGAGAGCGTATTCAAGTTGCTCTCGAGTTAAAAAAGCCTCTCATAATATCAATGAGCCGTTCGTATAATCTTTGTATTCTATAAAACTAGGCGAAACTTTTCACGCAAAGGGCCAAAGGCAACAGCGGCTAATGTTTAGGTCACATTCGGTTATAACTACACTCTTTAAAATATGGAGCTGGAACATTATATTATTTGACCTTTTTTTAATCGCTACCTGTAGCTCCGTTACGTTGTCGAAGGAACAATGTGTAAAATGATTACAACAAGCGTGGACTTTCTTCAAGGTCAACATGTAGGTCCAAGCCCTTATCACATATGACGATGTTTCGAAAATAGTGGAATTTAGCCCATTCTAGACCCCATATTAAATTGGAATGATTTCATTCATTCATCATTTCATTGTACTAAACTAACACGACTTTGAACTATAACAAATAGTAAGGATACGATTTTTAAAAATTGAAGTCTCGGTAAGGGTAGTCACTAAATATGGATACGAATATTGCCATTCAAATACCTGCTCCATAAATTTACGAGTCCTCCATTTAATATAATATATATGTACTTGGATGACAAACATTCAGCTATTTCAGTATTCCTTGCAATTTTGGAACATTAGGATCAAGAACTTGTTCTGACTCTTTTATATTTTTGTTCTCTTGATAAAGCATGATGAATATGAAACCAATTTCTTGGAATATTTTGTGTTGTATAAGTATAAGAAGTAGTTTAAGGTCGTTCTATATGATTGCCTGTTAATGTTTTCTTCAAAGGTTTCTTTCCAAAAATAAACAGTTATGATAGATAGATGATGCTCACATATACCTAAAATTTACGCGTCTTGGCGAATCGAACAAAGAGGAGATCGCAGCTCATTATCGTAATTCTCACGATATTCTCTCTCTATTTACCAAAATGATCTTGGCAGATTAATAATACATGCCATGTCGAACGAAAATTACAGCAATTAAAATTTTAAAGAATTACGGTTTTTATAGTATTGATATAGTGCTTAACGTTCATATATAATTCAATGCCAGTCATTAAAAAATCCTAAAGAGACCTTCGCAAGCTTTTGTCATATGACTTAAAACTGAGATATGTTACGAACCAAAAATCCCAAAAATCTTATATAATTTATATACCTGTGAAACCAAAGTAAACCTACCTGAAAAAGGGTGAATCTAGCTATAAAAGCAAGCCTCATGCACCGAACTTTTCAGTACATCGTCAGCCATCGTCATCAATTACGGAAGAGAAAGCAGAACATGTCGAAATTCATGGCTAAGGTTTTCGAAAAAATTCAACGGGACCGTTTTACTCCAATCGAAAACAGCAAAATCATAAAGATCAATGTGAAAATCTTGAGACGGGTTCATCTCAATGAATGCGTTAAGTATATTAGTCAACTAAACGGAATTTATAACAGGATAAAGTTCAACGCCGACGATTTAAGTCTGCCGAACATAATGCAATGTGTTGACATGGCACTGGCTCAACCAAACCGGCTGATATCGTCGCTTAAACGAGTGCGCCGGCAACTCTTCCGTGAAACGAGACGAGAGAGCAGGAAATCCTTACGGCCACGCAAGCGGACGGGAAATGAAGATTTGCTGAACTTTGTTTTCAATGCAAAGAGTAAGAGTTCCTTGTATAAAGTACGACGGGGATACCTAAATGAGGCACGTAGCAAAGTTGAACGTGAAATGTGTGCAAAGAAAAATATTTTCGAAGGAATAAAACCGCGATTTCATTGTACGGCGCGAGAATGGATAAGCGAAGCAATGTACTCAGAGAAATTGGCCCGTATTTTGGACTCACATTAATTATAATTACACACCGTCAGTTTTAACTATAATTATTGAACCCTGAACAAGGTATATTTAAGTTACTACAAAGTTTTTAACACTCATAAGGGAACTTCGGAGACCCTATAAAGTGTGTATAAAAAATTATCAACTTGACTAGATAAGACGATTTAGCCATGCCCATCGGTCTGTCTGTCGGTCTGTGTATACTCGAACTAGTCACTCAAGTTTTGAAATATCGCTTTGAATTTTTGAATAAAACCAATTCTTTGCAAGAAGCTGCTCATTTGCCGAAACCGCCGATATCAGACCACTATAGCATATAGGTGCCAGGCAAGCTAGTTTTTTTAAGCCTAAATAGCTGGTAACCTTTCACAAACATATTCTAAATGTTCATATTTCCCAAACTTCTTACCCATTTTATTAACTTTTATTTATTACAGATATTCAGCTCGAAGATTTATTTATACATTTACAGTAACTATACTTTCAATATAATTTTAAAATTAAGAAAAAAAAACATATGGCAACCTTTCTATGTAATGTAGTTTTTAAATGTGAACCTTCATTTCACTTCATTTTGATCCCCATATTGTAATAATTAGTTTTTGCTTAAATTTTAATAAATAATAGCTGTAACCAATTCACTAAGAATGGTAGAGTACAAACTATACCGATTGCTCAACCAAACTGACAGCGCTTGCATTGTATACAAATATCCCTGCGCTAACATATCCATTGATGTGTAACGCTATTCACTTCTTTCCTTGACAGATATTCCCCTTTCCTCTTAGCTTCGAGTTTTGAGTTTTCTATAAATCACTGTTATAAACACCCTGTTAAGGTTGTAAAAATATTTACATTTTTAAGAGTAATTTGTCATTAGAGCCATTCACAATAATAGATCTGGTCTCAAAAGTGTTGAAAGTATTGATGATAGTGACTATACCATATGTATTGAGGTCTCCGCTTACTCTCATCAATTCACCTCGATAGCTTTATTGTAGCTTTTACTTGTAAATTTTTTGAAAAGAAAGCAGCGCGCAAAGATAGCGAGCGAAGAAATAGCGAATCGAAAAGTGATAAGAAGATGACCACCCCTTTGGACAAATATTTTTAAGTGCAATATATTACAAACATACGAATATTGCATCGAATAATTAAAGAAATATTGAATTAGTTGCTACATGGACATTTTTTTTTAATTCTGATAGCCCAGAGCTTTGTTACGTAGCTTTGATAGTCGGATTGTTCAGTAATTTGCATTAATCTCATTATACCCTGAACAGGATATATTAAGTTTGCCACGAAGTTTGTAACACCAAGAAGGAAACGTCGGAGACCCTTTAAAATATATACATAAATGATCAGCATGATGAGCTGAGTTGATTTAGCCATGTTCGCCCGTCCATCTGTATATATGTAAACTAGTCCCTCAGTTTTTAAGCTATCGATCTGAAATTTTGCACCTGTCCTTTTCTCACTA
This sequence comes from Bactrocera oleae, assembly GCF_042242935.1. Classification (NCBI taxonomy): domain Eukaryota; kingdom Metazoa; phylum Arthropoda; class Insecta; order Diptera; family Tephritidae; genus Bactrocera; species Bactrocera oleae. Next base: position 38,077,288 of record NC_091539.1, on the reverse strand, counting down.
AGAACTTGCTCATTTGTCGAAACGATATCGGATATCGGACCACTATAGCGTATATCTGCCATACAAACTGAACAATCGGAAGTAAGTCTTTGTATGGGAAACTTTTTTATTTGAAGAGATATCCTCACGAAATTTGGCATGAGTTCTTTTCTAAGGCAACAATGTAATATCCAAAGAAATTGTATATATCGGATGACTATAGCATATAGCTGCCATATTAACTGAATGATCGGAGTAAAGTGCTTGTATGGAAAACTCTTTTAGTTGACGAGGTATCTTCACGAAATTTGGCATAGATTATTATTTAAGGCATTAGTGCAATCTCCGAAGAAATTGATCGGATACAGATCGGATGACTATAACATATAGCTGCCATATTAACAGAACGATCGGAGTAAAGTATCTGCATGGAAAACTTTTTTATTTGACGAGGCATCTTCACGAAATTAGATCGGAATCAAGTTATTGTAAGTAGAAGTGTATTATAGCTTCGGTGCAACGGAAGTTAGCGTTTTTTCTTGTTTTGATATAAATAAGTTTATTACTTCCCGAATTCATTGCTGCTTTAAGCCAGTCTGCAATGCGTTTATTATTTATCGAGTATCAAATTACGAACACGAAATTTTAAATTTAAAGATTAAAAATAAAAAACTTGAAGCATTGCCAAATTAATCAAGTAATATCTGGAATAAATTGGTTAATTAAGTTAAAATTAGCAATTTTTCTGCAATTTAAAGACTAACTCGTAAGGGGAAAGATTACTAGTTGAAGTATTCAGAGATTGTGGGAAAGGTCAATAATTGATTGTGGCGAGACCTTTTATGAATTTTAATGGTTACATAATACAGTTTTCGTATATGAGTTATTTTCCCCCCTGATATATTCCAACTTCCGCCTGAATATTTTATCTGCACCTATTAATGGCCATGGCATTTATATAAATAATCACTCATAGTTGTCAATCACTCAATGCTCGTTAAAATTGCACATCGAATTATCCATAAATTTTTAATAGCCGATTTCAATATAAAATATTGAATTTCATAATATATCAGGAGGAGATAGATATTTTAGCAAACTTTAGAATATAGGCTATTGGCAATGTTAGCTTTGACTCACGTTTATGATTAATGAAATATTTACGCATATACATATGTTGTTATTATTATTTGTTATCGAATATGTGAATATATAATCAGCAAGTATTTATACAAACATCAAAAATAACGATGCGGTCATATGTTAATTCAGTGCCAACATAAATGTAAAGCAATTCGGTTGATCTCATAGCCTGCGATGTCAAGATTGCTCACTCTCATGAGTACAAAATTGAGTTCATAACAGAAATGGCTGCCGTTCTATAATCAATCCAGTATATTTCCACACGAAAAGATTTAACCAAAAAGGTCAATACAAATGCTTCATTTTACTTTCGTTTTATTATATAAGCCGTCTGTTAAGCAGTTCATGAATTTTGAAATGATTCTTTAATAGATGCATCTCTTGGACAATGGTCTCTATTCTAAACGTCCCAAAACCATATCTGCCTTCTTTGATTATAGTTAATAAGTGCATAGTAGATATTGAACAACTAAATATTTATTAATTAATGAAAGTCTACAAAATCTAAAACGATATAACGTACTCGAGAGATATACAGGTTGTGCTCTGATATCTCATTGTTATTTCTAGAATAAAGTAACTCGCTCCAATTTTTCTAGGTTAAATTCTCTTAAAAATAGTAGTTATTAATGAATTATATAAAGACACTGGCATGAACAATAGCTTTCAGAGAGAGAGAGAGAGATAGAAAGAGAGGAAAAGAGAAAAACTATTGATGCTTTTATTTTCCTGCGTAAAATACAATTATGGTTCAAACTTCATGTAACTTTATTTATTAGTACAGGATGTTCTACATTCATAATTAGAAAATGCGTAGAAGAAACTCTACACTCCTAATTGATTATCGGCTTTTTACAGATTTGAGAACTATAAATCTAAGTTGATAGATCATAATGAATTTCGAATTTTGTCAAAACAGTTCAAGTTTCTTCAGAACCATTTTTTTAAATCCTTTGAAATGGGGAAAAAACTAATAATTGCTTACTTGACGTAATACAGATCTCGAAACCCGTTTCTTTCACAATTATTAAGAGCATTTTGTAAGAGTAAAGGTGACTTAAACTTATCTTCCTCACTGTTCGTCTATTTACCACATATGCGTTTAATAAAAAACCAAAGTAAATCCTCAATGCGAGCTTTGAACTCACTAACCGCGCGCTCGAGGCAAGTTAAGGAATGCCTAACTATCTCGATAAAACTAGTTTGGGTATCAGACCATATCGGAAACATAGACAACTGTACAGCTAATGAATTAGCAAGCAAAAGCATTAATCATCGCTGTCGTTAGATTGGGAAAGGGTCAGACTTTTTTTGTGCTGTTGCTAGTTACTATTGGATGCCTGAGCTGAGCTGGCGGGAATAGAAATTAAATGCTTAAGCAGATTTGTAATGGGTTCAAGGCGTTTTGTCGACTAATTATCTGGAGTTTAAATTATTGGAATTCTTTTGCTGACTAAACAAAGTAAGAATCATAACAGTCAATATGCGTCAATCAATATCAGCTATATGACCTAACCTTCGATGGAACTATGCCAAAGTATTTAATACAGTTTTAGACGGTTTTACATTGATATAGTAATCAAACAAACGACACACTTACATAATTTCTTTTCAATATTTCCTTAAAAATATAGGAGAAATTACAAAACAATTTAACAGGATAACCAATATCAGTAACGTCGATTTATTAACATTTTTCTTTCATATTATTATATCAAAAACTAAATTAATAACTCCTTAATACCAAACTAAATTAAGCTCTCTGCGACAATGAGTAAACTTTAATCCCGACAGTTGAAACCATATGATAAATGCGTCAATTACATTTCGTAATTACAATTTCCAAACAGTGGAATAACTCACAATGACATTTGAAAATGACCGCTTGACTGCTGCAAGTTAAAATAATAATTATATTTTCCGAAACAACGTCCGTGCAACGCAACCAATGGCACTCACAAACTGAAAAAGGACATAGAGAGAGCAAATGCAAGAATCAACGAACACCAACAATAGATAAATATTAGCAGAAATAACGATACATAAAAAACCGACATATTTCAAATACAAATACGTAAAGTATTGAATCATTATGTGCCACAACACAGCACCGCACTAATCCTCTCACACAGTAGACTGTGCCGCCACTCTTTTCCTCTCTCCATCAGTTGATTCACCGACGTTGTATAATTAATGCGAAAAGTAAGCGTTGCACAGCAGAGAAATTATTCAAATGCTCTTTAAAATTTTAATTAAGCTTGCAGCATATTTTAACACCCCTCAACCGTGTGCGCTTCCCTTATTACAGTGTCGTGTGGTGTGTTCATCAGCATCCTTATCACTTTGGGCAATTTGCTGTGTTCACATCATTTTTCATTCTCGAATTGCCGCAACTTCATTTCACTGGTGCACAGCTTCAGTTTGAGTTTTCATTTAGTTTTCGTAGTTTTAATTGGAAAACTGCGATGGCAATTTGATGGCACTAAAGTTATGTATAATTTGAGGAAGAAGCGTAAATGCGCCGAATGATTGGATAACTGCACAAAATGGCAGCTTTAACATTAGTGTGAAATATTCATTCACTCTTAAATCATCCACAAATTAGCAGGCTCAGACAAAAATGGTTTGACATACACCGAATAAGGCGTAGACACTCTAATATCGATAACTGTTCCATCCAGCGTTTTGAAAACTGACCTACACCTACCTACACAGGTTGGTTGCAAAGTTTCTGCGCTCGCAATGAAAAACTACTGTTTTTGGTACGAAATAGATTTTTTATTCAATATAATCTCCCTTAATTTCAATACACTAATTCCATTGATCCTCCAATAATTTTATGCCATCCCTATAATTACTTTCAGGAAGCTCTGCAAAATACAAAAACGATTTCTACGAAGGAATTGTTTCAGGTTTCTAAAGAGTTAGTAGTCGCTGGGAACCAAATCTGGAATACGGAGGATGCTCAAGCAATTCGTACTTTAATTATTTGAATTTTGTCATTGTTAAAACACCTTTGTAAGCAGGTGCATTGTCTGGAGCAAAAATGATTTTCAGGAGTTTTCTCATGAATTTTTTCATCCAGCTGATCCAAAAGGCTGCAATAGTATTCAGAGTTGACTGTTGGTAGATCCAAGTCTCATCCATAGTTATAAAACGACGCCAGAAATCGAGTTTATCCTGCTTAAAACGCTCCAAATTATGCTGAGGAATTTGTTTTCGATCCAGTTTTTGTTGAATTGTTAAGGTGTGTGGCAATAACTTTCCAAACATTCTTCATGTAAAATATGAAGTACTCGTCCGTCTGAGATGTCTATGGCATTAGCAATTTCACGCTAAGCCAAGCTTGAATCTTCACTAACAATATTATGAAATTGCTCAATGATTTCCGGTGTGGTTATGGTTTTTGGTCATCCTTCGCGTGGATCGTCTTCAAGCCTAGTACGACTACGTTTAAATTCACCAGCCCAAAATTCAATGGTACGTGTTGAAGGTGAGAACTCCTTGTACACTTCTAACAATTGTTCATAAATTTCCTTTGCTTTTAAACCCTTCAAAACAGATAATTTAATCACTGCGCGATGTTAAATTTTTTCCATATTAAAAAAATACGACACATCGACTTCAAATGACTTGTAAAAAAGAATTAATTGACAGAATGACTTGTAACGTGTGTTCTCACGACAGATTTACCAGCTTGAGAAAGGCTATTTCTCGGTGATACCAACCAATTTTTCAACCAATCTGTATTTTTAACCTAGAACTACACAATCATTTTTCCATTGAGTAATTCTCAGTAATTAATTCATCAATAGAGAATCTAAAGCCTTAAAAAAATTTCATACCAAAAAGTGCGATTTCAATGTATTCAAACTCTAAAATTCCAGTTTTTTATATTTCTACTTACTGTAATAAGGGTTGATACTAATCGATAATATACACAATTCTCTGCGATAGATAAACGATATTCTCTCGTAGAATACAATTTGGTATTCTATAATCAAACGGCAGCTGTACTCGGGAAATTATAGATGCCTAATAGGCTTCTAAAATGAAGTTATATTTTTCATAATAATCTCCACTCGCGAGCTTTACATATTTTAACTTATACTTTAAAATTAAAATTATCAAAATAGTCATAGCGAGCTTACTTACTACGGCAACCTCTGGTGCGTTGAGCCTCACCTAAAAATAAATAAAACAAAAATATTTTGAAATTATTAAGTTGAAACTTATTTTTTTTTAATTATAAGCTATAAAAATCGTATGTCAAAATCATCATCTGATCTAATCACTCAGTTACAAAGCAGTCAGCAAACTAACGGTTGGGAGCTGATATAACAACTAATAGTCGCAGCTTTGTGGTTTCAGTTAATCTCAAATGATATTATATGCAGGATAAAGTCATGTGGGGTAAAACCGGGTTCAATTAAATTATGCAACGAAACTACCGCCAACAGGATTATTACTTTTCTGTATAACAACGACATAACATATTTTAAAGAATTAAAACACGGTGTATCGCCTAGCGGTTTATGCACTGCTCTAATTGCTTCGTAAATGCAGTAAGAACACGTTCTTTGGATTACTTCATCGAGACAAATTATTTAGGAAAGAAAAATTAAGTTCCCGAAGAAGTTTAGTTTTAGGGTTGATTAATAGGAAATCGAAAATATCGCATCTATGAAAACCGGCAATAAGATTTACAGATCATAAAATATAAAATATGTATATTATTTTGGCCGTATTTACCGTCATTTTTCAAATCATATCTTCATATTTCATCAAATTCGGAAATATCGACCAGACTAGCTCTAAGACTCACATTCAAAGCGATTGTGTAAGAATAGTCAGTTTACTCTCACAAAGTTAAAGCTTTCACTAGGGACCCCTAAAGCGAGCTATAGTTTCCCGAAAAAACCCAGCATCCAGCATAGATAATGAAATTTTTGTATGAGTCATATGTATTGTATTCAATTTTGTATGAGCCATAAAACTACAAACAACACACGCTGACACATTGCAAACTGCCCAACTGTTTTGGTCATCAATTTTCCAAGTCAACTATGTACGAGTACATAGTTTTCACTAGAGAATCGCGCTGTAACTACCAAAAAAGAAAAATTGTTTAACCAAATAAGTTCCACTGCTGAGCAAGCTACATTTAGTTGGCGAACCACTACAAATGAATCTAGCAAACTGCACACAACTGCCGCAAAAGCCAACCTGGCGAACCAGCACTACGCAACAACAACCACATATGGTATACCCTGATGCTGTGTCGTGCGGTGATCGGCACATAGAAAGCTTAACGGTTGCTTGAGCATCAACAAACGATTTGTCAAATATTTCCGCGACACTTTGCCTACGGACAATTTCCCTCTCGATTGCGTGAGGAAATGGTAAACAGAAAGGGGGAAGCCACCTAAAAGTTTGCTACGCAACGTTAGAATTTGCCATGTTGCAACTCCCGCAGGACATCCATAAATGTGGGAACTATTTTAGTGCCGGAGGAGTGTCATCTGTAACATTTCAGCGGATGTCTACTGCAGAGCGGATGTCAACAAAAGCTAAGTAAACTTGTTTTGCAAGACATTTTCGTTTATTCGCTTTTTGTTTCTGTACGGACAACTGCTAGTTGTTGCTTTGATTATTTTCCGCTAAATATTTATTTGTTTCGCCTTAGCATGTCATAAAATATTAATTGTGTGTGAAATTAAATGTAAAAGCGGAATGGAGGAATGCAAAATGAAAAACAGCAACAACACAAATCCACTCTGATTTCCTTTGAGGCTGTGGCAGTTGCGTCAAAGTGGATGTGCCGAAAGCAAGAGACGGGTTGGCAAATATACCGATAATCAACAGTCCTGCGCAAACATGCGAACACTGGTTATATATGTGAATATTGAGCAAATATCAAAGGATTTAGGGGATAGTTTTCGGGTTTATGTAAATATAGGTGTCTGATATATTTACATTATGCACTTATGGCAGAATATTACCAACAATTGAATGGACTGGGTAGAAATGAGTAGCAGCTTTATATATTTCCATATTTTTATAAAATAAAAGTTGAATATTTTTTGCTTTAGAATTAAAAAAAAGTTTTCTCATTTGCCTACAACGCCTAATTGTAAGCAATATTTTCAATTAATAAAAAGAGGATGGAAAAAATATTTTAGAATTAGACTAGTGCAAATAGACTAGTGTGAAAATGATAAAAAAAAAAGAAAGAAGTTCCTAGTTAGTTGAAACTCATCGGAAACGGAAGATAAAATCACAAACCTTAAAGGAACAAGTAAGGAAGGGCTAAGATCGGATGTAACCTAACATTTTATACTCTCGCAAAGTCAAATGGTATACTCGTTTGAGATTTCCTTGTGGATTGACCGGTATTTTCGGTAGAAGGTCAACTATAGGCACTGGGGTTCACATATTCAGTACCTAGGGGCTTGAACAGTTTTGGTTCTATTTATACAATTTTTGGTCACAAGGTGGCATACTTTAAACGTATATATAATCATTGCTGATTGATTTGCATACTGGAAAGTGAAAAAATCAGATGGAATTTAAAATGGTTTTATGTGGGAAATAAGCGTGGTTGCGATTTCGTCCATTTTCGCACTATAGCATAGAAATAGATCCCAAGATATGGGTTTTCACCTAAAAGTGTGCGGTGCCACGCCCGCTGACTAATTTTGAACGCTGTTCCTCTAAAGTCATCTCATACCATCCTAGAGATACAATTTAATGTCTCTGGCGTGTGTAGTGCTTGGTTTATCGCAGTTTTAGTATTTTTTAACAGTACCGTTATATGGGGAGTGGGCGGAGTCATACTATTCTACATTGTAGGTAGAGAGGCTAAACACTTTTGCTTCCAGTGAATTTTGTTATTATAGCTTTAGCGGTTTAGGGGATATGCACATTAAACCTATTTGGGGGCGGGACCACGCCCATTAAAAAAAAATTAACTTCCTAATGTGATACTGTGTAGTGGTCCGATTACGCCCATCTGCAATACCAACCGTCTTACGGTACCAAGAAACATGTCTACCAAGTTTCATAAAGATATCTCAATTTTTACTCAAGTTAGAGCTTGCACGGACGGACGGACGGACAGTCACCCGGATTTCAACTCGCCTCTTCATCCTGATAATTTATATATATATAACCTTATATCTAACTCAATTAGTTTTAGGTGATACAATTAACCGTTAGGTGAACAAAACTATTATAATCTGTAGCAACAAGTTGCGAGAGTATAAAAATAATAAAGGGGCGACTTAAGGTCAAGAAGAAAAACGGGAAGGGCTTCCTTGAAGTTTTAAGTATTAAAAATGGTTGATCTCGAATTCCGGGAAACTACGAGTGCTTTTAGGTAATGAAAAGGCCTATAACTTTTGTATATATGATTTTTTGTTAAATACCCTTAAATTTATGTGAAAAATTTAAATAATCAAGTTTTTGGGTTTTTTATTTTTATCTTCTACAAAAATTACGAAATTTGGTGTAAGCTTACCTTCTTGTGTACCAAACACACTGTATTTTTTTTTTAAATAAAATATTACGGAGGAAACCTTATTCTAACTTAAAGTCAAAAAAACCATACTTTGCAATCAAAAATTTTACACTTTTCCTTTTTATTTTTTTGCCTAATTTACTTATTTCAAGAATAGAATAAAAAAATTTCTTAAATATAGTTGCGACCTACAATTATATTAATGTTATAAAAATACAGATTTCAAAACAATAATAATATAGACCGAATCATTTTATTAACGATACAATTTTTATAAGTTTCTAGAAAATGTTTACCTGAAATATTCAAGAAAAAAGATAATAATTGGATACGAGTATTCAAGCAATGTACCAATCAAATATTCCCTATCTATGAGCACTCAAACACTAGACGACATTAAAGAAGAACAAGTGAATGAGCAAATTTTTATCTCATGGTAGTTTATTTTAATATCGAGCATTCTACGAAACAACCTATACGGGCCAATACATTCGAATAATTTCAACTCCATCAATGAAGGGCTTTTATTAGTCCCCCTCTTCTACGGCGAACGACGTAGACAGAGCGAATTGCCATTTTTTATAGATATTCTCACAACACTTCAGTATATCTGCTGTTTCTAGGACCCCACAAAAAATTTACTGAAAAGACCACAGATCGCAAGTCGCTGATAAACCATTCTATTGCAATATGAAGGTACAGGAAATGTGTTGGAAAAGTCTGAAATACTAGTAGTATTTCGAAGATTATATCTATAACTATATTCGTCTGGCTTGCCAAGAGTTGGGGGAACTTGGTTTTTATTCTATTGTTCCAATATTCATAACATGCAAGGAAAAGTTACTGCACTTATGCGTCTTTCTACATTTTCACATTATAACACTGTATCAAAACCTGTTTCATTGTAAACGGTAAAATATAAAAATTGTATAGCTTCAAATGGGCAGTTCTTTAAATAATAAAGGGTGTTTCTTTTTAGAAATGTGGTTTTCAAGAAGAAACAAAATAATTTAATGCTATGGCCAAGAATTTAGCTTTATTATAAAAATAACTTTTTACTATTATTTTTTCAAAATTATTTGGACCAAGTGACACAAGAATTACCGCGACTAGTTTGAATAAATTCCAGTCGAGAGGACTGATTTTAGCATTATTATGCAAATATTAACGCCCCGAATAATTCTCTTTGACTGTAACATTATGGCCAGATTCTTTTTTTAAGAAATTTTCCAATGATTACCTCTACCCATAAAGCACACCAAACAATAACTTTTTGAAAATGTAACAGCGTTTCAACAATGGATTGTGGATTATCATCACTCCAAATGCGACAATATTATTTATTAACGTAACCATTCAACCAAAAGTGAGCTTCATCGCTGAACAAAATTTTCTTGTGAAAATCTGTTGAACTCATCTTTTTCGATACTCTGCTCCACAACAGCATTAGCGTCTTCGTTGCGCACTGTACGGCATCTCTGAAGATGCGCATTATCAACCGATCCCTAATTGCTCGAATTACCGACTCTGCCGGGTGATTACGTCGATCGAAAATGGACGCCTCGCGCAAACCGAACTACAACTTTAGATATTAATTTGCACGATTTGCAAACGTTCTTTCGGAATAAGTCTGCTCATTATAATATTGCAATCTAAACTGAATATAAATCAAGTAACAGCTGTCAAAAATACTAATCCTGAAAAAAATAGTCTCATTGAAAACCGCACATCTAAAGCAACGCTCGTTATATATATATATATATATATATAGTATATAGGGCTTATTGAAGACGTATAAGGATGACTGTTACTCTTTAGACAAACAAATGGATATTTCGAGTCCATATATCAAACACTATACTCATCATTCAGCTCAGCATAGACTTGACCACCATGTTTTTAACAATAAAAAAATTGTATTACAGATTTTGAGAAAACTCGCAAGAACATAGTTATACATAGATTATATATCTAAATATTTGAAACAGTCAACAAAAGGTATGGTGAAAACTCTTTACTAATATATAGTTTCTACTTTGGTCTTAAAAATACTACTTGCCAAGCAGATTTCAATAAATATTTTTAACTTCTTATGTTTACTATATATTTCCAAAAAGCACAAACCTTACTCTCCTTTCTTTTTTGTAACTCACTTTGATACATGATTAGAAATTTGGGCAAAAATCTGCAATTTTTGCTTTTGTATGATGGAAACAAATTTTATTGACTACCTTTTAAAGTAGCCACACGTTTTTGTTATTGACATTGTTTCTCAATAGATTGTGAGATTGTGTATGCGCTCGTTGTAAATTTAAATGAATCAGCTTCACGAAGCGGAAATGTTTATTAGAGCGGAAATTGTTATTTTAGGCGTACAAACATGTGTATGTATTAGTATGTACATATTTGTGTGTATCGAGTAGTAGTGTTTGAACGGATGTTGGTTCGTTGGTTAATGATGGTGATGGTGGTGATGGTGGTGTTGATGATGGCCTCCAGCTGCAGTTGGCGTCAATAAAAAACGATCCAAAACACCAGTAATAACAACATGCTTTGTAGTAAGGAGCGGTCGCTTGACTGACAATCTACGCACATTCATATTTACCACATTATTTATGAACATACATTGGCCCCAAGGAACCTGTATCACTGGAAGCCTTTGTTTTCTTTTAAAATAACGCCTTATTACTATTGTTAAGTGGGATAAAACATCAAGACTTCAAGGATGAGAAAATTAATTAAATAAACTGTCTTATAATGCTTTGCTACCATAGCCTTATTCTTATGTCCGCTATAAAGCGTCAATTGAAAAAAAATTAATGAGTATAGTATGCTGTTTAATATCAATTATAAAATCGCTTGAGATCTAACTGTGACTAGTCATGCTAAATGCTCTGATATTGTAATACTCCGTCAGCTCCAAATCGGTCAAAAATATCCATTCATCCAAACATGCTAATACCTTTTAAACGTCGAGAATTCTACTCTTTATTTGAAATTATACCCTATCATAAGCACAATTAGTTCTCCTTAGCTCTCTAAAACATTACTTTAGCTGAGCTTAACTCCAATTTAAAAATCCTGTAGAAAACCCGACCGTTGCCGGTTATAATCACCAAAAAAATTTAATTACGTACAGCGTCTATCAATTAAGATGACTTAATTTTGACAGCTCGTGATGGCGATGTTTGTTTACGGATTTGTGTCAAATTTTGTCAGTGTAATTAGTAAGATTTGCGGTTTCAACTTCCACGTTGCACTTTGGTATTATGCTTGAAAATTATCCAAGATTATTACGCAAATTCACGTTCTCTTAAAACTTCTCAACTTCACGTTCATGAAAAAATCATCTTCTCAAAGGGGCCCATTTCTGTCCTAATGGCTTCCTCAACAAACAAAATTGTCGCTATTGGTGTGAGCCAGATGAGCCAATTGTATCCCCAAAAATTTACCGTTTGGTGCGGAATGTGATATGGCGGCATCATCGAGCCATATTTCTTTCGAAATGAGGCAGAAAATGCCGTTACCATCAATAGCGAACGTTATAACATGATGTTGACCGACTTTTTTGTCCGAAGTTTGTTGAAAACGACGCGGACGATCTCTATTTTCAACAAGAGATTGAGCCGCCTCATGTTTCACGTCTAAATATGGACACATTGCGTGCAAAGTCTGCCGCATCGTTAGTTTCGAGAAATGGACCAGCCAAATGGCCGCCAAGATCATGCGATTTAATACCCCCAGACTATTTTCTCCGCGGGTATGTTAAATCAAAGGTTTACGCCAATCAGCCAGCGACGCTCGAGGAACACGAAGACAACATTCAGCGCACTATAGCCGAAATTCCAGCCGAAATGCTGCACCGAGTGTTCGAAAATTGATGTAAACGGGTGGAGATATGCAAACGGAGCCGTGGTGACCATTTGGCCGACATTTTTTTCAAAGCCATATTTATTATCTGTAAACAAAATTAAAAGCAGAACCCATTTGGAGCAAATTTGGGTGTTTTATCTTTTTTCTTGTTGGGGACCCTAATAATTAGAACAACACACAATTACGTGCAACCAAAAAATTGGATAGCAGGAGGTCCAGGAAACGTGCTGTCTCGATGTGGTGACATAGCTGAGGTATATTAGGGTCGATTCTGGATAAGTAGTGGACCTGCTAGAGATACAAAACGAGGTTCGCGAGGCAACTCGAGCTCTTCTTCTGATTTTGGGGTTGAATGAACTCCAAGGACGCTATTAACTAAAAGCGTGTCAGTGAAGGTGTTAATAGCACCTCTGTGAATGGCCTTCAGTACTTGTCTAAAGTTTGTTGCGTTCGTAGTGTGGTCGTTCAATGTCGTTGACGTAGCCTGAAGGCTCTTAGAAGGAGACTTCACTCTAAGCAAATCGTAAGTGTATATCGTAATAAACTCACAATTTTTTTAGATTTTTTTACGACACACTGTCAACCCAACCAAAAGTGCTTTTATGTTTCAAGCTTAGAAGACAATACTATGCAACAAGTGTATAAATCAATAGCTACATAAAAGTAATAATACTTAGACTACCACACTGCGCTACGCTCATATTTACTACTCTCTTATATACATCGATTCGCTAACACTTCACTGCGCAAGCAGATTGCAAGCTTCCGCAGCTGATCGAACGAACCCTCCTCGTCATACGTACGCTGTCGCACTCGGACGCAGCAGTCTTTTTTAGCACGACAACGAACAGCTGTTGAGTGTAGCGCTAACGATTAAGTACACTTAACTGGGATTATGCAGTGAAGTATGAAATCATAAAATCAATTTTTTCTGCATACCAACCCCAAGCCAACATTTCAACAGCAACAACAGGCATACGAAGTATATGCGAAGGACCTCGGGTATTTTCAAAAGGTTAAGTAAGCATACCAGACGTTTTATAAATTTTCAATTTGTCCAACTGTCGGCATGTAATCAAAGCTGATGCTGTTGATTTTGAATTGCTGCGGGTGGATAGCGAGCGAACGTCGTTGAGTGCGAAAGTGATGAGAGTTGATTAAAAAGGAAAACCAAGCTGAAAATGCAACAAAAATATGGGGGAAGAATACATAAAAACAAGATTGGATGGAGTGAAAGAGATATGCAGTGATGGCTGATGAATAACTATAATTACTGCAATGCAATTTTAGTTGCGAGAAATTTCGGCCAGCGGGTAAGAGTGAGGGGAATGTTGAATAACAAAAATTACTGAAAAGCACAAAACCAAATAAAGGCGAAATAACAAAACTTTGATAGCTAACTACGAAATAATCTACGAAGCTGTCTGTGCTAACACAAATACTCCGAGAAGGAAAGGAAATTATTGCTGTGCAATATCCGTTTTAGCCAAAATGTGCCGTTGTGGCGAAATAGTGTTGTTGGCGGCAGTTCCTTCATTTGCGGACTTTCTTTCTTGGTATTCGAAGGCAACAAGGAACAACAAAAATTTATAAATTAACCAAACGCAAATATCTCGATTAAAGTATACATAAATACAAGAAAAGCGTTAACTTCGGCTGCGACTGAGACTATAATACCCTTCACAGGTACATTCCTTATAGCAACTATGTGTAAAACTAAATCTGAAAAACAACATTTAAGTCGAATTAAGGTTATTTAATAAGAAAAAACGTTAACTTCGGTTGCACTGAACAAATACAAAAGCTCCTTGCAAGAACTTGATTCCGATCGTTCAATTTGTATGGCAGCTGTATAATATAGTGATCCGATCTATACAATTTCTTCGGAGATTACATTATTGCCTTAGATAACAATCCATTCCAGCTCCTTGGGGAGAAAAGGACCTGTTCAAAATTTCAGATCGATATCTCAAAAACTGAGGAACTACTTCGCATACATATAATGCATATCCCGTTCAGGGTATAACAAAACTAAATTAAAAATAGCTGAAATTGCAATTGCAACTGTTTTGCTGCCGTTTCGATTTTTGTTATTATTTTCGCTTCATACTTGACTGTGCATTCGGTCCGATAAGCGTTTGCCATGCCATTACATTGTAGGAATTTTCGTATTCAATTTGGCTTCTTCAATTTAAAGTGAAATATTTATTATTTTCACATTGTGGCACGAAAAAAATCTACAAAAATTTATTTTGGGTTTCATAAACACACTTCATAAATATGAGCACAAACAATTTGATATACAAATATATACATAAGTGTGATTGTTTTGGCAGCTTTTTGTATTAAAAATCATTTTTCATATTTTTCATGCGCTTTTAATTATCAATTTTGCTTTTTTTGTTGATCATTTTGTTATTTCTCTTTAAAAAACAAAAACAAACATTTTTATTTCATTTCGGACCTGTGCATTGGGCCCACGCAACGCTTTGGACTACAACAAACAGTTGAAATTTATTGCAGCGGCTGAAAATGAAATCAATAAATTCGAAAAATATGAATATTGAACACACTTTCTTCTAATAAAATTAAGTAATTTGACTGTTTGTTCATAAATAAAATGTTATATTTCGATTTTATACTCAAAGTGTTTCTTTCGATCATTTCAAGGTTAAGGAGTGCAAATGATTTCAAACAATGCGAACATTATTTGTATAAAGTATAATATAATATAACATGGAAATATTTATATTACACTTAAAAAAATTCGATTCCATGCAAAAAATAAGAAAAACATTAAATTCGGCTGCAACAAAGCTATAATATTCTTCACAGGTACATGTTTTATAACAAAAAAAAATTGTTATCTTGATTTTGATCCACCAGTGTGTATGACAGCTATATGCTATAGGGGTCCGATCTTAACAATTTATTTGGAGATTGTAGCGCTGCCTTGGATTATAATATAAATCAAATTTCGTGAAGATAGCTTGTCAAATAAAACATATTTTCATTCAAGGACTTGATTTTGATCGATCAGTTTTTATGACAACTATGTACACGTGGTCTTATAACGTTTCACTTCACATCGATATCTCAAAGCCTCAGCGACTAGTACCCGCATTTACAAACAGACAGACATGACTAACAGGACTCAACTAGTCACGTTGATTACTTTTATATAAGCATACAGTATAAAGACAACCGGAAGTTTCAAAATCCTTCAGTAACACCTTGAATATAGAGTTCAATGTTTCTGAAGCAGTATAGTTATAGCGTAATGAGTAGTTTTCAACTTAACCGTTATATGGGAAATGGTCGTGGTTACTATTCGATTTTACCTATTTTCACACCGTTTGATGATGATTGCTCCCCAATAAACAGCACTACTACCTCCAAATTCTGTCATTCTGTCAATTATTTTTTTGTTTACAAGTCATTTGAAGTCGATGTGTCGTATTTTTTTAATATGGAAAAAATTTAATATCGCGCAGTGATTAAATTATCTGTTTTGAAGGGTTTAAAAGCAAAGGAAATTTAGGAACAATTGTTAGAAGTGTACAAGGAGTTCTCACGTTCAACACGTACCATTGAATTTTGGGCTGGTGAATTTAAACGTAGTCGTACTAGGCTTGAAGACGATCCACGCGAAGGATGACCAAAAACTCCAACCACACTAGAAATCATTGAGCACTTTCATAATATTGTTAGTGAAGATTCAAGCTTGGCTTAGCGTGAAATTGCTAATGCCATAGACATCTCAGACGAACGAGTACTTCATATTTTACATGAAGAATGTTTGGAAAGTTATTGCCACATACCTTAACAATTCAACAAAAACTGGATCGAAAACAAATTCCTCAGCATAATTTGGAGCGTTTTAAGCAGAATAAAACCGATTTCTGGCGTCGTTTTATAACTATGGATGAGACTTAAATCTACCAACAGTCAACTCTGAATACTCTTGCAACCTTTTGAATCAGCTGGATGAAAAAAATCGTGAGAAAAGACCTGGTTTGCAGCACAAAAAAATAATTTTTCATAAAGACAATGCACCTGCTTTCAAAGGTGTTATAATGTTGACAAAATTCAACGAATTAAAGTACGAATTGCTTGAGCATCCACCGTATTCACTAGATTTGGCTCCCAGCAACTATTTCTGCGCTTTCTTTCGTGGAAAGCGTTTTTCGTCGAATGAAAAATCTATTACAGCCGTAGACGGGTATTTTGCAGAGCTTCCGTAAAGTCATTATAGGGATGGCATAAAATTATTGGAAGATCATTGGAATAAATGTATTGAAGTTAAGGGAGATTATGTTGAATAAAAATATCTATTTCGTACCAAAAATAGTATTTTTTTATTTCGAGCGCAGAAACTTTTCAATCAACCTGTAGAAAGGATTCGTCCTCAACTAGTGTGGCTTATATAATTTTAAAAGTTGGTTAGATACATACATTAAAAATGTTAGGAAGCGGGACTATGCCCACTGTCACAAATGTCCAGCCCACTCACTGCTGCAATATCATGTACTAAATTGTAGTGTTTTATATTAAATTGGAGCTTAGTTATGAATTTTTTCCTTAACAGTGTTTTTTAGGCGTGGCAATGATCACATTTTGCCCATATACAATACCAATCTTTTAATGGAGTCAAGAAACGTGTGCACCAATTTTCATCAGTATTTCTCAATTTTTATGAAGGAAAACATGCTGAAAAATATATTCCGAGAGTTATCTATATTTGTTACTTCCCTCACAAATTCTCTCATACCGTCGATGTGCATAGTCAGAGCTTTATTTGCTAAATTTAACAAAAGGGCTACTAGTGTTCCATATAAATTAATTTTATTCGGGTCTGAAATGAATTACTAAGCTTAAAAAGAGAGCAAAACTGGCCGATCGCACGGTGGCAAATTCAAAACGCGGAATGCCCAATATTGACAGCATTGAAGCGAATGATTTATATGTTGTTATATGAGAGTAGAGAGACATAAGAAATCTTTGGTATAAAAAATACATCATAAACATTTTGACACAAAATATGATGAAAAGTCTTCAAAGTGCTTTACTTTAAGATAAAAAAAGGTAGCCTGAACTTATAATGACAACAATCGTCAAAAAATATGTACAACCGGTGAATGCTTTCTGAATCTGTGCGTTGAATTTCGTCCAATTGTAATCAAATATATAAATTTTCCAAAAATATATTTTATACCCAAACACGAAAAATACCACTAGGCGCCAAAGAGCTGCCCATAAATTGTGAAAACACACAAAGGGGAGGTAACACTCATTAATTTAATGCGCTCGGTATTCATACATTTTTTTCAGCATAGTTTAATGCTCCAAAAACTCACATAAACCACAATCATTACACAAATTGCAAAATGTGGTTTGCAACTGAAGAATAACTGTAGCTCCGGTAGCTGCATGGACTGCACTGCTTGTCTGTAAAATCTGGAAACACACCGTGGGACATTATTAGTGTTGCCATGTAGTTTGCAAGGATTTGGAAACTGCTGTTTCGGCATGCCGAACTGATTCGACTCATTAATGTTCTTTTCTTATTTAAAATGTTTATCTCTTAAGAAAAAACGATTAGCTGCCAATGGTTTTCTTTTTAAACTGTGTAAATTCAGTTTCAATTAAAAACTAAACACTAATTCAAAATATAACCAAAATTCTAACGGAATTTGTTTAATACTAGTATTCTGGGCGCTATATGAGGTATAAAGCTCTTGACAGATTGTGATTTTCATTCTTTGATGAAGTTTTAATATAGGGGAATCCGATCGGATCATATATCTGCAGAACTATAGGCAGACGGTCAACTTGTTGATAGTAGATAGGTCCGAATTAAAATTGTATCTGTAGTGGAGCAACGCATACTTGTAGTATAGGTTTATTTGCCAATCTCACTGAAGACATAGCAAAACCTTATTGACCGCCAATCCTGGCTTGGTCATCGTTTGCGGCGATTTACCGCGATAAGTCCACGACCGTTATCGTTTAACGTAGTAGTAAGTGATACGATTCAGGAGAAATTCGCAAATGAAAAAATAGGGTTCTGCCTTAAATTATGTAGCACCCATACATGGAGCTGATTTTTGTATCCGGGGTCTAATTTAGATGGTAAAAAAAAGCTTTTTGTGTAAAGTTTAGCCCCTGGGCCATCGAAATAGTAGTTACATGGCGGACCGTTTTTGTTTTTTTTTTGTTTTCAAAGAAGACCTATATTTGTCTAAAAGGTTTGCTTTCTTGATACTTTCAATGCTGGAGAGTCTGACACTGAAAGTTGGTCCAAAATTGCTTCACAGATGACATTTTCAATCAACAAAAAGGAGATGGAACAAATGCGATGCCAGAAAGACGCCACCTTTAATCTAACTGCTAGTAATATAACTATTGTTTGAGCAGCGCATCAAGGAAATTCTTAAAAAGAAAGTCAACCGCTATACAAAATCAAAACATATTCAATAAAATATCTACCCCAACAACACGAGAATACTGTCAAATGCACCGAAACTAATACCATAAGTACTTAACCTCTAAAGATTGCACGTCGCATTATGAGTGTCACTTAGCGAAGGCCAGACGTTTCCAACTGACTAAGAATTTGCGATGCCGAGCAGCTGAACAGCCGGAAGACAAAAAGCGTGCTCCCCTCAAACGCAGTCAACCTTGCAGAGAAAGATTGGAAGATGCTGCTACTTGGGGCTACGTTTGTTTGCTTACGAGCAGGTGCACGCAACTGTAAAAAAATAACTGTTGACAAAACTGTTGCTTTTGAAGCACTGTTATTTGCGCTTATGATCCACGGAACCACACTTGAACAGCTCCCTCTTGCCGCTTTCACCCCCGCTCAACTAAGCCGCAAATGCATACCCACGACGGTTGCCCTTTTTGTTGTTTATTCAGGTTTTTCATCTTTCTTTGTGCTTGGTGACCACAAATATTTTTCTTTAGGTTTTATTTCTGCCATTCCTTGAAATTATTTTCTAATTTTCAACCGAACATTGCGCTTCCACAGTCTGATTTTGTTGCATTTGCTGCTTTATCCCGTGCAAATACTTAAGCCCCCATTCAATTCCACTTCGCTGCCACGTTTTATATACTTAGCAACTGGTAGGGATTTTAGCCGGAAAAGCGCGAGTTGTGGGAGAATTGTGCTGATAGATAACAGAGGCATGAATTATAAAATAACAATGATAATGAATTTAATTGCAATGTGCGGCTTTTGTGTACACAGAGGAAGTGTTGCGAATTAAATCGGATATTATATTAATTGGAATGCGAATAAAAATAGATCAGTGTGGTATTTGGTATTGTCGCATAACTGTTCGCTATGAAGCAAATTATAAAGTTAGAAAAAAAAGAAAAAACGTTAACTTCGTCTGTACCGAAGCTATAATAAGAAAAGAAAGTATGAAAAGATTTGCATCTTGATTTTGATCAGTCAGTTTGAATGGCAGCTATATGCTACAGTGAACCGATCTGACCAATTTGTGCAGAAATTGTAGCGTTGCCTTGAATCATCATCCATGCCAAATTTTATAAAGATATCTTGACAAATAAAAAAGCTTTACATAAAAGAATTTGATTTAATCCATAAGTATCAGTACGCAGCTATATGCTATAGGGATCCCATATCGGCGGTTCCAACAAATGACCAACTTTTTGCAGAGAAGAAGTCGGGAGCAAAATTTCAAAGCGATATCCTAAAAATCGAGGTTTTAAATAATTTCATAATTTGTCGATTTATCTGTATCTACTAAGTATAAGGTCTAGTAAAAATATAGCTATATAACAGACTGATATTATAGAGTCCGACCATCTTGTAAGCACTATTTCGATTGTAAAAAAATTAAACATTGCACCAAAAGCCGTTTGGAACCATTTAAATAAGGTAGAATACATAAAGAAACAATCCGTACGGGTGCCAAACTACACAAAACAAAAAAAAACCATGGACCGAATTTCCACCCGCGAATGACTACCGAATCGCAACAAAATCAATCTATTTCTGAAGCGCAGAGTTACTGATGATGAAAAGTGGGTCACTTACGACAACGTAAAGCGAAAATGGTCGAGGTCGAATCGCGATATGCCGACGTAAACGGTAACCGAACCAGGATTTCGAAGGTTTCACTTTGTGTTCCATGGGATTGGCAGGGAATCATCTACCATAAGCTGCTTTAACAATTTGAAAAGCTTACTGAGAAAATCCTACCAAATTAGTTGGGTATGACAAGTCCACAAGGTGCAAGTTACTTAACTAAATATTTTTCTTACGAGAATTAGATCGATTTATAACAAGTTAGTACTTACTTCTATAGAAGACTTCGAAATTTACTCCGAAAAATGTAGAATAACAAAGTAACTTTGTTTTTTAGAAAGAAACCCTTGAGTAGTTTTTGGGTCATGGAAATCTGATTTTTAATATTGTTTGGAAACTGTACCGAATCTAGGGTCTGCAGTAGTACACATCTCTGGTCACAGAATTACGATAGTGAGACCGCTTAGCCAGTTGTCGCAGAAGTGTCAAAATCTGCAGGTAATTGATTTTATTTGGTAATCACGAAGACTGAAGCCTTTTCGGTTAGAATAACCATGTGATACAGGCTCCGATGTCTTTTAAATATTAGAAGCTAACGAATTGAAATCAATTCATAACACGCTTCCAGTAATACAAAAAAAAACTAAATTTTCCACCTCCTTGACAAATGTAACTCCCCGCTTGATCGCCTGTCAGCATTTCAAAACACAAACAATTTTACTTAAAAATGGGCGATGTTCGCACATTAGACTGAATTGCTGTGTAAGTACGTAAATATAGCACTCATTTAATAATAATAGCTGAAGGAAATAGTTTGATGAATTAATTTGGAACACGAAAGCTTTTGTAAAAATGCACCGTGCTACCAGACGAATGGAATTTACGGCAATAAAACTGACAAACTTCAATGGCAATGAAAACAAAATCAATTGCAATTAGACAAGAGTGGACGTAGATAAATGCATACACATACAAACGCATACATATGTATATATAATATATAAACACATATGTAAAACATACTAAATTTAACTAAGTGATGGCAGTCAAGTTGAGGGGACTATTAGTGAGGGGACTAGCGACTACTTGCTTAATTACTTTGCTTAGATAGCAATGTGTTTGTGTGACTAGCAGCACACATCCATTCACACACAGAACTATTAATTTAGCAAATGTTGTTTGGGAGTGTGTGCGTGTGTGTGTTTCTGAAGCAATCGGTGTATGCTTCGCCGTATTAGTTTTAGTTTAATTAAGGAAGAGAAAACTACCTTTCGAAATGCACGGTGACCGAGGTAAATATGTATATAAACGAACACAAGCACACAGCTGCACACACATATACAATCAAATTCAAATGTTTGTGCAAAAAAATATAGTCAATATAAAAATAAATATGCTAAAAATGATTGCCACTGCATGAATAAATGCAACTCAGCATGCCAGCAAGAAAGTATCAACAACAACTGAAAATACGCAAAGTTGCCAGCTTTGAAATGCGGCAGCTAATGCCAAAGGCTTACCGCTGGAGATCAAATGAGCCTCTGTACTTAAGTGTTTGCATTTAGATGAACAATCATTTGCTAGATACTTGCATAAAAGTTATAGTAATATACTCAAACACTTTGAGGTGAATGAATACCCTGTAGGAAATGCGCTGTTTCTCACAGATTTTGTCTTTAGAAAGTCGTAGAATAGCTTTTGCACACATATTTACAGTTAAGTGGGTACAAACGGTTGTAAAAATACAAAAAGGGATCGAAGTTATAGACTCTTCACATGTAAAAGTTTTTCCTACAAGAATTTAATTTTAATTGGTCCTTTTGTATGGCCGATATCGGCAAATGATCAGATTCTTGTGGAGCAAAGGACGTGTATAAAATATCAGAGTGATATCCCAAAAACTAAGGGGCTAGTTCGCGTATATACAGACAGACAGAAAATCATAGCTAAATCGATTCCGCTCGTCAAGCTGATAATTAATATTTCTATACAATGGGATGCACAAATTTTCATATTTTGATGGTATTTATAAGTATATATTTTTTTCAAAATATTATATGAGATTGCATTTATTTTCAATGAATTAAGGGTGATTGCTTTAAAGGATTGTGATTTCAGTACGACGCTCAACATATCTTCCCCAAAGACTTTTTGGGTAAATTTCTCGAAAATTTTCTTAGAAATTCCACTAGCAAGCAACTTCTTGGTTCGAACTTATTTCGGATAATAAGACTCATTCCGTATTGCTTTTTCTTAAGGGGCACAGGCCAATTAAAATTTTTAAAGTCCAGTGGATCTAATAATATTTCTTTAAAAAACCGAAAAACATTAAAAATATATATTTTTTTATCATTTGAAAATTCAATCGAATTCAACGAAATTGTGTGGCAAACAAAATTTCGCCACGCTCACAGCTTTAAAGTATTCCAATAGAGTCGAGGAAATACTGATTTTAATAATTTTTGAAAATTTCAAAGTAACTAATATAAAATAGAGGAGGTTGCCACCTAATAAAAATTTCTAGATCAAAAAAAACTTTCAAAAACTACTGAAAACTAAAAAGGGTTCTAAAAATATTCAATGAAAAATATATTGATTAATGTTGCTAATTGTTTAAAACTAAACAAATCAATAAAATTGGTAATAACTTTTAAAATTCGTAGTGTAATACTTGAATACTTATAAGAAAATAATTTAAAATGTTGCCGCCTATTAAATTTTCAGCATATAATATTTAAATTTTTCAAAGATACTACATTAAAGCTGTTTCAAAAAGCGTTCAGTTAATTTTTTTTTTTTATTAAGGTTGCCAAAGGTTTCTAATTAAAAAACGAATCAAATTGGTAAACTAAATGAACTATTGCAAGATGGGCACGAACACAAAGAGTTTAAGATATCTTACAACTAAAAATATATTGAGAAAGGTTGCCATCCACATATAAAAATGTCTTAACCAAAATTGAGAAAGTAAATAAATAATTGTTATATGTGCAGTGTATTCAACAAGTGTTAAAAGTACTGCCGTCCAGTTTTGAGAAGATGTGCCAACTATTTGAAAATTTTCATTCAAGAAAAATAAAGTTAATAAAAAAAGGGATAGTTAAAATAAATTGCAAGATAAGGGTTGCCACCTATCCAAAATTTAAAATTCAGCAAATTTTATTATATATTGCAATATGCATATAAAAATAACGATTTTAAACATCTGAACATTTTGATTTAGTTAAAATAATGAAATAATTTTTGGTTAAGGAATTATTTCAATCTGATTTATTTTTAAAAAAATTTCCCACTTTGGAAAATTTTAAATAAGCCAATTATAGAAAGAAAATTTAATAAAACAATATGGTTTTCTTAATCTTTAAGTAAAGGATTTAAGAAATATTTGGTTTTAAGATCAACAACCCAATATCCCAATAATTTCCCAAACCACTTATATCATTTCAAGAAAGTATATTCGAAATAATAAATAAAACGTAATTTAAGGTCTCAAATTTTAGAAATATTTTCCTTATAATTATCTTCCTCATTACTCAGTCATTAAGACATAAAAAGATTTAAAAAATCACAACTTCCAATTCTCCTACAGTATACCCTGTTATTCCTATTTCTATATGCACACTCCTGGTGTTGTCTGATTGCAGTCGTGCCTGTGGCAATGGTAAAAGTTAGAACGGCAATGTAGCAAATAAATGAATTTTCCACCTGAGATGAATCTAAAATTAACATTACAACCGGCGGCAGTGGCAATAACAGCAAAGCAAAATATAAAGGAGAAGAGATAATTCGAATCAGCAGAACCACACGAGCTGACGTAGAACGGCGAAAGAAGAATTCTGCGATGATGACAACTTCAGTTGCTGATAAGAATTCGCAAGCGTCTACTATTGCCACATACTCGTATTTTTTTGTTTTCGCAGCTCCTTTCATCTCTACGCGCGCAAGCATGCGTCAAATTTACGCGCTAATGTGCGGATGAAATTGAAATTCTAATGGTAAATTGAAGAATGTGTGTGCATGCTGCTCTTCCACTAATATTAAGGTTTTAAAAGCAGGGGAGGCGGTAAAAAAGTAATAGCACAAGATTAAATACGCGCTAGAAAATCGAATAGAAAAGTATTATATTTTAAAAACAAGATTTAAAAATCATGACAGTGGGGCCATCAATAATTTGAGTAGTAAAATGCACCCGATAGCTTCTACAATAATCATTATATGGACTTCCCAGTAAGTAGACATGTCCGTCTAGAGTTCTTACGTTATTCCTTTTGAATTTTAAGAGTATGTATGTTCAATATCCCTGTGTCGCTGTCAACCTCACCCCTTTTCCTCTCTTCTTTGGAAGTGACGGAAATATTGAGGTCCGAATTTAAGTTCAATTCAATAAGATTTCAAAAATCTGTGGTACTGGGTAGGAACGGGCACTTACTAAGTATCTTAGCTGACTTCACTACCAGATACTTACAGAACAGGTCTATTGGCAGTAAATGTAAAATGACGCTTGGTGCCTGACTGGAAGTTGTTCTAAGAGTTCCACTGATGCATATACCTTTAGACCTTAACAAGACTTTCAAAGACAAAAATTTTCATGGAACGCCGATTGGGCTGAGACAATTGAAGAATTTTGGAGTTTTGAGTTACGCCACATTAATAAAAACTTAACCAGGTAACTGGTTAATTGACATTTTATTTAAACATTGGACTGAATTGCGGATATCGCTACCTCTAACGGAATAAGCTTAGTACTAAGTTCTTTCTTTGAATCACGTAAACAATTACGAACCCTAAAACCTCTGACTCATTGTCTGAATATTTAATTATTTGAAATCTTTCTACCAATCGGACAATAACTGTAAAAAAAATCTATAGTTAAGAGATTATTATTTGCTTTCTATGTCATTAGAAATAAGTAGAAATTCTATAGCTATGTGGTTAACCAACACTATCGAAAAAAAATCTTTCATGATAGAAGAACTTATTAAAAGAAAAATATTTAGTTTTAAAAGTTTAAAAACTTACAGCATCCTCTAAGCGCAGTAGTAATTTTTTGAATTATATTTACCTGAAAATAAAGAAAGAAAATTATAATATTAGTTTTTATTCAGTTGCTAAAATATATATTATTTGTTCAATAAATTACTTATGTTTTATAAATAAAAGTATATATGTATCTTTTTTTAATTTTTGAGTTATTTTTCCATACGCCTTAATCACGTAACGTAACGTAATGATAATCAACAAGGCATTGTTGGTACGTCGTCACTGTTTAGTGTGCTCTATGGGCAGAGGCAATCATTGGCCCAACATCTTCAAAAATTAAGCCGGCTATAATGTTGCTGTCACTGGGGAACACTATAGAAAGATGATTCTTGAATTATTCATACCTAAATAGGAAAATGTTTATGTGGACAATCTTCCAACAAGACCGCGCGTCATGTCACACCTCCAACGAAACAATCAATCTATTGAGTGAAACTTTTGGTGAGCGCATTATCTCGCACCGTGGGCCTGTGGCGTGGCCTCAAAGATCGGAAGATAGGAAGAATAGTAAGGTAGACTTTAATATCCAGAGGTTTCTAATATTTCCTTGGTCTGTAATTTGCCAATTTGCAGAGCAGCTATTCATCAGTAAAACTAAAACAAAAAGTTGGTAAGGAAATATTTACTTTTAAATATCCTTCTCTCCTCATTTCTTGGTAACTAAACTAATAATAATAAATACATAGACTACCAAACAAAAGCAGACGATCTTCAACAACTTTTTCTTATATGCAACACATATACACACACTCTCCAAACACTCAATTAAAATTTCAAAACTTTTCAATACGCAACCTTGCACAACACACTGCGATTCACACGATTTCCTTGGCCAACAAAAATAAAAAAACCAACAAAAAAAATTTAATAATAATAATAATAATTAGACACAAGTGGGAGCGGCACAAAGTTTCTCACACACCGGCGACAGCTGCTGATGATGGCGCACAATTACACACCACTACAATAAAAACAACAAATATTATATGTCTAAAAAATATTATATTCTAATATTGATTTGCCTGAGGAGAGCAGTTTTTTGCTTTTATTATTTACAACGGCTTTTTAGACACACACACACACATAGTTGACACATCAACACAAACGAGTATTCATTTAGACGTGAATTTATGTGTGTGTGTTGGAGTATAAGTGTGTACTCTATAACGACGTGGCATTTAAGTGCTTTTCGTTGTTAATGTGTCACAGCTGACAGGAGGCAGAAGTGGGCATGGAGTTGGGTATAAAATGTATATAGATATATCAGTTGTGAAGAATATCAGCTAAAAAGTCAGCTGAAGAACTATTACACCAAAAAACCAAAACAAATAATCAAATGAAATTACTCTACAATTTGCTTTTTCATAACCTAAAAAGAAAGGGAGTGTATGAAATTGAGGTGCACAGAAGTGAGGGCGTCTAATTAGTACGAGGTCATAGTGCATTACCAAGTATTTAGGATTGCCAATTTTGCCGCGCATTTATCGCAAGGGCAAACTCGTTTCCACTGCCAGCCGACTGACATTTCACCTTGCCATTGCCGCCTCATTCAGATATACTCAAGTACACACACACACATACATTTGTGCACACAAAAATCGAATTGAAGCATCAATAAAAATGAAAATTGAATAATTCACAGCGCTCCACGACGATTTCACGCTTAAATAACAGCCGCATAATATATGATTTATGACTATGTATGTTTTGCGCGTGAAAATTCGCAGCCCCGACTGGGCGAAGAGCCGCAGCAGCAAGTGCCACAAAAACAAAAATGCCAACAATAGCAAGAGTGTGCGCGAAAACGGTTGAAAGAATAACAAAAACAGACAACTTCGAAAAGGCAGGTTGGAGAAAAACAGCGTGTGTCAGTTAATTGAAAAATATTGCCGTAGCCAACGGTGCGTATGAGTAACCCAAGTTTCAGGTAGTAAAGTATAAGGTAGGACGCAACGGACACTGGGTGAACTTCTAATATTTAAATTAAAATTTTCAGCAAATAAATTTAGTAAGCAGCTTGCGACAAACTCATTTGGAGTATGTAAGAGATTAATTTGGAATTCTTATTTTTATTTTAAAGAAAGTCTTTAATATATTAAAATTCGTGCTTTTAACGCTAAACAGTAAAAGGTGCAACAAACTCGAATTTATGATAAAACGGAAAAATATTAAATACCGTATTTTAAGGAACTTTTTATTGTTAAAAACAACAAATTTCAATAAATTCGAGTTTATGGAAAAGGAAAATACATTTTAATAATTTATTTTAAAATTTAAAGACTAAACACACTCTAGTTTATGCCAAACAGTAAAGGCACTATAAGAAGAAATCTGCCCTTTTTTTTACAAAATAAACATCTATGAGAATAAAAGTGAGTACCTATGACTTATTCTGTTTTTAGTTTATCATGATATTTTACACCAAATGGTCAATACGCAAGTGTAGTGCAAGTAAAACGCAAAAAAAAATTAAACCAAAATATCGTTTAGTGTCAAATCCCAAAATTTGCAATAAATTCAAGTTTACAGTAGAACGGAAATACATTAAACATTCTTCAAAGTACTCAACACCTTAGCGGCCAATAAACTCAAGTTTATGCTGAATGAAATGAATAAAAACTGAGAAAAGAAATCAGCCAGTAAAATTTACTGCTGCTTTTCCTATTGTCATTATTTTGTGTACCGATTAAGTTTCGAGCTTCGGTAATAAAATTTAATATTTTTCTTTATTATCCATAATTTTATATCTGCAACCAATTCTTGCTGCAATCATAACAAAAGTTAAAGAGATTTGTATGTACCGTAATTTCAAAATTATAGCCTAACGTGCAAAAATACTAAACACTCTATCCTCTAATATGGGAAGAAAACATAAACTTAAGCCAAATAAGCAAATTTTTTTTACCTAAAACGATTATATATAAAAGAAGTTTGAGTATCGAATTTCGGTACTATTATATAACATTATCTTATGCAATGAGCCGATAAAAATTAATATTTAGATATATAACGATTTTCAAGCGATTGGGCCTGGTTTTTTACCGTTTAATTTTATAAATATATTTGTGTGTACCGATTTTCTTATATTAAACTGAATATTTACTGCAACTTTATATTTACTTATTCCATTTTATATTAAAAAGTATCATTGTATAGTAGGTTAGGTAGGCCCTCCATCAAATACGACTATTTATTACCGAATTTCGGTACGATAACTTGACATGAACTTATACAAACTTTTGATTAAGAAAGATATTAGGTGGGAGGTGGGCGAAATTTTATTAACAGTTTAGTGTTATTTTCCATGATATACTTATATGAGTTACAAGCACTTATTGTATCTTCCGAACAGTATCTTCATACAAACAACTGCAAATTGATATAAAAAGAGTGAAATAAAAGATAAAAGCAAAGATGAATAAAAATCAGATAAGTGCTATAATGTAATTTGATAGAAAAAGAATTAAACACGCAATTGCCTAACTCACAAACAAACAGTTGCAAGCGAACCCGCCGGGATAAGCAGACACAAAAAACTTCAAAATATTCTTAGCACCCAAAAAATACTCATGAATTCTACACTTTCTTGAAATACACAAGCATACAAACACAAACACACATTTGTGCACCGTTATGTGTTTTGGGGAATTCGGTTTATTTACTGAGTTATTAGGTAAAAAAGGGCAGACGCAGACACGCACAAACAGCAAAATGGTTCTATACAACTGCACGCACACACTTACAATCAGGATACAGGATAAATTTTTTCGTACATACCCACAAAAGAAGTCCATAGACAATACCGGAAAGCAACAGTGAGTGGGGTCATATGGATAGCATTGAAGGCAATCGGCACAAAACAACACAGTGAAAGAGGAAACTAAAACAAAGAAGCAAAATTATTAGAGTAAATAGACGACGCAGAGAGGGAGTAATATTAGTGGAGAACGCTGTAAACTGGTCGAAAAATTTTAACAAATTTATGCGAAAGTTCCAACTCAAATTTTGATGGACACTCCATGTGCGAGCGCAATAAAACTCAATTTCCTTGAGAAAGAGTTAGTGTTAGAGAATAACATCAAACTGTATATGTATAAGAGAATACCTGGTGACACTGCGCACTAAATCATAATGGTAATTTTGAAAATTGCTTACCAAATTTAGGGAAATTTGGCTCACGTGCACACTTTTTCTCACTCACTCGCCCTTTTTTACTCAAAAATTTATTCGCTCATTTAGTGACACTCTTGTACTTCTCTCACGCTCTCCTCTAGGGTACACTCAAAAATCCATCACATGTGCTTCCAACTGCATAGGCATTATATACATATTTGGCAAGCCGCAATATTTTTCTTTCATGTTCCAATTTTCTTTGCAACTTTTTTTTTGCCTCTACTTGTAATGATGCAAACCAAGGCATTGACATTGTCAAGGCAAGTGCGCACAATACTAGTCGTCGACTAAACAGTTGAAAATGTCCTTCGAACGCTTTTGAGAGTTAGTCAGGCAGTAAGTCAGTCGGTCAATATGCGGTGGTGTAATATTTCTTCTCTAAATGCTGTGGCTTATATAAGCGGTTGGTAGGAGCTGGAAAATTTAATTGAAAAAAATGTCAACCAAAATATAAAAGAATTAAGTTAAAGGCTTGGATGGGGAAAAATATATGAGTATTTTCGATATTTCATTTTGACATTTAAAGAAATGTCAGAATTTCAACATACTCCACTACTGCGAGTATTCCGATTGGAACTAAGGGAAAAATAAGCAAATAACTATTATTTGGAGTTAAAGAATTTATATGAACGTATGTAGTTTGTTATACATTTTTCAAAAAAAGTCCAAATAAAAAAATTATCTTTTGAATAACAAATTTTAACTTTCTTTTTCGTCGATTCACCCATTTTTAACTTAGTTTATAAAACCAAAAACCAATTTAAGTAATAGTTACCTCTCTGGCACCTCGTAAAACTTAACTTACCACTACTAGCATAAAAAAAATGGCACAAAATAAAAAATTTTAAATAAAAATGTACGGCTTCGAATATAACACAGATTGCAGGGTTACCATATACTC
Organism: Bactrocera oleae; assembly: GCF_042242935.1. Taxonomy (NCBI): domain Eukaryota; kingdom Metazoa; phylum Arthropoda; class Insecta; order Diptera; family Tephritidae; genus Bactrocera; species Bactrocera oleae. The sequence continues at coordinate 38,046,604 of NC_091539.1, read as the reverse complement.
GTATAACGAGTTTTATAAACCAAATAACTGCTCTAATTAAAACGAACTACTATTATAAAAAAATTAAAAATGTAAACAAATTATTTTTTAAGTTAACATAAATATTTTTTTTATTCAAACGTATTAAATGCAAAACGTTGGAAGGATTGCAATTACACAGTAAGTGCGGCCAACAATATTAATGTAATTTTTGTTCACTATTTCAATATTTTGAGCAAACAAATATGTTTTCTTAAAAATAAATTTCAAATACAATAATTAAGAAGTAAAAAATAGTTTTACTATTTTAAAATTGTCAACGATTTTTATGAATCTTAAATCTGCTCAATATTTACCGTAAAGTAACGGTTTTCGGGTAGGAGTAATAAGAATTATAAGCGCTCTAGAATTTTGAGTTGTGCTTGACAATTATCTAGTTTTTCTTTATAAGAAACAATATACATGACATGCACGCCAATTCATTTCAATGGTACATATTTTATTTTTAAGATGCAAGCCTATATCTCTTCATTCAGACATCAAACCGAGCTTCGCTTAAGCTTGGCTTTAAAGACGGATCTATTTTGAGGAAATGTAATATAAATGAAAAATGTACCTTTCATAATTTTTTTTTAATGAATAACTCAAAGAATATGCTTTGTTAGACATACAAAGCCGAATTTCATTTATTACAAATTATTTCATTAAAAAAATAAATGTTTTCTCGAACACTTTTACAAAAACTAATAATCATAATAATAAAAAATTGTCATCTCTATCTATATCCTTTTTATTACCTAAACGGTATTTTAAGTCTGCCATGAAGTTTGTAATACTCAGAAAAAAACATTAGAGACCCTATAAAATATATAATGATTAATGTGACGAGCTGAGTCAACTTAGCCCTGTCCGACTGTCTGAGTGTTAATACGCGAACTAGTCGCTCAGTTTTTGAGACATCGATGAAATTTTGCACGTGTCCTTTATTTCCCAAAAAGCTGCTTATTTGTCGAAATCGCTGATATCGGATACTCTATAGCATATAGCTGCCATACAAATTAAACGACCGGAATCAAGTTCTTTATTTGACGAGATATTATCACGTTAATTTTATATAAATTATTTTCTAATTCAACATTACAACATATATGCAGGGGGTAGAAGTTTAAACCCGGGGCCCTACAGTGAAAAAAAACCGTCAGTTAATCGCCTGAATGAGCATTTCATTTTTTCAATACCCACAATAAAATTTAGAACAACGTACAGAAAACAATAAGCTTCGCAACAAAGCTTCGGGAGCTTCTGCCGAGTCACTATCGCTGTGTGTGGTCTAGCGTTGCCCTGATGGAAAACAATTCTTCTCCCATTTGTCAAAGCTTGCCGCTTCTGGGCGATTTCTTATACAGGATGGTTGAAGAGGATCGGCTCTCTCCAAGAAATAGCCCTACTAGCTCCAAATTTTTTTCTCAAGTTGGTACATCTGTCTTGAGAACACATGCAAAGTTACAAGTCATTCTGTCAATTAAATCTTTGTTTACAAACCATTTGAAGTTGACGTGTCAGAGTACTTTTTTAATATGGAAAATATTGAATATCGCGAAGTGATTAAATTCTTTATTTTGAAAGATTTAAAAGCAAAGGAGATTTAAGAACAATTGTTAGAAGTGTATAAGGAGTCCTCACCTTCAAAACGCTGAATATTATTGCAGCCGTTTGGATCAGCTGCATGAAAAAAATTGTGAGAAAAGACCTGAAAATCATTTTTCATCAAAACAATGCACCTGCTCACAAAGGTGTTTTAACAATGACAAAATTTAACGAATTAAAGTACGAATTGCTTGAGCACCCAGCGAATATTACCTCTTCAGAAAACTGAAACAATTCCTTCGAGAAAAGCGTAGACGTGTACTTTGCAGAGCTTCCGGAATGCCAACCCTAGCATAAAATTATTAGAGGATCATTGGAATAAGTGTAATGAAGTTAAGGGAGATTCTATTGAATAAAGAATATATATTTCGTACCAAAAACCTGTAGAGCGTAACCCGACCGCGCTTATACAACGTGATGCATACATTATTAAAGATAAAATATACTGAATTATTTTTACTAAACATTATATCAATGAGAAGAACAGTTTTTACCCCAGAATTTTCACAAACTGCCCTGACTGTTATATTTATATACTACTCGCGCGAGGACGACCCTTCAGACAATTAATAAATCCCGCCAATTATTTAGTCCACATCAGTATAGCTATTCACATACACATGCATAATTGCCAGAATGCACACGCATACACACGCACGTAATCTCGTTTATCGCATTCTCGCACACTCAAGCCGTGCTGTCGGAGTACAATTTCGTCGGAAACTCAACAGCAAGTCAAATACACTTAAACAGTTAGTAATTTACATGTTGCTCATGCGTTAGGTTCAATGCAAACACAGCTCTCGAAGGCACACATACACACACACATACAAATATTATTTAAGCATATATAAATAATATATTCATGTTTATTGTTGTAGAAGTGTAGTTGCACACAGGTGCAAAATAAATAGGAAATTGAAAACATGCACACGGGTATAACTGTATTCTTTCTGTTACGATTATTTTTACAGTTATGCTGCTTTTACTTCTGTTCTTTCTAAGTATTTATATTTAAGAGTTACTAAAGCGTTCAAGCCTCTAGGTGCAATGTAAATCAAAGAAGGCATCAGATATTCAAATGTAAACAACACGGAGTAACACGCTGAGGGATATGTAGACATAAATGTGCAAATGCTATACCGTTATTTTCAGTCAAATATATCTAATGTAGCTTGCTTTAATCTATGTAGATACATCAAAGGTACTTTTTTTCAAATCTTTCTGTTTTTAGAAAATTTGTATTTCAGGAAAAAAAATATGATTACCGTTTCTTGATATAGAATATACATATATACCCACCGACTAGATTAAAACAAATGAAATGCCTAACGAAAACTAAAGTTCAGTGGAGACAAGCATGAGGTACTGTCATATCTTGGCGGCATATAATAAAGTATTTGGTTCTAAGCAAAAGTCAAAGAAGAAATAAGTTCGAAGGGATGTAAAATACTCTATTTATTTGTGAAAATATAGAAGCATAAAATAAATCCAGATGTCTGCAACAATTCAACAAAAAAACATTAACTTCGGTGCAGCCGAACAAATACAAAAGATTCCTTAGAACATTATATACTATATACTATAGTGATGCGATCGGAGCTTATACTGTTGCCCTTGACAATAATCCGTGCAAAATTTTTTGAAGATACCTGGTCAAATGAAAAAGTTTTCTTTAAAAGCACTTGATTTTGATCGTTCAGTTTGTATGGCAGCTATATGTTATAGTGGTCCAATATTGATGTTTCCGACAAATTAGCAGCTTCTTAGAGAGGAGTGGGCGAGTACATAATTTCAGATCGATATCTTAATAACTATACACATTCATACATAGGGACATAACTAAATCGACTCAGCTCGTCACATTGATAATTTACTTGTATATATATATATATATATTTACTTTATATGGTCTCCGACGTTTTCTTCTGGAAGTTACAAACTTCGTGGAAAACTTAATACTCCCAGTTCAGGGTATAAATATATGGAATCGGAAGTCAGTATTCTTCATTAAACGAATTTTTTAGTCGATATTTTTCTACTTTGGTGTTAGCTCATCTTATGTCAAAAGCAATATCGATACCTAGTGTCATTAAATCACGTAACGGAACCTGAGCTAGACATCTGGGATAAGGAGTATACATTCCTTAGTCTTTATTCTATATTTGTATGTATTACGATCTGCCCCACCTTCAAGCATTACTAAAAAGTAGTCTTGAAAATATAATTGTCAAAATTGAATAAAAATGGACTCAATGGCTTATGAGATATGAATTTCAAAAGTCAATTTTTTTAACTAAATTATATGTATCGAGCTATCCGCTATTATAGTTATTGCATAGTTGTAAATATCATCAATATTTAGAATATGGACGTGTGTATAACGTGAATGTAATATTTGTAGGGTAAGGTTGCGAAATATAATATCTTTACTGAGTTTGACGGGATATTTACATATAATCTAGTATAGGGCCGGGCCATGCCCACGTTTCGCAAATATACGAAATCGGTAACAGGGTTAGTGACTTAATTATTAACTGAGTTATCGCGTTTTTCTGCTTTCCGAAAAAGTTCACAAAGTTCGTGACACACAATTTCTCTATTCTCATACAGTTGACACTGAAGGCCGAATATTTTCTCGAAGCTATTTTTTACACGGAGCTGTGCTATATTTGATTATTGTTGCACACGAGAGCTTTCGAATAGGACCACGAATAGTGGAAGAAGATAAGGACTATAGTTACAACCTTAGTATAAACGGATAGAAGTTGAAGAAAGTAAGAATATAATAAACTTTGTCCTCCAATCAATAAATAATTAGTATTTGTGTGAGATCGATCTAAATATAATTACTTTAAGATCAACTTATCTAAAATTTACACCAACTATTTGTCTTCAAAGAATGGTAAAGGCAAAGACTATTGATTTCCGGCAATTTTCTGCCAACTTGACTTTTAAATACAGCTAAAATTTGCATATAAGCTTACGCAATATCGATTTCTGTATACCCGTATAGCATAAATTTGTATAAATAATTGTGTCAAACTTCGTTTGTTGGGGATATCAAAATATATAGTTCCTTTGTGAATACATAAAAGAGAAGCTAGGAAAGATACGAAGGCAGAGCAACAAACTTTCGCAGTGAAAGGAAAACTTTCCAAGAACCTGAAACACCAAAACTTCTAACAAACCAGTAAAGTAGGGAAGCAGTAAGAAGATTCACTGAGTGCATAAACGATGTAATAACCGAATGTTTGATCACAAATTGTGATAAAACAACAGACAGATGCTTTACAAAATATACCATGAACATCAGAAAAAATGCGAAACACAACAGCATAAATAGAACAGGAAAGACAATCAGCACTGTGACAATAAAGAAATAGCTGAACACAATAGAAAGTATATAATAAGTACTAGATAAATTTATATGAAAGATTAGGTTATGTTGTGTAAACTTTGTATTATGTTACACAAAATGAAGGAATAGAATGGAAGTTTCTACTTTTCTCTAAGAATTTAAGACTTTTATTAAGTAATAGCCAAATAAAAAAGAGAGGGAGACTTTTAGACTTACAATACAAGAAAGCAAGGAAATGATCGGTTAAGGCCGTTTCTATTTAATCAATTTCAGAGATTTTAATTTAAGATTTATCTTGACTAGCCTCATGGTTATGAAACTATCTTGTATCCCTAAGCCCAGTATCAAATCTACACTAAAAATCAGATAAGATTTAAGTAAGATTTAATCTTATTAGAATAGGTCAGACCTTGTCATTTTTTAAATTACCTAGCCAAAAACAACAAGATTTAGGCATCCAAAGATCCAAAGATTAAGGATTATTCAGGAAAGTTTATAATTCATAGAATATAGATTATAGATTTTAGATTATAGATTATAGATTATAGATTACAGATAATAAATTATAGACCTTAGATTATAGATTTTAGATTTAAGATTATAGATTATAGATTATAGATTATAGATTATAGATTTTAGATTTAAGATTATAGATTATAGATTATAGATTATAGGTTATAGATTATGGATTATAGATTATAGATTATAGATTATAGATTATAGATTATGGATTATAGATTATAGATTATAGATTATAGATTATAGATTATAGATTATAGATTATAGATTATAGACTATAGATTATTGATTAGATTAGAGTTTAAAAATCTTAAAAAACGATATAGTGAATATAGAAAAATATAAGTAAAAAAAAAAATAGTTAAAAATCTAACAAAGGCTAGGTAAAGAATATTAAACTTGTCCCACTGTAATATGTTGCTCTACATATTTGAAAAATAATTAATTGCCATAACGAAATTCTTTCCTTTTAAATTAAAATACTTAAAATTCCAATGATTTATGAACACTCATATAAATGCGTATGTACATATCTAGCGAAGTCGCGTTAAAAATAATGAGCCAAAACAATAAAATAATGAGATATGAGAATCAGTTCCTTCGCTTTGTTGCTGCATTTTAGTTTATAGCACTTGAGTAGCTGCCTATTTCATCTTTGCTGTTCTGCTTAATATTTTCTCTAACATTAACGCTGCATCTAATTGCCTCTAATTGTGCATTCAAAAATGTAGAATGAAATTTTTATTGCGCTCTCGGTGGCAATGGTTCCAACTGTCGTCGTTCGACTTCAGTGTCACTGTAATTTTAATGCCATTCATTGCCCATAATTCGACGTTAAATTATTAAGTGAATTGCATTGCAACAATTACATACAATAAATGGAAATCCACAAAAATAACAACAGCAACAACACATGTTATCTAGCACACAGATACAGATATATGGTAGATTTAGATATAAGTTTTATGGCACATACATGTTGCATCCATATGCAGTTAGGAATGAACTTTCAAAGATGTAATAAGTGCTTGAAGTGCTCACAAGTATTCCTACTTCCATTGAGGTTGTGAAAAATAAATTTGCGCACCAAACATTAATCAAAGCAGAAATCGGAGGCTTTTCCAGAGAGGGGCCGGATCATACAAAGTTATAAATATTTATTTAATTAGTGTTTCACAATCTTAGAGACAAAATACACTCAGTAATGGTTAATAAATAGAGTGAAGGATTAACTTGAGCGAACCGACAATTGTCTGAGAGAGTGCTCAGATCCCCAGATCTCTGTCAGTTGGGGAGATTGATGCCACAGACACAAATTTTCATAATGGAGCAACGTCAATGAAATTAATTTTACATGTGTAGGACTAAATCTAGAACATTATTGTTCTTGCAAACTAACTGTTGTTATAAACTAAAACAAAATACTTGAGCAAACTGCTTATACAAGATCTTGAATAAAACCAGCCTGTAGCAGATAAAAATCGACTTTTATAATTAAAAACTCTTACATAAAACATTCCCAGGATCTATCTTATAAGTGGATCTCGAGCTATATTTAAAGCTTATAATCCTTAGCTTTGAAGAACATCACAAATGAAACCAGCCAGTATGCAGACAAAAATTGATGGGACAAGTGCTGCATTTAAGGTAACTAGAAAAATCGCAAAATTATCAAGAGATGTTAAATATACCGATTTACGATTTATGTAAAATATAATATCCAAAATTTGTTTAAGATTTTCCTTCAAGGTATTTTTAGCGAGCACAAGCTGAAGCCGATAAGATTTTCTTCGGCACACATAAATTCATTGAGTTTTATGGGCAGCACAGAACAGCTGCATCACATGGTCGTCGTCATAAACTGGAAACTTGCAAATATGAAAGCACACAGTCGTAATACATGCACACATATGTATCTACAAGTCTATAGACCAAATTTAAACGGGTGCGCTTGTATGTGTATGTAAGAATTTACAGCATATGTGCAGTCATTAATAATTCGCAGAGAAACGATGAAAACGATGCACGAGGCACACTTAAGTGAATCAAAAATGAACACCCACCCACACATTTGCAGTCGTGTATACATAAATGTATGTATGTATGTATGTATGTAAATGTGGCCATTGCAGTTTATTGTCACTTTGCATTTAATTATCTAAACAAATACAAGTTGTGTAGAAAATTAAGCTGAGGGAAAAGTTATTCACGCCTTATAATACCTCAAAATCGCACGGAATATATTTTAAATAAATATTTATGTATGTGTGTTGTAGTGCAATAGGATTTTAATAATGAAATTCAAATATGGATTTTGTGGCGCACCTCAAACGCAAGAGTGCGCACTTAATGCGGTGAGATTTTTATGAGCCGTTAACTGCACGAATTTTCGCTAAACCGATGTTCACTTACACTTAACTTTTTATGTTTAGTGCTTGAACAGCATGAAAGTGGACGCGATTTTCCGCTTATTTTCAACAAAGCCAGCTTTAGTACGAAATATTGATTTAAAAGTTAAAAAAACATCATAAACCAGTAATGCTTTTGGCACACAAGCAACTTCATACAGTAGCTTTTGAGATTACAGAAAAGTATGCGGATTTCTTCATGACTGTTAGCTTCCAAAAATATGAATTTTTGTTGTTACGTACACGTTTAGTCATACATTTCCTCTATCGCTGAATTTTCCGAAGCGATTTATCAAACATAGGGATATAATTTACGCTTCAAAGTTCTTTAGCCTCAAACCTTCATTGATATAATTTTCGACCAAGTTATTATCTATAAATTTATGACGCCAAACTAAATATTAAATACGACAAAAAAAAACAATTAGAAAACTTCATTATTTTGTCAATTTAATAACCAAAATCGATATAACTAAACTCGAAAACGTCAAATACAAATTTTGACTACTGCGCAGTGTCCTTTATCTTCCCATAATCGATACTGCAAACTATACACGTCATCGTTTCCCTACATGTGAAAGCAATAGCAAAGTAATACAGTTAATTTTAATATATGAGGATATGTGGGTACCTTAATATAGTAATACAATCGTTTGCTGTTTCTACTTAATTTATATCAATTTATGCCAGTTCTTTGTTCAATTCGTCATATTTCAAAGACTACTTATGTGGCATATGGTTGATCATGCAATTATACAATTTATCGTTGAGACTAATGAAAAAGCCGTTCACTTAAATTAATATGTGCAGCAAGTAGGCATACATTGAGAAAAGTGCTTACAGACTTTTATTGAACATGAGAAATTCTATTTATTACTTTCTTTGCTATACCCTGAACAGGTTATATTCAGTTTACACCGAAGTTTGTAGCAACCAGTGTAGAGATAATAAAGTACACATAATGTAAAGGATCAATATAGCTTATCACTAATCGACTAAAATCCAGGCCCTGTATGGACAATTCTCTTAACTGACAAGATATCTTGACAAAGTTTGACTTGGATTATTTTCCCAAGCAAATGTCATACAAACTGGCCGATCAAAATCAATACAAAGGTCTTTTTATGCCATTTAATGCTTTAAGATATGCATATGTAAAGGGATCTTTAATATTCGGTGCAGCCGAAATTAACGTTTTGTCTTGCTTATGTCATTCCTGATCCCTCCTGAGAATATGTTATCATATTGATGTTAGGCTAGATATCTTAGAGTTAGGAACTCGGCTGTTGAAGTTGAAATTTTCCATGACTTAAGGGCTAAAATTTTCATATTATTTATTATATAATATAATATAATTGACTTAAGTCATTGTTGATCAACTGTAAACGGAAGTCTCATCTTAAAGACTGAATATTTTCGACAGTTCAGCCAAGTATAGCAGCTATATTCTATGATTATGTTATGATTTTAGTAGTGTTTGTTTGAAAGTTTTAAAATTTATTCTTTTTTATTCGAATTTCATAGGTCATATCTATACACGTCGCTATTAGGTATGGTGTAGAAATATTGAAATCTAGAGGTAAACGGATGTACACATACTTAGTGAGAACAATTTCCTATAAAAGAAACTATTTTAATTTAACCAAGCTGAGGGACTAGTTTGCGTGTATACTGACAGAAGACAGACGGACGGACGCACAGATAGATTGGCATAGCTAAATCGATTCAGCTCGCCAAACTGACCATTCATATATATATTTATAGGTTACCTGACCTTTCCTTCTGGGTGTTCGTAACCAAAATTAATATAACCTGTTAAGTGTTTAATAAAAACAATGTTTTCAAAATAGAATGAAGTCCCAACTGAACTCTCACTGCCTACCTCCCTGCCAGTATAACATATTATCCATGATGACTTTCGCATTGTGATGACGGACAAACGCCTAACCAAACAACTTTATTTGTATACATACATACATATATTGTAGTAGGCACAACCTCGTGGTGCAAAGAAAAATCCAAAATAAACGAAAACATAGAAGTCAAAATGTTTATCATTAATGAATTTTAAATTTGTGCCACCGTAAACAGTGGAAAGCTGTACCCTTGTTTGTTTGTATGGGTGCTGTCCAATGGAAAATTACGGATTATATTAATTAATTTCAGGTCTGTATACAAGGAAAACGCAGAGAAAATGAAAGAAAAACCACAAATGAAATACATGAGGGTCTTAATGTAATTAACAAGTTTTGCTCGCCAAAACTCAAATTGACAAATATTATATAGACTTTTTAGTATACAAAAAAATTACAAAAAAAATGTATTTCTACTAGATTTTGAAAAATATCTAAAAACAATATTGTAATAGCACAGATATTAAGACTCTTTGTTTTCCTGACTAAAAAAAAATATAAAAAAAATAATAAAAGATTAAAAACAAAAAATGTATATAGAAATTAAAAAAGATTAAAAAATATGATATACATATTAAAACAATCATTCTTACAAAAAATCTTATTTGAAGAAGAAATTTCTTATATGCGTTTGACATAATTTAATATTCTTCTATTTAATTCTGTGCCACCTTTTTCTCTGTCGTCTTCATTGATATTCGTTTGCGTCAATTGGCACTTATCAATTTTTTCTTAATATAAAACATTCCTATAAAAATTCCAATTAAGAAAATATGTTAATTGTTTTTGGCAAATTACGCAGATGATCAGAGATCTCAGAGGCATTTGATGTCATCAACTTGGTGGAAATTACAAAAAGAAAATATTCTTAACATCAGTTTCATTATATATTGATATACAGATTTTTTTATTGCTGATGATAGTCGACAACAGAAAGGCAGGAAATGTCAAATTGGACAGCCAAAAATTCAACGTCTTTTTTTTATTTATACTAAAAGGGAAAGCAATTGAGAATTTTATAAACACGAACGTATGTATACGAGGTGCATTCAAAAAATAACCAGAATTTGAGTTCTTTGAAAAAAGTTTTTGGTAGAGCCTTTAGCTCTTTCAACAATGCGCTTTTAGTGTCATCAATGCTTGTAAAACGACGACCCTTTAAGTTTTTCTTGTTTTGGCCAACATTCTTTGATCCATTTCTTTTAATAAACAAAAATCACCAAGCTCATAAAAACACGGCTGCAACATAAAAAGTAAGTAATGAATACAGTTGAAATTTTTATCGTACACCATGGGTATGTAACATATGTATATCAACATAATAAAAAAAAATAGACAATTGGACTCTCCAAAGCCGCGAAATTTTAATTTTAAAATCCTGTTATTTTTTTAACACACCTCTTGTATATACAAGTATTTATGTGAATATACTTGTATATTTATAGAAATTTTTATTCAAAAATTGGTCTGTTGTCTGGCCAGAATATTAAAGATCATGTCCAAGGCCGCATATTATATTTATTTTACCCTGAAGAGGTTATATTATTTTCGCCACAAAGTTTGTAGCACCCAAAAGGAAATGTTGAAGTCCCTATAAAATATGTCTATAAATGATCAGCGTGGCGAGGTGGGAGATTTGGTCATAACCGTCGGTCTGCATATACGCGAACTATTCCTTCAGTTTTTGAGATAACGAAATTTTACACACGTTATTTCCTCCTCAAGAAGCTGCTCACTTGTCTGATATCGGATCACTTTAGCATATAGCTGTGAGACACACTGATCGATCGAAATCATGTCCTTGAATGGACAATTTTTTGATTAAAAAAGGTATGTTTAACGCTAAAATCTACAGCTTAAAGCTGCCATAAAAACCGATCAAAATGGGGTTTTTATAAGGAGAAATTGAGCCTGTATGTAGAGTATAATAGCATTGGGGCAACCGAAGTTAACGTTTTTTTTTTTTTGTTAATATTGGAAAGAACATGAAGAATAGGATACTATTCCCAACAACATTTGAATTTGGTATGTTGATATTCAAGATCATATACCTATATATGCTTCATGATCCTTGCGTCGAAAACTTTAAAAATTCAATCAGTATCATGTGCGAAATTCATCATCTCTTAATATTATTTTCTTTTTTTGGATTAAACACCGGATAAATCTTTACATTTCTCATGTCACACAGTACAAACTCAATACATTATATTTCGAAAGTAACTTCAAAGGCCTGATATAGACCTTGTTGATACAAATCGTCACGATCAACTCTACGAACAGTTTCGAAACGTTGATGTCACTATCGGACAAAATATGAGAAAGCTCTTTCATGATCACTTCAATCACCTAATGAGTTTGCCTATAGTATAAAACATTAGCATGATTACAAAAACCAATAATTTCCAATACCATTCCAATTCTTGCATTAAGGCGCTTATTTTCTTCACGATCATTTCTACGATAAAAAAATTAAAATCGTGCAGAAAGTCAAAATGTTTCATTTTCCATGTCAACTCAATTTGCTGCTAATCCTGGCGATCATCGATACGACAAATTTGGAAGAAAATTAGGAAATATGTGTAGTTTTCAATACGCTTGATCGTAGCGATCATCTCTACGATCATCTTTGAGCATTTATATATTTTTTTCAATCTACGGTAGCTTCAAAAATTTGATTTTATCCCAAAGCATATCCATCGAGCAGAAAATAAAAAAATCCATTTTATTTCTAACGTCACTTCAGTGTGCTGCTAATCTTCATGAAGATCAATAGGATCACTTTTGAGATTTCATTTAACCAAAGCGTCAGTATCGAGCAGAAAATCATGAAATCTCTGTCATTTCGAATTCCACTTAAAATTTGTCTTGCTGCTGATCGGCGCGATCATCCCCACGATCACCTTTGATTTTGCTTGCGCTCATTTCTCCACGGCTGTTGCTGTCTATTTTCGTCGCAAATCATTTTCAATTTAACGCTTTAAATAATATTCATATTTAGTGGTTATGATGGTGGCGCTATAGACAGAGAAGCCCGAGCAACAGCAGCATCGAACGAGCGCGCCATGGCCAGATCATTGAGCCGACAGCCTACTTTTGCTTGCGCAGGTATATGTTGCATATAAAAATATGAGTATATGTATATGCACACAAAAGTGCGTTGGTGTTGATAGACGCCCGCAGTGGACGCCACAAACAATTTCACACCACTCTTCAGCGTGGCTGGCATACCTCGCCCATATGACACATATGTGTATGACATACAGACATACATACTCCGCCTGACATTCAATTACGGCAAAAATATTTGTGCACCCTATTGGCTGCTCGACATTCATATTTATAAACAATTTGTGTAGCATATTATTGTTTATTTGATCCGCGTAGTGCAGCTTGTTAGCCCCAAGCGTAAGAAAAACAAAAACAATTTACATTTTCGTACACAAAAAAGACAAAGACAGACGATGCAAAATATTTGAAGTTGTATTCTGTTTTCTGCATAAAAAATCTGTTTTTTTCATGCGAGCATTTCGCAGCACTTTTGCATACTCATAATTTTTAATTCCAACTCGAATTTGATTACTTCGCAATTTTTTTATTTCTTCTCTTTTTTTGTTGCGTTTCTTGCTTAGTCACTGTTTTTCTTTGATCCAATTATTTATATTACAATTTGCATAGTTAATTAACCTCTGTCGCGTAACGCTCTAAATTAATTAACTGTTTTTCTTTAATGTTATCGTTCCTTATTCTCTTAGTGGTACACTCCCAGCTGCGAGCCAACATTTGTCATTTGACGTTAAAATTGGAATAAATACTTTCATTGTTGACAGTTGACATGCTCATAAGTTTTAATTAGATATCCGAAATTAGAAAACAATTTATACAAGTACGTTTCCTTTCGGCTAAAGACTCATTTTGTACAAATGGCAGCCCAATTTATGGATACTTGTGTACATTACAAGTACTCTTATTTTAACGCTAAATTGATTATCTAACTGAACCTGTCAAGGTTATACTCTCTCAGTTATATTTTCACTTGTCGCACGATAGACACTATTCCTTTGAATTATTTTCATCTTTCAAAGCTCTTCTATTATAGCATGTAGTCCCAAAACAAACTGTTTCACCAATTTCAACGGCTCAGTGCCCTTCGTATTTTTGCATTTTTAATCAGATTATCCGCCATCTTTTTTTTTTAATTACAAAAGCAAAATATGAAGAAACTCTCTTATGATCCTCTTAAGATATTATAGGTATGATGAAATTATATTTTATGTGCTATCAATACCAATAATTTTTTCATTCACACTGGTCGATCTCTATGAAAACTTTTTAAGTAAGCATATGAAAATTTATCAGCTATCCATGCCATATGTACTTGATCTAGCTCGTGGCTTAGCTCCAAAACCTAAAAATTTCGACGCACGCACTTATAGCAAAGGGCTTAACTTATAAAATTATTTGATAGCAACCCTGGTTAACTGAGAGTTTTTTGCAGTTTTTGATTCATCGTACCTATTTCAGAGTAGTGGGAACCGATTTTACTGTAATTTCGAGGAAACTTTATGCTATATACGGATATGCACCGAAAAAATTATTCTAAGCGAAAGTACACTTATACTTTTTCCTATATGAGCAGAGTCTAACAAAAACAGGAAAAAATGTTAACTTCGGTTGCACCGAAGCTAGAGTAATCTTCACAAATATAAAATATTCCTTACAAGAACTTTGATCGGTCAGTTTGTAGACTCGATATGAATGCTAAAATGACTCGATCTTTACAATTTATTGCCTTAAACAATAACGCATGCAAAATTTCGTGAAAATATCTCGTCAAATGAAAGGGCTTTCCACACAAGTACTTGATTCCGATCGTTCAGGTTTTATGGCAGCTATATGCTATAGTGGCCCGATATCGGCCATTCCGACAAATGAGCAGCCTCTGGTGCGGAAAACGAGACGCGTGCAAAATTTCAGATCGATAACTTTAAAACTGGAGGATTAGTTCGCATATATACACACAGGTCTAATTCGGAATAGTCATTTATATATATACTGAATAGGGGCTCTGACGTTTTTTTGTCTGTTTCAAATATCGCGGTAAACTTAAAATACTTACGCTGTTCATGTATAAAAATACAACAACGATTTTAAAGAAATTTCACACTTTACGATTTCTAAAGTTCAGAGGCTGCATCGAAGAAATTTATTCGAAACAAAAGTATACTTAAATTTTTTCCTACATAAGCAAAATATATCAATGTTATCGAGAGGTGGCGCTGGGGTCAAAATACTTCGTAGAACTATTATTACCATCCGATATAATTCGACTTGGACCACAAACACATAACAGAATATAAAGTATTCGACTCAAATATGTACCCGAAGCTCGAGCCGAGAACGTGTTTCGTGTTTTGGATATTTTATTAAACTCAAGTGTTATTAAGAAATATTTTTAACACATTTTCTTCACCTCTGGAGTCTCAAGTTGATTTTGTCGCTGTGGTGTATTCAATGATTTAAAGTCATCACACACACTAACTACAGTATAGTCACAACTCGAAAAATGGCAAATGCTCAGTAGGAGTAAAAACAGTTGCTGTAAAAATTATTATAATTGTACAGTCAAATCGTCATCCATAATATAGAACATTTTCTTTAAAGACCGTCTTACTCAAATATGATTCATTTTCCAGTTTAACAGAGAAATTTGTTAGTTAAGAATTGAATAACAGTATGGTGATCACAATTAGTTCATCGAAAGTGACACATTTTAAATAATGCAGATGACTTAACTCATTTTTAAAAGAGACACAACTTCGCAGAATACACATTTTCAAGTTAAGTAAAATAGTGATGACAATTGAATTTCTTAGGTAGGTAAATAAGTGTATTACGAATCGATGTATTGAAAAAAATTTTTTTTGAAAATTTTTGGGTTGTTGCCCTTTTTGTAGTTAGTGTGTGATATTGTCGAAATGTTTTTATCGATCAAATTCATTTGAAAGGCCTGAACTTTAGTACCCCTGTAAATAGTAATCCATCCCATATTAATACCAAAAGGTTCGATATCCGCTTGGATCGCTTTAGCTCCATATAAATATATATGTATATGAAATATTAAATGATCACATCCTGAAAACAACAACAACGCAGAAACCTCAAATGCGCTGATCACAATCTTGTCAACAGTCAATCATACAATTGCACAAAAATACTGAGAATGCCTTGCCTTTTGTTTGAATTCACGAGAAAAACAATTGTGTTCGAAATATTTCAGATTTTTTAATTTTTCTGATTGCGCTGCTGTGCTATTTGCGTTTTCCAGCGGCGCTTAATTGCTTGGCTCGCTGTTTGTTGATTGATCAAGTGTAATTGTGGCGCAATGAATAAATATAGTATATGTGAGTGTGTGTGCGTACATTTTGGCTTAGAATCAACTGCACAATCTGAATATATATACATACATATATACAGATGTTGAAAAATCAGATGCATTTTTGTTGTTGCAGTAAAATGTTTGATTTCACACCTAGTGTTGCAATTTTTGATGAGGAATTTTACTTTGTTTGCTTGTGAATCGATGAATATGCTCATATTTTGACTCAATTTATTGCATACAGATATGCATACACACAATCATATATAAAATAAACTATTTACTTTGCCGGTCATTGGCGCAACTGAATGTAGAAATACTCGTATAAGTATGTATATATACCATATACGTAAATATGTGGGTGTCTATACAATAGATTTTTTGTTGTAAAAATTGTTGCAAATTAATTATATTTATAGTATGTTGTGCTAATTAAATAAATATAACAAATTTATTCAGATTAATATTTTTTGACAGCTTTTTACACAAATTTTAATTTTATTTTTTCAATTTTCTTCAATATGACAATTTTTTTTTTTTAATGAATTTACTGTTAATTTTAATTGAGTAATTATTTATGATATTTACTTAAGTTTTGTTTATTTCAAATACAATTAATTGTTTACAAGTGCAATACTAGTACTTTGTCTAGAAAATAGTATAAATAAGCTTGAAAATAATAATAAAATTAAATGAAATTGAATTTTTGGTTAAGCAGAACACCCACAAAAAGCTCCAGAGAAGTTCTTTAAAAGTCATTCCAAACAGAGAATTAGGCGTAAATAACTAACGTAAAATACTAACACACTGTAATACCCTGTACTTATCAAGAGGTCGGTACTTTACATTTCATATAATATTATATTTAAGACGGATTTTATTTTCCTATGAAAATAGTTAAGGAATTAACAGAAACTATAAAAAAGATTATTTCAGACCCGATATGTTGCCTTAAAATATTTTTTTGCAGTGTCTTCCTTTGAGATATTTAGTGATAGATAGGAATCAGTTGTGCTTGTATTTTTCTATACACATGTATTGCTTAATTATATATGTCCAAACAGTTTAATAAGTGAAATTGTCGTGTTTTCGATGTTCAAATATATTCAATTAAAAAAAATGTCTACGGATGGTATTTTGATAGTACAGGCTGCCATCCTCCTATTATTCATAAAAGTTGCACTATGACTTTTACATTAATTTATTTGCAATTAGATATAAATCGAGCAATTACCTAATTATTGTACCGTAAAGTAAATTAGGTGCATTTAAAGGTAAATATATTTTTCGTGAACCATTTATAAATCAATTACTGAAACTTTCTAAATAGTTCTCTGTCCAGTTTTAAGCCCAGATGTTCAAAACAGCCGGTTTTTGGACACTTTTTTCAATATTTTGAAAAAGGGACTACAAATAATACGAGGGTTACCTTTAATATTTTGGGATTAAGGAACAAAACCTTATATAAGTTATCGCAAATCGCTTTATTGTTTTTTAAAATATTCTCCATTAAGATCTATACATTTTTAGATATCTTAGATACTTGTATGATGATATATGATTGAGATACTTCCATACATGCGCTCTGAGCTCATCAACCGCCTCTTCAGGTGTCGAAAAACGTTAACCTCTTAGTTTATTTTTCAAATACGGGAATAGAAAGAAATCGTTCGGTGCCAAGTCAAAAATGCAGTTATTACAGTCGATGTGTGATAGCTCGCATTGTGATTCAACGTGAACAAATCTTTTTTACTGTCAAATATTCATGCAATATTGAATATATGCTGGTACCACTAATGCCTGTTGTTGTCTCAATCTCACTATAGGTCACATGACGATCTTGCAATATAAGGTTGC
This sequence comes from Bactrocera oleae, assembly GCF_042242935.1. Lineage (NCBI taxonomy): Eukaryota > Metazoa > Arthropoda > Insecta > Diptera > Tephritidae > Bactrocera > Bactrocera oleae. The sequence continues at coordinate 38,028,541 of NC_091539.1, read as the reverse complement.
GCACGGTTGTTGAGTTAAGTCATGTCGAAAGTTGTAAAGATTAATTGCGAAAAATGTTCACGATTTGATTCTATTTTTTTGACGAGATGAATATTTTGAGTTACTGTATAACATCAAAAATGTAACTGAATTTTACGATATAATTGTGCGTGGTCATATTGCAACACTAGGGTTACTAAAAACTTACATATGATAGCATAGGAATAACAAGAGGTATGTATATATAAGTTAGAATCTAAAAACAAAAAAAAATGATCATGTCATCTGTTACCGACGAAAATAGTAAATGCATTTCTGTTTTCCTTCCGTAAATAAATTATTTGCATATTTAAGCTGTTAAAGTTGCGAAGCATATCCAAAATATTCATTCATTTTTTTCGAAGCGACTTGTATCAGAAATACTCCCGCGAGGTTGATATTCCATGAGGCAGACTAAACAGCTAATACAAAACTATTTTTTCTAGCTCTAGTTTTTACTTCGTACAGCAATCCTAAGCATATTCAACCACATAGAAATTTATTATTGTCTGCAGTAATTTTGTAAATTTTTTGGATGAAAAGTGTACATCCTACGCAAGCTTTCCTTTAAATCATAGATAAAAAATATATATTAGGTCAAGCAAAAAGTTCGTTCGGTTTTTATCTAAGAGATGGCGTTATTGTTCATAGTACTTGTGTTACGTGTCGCATCATGTCATGCTATACGCCGCTGAAACGCAGTACGTTGTCAGCGCTCGCCAAAGATGGACACCAGCAAAGAGAAAATTAGCTATGTTTTACAATTTTTCTTCAACTAAAGATAAGCCAGAAAACCGTTTGGAACCATTTGCATAACTTTGAATTCAAAAATAAGCTCGATGTTTGGGTGCCACACGAACTAACGCAAAAAACATGATGGACTGAATTTTCATCTGCGAACCGCTGCTGAATCGCAACAAAATCGACCCGTTTCTGAAGCGGATTGTGACTGGCGATGAAAAATGGGTCACTTACGACAACATCGAGCGCAAGCGCTCGTGGTCAAAGCTTGGGGAAGCGGCCCAGACGGTGGCCAAGACCGGATTGACGGCCAGGAAGGTTTTGCTGTGTGTTTAGTGGGATTAGCAAGCAAACACTCAATTCGGCTCTCTACTGCCAACAACTGGACCGCTTGAAGGCAGCACTCATCCAGAAGAGGCCATCTTTGATCAACAGAGACCGAATTGTGTTCCATCAGGACAACGCCAGTCCACACACGTTTTTGGTGACGCGCCAGAAGCTCCGGGAGCTCGGATGGGAGGTCCTAATGTACCTTATATTCCGGACCTGGCACCAAGTGATTACCATCTTTTCCTGTCCATGGCGAACGCGCTTAATGGTGAGAAGTTGGCCTCAAGAGAGGCCTGTGAAAATTGGCTCCCCGAGCTTTTTGCTAATAGGGACGCAGCCTTCTACGAGAGGGGTATAATGTATCGGAAAAATGTACACAAAGCGAACTTGACCTAATATATTTCTGTAAATAAAGGATATATTTTTTAAATAAATGGCCACTCAACGCCACTTCTTTTTTCACATTTTCCACTTTTAAAGCCATTCGACCATTGTCGAGGTGTGCGTCCCATAAATATTGAAGAAAGCAGCAGTTTGCGTGTACCCGCCTATTAAGATGCTAAGAGCGGTTACAAAAGTTAATGAGCAGTAATATCGTATCACAGCCACCAAAGGTTAGCTAAGCCAGGATATATGTGAGTGTTTGCGCGAAAACATAAAAAAAAAGAAAAGAATGGAAAGCGATATTAGAAACCAAACGAGCGTTAGTGAGTATATACAAATTAATAAGACGTAATTATTTTAGTGCTTTTAAGCTATCCTAACCTTTAGTCGGCTGGTAATGCGCTTGTACACTTAGCAAAGCAAAACTTCAGCGTCATTTATCAAATACACACAAACAAGCGCACATTGCAAACAGCCGCCAAGTAACCACCGCCACCAGTTTAATACTACATGTACAACAACAATAATAACAAGATCAAAAACAACGAAAACAACAACAACAACAGCAACGCCTTAATGTTAACGCTAATGGCGTTGCAGCAGATAAAAATCATTAGTATCAGCTGCACTCGTGCATAAATATAAATTACTTTACTTAGTTTCATTAGAGTTGAACACGCTAAAGTCCCAAGCAAATAGAACAGAAAAGAAATAAAAATTAAATAAATAAGAAAATGTAACTGCTCTGCACTAACGCTTGCAATTGCATTTGCTTTGTCACACACAAATACACGCATACCTTGATAGAAGGGAATGTGTGTGTGGGTATGCTTACAAGCAGTATTAGTGTTCATCATACGCCCCGTAGCACCGGCCATACAGCCAAGCCTCGATTTAGTAGCGCTGCGCTACCACTTCTTTGTATTGCGCTTGTAATCTTCTCAGCATTTCATTGCTTTCATTTTCGCATGCTTTCGCTTTATCTCTCAGCAGCGCCTGCTATTCCATTGTGTATTTACGGAGCATTGTTGTTATACCCATAGTAAGTTTTTTAAGTTTGTAATACCCACAAGGAAACGTCGGAGACCCTATTAAGTATATATTATATACAAATGATCAATGGAACAAGCTGAGTCGATTCATGTCCATATTCGTCTTGTGTTTGTCGTCTGTATATGCCCTCAATTTTTGAGATACCGGTCTGAAGTTTTTCACACCTAGTTTTCTACTCAAGAAAATGCTAATTTGTTGGAATATGCGAGTTCAAACCACTAGAGCATATAGCTGTCATACAAATTGTCCGATCGAGATCAAGTTCTTGTATAGAAAACTTTTTATTTGACAAGATATCTTCACGAAATTTGGCATAGATTATAAGCTTAGGCAATGCTACAATCTTCGAACACATTGTTGAGTTCGGACCAACATATACTGCCATACAAACTGACCGATCATAATGTTTTTATATCCTTTTATGCCATAAGAAATGCAACTGTTAAGTATATTACAGCTCGGTGCAACCGAAGTTTATGTTTCTGCTTCTTATGTTTTTGTTTTTGTTCCATCATTTTATAGTCACAATCGCAAATCCAAGCAACGCGGCTCCACTTCACCCCTGGTGTTGCGTAGACAAATTGCTACAAAGTAACCTTGCATACCATGTTTGTATATATAAATGTATTTTATAAAAAAAAGAATAGCATTTATCTGGCTTGGTTGGCTGGCACTATGTCTAGCTACATATTTATATGTAGATATATTTTTAGACAATTTCTTTTGATTTTTGACTTTAATTTGACAGTAAGCTCTAGTTGCGCTTCTAAGCATTTACAGCTGTGCGCTTTTGTTGCACTCACTCACTTGCACTTTTCGTAATTTATAAAGAAACGTCTCCATAGATCGCCAAGCGCCAATTTATATGAGTTCGTATTTAAAGAAACTTCCTTTCTTAAGATGCATACTCAATAGTGGACTCCCTTGTCGCGTATTAGGCACTAAATCATGATTTATGTAGTTGCCTTACAATAATTGCACTATAAAGCATTTAGCAGCTGTAAAAGCACCTTAG